>NC_060129.1:130983662-132187207 GCF_021461395.2 Schistocerca americana | reverse complement strand
AGCGTGCAAAGTTCCTCCAGCCCAACAAGTAAAAGTCCGTAGGTGTTAGATCTGGCGGCCATGGAGGGAACTCAATGGGTCTTCTTCATCCAGTCCAATGCCCCAGCCGCGGGACACGATGGGAATTAGAATGCCCATCGAACACCCCATGTTGTTGTCGGCCGCTTTTATTTGTATGGATTCGTTAGTAAGTGAAATTGGCACGGTTGGGGGCTGAGAGTCAGTATTTGGCGATCGAGATGTCACTTCACCCTCAATGGGAGACTGTGTGGTGTGCAATGTCCACTCATGGATTATCCAAATTCACCATGGAGGTGCACTTTTGGGACAATTCTGGTTCTGATGCAGACAGAGGCCACTAGCATGGGCCTAGATTGTATTCACTTTCAGATAAGACAGCTATGCCATGCATACCTGCTCTATTCTCCTGTATTACTACATGTAACACTTCTCCCCCTTCCTAAGTACCTGTTCGTTGAATAGATTGAAGATAATTGTTTATAGTACACCACCCAGCCGGACTCATTTGTGAACATGCGTAGAACCTGTGTAGAGTGCACTCCAATGGAAGTCTTCTCTTTTATTATACAGCTTCCACACAACATATCACTCTCTATGCATATTCCTACTCTCTCCTGTACCTCAAACTTTATTTGGCCATTTTACATCATGAGACGTTTTATGTATACCTACCAAAGCTATGTATTTACAATTTCAAATTAAGTTTAATGATATTACTGCTTCTTGGTTTCTTCGTTTTTTTCTGAATCCTGACTTTCTGATAATCCTGTGTCAACTGTTCGAAGATAGTGGAAGCTTTTATTTGATAAGGCATTCACAACTAAGCTAAGACTTCGGTAATTTTCGTATTTTAGGACATTGCTCCAGTAAGGCCAAATATCGTATAATGTTTTTCTAGAATCTGAGGGCAAATTCCCCTGTTTCTATATGTTACGCTAGGGAGTATTTAACAGATTTCTAATTCCAATTCTTCCACGTTCGACAAATTCAGCTAGAATGTTGTCTTTCCCAGGGCTTTCTTGTTTCTCGGATTTTCAGAGCTAGCTGATAGAAAATAAGTGCAATAAATAATAGTAATTTAAAATGTCATTTAAAGTATGAACCTGATCGTCTAACGTAGTAACTGGAACTGTGACTATTTTCAGCGCTAATAACAGCTTGTAATGAAGAACTCACACCAACAAAGGTCAGTTATCAGTACCATCTGCAACAATTTGGTAGGGTGTCATCAATTATCAAATGACGGAAAAAATGTGTGTTGAAAATATGGCATATTCTCTATGACTGGCTCTGACATATCCCCCTACAGTAATGGCTTTATCCCAGAGTGCAAACAGACATTAACTAGAGCTCCACCTCCCCCACCCCACCCCCCTACCCTCTCAAACACACACACTAAGTCATCGTCTTTAGCAATTAACTAAACTCCACTAAGAAGAATATTTCCTTTGAAAATTTTTATTTTCAAGGTGATGAAAGGTAAATGATACTTAGCTTTTGTAGACATTTTATTAAACCTCAGACTAATGTATCAATTATACAATTGGTACTTCTTATTTGTAATGATGTAGCCGTTCTCATTGTGTCTAAGACTACTCAAAAATGGAAGTTAGCTAACTGTCTGCAGTGAAGTTATGCAGTTGTTACAAAACTTGTTTCCTCTACACCACTTCTCTCTCTATTGACACATGTGTCATCCTCACCCTGCACCTTTACTTAAAATCAGTCAAGTGAAAATTCGTGCACTCTACTTACTGTTTCTGTATCACTTGATTACTGGACTCCTTACTTCTGCAGTGTCAGAAACCGAACGATTTTAACTTGCCAATGCTTTGAGTCTGACTAGGTGCCACAAATAATAATAAAAATAAAGTACTGTACACATCTTACACTACAATAGTAGCCACTACATAGTAAGTGTTGAGTTGAAGTTTAATATTTTTTCATTTATTATTATGAAGTGAGTGATGACGAAATTTCTGGTCATTTGCTACAAATTTTTATGAGATATTGAAATACATATTATCTATATGTCTCGATTTCTCCATCATGGTACAAAGTGAAAACTATTGTGTGCAGCAGGAGGATTATGTATGGAAGATGAAGTTCATATATTCGTTTGACAAGCTGTAGCCTGCGCCACATTGTGGCATTCATTACTTCTATAATTTAAAAATAAAAATTAATTAATGTTAACTTATGTAATAACTATTACATTGTTGTGAAATAGTAATGATGAACATGATCTTTTAGAAATAATTTAGTAATGTGAGCGAAACACAGTTGGACACAGTTGTTTGTACCCCATATAAAATTTAATTTTATCCACTGGGGGAGGGGGGGGGGCGAGGGGGCCGTTATGCCACTACCCTACAAAATATTGGGTGTTGTCATGTTGGAATATGTGAGAAGCTGCCATCAAGCTACGCCCACCACCTCTATATCATGTTTCTAGAAAGTCATTCCAGACTGTGACAGCAGTTAGTTGATCCCCTGTATCAGTTCCTGGAGAGAAACATGCAGGGCTAGCGGTTAAGGGCAGAGGGATACAGATTTCAGACATAAAATATCATTGTTTTATTAAATAAGTGCAGAAATTGGGACTGTGTGTTGAATAAAATATGCTCTTAGTTTTGTGCTAGAGCAAGTAATTGTACAAAGAGACAAACGATAGGAGGCCTGTATTCCTTCCGTGGCATTTTTAGACGCAAATAGGGTAGTTTTGAGAGGAGATGTAATAGATTTTCAAAAGTATTATTTCCTTCATCTACACACTTTAATCTATGTTGTGTGTGAATTTTATCCTGATGGAAGCTTTGTAAATGCCTTTAAATTGATACAATGATGAACTCTGCACTGGCAGCCACTCCTACCTTTCCTTTGGGAAACTGTGTTCCAGAATCCCTCACAGTGGGACGAGTTCAGGAGGCTGAGGAGGCCACGGCCGTGGATCTGGGTGCCCTGCTGGACGCCGGGGACGGCGCTGTGGTGACTCTGCTGGCCGGGGACAATACGCAGCTGGTGGCTCACAGGGCTGTCTTGGCCGCCAGGAGTCCCGTGTTTGCGGACATGGTCCGTCGCGTCACTGTAGAGGGCAGCAGCAGCCAGCTCGTACTCTCGGACACAGAGGGTCCTGTGCTGCGCCAGGTGCTGGCATACCTCTACACCCAGCAGGTGCCCCAGCTGCCCAGCATGGCCCCACAGCTGCTGGTCGCCGCCGACGTATACGGCCTCTCGGTACTGAAAGCGCACTGTGAGCAACAGGTGGTCGCCCAGCTGTCTGTCGAGACTGCGGCAGCTGCAGGTGTTATCGCGATTAGGCATTCCGCCAACAGGCTGAAGCATGCCGCCGTCGCCTTCATAAAGGCCCACATGCTCCATGTGATGGCGTCGCAGGGCTGGGCTGAGGCTGTAGTTAACGACCCACAAACTGTTGTGGAGTTGACTCATCTGATTGCAGAGACACCGACAGACACCAGGTAAGCGTGAGACAAGTCACAATTCTACGTTACACAGCGATAAGTGTGCGTACTGCCAGGCCTACAATGTCCACCACAAAGTTTAATTAGATGTGCATGTGCAGTAAAATACACTACTACTGATATCCATTTTCTTGTATACACTATGTGATCAAATGTATCCAGACACCTGGCTCAATATGACTTACAAATTCAATGAAGCCCTCCATCAGTAATGCTGGAATTCAGTGTGGTGTTTGTCCACCCTTAGCCATGATCTCAGCTTCCACTCTCGCAGCCTTACGTTCAATCCGATTGGCACATTGTGTACCATGATTAGTCACTCCACACAACGTTTTTCCACTGTTCAATCTTCCAATGCTTACGCTTCTTACACCAGGTGAGGCGTCATTTGACATTTACCATCATGATGTGTGGCTTAAGAACACCCGCTCGACCATGAAATCCTAGTATTGTCACCTCCCATCTAACTGTCATTGCACTTGTAGTGGATACCGACGCAGTTCCGATTTACCGTGTCATGTTCTGGATAGATGTGTACCTTTTACAGATTATGACCCTCTTCAACTGACAGCAGTCTCTGTCATTCAACAGATGAGGTCGGCCTGTACGCTTTTGTGCTGTATGTGTCCCTTCACGTTTCCACTTCGCTATCACATCGGACCTACGCACATTTAGGAATGTGGAAATCTCGCGTACAGACGTATGACAAGTGAGACATCAATCACCTGACCACATTCGAAGTCCGTCAGTTCCATGGAGTGCCCAATTATGCTGTATCACGGTGTGTAATGTCCACTGAGGGCGCCAGTATGGAGTACCTCGCAGTAGGTATCAGCACAATGCACCTAATATGAAAAATGAATGTTTCTGGGGGTGTTCAGATACCTTTGGTCACATAATGTATGTCATACAAATACCGGCGTTGTCTGCATTGGATTGTCACACACTAACAGAATAGCTTGTCTAAATGCTCTCAAGGAACACGCATGCTCGAAGTAAGCCAACATAAAGACATTGTACTTCGCAACTAAGCAGGTTGAATGCCACAAACAAGTGCCGATGTCGAACATTTCAAATATGGTATCTCGTGAACGACTCGTACTTGGATCCTGCAACAAACACCACTGACATTCTGAACTACGCTACTCTTCGTTTGTTAACGTCAATAGGAGTAGGTCTAATTAGAAAAGTGTATCTTGTCACAACAAATACACTTCCTAGGTATTAGCACAATCTATGGATTGGCTAATAATACCAGCTCCAGACTACCAATCCATTGTATGGAAACAGCAGATGAATAGCACTTTCAATACCCGCAATATTTCTGGAGGAAGCATTAGGTGATTTACCCTATATATTGGCAAAATAGTAAAATTTCTTCCATACTGACACTCTAATCTGGATCCTGGAATTTGTTAAGGCCACTGCTCGCATAAAGTGGGAAATCCAGGTTCGGGTCCCAGTCTGGCACAAATCTTCTAATGTCATGAGTAAATTGTAGAGTGAGAATCTCATCGTATTTTAAACTGCAAACACATTTCTTATGCTAAATACAGCTGTGAACTGCAGCAGGGTCTGTTCCTTCAGACATGCATCCTTGTCTGAAGGACATGCCATAGGAGGTTTTTAAACACAGGCACTGTAAGTAGTATTCATATGCCCAGGCACAGGTCGTGGCAACAATAAGTAAGTTTCTTCCTGAGTGAGAGTTACAGTGATTGTCCTACAGCAAGACATGGAAACTCACGGTGATATGTGGAGTTTTAGGTCGGTCACTGAAGCATCCTCGCATAGACGAAGTTGTTCGGCGATCATACTTGCACATTGGGAAATTCAGAATTCCAGTCCAGGTCTGAGATCAAGCTTTTGACATCACCAGTAAACTGTGCAGTTGGAGTCTCATCGTATTCACGATTGTGAATACGTTTCTTGTTCTTCACGCAGCTGTAGCTCAAGCAGTACTTGTATCTTCAAACGTGCATGGATGTCTGAAGGCCATTTCACAGTAGAGCCATAAACACAGACACTGGAAATAGAAATAGCACTTTCTGATGGCTCACAATGCTTTCATTGAATTCTAATAACATTTTCATCAAATCTTTTGTTGGCAGATAAGTTAGCAAGAAGAGAATCATGCAATAGCCAAGATTTCCATAGCTTCGTGGATTATTTAGGTCTTATTTGCAGTCAACATTTCTATTGAATTGCATGTGTACAACAAGCTGTTATTTACGTTAGCTCCTGCAATGTTTGAAGAAAAAGGAAAATTAGCTGTGGCCACTGCAGGTTCCGTTCTAGTGATGGACACAATGATGGACTGCTCAGATCACAGACAGACACCACAGTGACATGTGCTATTGGCAGCTAGGGAAAGCCCGCTCTGTTCTCTGTGCTGTACATGCTACCCTAAACCTCTTCCTTCAAAGTACCCTCTGTTCTCGTTTGTTGTCTCCCCTGCTTCTGGGAATGAGATACCTATAAATGGCGTTATACTGTGTAAAGTGAAGGTGAAGAAGCGGAGCAGGTCTGTCGCTCCTTACCAGGACCAGGGAAACTTCTACACTATGTGGTGAAAAGTATCCGGACTCCCCATAAAACATACGTTTTCCATATTAGGTGCATTGCGCTACCACCTACTGCCAGGTACTCCATATCAGTGACCTCAGTAGTCATTAGACATCGCGAGAGAGCACAATGGGGCGCTTCGCGGAACTCATGGACTTCGAACGTGGTCAGGTGATTGGGTGTCACTTGTGTCATACATGTGTGCGCGGGATTTCCATACTCCTACACACCCCTAGGTCACTGTCTCCGATGTGATAGTGAAGTGGGAACGTGAAGGGACACGTACAGCAGAGAAGTATACAGGCCGACCTCGTCTGTTGACCGACAGACAGTTGAAGAGGTTCTTAATGTGTGATAGGCAGACATCTATCCATATGATCACATAGGAATTCCAAATTGCATCACGATCCACTGCAAGTAGTATGGCAGTTAGGCGGGAGGTGACAGAACTCGGATTTCATGGTCGTGTGGCTGCTAATAGGCCACACATCATACCAGTAAATGCAAACAATGTCTCGCTTCGTTTAAGGAGAGTAAACATTGTACGACTGAACCGTGGAAAAACGTTGTGTGGAGTGACGAATCACGGTACACAATGCTGCCATCCGATGGCAGGGAGTGGGTGTGGCAAATGCTTAGTGAATGTCACCTGCCAGTGTGTGTAGTGCCAACAGTAAACTTCGGAGGTGGTTATGACTAAGAGCAATTCGTGGGTGGTGACTGCATCTTTCAACCCGATCAAACACCTGTTCTTAATGCACGGCCTGCGGCGGAGTGGTTACACATCAGTAACATCCCTGTAATGGACTGGCCTGCACAGAGCGCTGACCTGATGGTTCAAATGGCTCTGAGCACTATGGGACTCAACTGCTGTGGCCATAAGTCCCCTAGAACTTAGAACTACTTAAACCTAACTAACCTAAGGACAGCACACAACACCCAGCCATCACGAGGCAGAGAAAATCCCTGACCCCGCCGGGAATCGAACCCGGGAACCCGGGCGTGGGAAGCGAGAACGCTACCGCACGACCACGAGATGCGGGCGCTGACCTGAATCCTACAGAACTTCTTGTGATGTTTTGGAGCAGCAACATCGTGCCAGGCCTTGCCGATTGACAAAGATACCTCTCCTCAGTGCACCACTCCATGAAGTATGGGCTGGCATTCCCCAAGAAACCTTCCGGTACCTGATTCAACGTATGTCTGCGAGAGTAGGAGCTGTCATCAAGGCTAATGGTCGGCCGACACCATATTGTATTCTAGCATTACCTACAGAGGGCGCCACGAACTTGTAATTCAATTTCAGCCAGGTGTTTGGATACTTTTGATCTCATAGTGTATCTTAGAATGCTGCAGCACAGTTCGAGGTTTGCAGCAACGTATTTTAAATTCCCTATTCGTGACGTTTCCATTCTGTAAATCCTGAAATCTTCGTTGTAGTGGAGTAGTCAGTCACATTAGTCGCTACACCCAAATCAGTACAACAGTTTTGTGTGTTTTGTATCTCCCTTTTACTTTCTAGATATATATGTGGGATTCGCTGACAATTTCTGTAACAAAATTCATCAACTCTAACGAACTATTCGAGGGGAATTAGAAAAAAAGTTTTTGAAGTTTACTAAGCTCTAGGGAAAATGTCATTCTCAATCGGAACATATATGGAAAATTTCTCTTAAAGAAGGTGATATAAAAACATAATTCTTGAACACCACATGACCACCTCACAAGAAAGGCGACAGGGTTTCACAACAGCTCTGCCGCTTCAGGCAGTTCCGCATAATTCTCTGTCTTCCTTCACATTTCCTTCCCACTTCTAGTCCGTTGTTTCTCCTGATATTGCCATACTTCAGTGCACTCCCTTGTGCAACACAAAAAGGAAGGCGCTTTTTTGTGTGAAAACTCCGTACTTGGCTCTTACAGGAGGCTCTGTCAAATATCTGCTGACCATTCTTTGCTTAATTTTCCCTGTGGCTTTTGTAAATATTAGTCTTGCAGTGTTTTCTTCTGGTAGAACTTAGTGTTTTCCTTTTCTGACCTGATCCAGTTATTGGTCCATCCCCAACCACGTCAAAATGAAAGAGATCTTTATATCCTTCTATTCCTTTTTATGAACATATCACATTATAAATACTCACTATAATGTTACTGACTAGTAATTACCATAAATTACTTTCATTTTTAGATATATCTGAATATTTATGCACCACTTACTGAGCTGCTTCAAAAACTGGAATTCATATCCTTCACATAATAATCCTTACACTCAATGATTCATTTCTCATTTACTTTTATTTTTACAGAAATGTATTCCATAATTATAAACGAAAATCAATGTTTGAATGAAAATGCTTATCGCCACAGCCATGTTTTCAAGATGCCTATTATTTACACATTAACCTTAAATATGTAATTCTATCTGAATTATTTAGAAGTAAAGTTGGGAAATCCACTTCTTAACTTAAATAGCGTGCATGTCACAAGACCTAACCAGTATCTTCTTCATTGCCTCAAGCTATGTACACTATTGCATTGTACCTATTCATCTGCTTACCATGACAACCAGTTCACACACAAGTATCCATCCACATTACGTGCATATACATGAAGCCTCTCTTCTTATGTCAATCGTAAATTCATCGCCCAGTTTCTTCGTGAGAAATCACAAACGTTAACCAAAACACACACACACAGAAAAACACACATACACACACAACTACAAGAGCCAAAAGTAGAAACTGCCACATCTTCAGTAACATAGTTCTCATTTGATACACGTATCTCCAAACAGTTACTGCCATTGAACACTGCTGCTACATGTAGCATTGTTTGCAGAGCTCTAGCAAACATTATTATGCACTAATATAACACACACACACACACACACACACACACACACACACACACACACACACACACACACACACACACACACTAATCACAGTCTGATGAATATCATTACACTGAACACAGTAAAGAAACAAAAATCTTGATTTCAGTGAGTGACAACCTGTGATCAGCCCTTAGGCGTAAATATATATTATATAATTAATGTGTCTGCTTATTTTACTGATCATACTCATAGACTCGTTCAGCCTCCCAGTCAGGTACCATTCAACGTTCACCTGTTCCGTGTGAGTACTCATTGGCCAGTGTGAATCAAATAAATCTTTTGGCCGAACTTTCAATTCTGGGATAAAGGTTTTAATGGAAGTTAAATTTTTACTGCAGTAGCTTCGTAATATGACAAATACTGTGCTCCATTTTTCTCTGAATTTCCTTCCCTGGTCATTTCAGAAGTATCTGTCATCATATTTACTGTATGTTCCCCCTACCGCCCAGTCTGTAGCATATGACCTACGAACACCATCTGATGGACATAGTAGCCAATTAAGTACATTAAAAGTTTTGCCAATCTAACTTCTGAGTGACTGTAACTTGGTATATTAAACTGCTAGTATGAGGAACTCCAGAGAAGCAGCGCGTGAACTGATTGTCTCACTAGTAAGTCATTTATCTTAGTGGGTTAGTGGACTCACTGTTGCCTTTGACTGTATTGGTCCCATTATCTGTGGATGGATAACTGCCCTGTGGTCCCTGTGTGAATACATGTATCGAAACAGTCTACCTCTGCACTGTGGGGCAGCCACTGGACACAGCAGGACCAACCCCCAATATACAGCCACACAGTGAGCACAGTGAGTATGGCTGGACCCTTGTCACAGCTGTGCAGACCACAGGTCCCAACTCAGCCCCCGTCTGTGGCATGTCGTGAGTTCTGTCACTACATAAGCATGTCTTTAAACACATTAGAGGATGGTGGCGTTAGCGAAGTGTTATGGTGAAAAAATCGAATTTTAGTTTCTAAAAAGGAGACATGGTGATGGTTAACAGTAAACTTATTGTGTTAATCGATGTCGACATCTTTCTTTGGATTCAGAGAGAAAATGGCGTTCAATTTCTAGATTTAATATCAGGACTTTGACTTTCCACTTATTAATCTGGACTGACGGAGTAGATTATTTTTATGCTAAATGTTCATTCAGTGTAGTAGTATGGGGATTGTTTCCTAAGCTAAAATTCTTTTCCAGAGTTTCTGTATATATTAATGCAGTGGATGGAGCATCTAGTTTCAGTGTTGGTTATTTCATCATCATCATCATCATTTATGACTGATTATGCCTTTCAGCATTCAGTCAGGAGCATAGCCCCCTTATAAAATTCCTCCGCGATCCCCTATTCAGTGCTAACATTTGTGCCTCTTCTGATGTTAAACCTATTACTTCAAAATCGTTCTTAACCCAATCCAAGTACCTTCTCCTTGGTCTGCCCCGACTCCTCCTACCCTCTACTGCTGAACCCATGAGTAACCTTGCTTCTCCCATGCGTGTAACATGGCCCCACCATCTAAGCCTGTTCGCCCTGACTGCTACATCTATAGAGTTCATTCCCAGTTTTTCTTTGATTTCCTCATTGTGGACACGCTCCTGCCATTGTCCCCATCTACTAGTACCTGCAATCATCCTAGCTACTTTCATATCTGTAAGCTCAACCTTGTTGATAAGGTAACCTGAATCCACCCAGCTTTCGCTCCCATACAACAAAGTTGGTCGAAAGATTGAACGGTGCACAGATAACTTAGTCTTGGTACTGACTTCCTTATTGCAGAAAATGTTGGTTATTTATCTCCCAAATTAATCTTGAAGGGAATGGATGTGGAAGTAGGTTGCTGGTGCATTGCTATATGAGTATCATACATGAACATAAGCTTATGGACGTTATCAGCTGCAAAAGAGAAAGGTAGAGTCTGGTGAAAGTGAAGCATGTAAGACTGGAAAGATAACTTCCACGTAAGAGTATGAACATCGCTTGATGTAGAGTTTATGTTTAAATATACATTGCATCAACAAGAACTGAAGTATTCGGAAGGGCTGACGAAACGAAATGATACTTCACAAATGTTGATACACTATGTGACATTATATCAGTCATTGAAAAATCGAGTCAAATTTACACAGATCTTAGTGGTATGAACCCATTTATAGTTTGGCATTGCATCCACACGTACCTGGACACATGTGTTGGTTCTGTTGGGAAGTAAATCTTATTTTATCCTCTCCTGAGGGAAAGTGGGCCATAATCGTTGCAACTCGTCCTTGATATCGCCGTTACTAGCACTGCGATAGATTGACACCCGACATGTTAGATCTGGATGTCTTTCGGGACATGGGGGTATTTCAACATCAGGCAGACAATTTATGGAGATACATCCCATGTGTGGGTGAGCATTTTCCTGTTGATTGTTGATGTCACAATACTGTTGCATGAGAGGTAGCAAACAGGGACATGGGATGGCAGTGGCATACCATTGTGCCGGCAGCGTCCTCAGTCACTATGAGTCTTGAGCTGAGGTCATACCCAGCGGATCCACATACCATGACCCCAGAAGTAACACTGCTGCATGTCTCCAGAAAACAGAAAGAATGCGACCAAGGTCGCCGCCATAGTGCCTGACGATGCTCATCTGGGCCAGTACAAAATGTGATTCATTGCTGTAATGCGAGTAGTCTATGCATTATATTGACAGAATCACTCCAATTGAAGTCTTTTTTGTGTTGGTAGTAATGACAGCTACACGTGACTGAATAATTCCATAGTCCATCTGCTAGTGGCCTCTGACACCAATGCAGGGACGATGAAAACATGTTCATGGTCTCAGGGACTGTGAACAAAACAATACAGCACTACGATTGGCTGCTCCAATAACAAAAGTGTTAAGCGAGTTGATCACAAGTGTATCTAAGAAGATTAGAAAAATGAGTGAAATACAAGTGATACACTTTGATTGGTTGCAATGCTGTCTCGAGGCAGTAAAATATTGCCGGACATGATAGCGTGGCCAATCTGGCTCCAAACCTAGAGAGACCTTAGATACTTCTGTTAGTACAGGGTGGAGCAAATGAAAGTGGCCTGGGAGGTTGGATACGATTGCACGTGAATATATGCATGTAGCCACACCCTGTGACATGCACGCCATGTGATCCACCACGTGATCCACATCAGTTCAGATTGCAGTGCGGGCTGTGCCAGTGTGAGTGGAGCAGAGCAAAGGGGGCGATGGTACTCTCAGTGGAGCAGCAGGCGTTCGTTGTGAAAAGTTATGTGAGAACGAAGTCATGGAAACGGTATGGTCAGTTGTTTTCTGCGAAATTTAGTGGTGTTAAAGTGTGAGCAACGAGTCCTATGCAACGCTTAATCCGAAAGTGCTGTCAAACAGGATCTGTTTTGAACCAGTAAAAAAAAAAAAAGCCTTAACTGTCCTGCACACCACAAAACATGGCTGCAGTGCGCCAGAAAATGTTTCAGAGACCTACCAAATCAATCCAACACCTGTCACAAGAGGCCAGGATGTCACACTGATTATGCAGACCTGCATATTCAGGGTGGTCCATTGATTGACTGGGCCAAATATCTCACGAAATAAGCGTCAAATGAAAAAACTTGTCTAGCTTGAATGGGGAAACTAGATGGCGCTATGGTTGGTCCGCTAGATGGCTCTGCCATAGGTCAAACGGATATGAACTGCTTGTTTTTTAAATAGGGACCCCCATTTTTATTACATATTCGTGTAGTACGTAAAGCAATATGAACGTTATAGTTAGGCCACTTTTTTCACTTTGTGATAGATAGCGCTGTAATGGTCACAGACATATGGCTCACAATTTTAGATGAACAGTTTGCAACAGGTAGTTTTTTTAAATTAAAATACAGAACATAAGTACGTTTAAACATTTTATTGCGGTTGCTCCAATGCGATACATGTACTTTTGTGAAGTTATCATTTCTGAAAACGCATGCTGGTACAGCATGATTACCTGTAAATACTACATTAATGCAATAAATGCTCAAAATGATGTCCGTCAACCTCAATGCATTTGACAATACGTGCAACGACATTCCTCTCAACAGCGAGTAGTTCTCCTTCCGTAATGTTTGCACATGCATTGACAATGCGCTGACACATGTTGTCAGGCGTTATCGGTGGATCACGATCAAAAATATCCATCAGCTTTCCCCACAGAAAGAAATCCGGGGACGTCACATCAGGTGAACGTGCGGGCCATGGTATAGTGCTTCGACGATCAATCCACCTGTCATGAAATATGCTATTCAATACCGCTTCAACCGTACGCGAGCTATGTGCCAGACATCCATAATGTTGGAAGTACATCGCCATTCTGTAATGCAGTGAAACAACTTGTAGTATCATCCCGTAATTTCTCTTGTGCCCAGGGCAGAACTGTAGAAGACGTTCAAAGTCGTCACCATGCAATTCCTGGTGGACAGAAATATGGAATGGGTGCAATCGATGTTGATGTAGCATTCTCAACACCGAAATTTTAGAGATTCCCGTTTCTCGCGCAATTTGTCTGCTACTGACGTGCGCATTAGCCGCGACAGCAGCTAAAACACCTACTTGGCATCATCATTTGTTGCAGGTCGTGGTTGACGTTTCACATGTGGCTGAACACTTTCCTTAAATAAAGTAGGCTAACTATCCGGCGAACGGTCCGGACACTTGGATAATTTCGTCCAGGATACCGAGCAGCATTCATAGCACACGCCCATTTGGCATTTTGATCACAATAGCCATATATCAACAAGATATCGACCATTTCCGCAATTCGTAAACGGTCCATTTTAAGATGGGTAATGCATGACGAAGAAAATACCGTCCACACTGGCGGAATGTTACGTGATACCACGTACTTGTACGTTTGTGACTATTACAGCGCCATCTATCACAAAACGAAAAAAGTGGTCCACCTAAAACATTGATATTTCTTTTCGTATACACTAATATGTCATAAAAAATATGGGTTCCTATTTAAAAATACGCAGTTGATATCCGTTTGATCTATGGCAGCGCCATCTAACGGGCCAACCATAGCGCCATCTGGTTTCCCCAGTTCAAGCTAGACGAGTATCTCTTTTTGTAGTGTTTCCGTTTGATGCTTATTTCGTGAGATATTTGGCCTGATCACTATCAATGGACCACCCTGTATGTCCCTATCGCATGTCTGTTGGTCGTGCATTAAAACCAGCAGATGTTCCTAACCACCTCCACATTTGTGGATGTCCATTCACTGAGATAACAATGAATGGCTTGGAATGGATCTTTTCTTTATGTCTGATGGAGACTAATTTCCGCTGAGTTGTTACGTCAACTAACAGAATCGCAGGTCACGGGTAGCAGAGAGTCAGCAGTACTTCCACGAAACACCTTTGCACGATCATAAGGTTGGATTCTGGTGTGCAATGCCTGCACACAGCATTACTGGTTTCACCCTCTTCAATCAGCTGCTGACTTTGGCCCATCACATTGCCAACATTTGGGAGCTATTTGTGGCAGCATTAATGGAGGAGGGAAAGGCGTTCAGTTACTTCCAAGAAGATGGAGCAACTGGCCATACAGCAAGCCGAACCTTTGATCACAGATACACAATTTCATGATTCACAGTTGTTAGCAGAGGTCAGCCTGGTTGGGGCCCTACATGGCCATCTTTGTCACCTGATCTGTCAGTGTGTTATTACACTGCACGAGAGCGCTCAAGAGCAGAGACAATCACAACAACCCTCACAGTCATCAAGAACTGCAGCAGAACACTCCAGATGAGACTGCAGCAATTCAAGCATCCAACCTTCGATCCGCCTTCAGCAACCTACCGACCAGAGCCCAAAAGCATCAAGAGATGAATGGTGGTCATTTTCAACAGCTGATATAATCATCTTAGTGCTGCATTTACTTTCCTCTGTTGTATTGCTTCGTATTATAGAACTCTAATCTCTGGCTGCTTTTATTTGACCCCACCTTCTAATAAATTGCGTGTGTATGTGCATCCACCTTAGACTACTGTACATGGAAAGAGCTAAGCTATACAAGTCAGTAAGCTAGTAACCTTTCTCTCTGAGTCAGAAAATATAATGTTATCTTTTGTAGCTGCAGTATAAGTATTTGTATTAGTGTTAATATTAGTAACAAATATCAGTAGTAACATAGTAGTAACAGAAGTAGTTGTAGCTTCTAGAGAAAATTCATGGTGATGTAGTATTAATAGAGACTTTCAATAGTTGTAAGAGTTATATTATTTATTACTGCAATTACAGTATCAGTTCTCATTGTAGTGTTAATAGCAATATGTAAAATGAAATAGTAAAATTAGGCAAGATGATTTTAAATAACGAATGCCACTATGTAGGGCACCATATCGATATCCATATAAATGTTGAAGCATACTACTAGACAGAAATAAGGTGAAAATCTTATATTTTAGTCATACCATATTATAATGTTCAAAATAAGAAAGAAATAAGGAAAAAACAAGCTTGACATATTTGAGGTACCTAGTAGTTCCCCTAGAGCATGGCAGAGGTACTGAGGTGGTACTGTGTACCAAAACCAGTAACCAGTAGACTAAATGAAAACTGCTACTAAGGACTAAAACACTCATCAGCCAGAACATTATAATCACCTATGTAAGACCTGATATGTCCACCTTTGCAATGGATAGCAGCAGTGACACATCATGGTCTGGAAGGGAATTGGCACCACACTGCCCACACAAGGCACCTAATTCCCAATAATTCCTCACCAGAGGAATGAGCTCTTACACCCCATCGAGGCACATCCCAGATGTGTTCGATCGTATTCCCATCTGGTGAGTTGTGGGACCAGCACATTAATTGAAACTCGCCAGTCTGTTCCTCGAAATACTTCATCACTTCCATTCCTAGCGATATGGTGCATTACCTTGTTGAAAAACGCCACTGCCATCGTGAAACATGATCCTCATGAAGAGGAGTATGTGGTCTGAAACAAGTGTATATTATTTGTTGGCCATCATGGTGCCTTGAACAATCTCTACTGGACCTATGAATGTCAAGGTGAATTTCCCTAGAGCACAAAGGAACCAGCGCCAATTTCTCTCTGTCCCACAGCATAGGTTCCCAGGAGCTGCTAATGTGCCCATTTCAGTCATAGTTGCTGATGTCATGGTGTTAACATTGGCAAATGTATGGGTTGTCAGCTGCAGAGGCACACTGTTAGGAATCTTGAGGGTACTGTGTGTTCAGACACACTTTTAGCCTGCACTGTCTGTCCCGTTCTACCAGTCTGCCCGGCCCACAACATTCGAGAATGTAATGAGGAATGGCCACCCAACCCCATGACGTCTGGACATAGTTCCACCTTGGTTTCGCCGCATGTCGTAGGCACTCACCACAGCGCTCCTCGAACACTCAACAAATCGTGCATTCTGAAATGCTTGTGATGAGCGTTCAGTTCATCATAAAATTCCCTCCTTCAAACTGAGACATATAGCATACCTTCGCCATCTACAGATGGACAGCACATTTGCTGATCCTACATCGACTGTGCATGCGTCTGACTAGCAGTCATTCCTCATAAAGTGACGCTGCTATTGTCAGTACACGTTTAATCGATGATTGGCAGGTGATCATAATGTTCTGGCTAATGAGTCTGTTATTTATAAATTGCAATGATCGCTGTTCCACCCAAGAGGGTATAGCGAAAATGACATAAATAAATAAATAAACCAATAAATGAATCCCTGAACCATGGTGCAGGATAACACATTGCTGATAAAAGACCGTTATTTGGTCTCAGATGGTAGGTACAGTTGTAAAGGGGTCACTGTGAGCCCGGTATGCAATATGGCATTCTTCCCTTGTCCTGACCAGACGTGTTAGACTGTAACCTTAACAACGATAATGCCTGCCCTCGTGGTCATGTGCAACTCAACACTGCTACATTGTAACATCTAAATGCCCCTAAATCTTATTGTTGCACTATTTGAACAGCCACGCAACTGGAGATCAAAAGTGGAGCAGCTTCCAAATTATGTCAGTTGCAGATAACGCATGCGTAGAAAGTGTCTCTGTATCCTTCACAAGTATCACACAACATCTGACACTGTTAATGGGCGTTAAATAAACGTGCTGTGGTGTCCGGTCTACCTGTCATGGAGATCTGAAACCCTGATCAGTTACACTGCAGCTGATGGTGTGTTTGTGTAAGAAGCCAGAATGACATCTCACCACTTTTTCGGTATGCTTCAATTTTATTTGTCACGCATAGCATTATTAATTCTGCACCAGTGACTTGTAACACTACACTTGTTTCAATCGGTATCTTCACTCTTCTTTGGATTCACAGACTGAATAGCGTTCGTATTTGAATTTGAATGTAACACCTTTTATTTCACAGATAAGAGAGACATAAGAAACTACCGACCTGTTTCACTGCTTCTATCGTTTACCTAAATTTTTGAGAAGGTGATGTATTGTAGAAGATTATCTCACCTTGGCAACAATAATATTGTCATCAAATCACAGTTTGCCTTTCAGATGGGGCGCTCTACTGAGAATGCCATTTAAATGTTCACACACCAGATAGTACAAGTATTAAATAACAAAACAGCACAGGTGGGTATTTTCTGCGACCTATCCAAGGAATTTGATGGTGTAAATCATAATATACTGCAAGATAAATTTTGTAGGGTTGATGGTGTAGTCAACCAATGGATCTTATCATATCTAACCAAAAGGTTGCAAAAAGCTGTATTTAGTAGTAACTCAACCAACAGAATTCAGGTACATAATTCTGTCTGGGTGGAAATCCCATATGGGGTTCCCCAAGGGTCTATCTTAGGTCCACTACTGTTTCTCATATATGTTAATGATCTACCGTCTAATGTACAGCAAGCAGAATTAGTTCCTTTTGCAGATGACAAGAGTATTGTTATCACTCTCAGTATTAATACAGAACTGGAAGAAATGGTAAACAAAGTTCTCAAAAGTATCATTGTTTGCTTTTCTGTAAATTGTCTCACCCTGAATTTCACAAAGACACATTATATACAGTTCTGCAGCTCTGGGGGTACTGCATCAGTGATAAGTGTAACACATGGTGGTGAAGTAATACATAGGGTGGAAATTTTTAAAATTCTTAGGTGTCCGTCTTGATGGGAATTTTAATTGGAAACATAAATTCGGGAACTCCTAAAAAAACTTAGTTTAGCTACATTTGCACTTAGAATCATAGCAAATTTAGAAAAGAGATAAATCAGTAAGTTGACATATTTTGCTTCTTTTCATTCAGCAAGGCCATATGGAATAATGTTCTGGGGTAATTCATCTTTAAGAAAGAAGGTCCTGATTGCCCAGAAACGAGTTGTAACAATAATATGTCGCGCTCACACGCGATCGTCTTGTAGCCATCTGATTAAGGAGTTGGGCCTACTGACTACTGCTTCATAGTACATTTATTCCCTCATGAAGCTTGTTGTAAACCATCTACTACAGTTCAAAAGGAACCATGAGGTACATGATTACAATAATAGAAGAAAAAATTACATTCATTATTGAACATTAATGTTTTCTTTAGGTTGCCATTAAAGTTTGAACAAAAAATTTTGACCACTTACCCTGTGATATAGAATGTCTAACAGAGAGTATGGTAAAATTTGGAAATAAATTGAAAAAGTTTCTGCTTGAGAACTCCTTCTACTCTGTAGAAGACTTTCTATGTTTGTAATGCTTAAAAGGTAATGGGTGGGAATCGATAACTCAATCTGTATTTCTTGTTACCATTTTGGTGATGTTTAGAGTACAAATAGACATATAAATTAACTGGCAATTTGAATCTAAAATGACTCATTCCACGACATGACAATCTATCGTGCAATTTGATGCATAGAACATGAAAGTAAGTAACAAGCGTTTCTTTCCATTGATCGTGAGTGGGCAAAATTCACTTAAACATCTGAAAATTCGGTAACTTTCTTCTATCGTACCTCATTCGTTTCATATTATGCAACATTTATGAACGACATTGTACCTTGTAGACATACTGTATTTGGCTATTTTGTCACCTCCTTGTGAGGCATTAAAATACCAAAATACAGAAAAAAAACTCGCAGTGTAGCTATTACTCGGTAATGGCGTACGAGCATTCTGTCTAAGACTCGAGGAAGTCTAACGACTTGATGGAACAGTAAGTGATAAGAATTAATCCCTACATGTTAAATGTCTACTTCTAGTACTCATAGATCAACTTTTTCATTATACCATAAATACCTTACGCCTCAGTTGTCTTTGATGGCGAGTAGCGAGCGGCGAGACGGAAATGACGTCCCTTGTGACGGTAGTCTGCTTGGCAAAGGAGCAGTTCTGCGCTTTCGTGTTTCTCTCGCTGTACACAGACATATAGGTCGATTCCAGTTTTCGGCGCAGCATTCGCCTCACCCAGTGGTGACCCCCGATGCAGCCACCGGGCTGTCTGCCGTTCACCCAGGGGGCGACGCGACGCCTGGGGCGGCTGGCGACTTAGGCTGTCGTCATCCTGGCCCCAGGGCAGAACTGGCGCCATTCACCGTGTCATCTCACGTCACGCGAGCGTTGCGGTCCTTGTGTTGTTTTGGGCCATCAATAATGTTCGGAAGCGACATCCCACAGACTAACAACCTTGCACAACATCATATCACTGGCATAATTCACCTCCTTCTTGATTTATATCCCATTTCTTCGTGTTCTGGGATTATTTTCGCATCATTCTGACAGACAACAGCGACGAAAGAACCCAAAGAGATTTTTAGATACCTGTCTCCAATTTCTTCCCCCTGTGGTCCGATTCCTGTCTCCTAAGTGGGTAGGAAGTCAATAATTTAAAAAAAAATCGACTTTTCGAAAATATGTCTGTTTTGTAGAGTACATCTTTCTGAATAGTTTGATGTATAAAACAAATATATTTCAGTGATTATAAGGCACGCTATTTGGTCCTACGTGTACCAAGATGAAGCACTACACTCCTTACCACAGACGTCTGCTGTCATACATACGTGTATTTCACTGTGTAGAACTCGAATGTTTATATTTGCGCCAGAGATGGCCATACGTGTAACAAAGGACTATTGACATAGAAGAAATGTCTTGATGGCGGCACCCAAACACCAATGAAAGCTTTAATGAATGTGCATGGATAAGAATGCCAAAAACCAATTTTTGTGTGGAAGAGATGCACTTGCTGTTGGTGTTTATGATGCAGGTACATGTTTTAATGATGGTGTGCAAAGCCGGATATGTATTTTAGAGAAAATGGGAATCAAGGCCAGAGCGAACTGCATCAAAGCTTTATATGCGATAAATAGAGAGCATGTAGTGAAAGCACGTAAATCATTTTTGGAAGTGGAGGAATGTGGAAAAGACGAAAACTGATTTACAAAATTGAAAAAAACCTCTTTATGGTGCTGGACAGTTCTAAAAGATGCCAAATGCAGCCAGAAACTTTAATGGCCATTTTCTGCAAAACACAAATTTCTGTACTCAGGTACATGTAACATCCAAAATAAATATCCCATTCCTTTTCCAACGTGGTGTCCTTATTAAATACAAACTCCTTAATGCAAAACTCTAGAATTTTCCATCTCTATTAAAAACTGTGGTAAAGTTTGAGATAATTAACTATAAAATTTGAGTTTTTTTCTAAACATGAAGTTTAAAATGTAACAGGTCATTCATTTTCTTGAAAATTAAATAAAATCTAGAATTTCATACACCTTTATGTATGGATTGTATGCTGTGCAAAATTAATCGAAGAATCTCTCTTACTTATGAAGAAAAGTGTACCTATAGCAAAAAATGCAGCCAATAGTAAGTGAAAAAATTATAAAGTTTCACATGTAAAAAAAATTTATTTCGTTATGTTTTTGATCTTTCACTGCTATGATTGTGAACCCTGGTCATACTGACAAAAATTCTGTGAATTTATTTGTAAAAATATAGACAGTAGAATTTAGTATCTTGCGGTGCCTCTTCTGCTCCATGTTGGCCCGTTTGACGTCCAACCCGCTTAACATACGAGCTACAAACACCATCTCATAACGGTAGTACCACATTAAGTGCATTTAAGGGTTACGGTCATTCAAATTTTTTTGTGATTTACGCTGTTGTGTATTGAAATTATGTTGACCAATTGGTGTTGTAAGCACAGTTGTTGAGCTTTGTACACATCTTATATTTATGCTTTACTTTGTACCAGATATTGTGTAATATGCTAGGCTACAGGTATGAGAAAATGAGGAGAAGGAAGATGTATGGTTACCTGAATGCTGTCATTCATCTTACATGGGCCACTACTGTCGTTGGCAGTGTGTGTTCTATTATCTGTGTGTGGACAGTACCTCAGCTGTACAGTCTGTGGTAATCTGCCCATTGGACTCGATGTGAAAACCGTTTTTGAGGCAGTGTTCCTTCTGTGCAGCACGCCAAGCGCTGGAGAGAGCGGGCCCGGCCCCTCCTCGCAGCCGCACAGTGGCCACAGCGACGACGGCCGGAGCCCAGCCACAGCTGTGCCCCCCACCTCTCCCCAGACGACTCCCCAGCCTGATGACGCTGCCGTCTCTCACCTGCGGTGAGTTCAGCCACTTAACGTGTAGACTGTCGACAATCACAGTGCGACATGTTGGGCAGTTAGCCAAGTGATAAAGTCAAGAACTCGAATGTCGCTATTTTACATTTTTGACGAAGCAGAAGTTGTAGGTCTCGTATAAAGTTTTTCCTTTCATTAACTGTTACGTTCGATGAGGCAAAGATATAAGGGGATCTCTACACCATTCTACAAGTTTTTAGCATGACTTGTTTTCCATTCCTGTCACAGCTCACTTGTGTAAGATAACACTGAAGACTAAAACATAAACACTCGTCAGCCAGAACATTATAATCACCTATATAACAGCTGAAATGTTCACCATTGGAATGGATAGCAGCAGTGACATGTCATAGCGTGGAAGGGAATTGGCATCACATTGCCCACACAAGGCACCTAATTCCCAATAATTCCTGCCCGGGGAATGAGCTCCTACGAGAAGTCGAGGCACATCTAAGAATTGTTTCATCGCATTCCCATCTGGTGAGTTGTGGGGCGAGCACATTACTTGAAACTCGCCACTCTGTTCCTCGAAATACTCCATCACTTCCATTCCTTGTGATATGGCGCATTACCTTGTTGAAAAATGTCACTGCCGTCTTGAAACATGATCCTCATGAAGGGGAGTATGTGGTCTGGAACCAGTGTATAATACTTGTTGGTCGTCATGGTGCCTTGCACAATCCGTACTGGACCTATGAAAGTCAACGTGAATTTCCCTAGAGCACAATGGAACCGGCGCCAGTTTGTCTCTGTCCCACAGCATAGGTACCCAGGAGCTGCTAATGGTCAAGTGCCCATTTCAGTCATAGTTACTGATGACATGGTGTTAACATTGGCAAATGTATGGATTGTCAGCTGCAGGGGAACACTGTTAGGAGTCTTGAGGGCACTGTGTGTTCAGACACACTTGTAGCCTGCACCGTCTGTCGCGTTCTACCAGTCTGCCCGGCCTACAACATTCGAGATATGTAATGAGGGACAACCACCCAACACCATGACGTCTGGACATAGTTTCACCTTGGTTTCGCCACATGACGAAGCCACTCACCACAGCGCTCCTCGAACACTCAACAAGTCATGCATTCCGAAATGCTCGTGATGAGCGTCCAGGTCATCACAGACTTCCCTAATTCAAAGTCAGACATTAGCATACCTTCCCCGTATATAAATGGACAGCACATTCACTGATTCTACATCGACTGTACGTGCGTCTAACTAGCAGTCATTCCTCGTGAAGTGACGCTGCTATTGCCAGTATACGTTTAATCGATGATATTTCATACTCCTTTAAGTATGGATTGTATGCTGTGCAAAATTTAACGAGGAATCTCTCTTAATTATGAAGAAAAGTGTACCTATAGCAAAAAATGCAGCCAATAGTAACTGAAATAATTATGAAATTTCACATGTAAAAAAATTTATTTCGTTATGTTTTTGAACTTCCATTGCTATGAATTGTGAATCCTGGCCATGCTGACAAAATTCTATGAATTTATTTCTAAAAATATAGGCAGTAGAGATTAGTGTCTTGTGGTGCCTCTTCTGCTCCAAGTCGGCCCGTTTTACATCCAACCCCCCTTAACACACGAGCTACAAACACCATCTCATGACGGCAGTACCACAAGTGCATTGATGGGGTACTCTCTTTCAAATTTCACTGTGATTATGCTGTTGTCTATTGAAACTATGTTGACCAATGGTTGTTGTAAGCACAATTGGTGAGCTTTGTACAAATCTTATATTTATACTTTATTTTGTACCAAATATTGTGTGATATGCTAGGCTTCGGGTATGAGAAAATGAGGAGAAGGAAGATGTATGATTACCTGAATGCTGTCATTCGTCTTACATGGGCCACTACTGCCGTTGGCAGTGTGTGTTCTATTATCTGTGTGTGGACAGTACCTCAGCTGTACAGTCTGTGGTAATCTGACCACTGGATTTGATGTGAAAACCCTTTTTGAGGCAGTGTTCCTTCTGCGCAGCACGCCAAGCGCTGGAGAGAGCAGGACCGGCCCCTCCACGCAGCCACACAGTGGCCACAGCGACGACGGCCGGAGGCCAACCACAGCTGTGCCTCCCACCTCTCCCCAGAGGACTCCCCAGCCTGATGACGTCGCCATCTCTCTCCTGCGGTGAGTTCAGTCACTTTACGTGTAGCCTGTCCACAATCACAGAGCGACATGTTGAGCAGTTAGCCAAGTGATAAAGTCAAGAAATCGAATTTCGCTATTTTACGTTTTTGACGAAGCAGAAGTTGTAGGTCTCGTATAAAGTTTTTTCTTTCATTAATTGTGACGTTCGACGAGGCAAGGATATAAGGGGATCTATACACCCTTCTACAGGTTAGTTGCATGACTCGTTTTCAGCTCCTAACACAGCTGACTTGTGTAAGATAACACTAAATATTTCCCCAAAAATAACGACTGTGCTGGTGTGTTGGGAGCAATTTCAGTTTTCAGCAAAAACTCTGTCTAGTAATCTCGCAGAAAGCCCTAAGATATTCTGGTAATACATCAAGCACACTAGTGGAAAGAAGCAGTCAATAACCTTCACTGTGTCATAACAATGGTGAAGTCACTGGTTACAGTGCCACTAAAGCAGAGTTATTATACATAGTTTTCCGAAACGCCTTTACCAAATAAGAAGAAATAAATATTCCTGAATTCCTATCATGAATAACTTCAAAGTGAGAAACATAGAAGTAGATATCCTCGGTGTAGCAAAGTAGCTGAAATCACTTAATAAAGGCAGGGCCTCCGATCCAGATTGTATATCTGTCAGGTTCCTATCAGAATATGCTGTCACAAAAGTTCCATATTTAGCAATTACATACATCAGCTCGCTCACAGAAAGATCCGCAACTAAAGACTGGAAAATTGTTCTTGTCACACCAATACCCAAAAAGGGAAATACGAATAATCCGCTGAATTACTGGCTCATATCATTAACGTCGATTTACAGGAGGGTTTTGGAACATATGCTGTGTCTGAACATTATGAATTACCGCGAAGAAAACGATTTATTGACACATTATCATCAAGGGCTTAAAAAATATCGTTCCTGTGGAACATAAGTAGGTCTTTATACTTGTGAAGTAATGAGTGCTATCGTCAGGGGATGTCAAAATGATTCCATATTTTTAGATTTACAGAAGGCTTTCGACACATTTCCTCAAAAGCGTCTCCTAGCCAAACTGTGTGCCTATTGAATATTGCCTCAGTTGCGCGACTGGATTCGTGATTTACTGTCAGAAAGACATCGAGTAAAACAGATGTAATATCCGGCGTTCCCCAAGGATTTGTTACAGGCACTGTCTCGTTCCTGGTCTATATTAGTGGCAATTGACCCTTTTACTAAAAGAAATCCACAAAATTTCGATTACGCGATAAGTGTCTCAAACCTAAATGCTGCAAATTCAATTAAATACTTAGGGATTACAATTACAAATGACCTACACTGGACCGATCACGTAGATATTGTTGTGGGTAGAGCAAACGAAAGACTGCGGATCATTGGCAGGACACTTGAAAGGTGGAACATGTCTGCTAAAGTGGCTGCTTACACCACGCTTGTTCTCCCTATTCTGGAGTATTGCTGTGCAATATGGGATCCATATCAGGTGGGACTGACGGATGACATCGAAAAAGTTTAAAGAAGCGCAGCTCATTTTTTACTACCGCGAAGTAGTGGAGATAGTGCCACGGACATGATACGTGAATTTGGTTGCCAATCATTAAAACAAACGCGTTTTTCATTGCGACGGGATCTTATCATTAAATTCAACTACCAGTTTCCTTCCTCCGATTGCGAAAACATTCTGTTGGCACCCACCTACATAGGGAGAAATGATCATCGCGATAAAATAAGAGATCTCGCACAGAAAAGTGCTCATTGTCCCCGCGCGCCATTTATGAGCGGAATTGTAGAGACACAGCTTGATGGTGGTTCATTGAACCCTCCGCCAGGCGCTTTATTGTGAATAGCAGAGTAATCACGTAGACGTAGACGTAGACGTAGATGGTTTCCTATCTTATGAATTACCTATGTAGGGAAGAACCTTCACTTGCATTTCCACGATTATTCTCCGAATGGTATGATGAGAAATTCTCTCACAGGGTGTGTGGTAACACTGTAGTTGAGGGAGTGAAATGAGCTGAGATCCGTGGCTTATCCTACTACGAGAGACGTATGTGACAACGTCTATTGGCAGTTTTTGGAAATCATTCGTGGTAACATGAGCTTCTACGAAAGTGGAAGTCGGACCTGTCGGTGTCCAAGTGATAAAGGCGGCCATTTTGGATCTATAAAAATGAGGTCAATCCTATTGTGTGGGCATGGTTGGGTGGAGATGGACACAGTACCCATATATCGACAGCTGTAAAACCTTCTGTAGCTCAGGTAGTTTTACAGGAGAAGTGACAAAAGTTTTTCTTTTTATTCATCGCAGACCAGTTTCAGCGTAAATTCGTCAGCACTTCACTTTTCTTCTTTGAAATCATTGATCTATAGTGGTAGTCACCGATGTTTTATTATCGCTTTGTGAAATAATAACCCTATTTGATAGTGAACTGATATTGTTGGAAGACACAGTTCAGTTGATGCCTGAATTCAACAGGCCCAAAAGTGGCAATTCAGAGTATTCAATGTGCCTTTACAATTAATCAGAACAAAATCCAACAAGTTATTGGGCAATAGAGGAGTCTGTACCTATTCAAGAGAAAACAAGGAACCCTACCAGGTATTTTAACAATGACAATGGGATCAGTAATGTTTCAGTAGACTTATGAAAACTTATTCTCTCCCAGTGATTCAAGGATTTTGGGTTTTAATTACCTATTATGGTCAGCCACAGATGTACGATGTCTGACGATCCAGGTGGCCAAATCATTTACTCGAGTGGTCCACAAATTGAGCAAATACTTCTCAGAATACTTTTCCCAATCTAAAAGCTTTTATGCACACAGGCAGTCAACAAAAGTTCATCCATGGGTCTGATAGTATAGAAAGATACAGAGAGTGTACGCTGAAATTTTATAAGTAAGAGAGCCTGATAGGTATTTACCCAATTTGTCATATACAAATAGCATCAGACATTTGATATAAGAAGACAACCAACGAGAAGTAAGTGTAACAGGGAAGACTAAAGATAGAGAGTACCTCGAAGAATACTTTGTAGATAAACCAGAAACTCATCAATGTAAGATGATGCAGCATAATCAAAAATAATTAATGTCTATAATCTCAGGCAAAGTCTGTAAATTATGTTACACGTACTAGATATAAAATTAGCAGAATATCAGTAGAAAAGGAGCTGAAAAAAATTAGAAAATAAAATATTGTTGTTGAATAAGAGACAAGACATGGAACGGGAAAAATATTTCTGCATAAAAAGACTAATACAAAAAGAGGAGAAAGCTGGCTAAAATGCGACAGAGAAACATAAGCATGAGGAAATAAACTATTAAGAGCAGGAAATGAAACATATTAAGACAATACTCGATAATGGAGTGAAAAGTTTGTTGAGAGTGAGTTAAGAAAACCAGCCTGGAGAGCAGATCGTGTGTAACATGGTAGTAATGTGAGTAACAATGTACAGGGCGAAAGAGAGCCAAAGATTCCTTTTTTCTTCGGCATCAGACGCCTGTGGTGACTAGTAAGAGGTCCTACATAAATATAGGCTTTGGAAGACTAAAAGCGAGAACAGCTTTAAACAAAAATAGCTTACAGTCATAAATACACGAATTTAAAAGAATCACAAAACCAAAAACTTGTTAATATAGAACAGTGAAACGGCGGGAATACATTTGCCAGGGTAACATATATAACTGATTAACATTGCAGGATCGCAAGTTAATATAAGTGCGAGATGAGCCACTGGAAACGTGAAATGCTGGAGCACTGCCAAAAGGTCGAATGCAGGCATGCAAACATGTATGGATTGTGTTGCTCAAGTATCAGATATCAGTCTTTGAAATGGAGTTCGATGCCTGATGCAGCTGGTTGGTCAGTACAGGGACGGTTAATGTTGTTGGTGAATGATGCTGGAGTTACTGTATGATGATGTCCCATATCTGCTCGGCTGGAAACACACCTGATGATTGAGAATGCCAAGAGACTTGTCAACACTCTATAGAGCATGTTGGGTTACAAGAGCGGTAAGTGAGCGAGCGTTATCCTGTTGAAAAACTCCCCCTGGAATGCTGTTCGTTAATGGCAGCAGAACGGGTCGAATCACCAGATTGAAACTGACACAGTGTGTGGGATAGCCATGAGAAAGTTCCTGCTGTCATACGAAATCGCACCACAGACCATAACTCCAGGTGTAGGTCCAGTGTGTTAACACACAGAAAGGCTGGTTGTAGGCCCACAACTGGCCTAATCAAAACATGACCAATACCGGCAGCGAGGCTGGTGGTTTGGGATCAGTGAAACGCATGCTACAGAGCATCTGGTTCGGAGCTGTCTTTAAAGTAACCGATTTGTAATACTTCATTGTGTTACTTGTGACACCTGCTGCTCAAACTGCTGCTGGAGATGTATTACAATGAGCCAGAGTAATACGCAGAACACGATGGTATTCCCTCTCAGTAGTTCCACGTGTCCGTATGGAACCCAGACTTCTTGCAACCGAATATTCTTGTAATCACCGCTGCCAGTAGGTATGTATTGTGGCTACATTACTGTGAAATATTTCTGCATCACGGAAGGAACAATCAGCATCTCGTAGCCCCATTACAGACTTCGTTCAATCCCTATGAGATGTTGATAAATGCGTCTTTGTCCTCTCAAAGTCATTTTTGCCCTACATCAACTCACTGCGTCCTATCTCAAAATGTAACTAACGCTCGAGCACGTTACAGCGTATAATTAAAGCAGGCTTCATTTGCTCCCTCACAGTGGTGCTACTAGCGCCACTCTTAAGCGACGTGACTGCTGCGAAAAGTCATCATCATTCAGATGTAGAAACACGCCCACCAACTTTCGTTTATGTCGCACTGCTTCTTCTTGGTGCTGCAATCCTTCATTGTATGTACTATTTCGAAAGTAAAAGACGTTGTTAACAATGATACCAAAATCTCAAAAAGTTCTTGTACGACTTACTTCACATTTTTATACGATACTCTATTAAACGTTGGGACAGTGTTTGCTTTTATATACCAATGGCTTAGGAGTGCGTCATTGACTAGTGATCAAAATTTTTAGTGTCCCAGTTTTCAACACAGCCACTGCTTAACCTCTGAACAAAAATTAACAGCAGTGTCAGCAGAAGACGTCCAGCATAAGAAGTCACCGTTTTCCTGATAAAGGCTTTGTCAAATAGGGTGGAGGAACGACAGAGCTTCAGGGCATTCTCTTGCCCTTGGGGTGGGAAACTGACCTTGAAAGGGAGAAGAGTTAGTGATGATCAATGACGCGAGGATGCAGAAGGCAATGGAATCGAATAAATTAAAACCACATATCGTGTATCCATAGGACATACGCCGTTAACAGGGAAACTGTCTTGAAGCAATCTGCATTGAGAAAAGATTCCGGACAAGTTACCCTTTTGGATCTCTGGGAGTGGACTACCAAGGTCGAAGTGACCATGAAAACGAGACGGAATAATTTACAAAGGGATAACCTTCTACGACTTGGAGCTTTGAATTCAGAGGTTTGATAGTAATTGGAAAGCTAGGGAGTCTAAATACGCAGGTTCAAAGGCCCCAGTCTAGTTACAGTGGGGGTCATTGATGTGAAACAGAAGAAGGCTAAGGATTTGTCATAAGACACATTGGGGTAATATCAACAGCAACAGAAAATGGTGTAACGGGAGTAGGAATCGTTATGTATAAGAAGTAGGAGAGAGAGAGTGGGCTACTGGGAACAGCTCTATGCCAGAGTTTTTCTCACCAGATTCGAAATCAAACGCCGACAACGATAGTCAGATACACATGGAAACGACACAAGCAAAAGGAGAAAAGAGAGGAAATATGGAACTGAAATGCAGTTGCAG
Source organism: Schistocerca americana (assembly GCF_021461395.2). Classification (NCBI taxonomy): domain Eukaryota; kingdom Metazoa; phylum Arthropoda; class Insecta; order Orthoptera; family Acrididae; genus Schistocerca; species Schistocerca americana. The sequence goes on along the minus strand of NC_060129.1, from coordinate 132,157,638 downwards.
GGGAAAGAAAAGAAGAAAGGGTCATGGGGTATACAGGCTTGTCATAGGGATGAGACAGGTGAAAGCCTAATTGATTTCTGCAATCAAATTCAGATGGTAATAACGAATACTCTGTTCAGCAATCACGTGAGGAAAAAAGAAACTTGGAAATGACCCAGAGGCCCTGGAAGATTCCAGCTGGATTACATCATAGTCAGACAGAGATTCCGAAATCAGATATTGGAATGTAAGGCGTTCCCAGATGTAAACATAGATTTAATAATTATGAAGAGCAGAGTGAGGTTTAAGAGAGCCGACCAGAAGAATCAGTGTAGAAGGATGTAGCATACTGCAGTACTGAGATATGAAACTTTAAGTTTACCAACGATGTGGATATAGCGATAAGGAATATCACAGTGGACTGTTCAGTTGAAGAGGAGAGGACATCTCTAGAAAGTAAAATCACAGACGGTGGATAGACGAACACAGATAAAGGGAAGCTAACTTCGAAGAAACACTCAGTAAGAAAATAAAATACAACTGATCGATGAAAGAAGAAAGTATAAAAATATTCAGAGAAAGACAGGAAGACAGCTACATTCACTAAGGTGGCAACAGTCATGGGATACCTCCTAATATCATGTCAGACCTCCTTGTGCCCAGCCTACTGCAACAACTCAACGTGGCGGCGAACCAAGAAGTTGTTGGAAGTACCCTGTACAAATAATATGCCATGCTGCCCCTATAGCCACCTACAAATGCTAAAGTGTTGCTGGTCCAGGATTTTGTACAGGAACTGACCTGTCGATTATGTCCCATAAATGATCGATGAAATTCATATTGAACGATCCAGGTGGCCAAATCATTTACTCGAGTGGTCCACAATCTTCCCCAGGCGAGTGGTGAACAGTTTTGGCCCACTTACATGATGTCGTTATTTGAGAGCATGAAGTCCACAAATGGCTGAAAATGGTCTCCAAGTAGCTAAACATAACCGTCTGCATTCAATGATAGGCTCAGTTGTACCAGAGGACCCTGCCCATTGCATGTTAACAAAGCCCACGCCGTTATGGAGCCAACACCACTTTCCACAGTGCCTTGTTGGCAACTTGGGTCTGTAGCTTCATGCGGTCAACGCCACACTCTAACACTACCATCAGCTCTCACCAACTCAATCCGAGACTTACCTCACCAAGCCACGCTTTTTCACTCGTGTAGGATTCAACCAATATGGTCATGAGACCAGGAGCTGCAGGTGACAACATACTGTTAGTAAATGCAATTGCATTGGTCATCTTTTGCCGCAGCCCACTGACGCCAAATTTAGCCGCACTTCCGAACAGATACGCTGGTAGTACATTCTACATTGATTTCTGCGGTTATTTGACGCAGTGTTGCTAGTCTTTTGCATTGACCAACCTATGTACAAGCCACTGCTTTAGGTCGTTATCAGCCACAGCATTAACCGTGGTGGCAGGTAATGCCTGAAATTTTGTATTCTCGACACACTCTTGACACTGTGGATCTTGGAATACTGTATTCCCTAACGATTCGGAAATGTAATGTCTCGCGTCTAGCTTCAACTACCTTTCGGTGTGAAAAACCCGTTAATTCTCGCTGTGTGGGCATATGGCCACAATCACGTCGGAAACGTTTTACATGAGTCACCTGATTACATACGATAGCTCCGCCAATGCACTGCCCTTTCATATCTTGTGTACACGATACTACCGCTATCTTCGTATGTGCACATCACTTTTGCACAACTTGTCACCTCGATGTAAGTCATTTAGGAATAACATAAGTACCATGTTCTAGGTATCCAAGGCTAAATAACTGCAGAAAACTTAAGACAAAACTTTAAACAAACAGTCGTAGGAAGGGCTGACACAGAATATAGAAAAGTCAAAACAATAATTACCATGGGAATTCCATTCCCAACGTCAGAAGAGAGAGCAGATAAATGGAAGGATTACATTGACAGCCTCTATGAAGGAGGAACTTTTCTGATGACATGGAAGAGGAAGCAATCTGTGTTGGCGTGGAAGATATAGAGGATGTACTGTTAGAGGCAATATTTAAAAGAACTCTGGTCGATTTGATAACAAATAAAGCTAAAAGGATACATAAAATTTAATAATGACTACTGAGTTCATAGGGGAAAGTGGCACCCAACGACTATCCAAGTTAGAGTGTAGAATCAATGAGACTGGCAATGTACCGTCACACTTTCAGAAAAAAAGTCATCCACATTTTTCCAGAGGTAACAAGGGCAGATAATTGTGAAAACAACAGCACAATCGTCTTTGGAACTCATACATCCGAGCTGCTGATGAGAATAATATAAATAAGAATGGAACAGAAAATTGAGAAAATGTCAGATGACGGTCAGTTTGGCTTTAGGAGAGGTAAAGGCGCCAGAGAGGCAGTTCGAAAGTTGTACTTGATAATGGAAGCAAGTCTGACGACAAGTCAAAATACAGTCAAAAGTACTTTTACCTAGAAAAAGCGTTCGACAATATAAAATTCTGCAGGATCTTCGAAAGTCTTACATAAATATAAGTAAGTTACAGGGAAAGACAGGTAGGTTACAATATGTACAAGAATCAAGAGGGAAGAATAAGAGAAAATAAAGAACAAAGTGCTCAGATTAAAAGTGTGTAAGACAGGGTGCAGTCGTTTCCCCTACTATTCAATCTATTCATAGAAAGAAGCTATGATGAAAATATAATAAAGGCTCAAGTGTGGTATTCAGATTAACAGTGAAGGGATGCCAAAGAAAAAATTTGTTGATGACACTGCTGTTCTCAGAGAAAGTGAAGAATTACGGGATCTGTTGAATTGAATGGAGAGTCTGATGAGTAAGGAATATTAATTGAGAATGAACCACGGAAATAAGTGTCTAATGAGAAGTAGCAGATATTGGAATTTTTTACATTTAAATTGGTGGTCATGAAATAGACGATATTAAGGAATTCTGGAAGCAAAATAACCCATGATATACAAAACAAAAGGACATAAAAAGCATACTAGCAAAGGCAAAATTGGTACAACTAGCCAACATAATTCTACTACTATGAAACAAAGTTCATAATTTGAGGAAGAAATTTATGAGAATCTATGTTTAGAGAACTACTTTGTATGATACTGAATCGTAGACAGTGGCAAAACACCGTGACTGAGGAGACTACGACCGTCTGAGATGTGGTGCTAGAGAAAAGTGTTGAAAGTTAGGTGGACATGTTGCATATGGAATGAGGGGGGTACTCTGTAGAATTAGTGACATGGGGAAAGACTGACAAGACGAAGGGGATGCAGAAACTGAAGAGAAAAATTGGCCTACATCCAGGAGATAATTGAGCATGTAGTGTGTAACTGCTATTTTGAGATGAAGGTTGGTGCAAGAGAGGAATTCGTGGCAGGCCACATCAAACGGATTAGATAACTACTAGCTAAAACAATTTCATTTGACAGATTAATAGAATTTATTTGTACTTAATTGTCTTTAGTTCACAAAGAAAGTTTTACATGTTATTCCTGAGGCTGCTACACACAGTTTATAACACCAAAATGTAGGTGTTGCTGTCACAAGCAAATAACATGGCCCGTTTCTCAGTAGACATTCAATTACATCGACAGTTTCTGGACACTCATTAGTGAACATTAATAAGGGATGGCTAGTTCAAATGGCTCTGAGCACTATGGGACTTAACATCTACGGTCATCAGTCCCCTAGAACTTAGAACTACTTAAACCTAACTAACCTAAGGACATCACACAACACCCAGTCATCACGAGGCAGAGAAAAACCCTGACCCCGCCGGGAATCGAACCCGGGAACCTGGGCGTGGGAAGCGAGAACGCTACCGCACGACCACGAGCTGCGGACAATAAGGGATGTGTCAAAGTTTCATATCTATGAAGGCTTTCACTCTGCTGAGGAAACTTTCAGTAATGGGTCTGAACTTCAGTGGAAAAATGAGAACCCATCCTTCCTCAACGTTGGACTCTTCAATCTGCATCGAAGTCAGCTTCTAACTCATCCCAAAGCAGTTACATTGGATTCAACTTGGAATTCATGGCAGAATACTACATTCATGGAATGTTGTTGCCCACAAACTCTCACGTGACAGATAATGATTTATTACAAGGAGCACTGTCTTGCTAATACAAACAATGATACTGTATTGTATGCAGTACATAAAGCTGGAAAACGTGATTCATATACTGTCGAATTTAGTGTTCTCTTAAGCTCAATAGGGGAATAATAACATAACCATGGATATACCCCATAATGTAACGCCATATTCTCCCTCCTTCACTTTTGGCATTACACAAAATGGCAGGTAATAGTCATCAACCAAAAACAGAACATTCCATCAGACTGCCACAGGTGGTTCATCTGTCTGGACCATTCATTTCCACTCATCCATCGTCCAGAGGCGTCACGCTTTACACCAACGTAAGTGTTGCTTAGCACTGACTGCAGATATGTGTGGCTCATTGTGTGTGTGGGGGGGGGGGGGGCTACTCGACCATTTTACCCCCTTCTTTTTACCTCCCTGTGCACAGTCGTTGTGCTGGCTCCAGTGCTTCATGCGATATTTTACAACGACCCTCCATAAAGCTCCATGGTCCCTATTGGTCGGTACATGGATCCACCTCTTCTACCTTTTGCTATGGTTGTTCCATTGCATTTCCACTTCACAAGGGCTACTGTGTAAGGGTCGAAATATTACTGGTACATTTGTTACTCAGGTCCACATTCGAAATTTCTGAACCTCCCTGATGGACCAATTCTGCTATTTCTGGTTCCCTGCCTCCTTTTATACTGGCGGATCGTCCTTTCATTACATTTGTTGGTCAGTCACACATTAGATAGAGGTGTTTAGATAGTTTTGATCCTATTGTGTAGCTTGTCCCCAAAGTTATTCAGTCTGTATATTGAGCAACCGGTAGAGGAAACAAAAGAAATATTTGGAGTAGGAATTAAAAGAAATAAAAATATTTACGTTTGCTGATGACATTGTAATTCTGTCAGGGACGGAAACGGACCTACAAGAGCAGTTGAATAGAATGGATAGTGTCTTCAAAAGAGGATATAAGATGAACATCAACGAAAGCAAAACGAGGATAATGGAATATAATCAAGTTAAATTAAGTGATGCTGAGGGAATTAGATTACGAAATGAAACGCTTAAAGTAGTAAATGAGTTTTGCTATATGAGAAGCAAAATTACTAATGATGGTCGAAACTGATATGATATAAACTGTAGACGGGCAATCGCAAGGAAAGAGTTTCTGAAGAAGAGAAATCTGGTAACGGCGAGTATAGATTTGTCAGGAAGTCGTTTCTGAAAGTATTTGTATGCAGTGTAGCCATGAATGGAAGTGAACAGAAGGGAATAGAAGCTTTCTAAATGTGGTGCTACAGAAGAATGCAGAGGATTAGGTGGGTATTTAATATAACTGATGAGAAAGTACCGAACAGAATTGGGGAGAAGAGGAATTTGTGACACAACTTGAAGCAGGGATCGGTTGCTAGGACATGTTCTGAGGCACCAAGGGATAACAAATTTAGTACTGGAGGGCAGTGTGGAGGCTAAAAATCGTAATCAGAGACCAAGAAATGAATACACAAAACAGATTCAGAAGGATGTAGGTTGCAGTTGATACTGGGAGATGAAGAAGCTTGCAAAGGATAGAGTAGCATGGAGAGCTGCATCAAACCAGTCTCTGGACTGAAGACCGCAAGAACCTCAACAGTGTATGTATCTGCTGTCAGGTCTTTAGTGTGTTCACGCAGCCAAGATCCAGAGTGCCTAGTAATTTGAATGGTATGAAAAGCGCATGAAATTCGATGTACACTGGTGTCCAAAATTAAAGCAACAAACTGAAATTTTTCGAGGTTGCGTTTATTTTGCCATAAAATAGTACAAACAGGTGATAGTGAAGTAGAAACAATGTTAAGAACAAATAACATAAACAACTACAATATGCATAAAGTTAGAAAAAAATGTTCTTCGTTTTTTCCAACTTAACAGATTTGCAACACAATCAAACAACTGGATAATGTGCTCAGCATGGGCCGTGACCACCTCTGGCTCATACAACCCTGACATCGACAGGGGAAACTGTGAATGATGTCATCAATCTCATGTGGAGGCAATAACACCATTCCTCCTGCAGAGCTACTCTCAAGTCTTATGGAATTGTTGGTGGATGCTTGTGTGATGCAACCCATCTCACTACTATATATATTTCGTATGCATACTACAAACAATTTACAATAATCCACACATTTTAGAATAATTTGTCCTCTATGAAATTTACAATATTACAATGCTAATTTATAAAATAAAATTCACGGAAAACTATATACAGTATAATAAAATGTTTTACAGTCTTTGTTTCACATGTCATTCTTCCAGAAGTCCACATATGCCTTCACTACTTTGCTGCACGCCATCAAGTCTTGGGCCATGCACGCTCTTGGATGGTTTACTAACGGACATTAAAGCAGGTGGTTCATCATCTGGATGTTCCCACACGGACACAAAGCACTTTCACTAATTCCCCACTTGTGCAGATTTCTGTAACATCTTTCCATTCCTGAACATAGCCTGTTCAGGGTTTTCCATCTCTCCCACACAAGTTCCGCACCTGATGGCAGCACTTCCTCAGAATCGTGAACATATTCTTGTTGTTCCTGCCACAGTCTTTTTCTAGAAGTTTTTGGTGAACATGTGAGCGGTTCAGTTGAGTGGAGAAAACTACTTCTTGACATAAGGCGTTTTGAAACCATTTGGTACCCATGGAGCAGATGACGTTGATTTTGAACCTGTTTTGTTCGTTCAATTTTGCTCTGTATTGAACATCGGACATTTGGCAGAGCAATTCCCGACAAGCAGTATAGGTGTTCTACTCTTGTTGGCTTAAGACATCCAATAATATGTCTACACATCTGGTTCAGGACAGTGTCCAGCTTGCAAACTCAGCAGCAGAGTAACAGAGTGCCATTGTGGTGGTTTGTAAAACTTTTGGATAAGGTCGACATTTTGTTGTTGTTAGCTAGCCAAGTAAGTTATTCTGTGATTGGATTTCTGCCCTGCTCTTCTCAATGTGCCACTTGAATGACAGTGTCCTATCAAGAATAACTCCCAAGTACACTGGGAGAGGGCAGTGTGTTAATCTTGTGCCATTCCACCAAACATTCAGCTCTCTGCTGTTAAGATGGAATAGACAAGTCGGGGTCCTACTTGGATTGGGTTTCAACTGATTTTCATTGTAATAGTTGGTGAGATTTTTCAGGTTCTCAGCTAGTATTTCCTCAATATTCTTGTAGTTTTATGCCTCAGCTGCTATTCCCCTATCATCAGCATAAATGAAAGATCTTGACCAGGGACTAATAGGCTGGTCATTTGTATAAATATTGAATAACATGGGGGCACGAACAATGCCCTGGGGAAGCCCATCCTTTTGTAATCTGCATCTGCTCTTGTTACCTTGGAACTCAACAAAATACCTTCTGCTAAATAGAACTGATTTGAGTACAGCAGTCAATTGAGGGCTTTTTGTTTTTTGCCCTTTTGCAGTGAGATTTCTGAGGTTGATGGTACCATATGCTTCCATAAAATCTATAAACACCATCCCCATAGTAAGTCTTTTCTCAAACCCATCTCCAATATAGTGGGTTAGGCTGAGAGCTTGACTGGTACAAGATTTGCCAGGCTGAAGTCCTGCTTGCTCTTTTATTAGGGTGCCCTCAGTAAGCTCTTTGAATCTGCTTAGTATCAAACAGTTTGTGTGTTGTCCACAACAGAGAGATTGGCCGATAACTCTTAGGATCTTCTGGGTCCTTACCAGGCTTAAGAATTGCAGTTATTTTTGCCTGTCTCTAGATTTCAGGAATTCTTACAGTTGCCCAACAGCAGTTCATAAACTCCAACAGCCACAATTTAGAGTGAACACCAAGACGTATCATCTGTTCATTTTCAATATCGTCTAGGCCTGCGGCCTTACCAGTCTTTAAACTTTTAATTGCTTCTTTCAGTTCTGATATTGTAAATGTATGATCGAGTGTATCATTAATTTCTTCTTGGACAGCATTTAGTCTACTCGTATGCCCTTTCTTCAGTCTGTGTTTCGCTTTACCTTTTTTCAGCAGTTGGGAGACTACTTGGTTTGCTGTACCACCAGCAAAGCCTGGTGTACCTGCAGGTATACCATCTAATTTTTGAGCATTCTATACGCTTTCCAACTACTGTGAGTCATGTTAATGCTTTCTACAGTGCGTTACCACTTCTGTCTTCTATTTTCAAACATTGTTGTTATTACTTGTTCACCTGCCTCCATTGTTTACGGGGAAAATGGGTTGGCATCATAAAGACCACAATACATTTCGTATTTCTCTTTTGTCTCTTCGCTGTAGCCTTGAATGTACGATTTTCTACATCCTCTCATGTACTCTGCCGTGCACAGTATTTTAAAGTTTTAACAAACTCACTGAAATTTTCTGGTAGAGGTGTGTATCCGCAATATGCTCTATGGGATTCAAATTGGGAGATCGAGCTGAGCATCCCAGGTGTGCAATATCTTCCACTTCCAAGAAAACTTCAATCAGCTGATCTCTATGGAGCATACCTTTATCGTCCATCAATACGAAGTGGTAGGCCACAGCACCCCGCACCGACGGCATATGAGGTTCCAAGATCTCGTCACGATACCTGACCGGAGTTAGGCCTTGCCAATTCACCCATACAATGTCATGAAGAAGTGTTCAGGTAGTCCACATAATCGCTGAGGACACCATTAAAGAACGTCTCTGATATCAGTCTCTTTTGCGCGATATTTGGGTCACGAAATCCTGTTCCACGTTCCCTCCATATGAAAATCCGTCGAGAATCACTCTCCAGACCATTTTGGGACTCACGTGTGAAGATAACATTGGCCCACTGTTAGGCCATTCCGTGGGATGCTGACGACTTCACTCTACACATTTCTTTTTGTGAAGTGTCAGAGGTACATAAACAACGGGCCCCTCACAATAAGTGGCACTCTGATGAGATCTTCTGTATAACGTTTGCATAGATACAACACATCCAGTGCATCCTGCGAGGTGAGGTGCCAGTTGCTGTGCAGTTGTAAGGCAGTACCGTGAAGCCCTTTTAACCGAATAACGGTCGTCCCGTTCTCGTATCACACGTGGTCTGCCCTCGTCTTCGAGATACAGTTTCCATCTCTACAAACAGTCGCCACATCTGAGAAACAACAGTGCGATTCACATTAAGCCATCGGGCCACATCAGGTTGTGACTGTCCTCCTCCCATTCTTCCTATGGCCCTCCACTGCGGAGAGCCTGGTATGCGTCTTCTCTGTACCATACTGCACCATCTGTGACTGTGTCTACAGCGATTGCAGATGTGGGAGTACCCAGCAACCACTACCCCATTGCTAGCTGCGCTGCCTTCGTCGTGGGCGTGGTTATCCGTTGACTGGAATGCTAACTTCCGTGTAGAACACGGTTGTGCAGACATCTGCTGACAGTTTGCATGATTACATCGTGGATTGGGCACAGGACGGAAAATCGCAGTTAGAAGCTTTAATTTTGGACACCAGTGCATTGCGGTAACCTTCTTGACTTTTAGGGACTCATCAGAGTTCTGCTTCTGTCGTAGTGTTTCGTTCTCGGGCGTGTGTGTTTGGAGCAATTTGTAAGTATTCTCCTTTTGTTGCAGGGATCTTTCTGGAGAAGAGAAGGGCAAGATGCTGATTGCGGCAGCTAAGGAGGGGACAGTGAGCAAGGTGCGAACGTTGCTGACAGTGGGGGCGGACGTGGAGGCGATGGACGAGAACCAGCAGAACTCACTGCACTGGGCAGCAGCCAGGGGACACTTGGAGGTGGCGAGGCGTCTGCTGGAGGATGGAGCTGATGTCAACGCCAGGGACCGCTGGCAGAACACGCCTCTGCATCAGGCTGCATGGAAAGGCCATGCACCCGTGGTGCGGCTGCTGGCAGCATCCTCTGCCGACCGAAACGCCAGGGATTTCAGAGGGAACACGCCACTGCACGATGCGGCACGGCGTGGCCACCCAGACGCGGCGACTGCACTATTGGAGGCAGGGGCCGACAGAGAAGTCAGAAATGACAATGGGGACACGCCGCTGGACCTAGCCAAGCGAAACAACCACCAGCAGCTCATAGACATCCTAGGATCAAGCTAAATATAGTGCAAACGACTCTGGAGTAAAATAAAAAAAGCCTCCTATGTGACCTTTGTTACTTATAAAATAAATAGTACAGAAAAGTTTATCCCGCAGCCTTGGTTTGCACCCATATTTACATAGTACATACAACGACTCAAGTGCCATTACACCAAGAGTGCTTATAGACTACTATAAGTTCAAAGAGGGACTCTCCTTTTACTGAAAATTCAAAACAAACTGAATAATTCTCGATTACTAACGAACACCAGTTTTCTACAATATTTTTTTACTGAAAAATACTTTTTAGGTGCATGTTTGGTGCTATGTAGAACTTATACAAAACTTTTATATATTTCCTTGTATCCAGACTGCTGACACATAAGCTCTCTACTTGAAATACATCTTTCACTGAATTTACTTCTTTACCTAATGAGCTGACAGTCCAGCAACTTGTGTCTGCAGTTAAAAAGTGGCATTATTACCAGTACTTAAAACACATTAGTCCCGATTCCAGACTGAATTTTGTTGTATCCTGTCTAGTTGTTGAGTATGGGGTGCCTAGGAAATCTCCTTCTCGGATCGCTAGACAACAGTTCAAGGAAATCGTATTAGATAGTTTTATTACGAAATGAATCAATGACAATACTTAACTCTGACAATAACACAGAAGTGTTGCAAACAAAGGGCGACATGCAAGAAAGAAATTTCTTCAGTATACACAATTCCTAAGTCACTGGTCTTGATGTGACTAATCTCTGCTGTAGAAGTGGCCGCGACAAGTTGGGAGTGGCGCTCATGTTCTCTTCCCCTGAAGGCCGCAGCTGTCGCGTTGTCGTCCTAGACAGAGGTCGGTCAGCGTGCTATTGGGTGACGTCTTCTTCACAGCCCTGTCTGCTCTATCGTTCCCGACAGGCGTGCCGGCGCTCGACTTTACGCCATAACATTCCTCCCGCCAAAACGACGGACCGTCGTCGTATAAGGAGTGCGACAACAGGAGGGAAGGCATGAGCGTGGATGCAGCGATGGACTGGAAACTGTGGTTGCAGCGGACGTCAGGCTTCCAGTTGTAGCCCGCCATCTGGCCTGCGCTCAGGTGCAAACGTCCCCCGGAAAATGCACAGAAGGGCACGCATCCAACTCCTGAGACCCATAAACAGATGGAGAAGCCGCAAGCTGCTGCGACGTTGGCGGGTCCAGCTCCATGGGTAGGACGAGAGGAGGAGGCGACGCCTCCGTCTCCACGGGGTCGTCCTGTGGTGTCGTGACGACACCCTTTGACAGCTGTTGTGGCCAACCGTCCTCGGGATCTGTGAATCTGTGTGAAGAGATACACAAGTATCACTGTGCACATTATAGTGGCGAATTTGATCCTGATGTCGGCGCTGCAATCCATCCGGGCCTGAAATGAGATACACGCAAGCACCAAGTCGACGAACGATCTCGCCTCGCGCCCACCGTATGCATCAATACTTCGACGCCGGATATTGAGGATGGTGGAGCAGGTGGAGCAGTGTCCGCCAGCGATGGTCCATCTTGTGGATGCGAACGATAGGAGGTGAGAAACCGTTGCTATAGGCGTATACCACAAGCAACCAAAAAGATCCCACAAAATCTATGTGCACATGTTGCCATGGTGATTGAGACTTAGGCCAAGAAGAGAATTTTTATTTTGGAGCTGACCGAATTTCCCCACATGCGTGACGCTGTTCTATTTGGCTGTCCATACCCTCCCAAGTACAGTCTCGACGCGCTGTTTGGTAATCATCCCCCAGTGTCAGTCCACTATCATTTTGAACAAGAATCACCCCTCGCTTTATAGCGAGGCTATGCCGACGTGCAAAGTATTGGCGCACTACGGAGTTCTTAATGCTATACTATGAGCGAGGCAAAAATTGTGCGAATGTAGTTTAGTAGAATCTCCAAATCTGAATCAGCTTCCATGGCCTGTGCAATTTTCCTGTTGTTCAGAGGCAAAGGTTGAAGCAATTCAGAATCCTGACCATCGATGTGACAACAAAATGCTGCAGAAGCGTCAAAGTCTGTATCAGGGTCAATCGTAACACGTGAAAGTACATCCGCATTACCATGTTGATCTGTCATAAGATTTACAATCTCGTACTGATATTGAGACAACAACAAAGCCCATCATTGCACTTTTTGGCCAGTAGGTACAACGACTTAAAAGGCTTGTGATACGATACTAAGTAGAATTCATGCCATACAAACAGTGGTTGAATTTGGTGACACCATGTACAATAGCCGGTGCCCCTCTCTCTATTCGTGAATAATTACACTGAGCTATGGAAAACACTTTTGATGCGAATGCAACAGGCCTGTCTTTATCACCAAATCTATGTGAAAGAACTGCACCGAGTCCATAAGAGGAAGCGTCAACTGGCAATACAGTTGATTTGTCAGGATCAAAGTCAACTAAGCATCGATCACTGAGCAACGCATCTTGAAGTTCTCGAAAAGCTACTTGGCACTTATCTGTTCAAACAAAGGGGACATTCTTGCGACGCAAGCGGTCGAATAGAGCTCCAATTTCTGCAGCATTCGGTATTAACCGAGAATAATATTTGATTTTCCCTAAAACTGACTGCCATTCTGTGACATTGCGAGGAACTGGCAGGTCTCGTATGACTAACAAATGCTACTGAAGAGGATGTAAACCTTGACTGTTTATGACATGACCAACATACTGTAAGTCATGTTTAAAAAAGAATCACATTTTTCCAGTCTATAGTCCTGCATCAGGTAACACACAAAGCATGCAAATTTGCAGTGTGTTCTTCAGGTGTACGACCTGCTACAACAATATTGTCTAAATAGTTTGAACAGTTTGGCACTTGAGCAGTCAGCAGTTCCTAATAACATTGGAAAACATCATATGTGGAAGCACTGCCATTAGGCAAACGCAAATATTTAAACAAGGCCAAATGAGTATTCACTATACACACTTTTCGAGATTCTTCATCGAGCATTATTTGAAGATGCGAATCACACAAATCAATTTTTGAAGAGTAGCGACCAGCGCCTAATCTATCAAAGAGATCCTCTGAGCGAGGTAAGGAGTAAGTATGAATCACTGTTTGTGGGTTGACCATGCAATTGAAGTTGAAGCAGAGGCGAATGCGACCTGAAAGTTTGGAAGAAAAACCAATGGGAACAATAGCTGCGCTAGCTTCCAATTCTTTATTTCCAGCGGTTATTTCGTCCAGTAATGCAATAGGAACAGTTCTAGCCTGGTAAAATTTCGGTTGACCATAGATATTCATAGTAGACCAATATGTGGAACAAAACTATTAGCCTTCCGTAAACGTTCAGAAAAGAGTTAAGGGAATTCTTTTAGCAAACTAGCTACACTGTCTTTAGCATTGAATGCATTGACTGCCAACACATTGTACTGAATTTGAAAGCCAAACAAATCAAATGAATCAAGGCCAAATAAGTTCTCACAATCGCATGATTGTAACACACTGAAAGTTAAAGTTCATGAATGTGAGCTATACATGGCAGGCAAAGTACATTTTCTGAGAACAGGAATGTCTTGTCTGTTATAAGCCATCAGGTACATGCTAGGTTTATACAGGTGTGGGGAACCTAAAAGTTACGATTCAGCGATGTTACTGAGACACTTGTGTACAACTGAAATTTCACATGTTTTCCACTAATGTGCAAATGAACAATAAGTTCTCCGACAAACTTTTTGTGCCCACTGAAGAAACTGCATTGAAGAAACTGTTCGCTTGCTAGTTATGCTGATGCCTCCAGCAGGCTTTGACTAGACTGCATTGATTACATGGGCCTTGTGACTACAATTTCGTTCATGTTTGTTCTGTTGCATACATACGGATTGTACATGACCTTTCTTTCCCAAGCATAACACTGTGCTTGTCTAGACAGGCAGTCTTGGCGTTTGTCAGTAGCACCAAGGGCATGACTTAACTCTGTTTGCCTGTGTAGAGAGCTGGTTAGGCTGCATAGAGAACTGTTTACATGGCGTGGCGCTCGTAAGTGGATGCTGCCTAATGTGCCTGTCGGGAGCAAGGGACTCAACCTGACAGATTGGCGGCTGTTTACATTTATCAGCCGACATGGTACCCGAATTGTGCTGATCTAGTATTTGCACTACTTGCTGAAATGATGGATCAGACAGTTTCAAAGTCTGTTCTCTAAGTGAGACACCAGTTACATTGTACATGATCGCATCACGTGACATAACATCTGAATATAAAGCACCACAAGCACTTTTGAATTAGTATTTCCTCGTCACACCATGAAAATCTGTTATCCACTCACAGTAAGTTTGTTCTGACCGTTTCTTACAACAAAAGAATTAATATCTATCTGCTACCACATTTACTTGTTGGTCTTAATAGTTAATTAGTGAATCTACAACCTTATCATAGGAAAGTTCACTCAGAGTTGCGGTAGGGCATAATCTCTGAATGAGACAAAACACAGCACTTCCTACTGTTGATAAGAAATAATGAAGTTCCACAGTACCTAGTATGTTGTGACCAATTATGTGGGCTTCAAACTGTTGCAACCCATCTAGCCATTCGTCTTGTTGTTAATTAAACTGGTAAATAGGCAGCATGGCACTCGGAGCAAGAGGTGTGGTATTTTGCGTTTCATTAGTGGCTTGAGCGGTGAGTAGCTGCTGTACTGGACTCACTAGAGTTGCGATTTGTTGGCTCTGAACCTGAAACATCTGTGTTAGCTGCGTTGCACTTCTGAGGTCATCAGTTGCCTAGAACGTAAAACTAAGTAAACCTAACTAACCTACGGACATCACACATATCCATGCCCGAGGCATGATTCGAACCTGCGACCATAGTGGTCGCTCGGCTCCAGACTGCAGCGCCTAGAACCGTACGGCCACTCCAGCTGGCATATCACTAGCAGCTGTACCGCTGGAGCAAGGGGTGGGAGAAGTGGGTTGTTCGTTTTGGAAGAGAGAACTGCAATAAACAGACAAAGCAAGCAATAAAAATAAGTACAGAAGCAAAGAAAATCTCCGCAACGCCCACCTAGAAACACTGATTAGCGAAAACAATATGAGAGAAACTATTAACCCTGTGGTGCATGAATTTCACTGCAGTGGACAACTTATAATGGTCAATGTTCTGGCATTTTCAGTCAGTCATGCGGCTGCAAATGCATGAAGGACACAACACCAGTAGGGACTGACGACTGCAGTGAACTGTGTGTATTAGGAGCCTCAGGACTGATTGAAAATGCCGAAGAAGCGACCATTAACAGCTGTCCATTGTAGTCATATTCAATAAAATATGAACACAGATCAATTTGGTTTAGAGTAAAGAAAGATGAAGGAGTGACCAGATGCACTAATACAGTCGTGAATGAATGACGGCGTATGCGGAAAATAAAATGAGTGTTTTCTTGATATTATCCTGTCAATTTTGCGACATCAAAGTACAACCGTCAAAAGAACTGAAGTTGCACTTCAGACAGAAGGCAGACTGTCAACTATGAACACAAAAGAGCAACACATAGTCCACAATGCTGGACGCACACATCAGCCAGAAGGGTGCAATTACGGTTGTAATTAAAGTAATTGAAATAAAATTCTATACTTTGGCCCATAAATCAAGTACATAATTCAAATGAATTTATTGTTTCATTAATTAATTGAAAGGTCCATACATTTATTAATCATTGTTATAGACTTGCCCTGCTAAATCAGAATATTTCTTCTCATTTTTGGTGCAATGTATGGTGTCGAATGCAGCTCCAAGCAAAATCAGCTGCAGACAATGACTGCCTCATACTTCAGTATCTAGATCGTGTATAACTTATGTCTTTCATATAATCACCTGTCCCATGTTCAACAGTGAATAAGGAGATTTAATTGCAAACATACTTCAGAGTTATCTGCAGATAATTCAGGTTTTGTACATATTATGTGCTGTTGGAATGTCATTAGGACTACTAATATAGATTTATCTTGGTTTAATGTACTAATCGGCTGAGTATCTCCAAACATCTGACCTCATCAATGCCAATCTGTACAAACCATTAAAACACTGATCACACAAATTCCAGCTTACAGTTTCCTCGCAAGTACAGTTATCCAAGATGGGGGCGATTACATCATCCAAGATGGCGGATTTTGGCGGGAAGTTTGAATTTTGGCGCGAAAGTGCCAAGCCCCCCTTCCCCCCCAGAAAAATGGCGGGAAGTTCAAATTCCACCATATAGTAGTCGCCTTCCCTCCTAAGGACACCTTGCGACAAAATAGCGCAATAGGACTAGAGTCTAAGCAGAGTGTATGACTGGAAATCATGTGACCGGAAGTGCAGTCATCTCGGATTTGTAGGGTATAAAAGGACGCATGACATCCGCATCTAATCAGTCTTCTGTGGTAGTTGAAAGTGTCAACATGGATTCCTCCGAAGTGCTTAACATGCCTCAACTATTACGGAGGAGGACGAGACCAACTGATGAACGCTTTGATTTATGGTTACTACTGGGGAACCTCGACAATCTGGTTTCTGACATTGGTAACATAAATTACACCGAAAATGGTACGCTCCTTAGCAAGAAGAATTTAAATGTGCTTTCTCCTCCTACAGAACCCTTTTGCGATAATATTGTGGTAGTTAAAATCTGTGATCAAGAGGACTGTCAGGAGCAGTTAGAGAAGGGATGATCTGTAATGTTAAAATAGAAGATGTGTGGCTCATTTAACTATTATCTACGTAGTAAATTCTCCGTCACTGCAAGACATGGTGTCAAGTCGAAGCTACCATTTCTCCTACATGAAAACGACAGTGTGATAGCTAGAGGAGTTTTTGACAAAATCGGCAAAGAAGCACTGGAGACGATTTCGAAAAAATATAAAAATCTCGGGGCTTTACCATACAAAGTGGAATTAGCCGACGTTAAATTGGATTTTCTAATGGAGGAGTTGCCCAGAATATTGTTGCAGCTACTTGTGGACGATTATTAACTTTTGGATTTAGACATAACGCTAGACTTTGCCGGAATTTTTAATGAAATGGAGATGTGCGAGTACCTAATATCAACCCACGACTTCTGCATGGAAGGAGACCATCAGGGAAGCAGCAGTGTGATTGTGGACAACGATACAACAGCTGGAAGAGACTTTTCAACGTGGATGAGGTTCAATTGTAGGGTAAAAGCATATAACAAAGTTATATGTCAAATCACAAGTCCAGGAGTAAATAAAGTTATAAGTGACCATCTTATAGATGTTACAGTGTCCAGACACACGACGTCAGGAAAATTGTACGTCTTCTTTGGCTAAGGAGCATGGCATTACCAGGCTGGAGGCCACAATATACAAGTACAGAATGGATCGTGTGTTCGACCCAGTGCTAAGTTGTTTAAATGTATTGGACACCAACAAGCAGTATTTATGATGTGCCCCACTTTATTATATGCCAGTTGCATCCATATGGTGTCAGCTAACTAATAATTTACAGAACAGTTGCTGTGTGATGTTTAACAACGTTCTACAATTTGTCCACTGAGGCAATAACAACACCCAAAAATTGACAGGTGTGCAAGTAAGTCTGCTGGACCCTCAAGACCGAGAAAAGCTTATAAATTATGCTCTGTCTACATACAGTTTTAATTATCTACCTGTAAACTACTTGGAGATTCTTAACTCTGACTCCAACAAAGACAATATAAGTATTACGCAGAAGTGTTATGTTAGATCAGGAGAAACTTATTTTTTTCAGTCTAGAACCCTGTTCTCCACAGTACCGTCCTATATAGATATCGCTGAATTGGGACTGGTTCCTACAGATAATGTTATACCCCACGTCTTAAGAAAAAGGACCAACGTATCAAACAAACTTAAACCATTCCACATTAAATAAATTACTCCAATAAGTGCAGTTAATGTATTAAGTGTACGGAAACGAAAACTGGAAATGGAGGAACTCGAAGTAAACAAAAAGAGACTGGCGTGTATGGAGAAGACAACTGCTACAAAGCAAGAGTATAAGCTGCAATTGGAAAAGGAAGAAGCTATTGCCAATGTGCAGGCCAGGTTCATGTAAGGATTTAAACGTTCTGTATGGAAAAATCTACGAAAGGGAATACAAAATATTGGCATTTATGATAAACAGCCATGGAAACTGGTCACGTGTTGGAGTACTGGCCGAAATCGGTGGAATCGAGAACGTTTACTATATTAAGGGATACACGAAAAATGTGTTTATTAATCTATATTCCCATTTGGATCAGCTGAAAAAGGATGGTTATATTCTAAGTGTGGTGAGCTGGATGTTGTCCACCAAGCAACAGAACAGCCATTTGCCAAGTATAAAACTGATGGAATAACTACAGTTAATGGCCACTCGTTTGCAAAAATAGTAAACTTATAGTTCTGTACAGAAATCCCGCAAGAATGTGGAGCAGAAGAGTTGCCGACATACACACAAGAGGACGTGGAACGATTGAACAGCTGCGTCATGGAGGATATACGAGGAAAATTAAAATCCTCGAATGATCTCGCCTAGAAGAACTGCAGGAAGGAACAGAGCTAGTAGTTTAATCCGTAAAACATGTATTTTATAGGAAGAAATTTAGATATGTATTAGAATTCGAGAATACATCTTCTCTGTATTTGTCAAGTTAGTGGTTGGAGATGATTCAGATGTGGATTCAAGCTATAAGTTAAAAATTAAATTGGACATTATTGAAGCTACACCTAACAAAAATAATGAAAGAGATGTTTTCTGTGTGTACATGTATATACAAAAGTTAATAAAAATTTTGTAACAGGATATTTATATGTCTTACTCGCTAACCTACCAAAAAATCATATCACATTTCCTACGTACATCGACCTATGTGCCAGTATTTCGGATGTGGAAGTGAGTGGTAGGATGACCTTCAAAAGTAGTTGAAAGCATATTGAACCCTTTTCCTTGCCTATATGAATATTTCGGCAGTTTGTGCATGCACATGAGCATGTGATGGGTACGATATGCATCCTGGCTCCATCCCTCTGTATTGCAGAAATCTGTTGAACAGAATTCTTGTACTTATTCCTCCTGTACTCCTCCATTATCATACTCTTCCATACGTGATGTAGTGAACTGAGGTTACAGGCCTCCCTCGAATGTTTGCATGGAATGCAGCTATTGAAAGGTGCTCTATCATTCACATTATATCGGTCATCGAACACAGGACAATGGTTTGACAACGACGGCTCAGAAAAGACTGGATGTGCACCATCAATTCAAGTCATCTGAGTGGAGAAAAAAAAAATTGTCGCCATCTTGGATAACAGTACTCGCGTCATCAGCTGACATCAAGACAGCGTCCTCTGTGTACCAAGCCAAGTGGTGGATACACTGGGTGCAGCCATCTTGAATAACGCTACTTGCATCATGATCTGACATCACAGTGGTGTTCTCTGGTGGCGACGATATGAACTAAGTCAGTTGGAGTTCAGACCTAGTGGCGAACACACATACTTGAAATTGGTTAGATAATAAAGACAAGTCCATTTTTCCCGCCATTTTCCTAGATGTGATGCATTATCATGTTGGAATTTGAACTTCCCACCATTTTTCTGGGGAAGGGGATTGTGGCACATTCTTGTAAAATTCAAACTCCCACCAAAATCCGCCTTCTTGGATGACGTCATCGCCAGCATTTGGATCACGTGATTGCCCCCATCTCGGATAACGGTAGTTTGTCCCAGTACCACTGTTGTTCCAATACTCACCGGTGTTGATGTAAAATGTTGAGCTTCCCAGCAGAGCAATGTATGGTAAATGGTAGACTGGAGTAACGTTATCAGACACTAACGACCTAGATTTGCTAGCTAATTTAAGCAAAAGGCTTCAAAAATAGCTATGTGTAAGCTTTAAATATAGTAACAAATACTGTCACCAAGTTATTACTGAACAATAGGCACCCATTTCTAAAGCCGCTGCTGGGACTCCCTGCTCTGCCGATCTCTCGTCTGCTGCTGCTCTTTCTCGCTGTATTTTAATTTCACCTGCTTGTAAACTATTAAGGCTATAGTGGTGACAAATATGAAAGAAAGCCTTTTTAGCTTTCCGTATGGTAAAATGGCAAACAGGCAGAAGACGTCGATTTTAAGGCAAATTGAAATAAGTTAGTTCAAGGTATGAATCTCCCAGAGTTTTTTTCGATAAGGCTTCTCAAAACTGGCCGTTACTAAAGTTTTGGTTCTTCAATGGAAACAGACTTTTATATCTTACATGCTCACACTTGGAATAGGAAGCGCAGATATTTAGGAGCACAAAGCTGGTACTGACATTTATTCTGCCATTTGCAGCCCGTTCTGCACAACAAATTCTCTCAGAGACAATAAGCTCAATCTTGCTACTAAAGTAGGAGGCATATTTCCTCACTCTCCTCAACAACACAAAAGTAATGTCCGCAGCTGGTGGTCTAGTGGCTAGCATTGCTGCCTCTGGATCATGGGGTCCCAGGTTCGATTCCCAGCCCAGTTGAGGACTTGCTCTGCACAGGGACTGGGTGTTTGTGATGTCCTCATCACTTCATCTTCATCATTCATGACAGTGGCTAGATTGGACTGCCAAAAAAAAATTGTACTGTGTAAAAATTGGGATTTTGTATGGGCGCTGATGACCATGCACTTGAGCGCCTTGAAACCAAACATCATCATCAACACCAAAAGTAATTTTGGCAGCACTGGCAGTGAACATCAGTCCAGGCAAACTTCACGCTCTGGCAGGTCCAGCTGTCAGGCCATTACAGTGCTGGACTGGGTGGGCAGCAGCCCGCTGCTCTCCCCTCACCAGACGGCCTCTGGCTATGGACCACTCCCTGATGCTGCTGTGGGCTTCAGTCCCAGCTCTAGTCTGATGCTGTCCTCCACACTACTCTACCCTCAGTAGGTCCCTCCATTTCTGCATAACTCTGAAACCTACATCGATTCGAGCCTGTTTCCTGTATCCAAGCCCTGGTCTCCCACTGCAGTGTCCATCACATCTCCCAGACCATCACAACTTTCCTCCATTACCAAAGTGATGATTCTTGATCCGGATCCAATTTAGTACATCCTCACTAGTTACCCAATCTAGACACTGTAATAGTACTACAGTAATTGTTTATATGTCTGAAACAGTTTTAAGGATTACTAACACAGCCATTTTGTCGGCTGTTCTACATGTATAGACTTATTTTTCCTAAATGGATTCTTTACTGGTCCCATTTTCTGTGACTTTTCATAAATATTTCTTAGGTACACGTCTGCAAAGAATTTACCCAATGGGACCATTCTGAAAAGTGTCCCAAACAATAGCTTTCGGACATGTCCCAAACTATTGGTTTTTATCTCCCTAATTTGATTATTGTGTTCTGCAGATTCATTGTCGAGGAGCAACGAAGCTTTGTTGCTCAAGTGGCGCAGTTTTTGTGGCCAACATTTCAGTTGTTTCTTAATGGTGGTTAAAAGAGACGGTTTGTCTGATGAACAAATTTTAAAATATTTGAACTCAATGTCAGATGGGAATACGAAGGAGAAGATCCTCATGATGTTTGTGAGGCTGGAGAATTACGAGAAGACGACGCTGCAAGCGCTGTTGATGATGAGGAATATATTCCTCCCATCAATGAAATAAGCCATGTTGCAACTACTGGACAAGAGCAAGCCAAGCAGTTGCAAACCAGTGTTGCTTTACCTACAGCAGGTACTTTTATATAGCCATTGTACTATAATTTTATATTCTATCGCAACTGATATTTCAGCAAGCGTAATATATGTGTTCTATTTTTCTGTATTACAATTTGAAATTTATCGTTTTTGTAGTGACAGAATTATTCTATTATATACTGTATATTTAGGTACTTTAACAAACACTGTGCGCTTACCTCCAGCTAACGGCACTAGACTCGTCCGTGGCAGAGTGAAAGGAAAAATTCAGATGGAAGGAAATCCTTCCATTGGGAGTAGTGATACAGCTAATGACGGAACAACATGGACTCTTACACATACGAAAGCTGTTCCTGGAAGACGTCCACAGTAGAACAACTTGAAGGTAGCACCGGGACCTACAGGCTATGCGAAGAAGATTGTCAGGAAAAGTGTATATTGTAGTGCATGGAGACTGCTAATTCGTGACAGAATGCTACAAAATATAAAGAAATGTACAGAACATAGAGCAAGCCAAGAGCTACATGATGATGATCAGACATTAGCGTCGACTCAATAGAAGACGCAATATCAGTTATGTATTTACAGGGCGTATATATAGAAAAAAACTTTCTGAAGCTGTTGTTGTCGAATACATGGAGGCCAGCATTTTTTTCGGAACACAAAGATCAGAAATAAGTTCACCGAAATATTTTGATTTATGCGATTTGACGAAAAGAGCACACGTCACATAGACTAAAGACAGATCGTTTTGCATCTGCTATCCCTGTGTGGAATCCTTTCATTGCCAATTCCTTTTTGTGTTATAATCCAATATAAATGTGAAAAGTGAAAATATCACTGTGGATGAGCAACTGTTTCCATGCATTCATTCAATACATGAGCAATAAACCCGACACATTAGGAATATGATTTCGGCTAGCAGTTGATACGAATTCTAAGTATCTGGTGAAAGGGTTTCCTCACCTAGGCAAAGATGAGAAGCGTCCCACAGGTGTTCCCCTTGCAAGGCATGTTGTAACGTGTCTTATGCAGCCCTCTACTTCCGCAGGAAGAAACATAATCTGTGACAAGTTTTTCGCAACGAAATGCCGTGCAGAAATTTAGAAACGTAAGAGTACAAGCATTGTAGGTACAGTGAAGAAATCTGGAAGGGAATTACCTCGACCAGCAAAATCTACTGTGGCACCTTTGCACACAACTATTCTTTGTAAGTCAGGTGACATGACTCTAACATGCTATCAGGGGAAAAAGAACAAAGATGTGCTTATTTTGAGTTCAGTGCATGACACAGTAACTAACGATGAACGACATCTTAAACAGCTAGCAGAGTCAGTGGCCTATTGCAGTAGCACTAAGTATGGCGTTGACGTAAACGATCAAATGGCTCGGCTTTGCACGGTGAAGCATGGATGCCGCAGATGGCCCATTCACGTTTTGTTCAATGCCTTGGGCTTAACAGCTATAATTGCTTGGGTACTCTGGAAGGAAGTAACAGGAGAAAAATTAAGCAGACGTTAGTTTATATACAAATTGGCAGAACGGTTGGCTTCAGCATGTAAGAACTCAAGGGTACAAAATACTCTTCTTCATATAGCATCACAACATCGCAGCATTCAGAGGACTGGTCAAATTGGAGGGTGCAGAGGCAACAATAGAAGCAAGCATTTATGTATAATGTGTGACAAGTATGTTTGTGGACCATGTTTTGGCAATGCTGAATACACCTGTGTGAGGTGTCACAACGCTGGAGGTGGTTTTGAATGAGCAAAAGCAGGGTTATAAGTGTTTCCTCTGCAATATATTGTGGTTTTCAGATACTTGTGTTAAAACACATGGTTTTATTTTCTACAGAAAGTTATGCATTCCTCATTTTGCTACATAGTATTTTGATTAATTTTTAGGTTAAAAATTTTCATTGTACCATGCGATTCTACAGAAAAATCTAAAATTGTATCGTGGTAAACTGTGTAACTTATCTGAAATAAATGGTCTTCTTTTAGTGTAAAGGATTATTACATTTAGTGGTTGGGACAGAGCTCAGCATCTTGCAGTGCTATCTCACATTGATTGGTTGGTGGCTGTAGTAACTGTCATTCAAGTAATTAGTATTTATTAATAAATGAAACATCATGGCTGAACATTCTAGTGGCTCTATTAGTTTACACCACGAACTGCCAATCATCAGGACACCTAAATATTTACATAAAATGATTCAAGATAAGCGTTAGTTATCAAGTCAGATGAACAATAAAGATTAATTTTGGGTTAGGTCACTATGTAGTATGATGACCATTTATTAATCTCTTGTTGTAATCAGCGAGACAGTTGTGAATTACACATTGTCGAAATGGTGTAACTCATGCTTCTAATTCGAATACACAACCTTATATCATGACCTACAAGATTCGGATTTTAGATCAAAGTATTCGTACAATACTCGTTTGTAGTTGTGATCCCGGACAATTGAGCAGGGTCGGTGATAACCATGGGCAGCGAGTGCTTAATACTGTGCCCCAATTCAGTAACTATACTCTGGAATGCATCAAGCATTTAACAATATTTATAATATACTGTATGGCACCAGAAATCTTAAGAAGTCTTAAATTCAATGTACCTGCTGCCACTCAGCGTCAGGAATAATTTGGCTGAAGGCTATAAAAATATGTCTTTGTCATTATTAAGATACGTGTGACACTACAAACTTTAACTGGACTGGATATATACTTTTAACATTTACGATATTCTACTAGTGACAATCGCGGGGTTCAAGGTTGGATTTCACTTATTCCCTGGATTTACTGGAAATGTGCTCCCCATTTAGGCCAGTTTTAAGGAAGAATCAAAAGTCAAAAACCTCGGGCGAAATGGTACATCTCACCAAGGTTAGATCTTTGGGTGTCATAACGAGATATTGTTGTGATAATGAGTTCTTATTGGTTATTAGAACATTAAGACGGACAATATCAATTGTATACTTTATTTCGTTTTTCTTCAGTTTTGCGATGAGTGCATCAGTTGTACTTTCATTACGATGTAGGCAAAGCAGCAGACCATCTCCTCTGGGGATGGAAATACTTGTCTCTTCACATCACTGTGTCATCGGCGATATTGTCGGTTGGGTGATGTTTGAGATCGTTTGTTGAACATTCAGAAGAGCCATACTGGATCCTCAGCTATGGGTATATGCCATTTTGTGACAGCAACACTCTCAGGGATGGACAACACAACTTTGAAAGATGCCATGCCTGACATGATGCTGTATTACATCAAAATTTGAAGATGAGTGCAAGCAAAAACTCATGCTAGTGCCCTTTGAAAAGGAATCGATTAATACATCGCAGTGGTGTTTCCTCTAACAATTTAACTTTGAAATGCTGTCTTCACAGGATTTACGACAAGAGCAGTTATTTACATGAATTGATAGTTTCAGAATACTAATCATAAAACTGTCCGATTTCAGCCATCATGCCGGCCGCTGTAACCGAGCGGTTCTAGGCGCTTCAGTCCGGAACTACACTGCTGCTGCGGTCGCAGGTTAGAATCCTGCCTCGAGAATGGATGTGTGTGATGTCCTTAGTTAGGTTTCAGTAGTTCTAGGTCTAGGGGACTGATGACCTCACATGTTAAGTCCCATAGTGCATAGAGCCATTTGAACCATTTCAGGCATCATGCTGAGATTGCCACACCAGTTACTTTCCTTCTTGAATATTTTTCGACCGTGACTGTCTCAAGAAATATGTAAAAGCTTTTTTTAAATTACCGCTTCCAGTCACAAACATTGTCAACTATTGTAAAAAAATGGTTCAAATGAGCACTATGTGACTCAACTTCTGAGGTCATTAGTCCCCTAGAACTTTAGTTAAACCTAACTAACCTAAGGACATCACACACATCCATGCCCGAGGCAGGATTCGAACCTACGACCGTAGCGGTCTCGCGGTTCCAGACTGCAGCGCCTAGAACCGCACGGCCACTTCGGCCGGCTCAACTATTGTATTACTTATTTATTTAGCGACATGTTTCGAGGGTTAAACCTCATCTTTAGGCTAAATGGCAATACAAAAACAACTTTACAATAAGATCATACTGATATTACATAGTCTTTTCGTAAACGCTGCGGTCATCCTGTGGATGAAGAGAAAACTTAGTAAGAAGAGATGACACTTTGGAAGCTGGAGTGATGTTTGCACGAAAATGTTGTGTAACGGTCACTCACTTTTTTCTTCTGGCATGGCAGTCTCATTGTGATGTGTTGTGGTGCATCCATTTCCGTGAATCTTTTGGTCACTGTTCACAAATTGTCAGTAATATATAATAAATAACCTTTATATACTTTCCGTCTGCTCGATATTCAGTTTTAGTTTTGTGCATTTACGGTACAGACATAAGCGTCTTTCAAAGTAGCACAACATCTGAGGCGACTTAGAAAAGTTCTCAAATGAGCCACACTCACATTTCTCTTCTGTTGCTACAATGCAGTTCCATATGAGGGAGTGTGCTCTCCGTCGCCGTTGGATAAGCAGCTGCCAGCAGCAAGTCGTATACTTCTAGCTTACTTATTTGTTACATAGTTTAATTCTTAATTTCTTTGAGTGTTTTTGGTACTTGCATTGTTTAATTCATAAATTCCGAACGTATTATAGTATTTGAGGGTTGTAGCATGGCGCTTTAGTGTTTACTTCGTAGATTCTTACTTAAATTGCGTGTGAGTTTCGTGTAGGAAGTGTAATTTTGAGTTTTAGTTCTGTAATCGTAAATTCAGGCAGATTGTAGCGCAGTCGTTAGATATTTATACAGGTTAGTTCATACATTCTTTACGTGTTTCCCTTGCGTTATCTAGGCACAGACTCGTGTTTCAGTAATTGTTGTTCAACATCGATTAGAATGGACAGGGACTGTGATTGCTGTGTTCGGATGACGGCTGAGTTGGCATCCCTTCACTGACAGCTGCAAGCGGCGCTGACTTCGGTCGCGCAGCTTGAGGCTGTTGCCAATGGGCACCACTGTGGGGAGCCGGACTTGGGTATCACGGGGATGTCAACCTCGTCCCGTCTGTCCCCAGATCGGTCTGCCGCTGTGGTTGCCCCGGTTGCTGCCCGCAGTGGGGCCGAGCCCTTGCCTGTGGTTGATTGGGAGGTCGTTCCAAGGCGTGGCAGGCAGCGAAAGACGTCCCCGGAGGCAGATCAGAAAGCCTCCCCGTCTGACAAACAGGTTTCAGGTACTGTCTCTGGATGAGCCAGATGCATCTGCCTGCCCTGTTTCAGAGGATGATTCTCAGTCTTCAAGGTCCGGGCAATCACAGAGGGTGGGCTTAATGGTACTTGGGAGTGCCAATATTAGGCGCGTAATGAGACCCCTTAGGGATATGGCGGCTAAGGAGGGGAAGAAATCCAGTGTGCACTCCGTGTGCATTCCGGGTGGAGTCATTCCTGATGTGGAAAGGGTCCTTCATGCTATGAAGAGTGCAGGATGCAGCCAGCTGCAGGTGGTGGCACATGTCGGCACTAATGACGTGTGTCGCTGTGGATCTGAGGAAATTCTCTCTGGATTCCAGCGGCTCTCTGATTTGGTGAAGGCTGCCGGTCTTGCTTACGAGATGAAGGCAGAGCTTACCATCTGCAGCATCGTTGACAGAACCGACTGCGGACCTTTGGTGCAGAGCTGGGTGGAGGGTCTAAATCAGAGGCTCAGACAGTTTTGCGAGCGTGTTGGCTGCAGATTCCTTGACTTGCGCCATAGGGTGGAGGGGTTTCGGGTTCCACTGAATAGGTTCACTACACTCAGCTGGCGGCTACACGGGTAGCGGAGGCTGTGTGGCGTGGACTGGGCGGTTTTTCAGGTTAGAAGGCCTCGGGAAAGTACGGGGTGGGCTGCAACCTCAAAGGGCGCACGGCAAATACAGGACGTGCTTTGATCAAGGAACAGTCGGAATTGTAGTTGTAAATTGTTGTAGTTGTGCTGGGAAAGTCCCTGAGCTTCAAGGGCTAATAGAAAGCATGAAGCTGAAATCATTATAGGTGCAGAAAGCTGGCTAAAGTCTGAAAAGTTCTGCAGAAATTTTTACGAAGTCTCAGACTGTGTTCAGGAAAGATAGGTTAGGCAGAATTGGCGGTGGAGTGTTTGTGTCTGTCGGTAGTGGTTTATCTTGCAGTGAAGTCGAAGTAGATACTCCGTGCGAATTGGTATGGGTGGAGGTTATACTTAACAGCCGAACTAAGTTAATAATTGGCTCCTTCTACCGACCCCCAGACTACGATGATATAGTTTCTGAACAGTTCAGAGAAAATTTGAGTCTCGTAATAAACAAATACCGCACTCATACGGTTATAGTTGGTGGGGACTTCAACCTTCCCTCGATATGTTGGTGAAAATACTTGTTCAAAACTGGTGGTAGGCAGAAAACATGTTCCGAGATTGTCCTAAATGCTTTCTCCGAAAATTATTTCGAGTAGTTAGCCCACGAACCCACGCGAATTGTAAATGGTTGCGAAAACACACTTGACCTCTTATCCACAAACAATCCAGAGGTAATAGAGAGCATCATGACTGATACAGGGATTAGTGATCACAAGGTCGTTGTAGCTAGGCTCAATACCGTTTCTTCCGAATCAACCAGAAACAAACGCAAAATAATTTTATTTAAAAAAGCGGATAAAGTGTTACTAGATGCCTTCCTAAGAGACAATCACCATTCCTTCCGAACTATGCAAATGTAAACGAGATGTAGCTCAAATTCAAAGATATGGTAGCAACAGCAATTGAGAGATTCATACCTCATAAATTGGTAAGAGATGGAACTGATCCCTCATGGTACACAAAACAGGTCCGAACGCTGTTGCAGAGGCAACGGAAAAAGCATGCGAAGTTCAGAAGAACACGAAATCCCGAAGATTGGCTAAAATTTACAGACGCGCGAAATTTGGCACGGACTTCAATGCGAGATGCCTTTAATAGGTTCCACAACGAAACATTGTCTCGAAATTTGGTAGAAAATCCGAAGAAATTCTGGTCGTATGTAAAGTACACAAGCGGCAAGACGCAGTCAATACCTTCGCTGTGCAGTGCCGATGGTACTGTTACCGACGACTGTGCCGCTAAAGCGGAGTTATTGAACGCAGTTTTCCGAAATTCCTTCACCAGGGAAGACGAATGGAATATTCCATAATTTGAAACACGAGCAGCTACTAGCATGAGTTTCTTAGAACTAGATACCTTAGGGGTTGCGAAACAACTCAAATCGCTTGATACGGGCAAGTCTTCAGGTCCAGATTGTATAGCGATTAGGTTCCTTTCAGATTACGCTGATACAATAGCTCCCTACTTAGCAATCATATACAACCGCTCGCTCAGCGTTAGATCTGTACCTACAGATTGGAAAATTGCGCAGGTCGCACCAGTGTTTAACAAGGGTAGTAGGAGTAATCCATCAAATTACAGACCTAAATAACTGTCGTCAGTTGGCAGTAGGGTTTTGGAGCATATACTGTATTCAAACATTATGCATCACCTTGAAGGGATCGATTTATTGATACGTAATCAGCATGGTTTCAGAAAACATTGTTCTTGTGCAACGCAGATAGCTCTTTATTCGCACGAAGTAATGGCCGCTATCGACAGGGGATCTCAAGTTGATTCCGTATTTCTGGATTTCCGGAAAGCTTTTGACACCGTTCCTCACAAGCAACTTCTAATCAAGCTGCGTGCCTATGGGGTATCGTCTCAGTTGTGCGACTGGATTGGCGATTTCCTGTCAGGAAGGTCGCAGTTCGTAGTAATAGACAGCAAATCATCGAGTAAAGCTCAAGTGACATCAGGTGTTCCCCAGGGAAGCGTCCTGGGACCTCTGCTGTTCCTGATCTATATAAATGACCTGGGTGACAATCTGAGGAGTTCTCTTAGGTTGTTCGCAGATGATGCTGTAATTTACCGTCTAGTCAGGTCATCCGAAGACCAATATCAGTTGCAAAGCGATTTAGAAAAGATTTCTGTATGGTGTGGCAGTTGGCAGTTGACGCTAAATAACGAAAAGTGTGAGGTGATCCACATGAGTTCCAAAAGAAATCCGTTGGAATTCGATTACTCGATAAATAGTACAATTCTCAAGGTTGTCAATACAACTAAGTACCTGGGTGTTAAAATTACGAACAACTTCAGTTGGAAAGACCAAATTGATATTACTGTGGGAAAGGCGAGCCAAAGGTTGCATTTCATTGGCAGGACACTTAGAAGATACAACAAGTCCACTAAAGAGACAGCTTACGCTACACTCGTTCGTCCTCTGTTAGAATATTGCTGCACGGTGTGGGATCCTTACCAGGCGGGTTTGACGGAGGACATCTAAAGGGTGCAAAAAAGGGCAGCTCGTTTTGTATTATCACGTAATAGGGGAGAGAGTGTGGCAGACATGATACGCGAGTTGGGATGGAAGTCATTAAAGCAAAGACGTTTTTCGTCGCGGCGAGATATATTTACGAAACTTTCTCTTCCGAATGCGAAAATATTTTGCTGAGCCCAACCTACATAGGTAGGAATGATCATCAAAATAAAATAAGAGAAATCAGAACTCGAACAGAAAGGTTTGGGTGTTCGTTTTTCCCGCGCGCTGTTCGGGAGTGAAATGGTAGAGAGATAGTATGATTGTGGTTCTATGAACCCTCTGCCAAGCACTTAAATGTGAATTGCAGAGTAGTCATGTAGATGTAGATGTAGATGAGGTGATTCTCAAGGAGCAGGGTAGACGCACAGCATCAGCTTGTAAGCAGTCAGTGAGCACTTCACATTTTTAATGCCATGACGCTGTCCATAATTTGTTCATCACTGATACCTCCTGATTTCACATCAGTTCATCAGTCCACCATATGTGATTTCAGAACTGTACCATGTGAGATCCCCTCCAGCTGTTCTACACAACTCATTGTTCCTTATCCGTTGCATACACCAGCCACTTTCGACAAGCTCCAAACCACTTATGAAACCCATTAGTTGAAGATACTGTAAGTGCAATCATGTTCTCCTAAATTCCTTTACAGATATGCCTATTATTTCAGCAGCATATGGCAACCTCTTTCTACCACACACTTGCCAGCCTCTCAGGCAAACGAGCGTAGTTGTTTGGTTGCTTGGCTACAGGAATGGCTTCTACAGAGAGCAATCTTTTTTCTGTACTCACTCCCATGACATATCATACTTGTATGGAGGTCATCAATTCAGACCCGAGTCAGCTCCCCTAGCATGAAAAAGTTCTGCACATCAGTTTACGAATAACAGAATATAAGATAGACAAAACTGCGTAGCAAGACAAGATTCAGAGTGATTAGCACCTTCAACATCCAGGAAAAACTTCTATCTCTTCCTCTCTCTCTCTCTCTCTCTCTCTCTCTCTCTATATATATATATATATATATATATATATATATATATATATATATATATATATATATATATATATGGTGTTACAAAAAGGTACGGCCAAACTTTCAGGAAACATTCCTCACACACAAAGAAAGAAAATATGATGTGTGGACATGTGTCTGGAAAGGCTTACTTTCCATGTTAGAGCTCATTTTATTACTTCTCTTCATATCACATTAATCATGAAATGGAAACACACAGCAACAGAACGTACCAGCATGACTTCAAACACTTTGTTACAGGAAATGTTCAAAATGTCCTCCGTTAGCGAGGATACATGCATCCACCCCCCATCGCATGGAATCCCTGATGCGCTGATGCAGCCCTGGAGAATGGCGTATTGTATCACAGCCGTCCACAATACGTGCACGAAGAGTCTCTACATTTGGTACCGAGGTTGCGTAGACAAGAGCTTTCAAATGCCCCCATAAATGAAAGTCAAGAGGGCTGAGGTCAAGAGAGCGTGGAAGCCATGGAATTGGTCCGCCTCTACCAATCTATCAGTCACCGAATCTGTTGTTGACAAGCGTACGAACACTTCGTCTGAAATGTGCAGGAGCTCCATCGTGCATGAACCACATGTTGTGTCGTACTTGTAAAGGCATATGTTCTAGCAGCACAAGTAGAGTATCCCGTATGGAATCGTGATAACGTGCTCCATTGAGCGTAGGTGGAAGACATCACCAACAATGGCTGCCCAAACGATCACAGAAAATCTGTGTTGATGACGTGATTGCATAATTGCGTGCGGATTCTCGTCAGCCCACACATGTTTGAGAAAATTTACAATTTGATCACATTGGAATGAAGCCTCATCCGTAAAGAGAACATTTACACTGAAATGAGGATTTACACATTGTTGGATGAACCATTCGCAGAAGTGTACCTTTGGAGGCCAACCAGCTGCTGATAGTGCCTGCACATGCTGTACATGGTACGGAAACAACTGTTCTCACGTAGTACTCTCCATACAGTGACGTGGTCAACGTTACCTTGTACAGCAGCAACTTCTCTGACGCTGACATTAGGGTTATCGTCAACTGCACGAAGAACTGCCTTGTCCATTGCAGGTGTCCTCGTCGTTCTAGGTCTTCCCCAGTCGCGAGTCATAGACTGGAATGTTCCGTGCTCCCTAAGACGCCGATCAATTGCTTCGAACGTCTTCCTGTCGGGTCATCTTCGTTCTGGAAATCTGTCTCGATACAAACGTACCGCGCCACGGCCATGGCCCCGTGCTAATCCATACATCAAATGGGCGTCTGCCAACTCCGCATTTGTAAAAATTGCACAGACTGCAAAACCACGTTCGTGATGAACACTAACCTGCTGATATTATGTACTGATGTGCTTGATGCTAGTACTGTAGAGAAATGAGTTGCATGTCAACACAAGCAACGAAGTCAACATTGTTGTTGTTGTTGTTGTGGTCTGCAGTCCTGAGACTGGTTTGATGCAGCTCTCCATGCTACTCTATCCTGTGCAAGCTTCTTCATCTCCCAGTACCTACTGCAATCTACATCCTTCTGAATCTGCTTAGTGTATTCATCTCTTGGTCTCCCTCTACGATTTTTACCCTCCACGCTGCCCTCCAATACTAAATTGGTGATACCTTGATGGCTCAGAACATGTCCTACCAACCGATCCCGTCTTCTGGTCAAGTTGCGCCACAAACTTCTCTTCTCCCCAATCCTATTCAATACTTCCTCATTAGTTATGTGATCTACCCATCTAATCTTCAGCATTCTTCTGTAGCACCACATTTCGAATGCTTCTATTCTCTTCTTGTCCAAACTATTTATCGTCCATGTTTCACTTCCATACATAGCTACACTCCATACAAATGCTTTCAGAAATGACTTCCTGACACTTAAATCTATACTCGATGTTAACAAATTTTTCTTCTTCAGAAAAGCTTTCTTGCCATTGCCAGTCTACATTTTATATCCTCTCTACTTCGACCATCATCAGTTATTTTGCTCTCCAAATAGCAAAACTCCTTTACTACTTTAAGTGTCTCATTTCCTAATCTAATTCCCTCAGCATCACCCGACTTAATTCGACTACATTCCATTATCTTCGTTTTGCTTTTGTTGATGTTCATCTTATATCCTCCTTTCAAGACGCTGTCCATTCCATTCCACTGATCTTCCAAGTCCTTTGCTGTCTCTGACAGAATTACAATGTCATCGGCGAACCTCAAAGTTTTTATTTCTTCTCCATGGATTTTAATACCTACTCCGAACTTTTCTTATGTTTCCTTTACTGCTTGCTCAATATACAGATTGAACAACATCGGGGAGAGGCTACAACCCTTTCTTACTCCCTTCCCAACCACTGCTTCCCTTTCATACCCCTCGACTCTTATAACTGCATTCTGGTTTCTGTACAAATTGTAAATAGCCTTTCGCTCCCTGTATTTTACCCCTGCCACCTTTATAATTTGGAAGAGAGTATTCCAGTCAACATTGTCAAAAGCTTTCTCTAAGTCTACAAATGCTAGAAACATAGGTTTGCCTTTCCTTAATCTTTCTTCTAAGATAAGTCGTAAGGTCAGTATTGCCTCACGTGTTCCAGTGTTTCTACGGAATCCAAACTGATCTTCCCCGAGGTTTGCTTCTACTAGTTTTTCCATTCGTCTGTAAAGAATTGGTGTTAGTATTTTGCAGCTGTGACTTATTAAACTGATAGTTCGGTAATTTTCACATCTGTCAACACCTGCTTTCTTTGGGATTGGAATTATTATATGCTTCTTGAAGTCTGAGGGTATTTCGCCTGTTTCATACATCTTGCTCACCAGATGGTAGAGTTTTGTCAGGACTGGCTCTCCCAAGGCCGTCAGTAGTTCCAATGGAATGTTGTCTACTCCGGGTGCCTTGTTTCGACTCAGGTCTTTCAGTGCTCTGTCAAACTCTTCACGCAGTATCGTATCTCCCGTTTCATCTTCATCTACATCCTCTTCCATTTCTATAATATTGTCCTCAAGCACATCGCCCTTGTATAGACCCTCTATATACTCCTTCCTCCTTTCTGCTTTCCCTTCTTTGCTTAGAACTGGGTTTCCATCTGAGCTCTTGATGTTCATAGTAGTCGTTCTCTTATCTCCAAAGGTCTCTTTAATTTTCCTGTAGGCAGTATCTATCTTACCCCTAGTGAGATAAGCCTCTACATCCTTACATTTGTCTTCTAGCCATCCCTGCTTAGCCATTTTGCACTTCCTGTCGATCTCATTTTTGAGACGTTTGTATTCCTTTTTGCCTGATTCATTTACTGCATTTTTATATTTTCTCCTTTCATCAATTAAATTCAATATTTCTTCTGTTACCCAAGGATTTCTACTAACCCTCGTCTTTTTACCTACTTGATCCTCTGCTGCCTTCACTACTTCATCCCTCAAAGCTACCCATTCTTCTTCTACTGTATTTCTTTCCCCCATTCCTGTCAATTGCTCCCTTATGCTCTCCCTGAAACTCTGTACAACCTCTGGTTCTTTCAGTTTTTCCAGGTCCCATCTCCTTAAATTCCCACCTTTTTGCAGTTTCTTCAGTTTTAATCTACAGGTCATAACCAATAGATTGTGGTCAGAGTCCACATCTGCCCCTGGAAATGTCTTACAATTTAAAACCTGGTTCCTAAATCTCTGTCTTACCATTATATAATGTATCTGATACCTTTTAATATCTCCAGGTTTCTTCCATGTATACAACCTTCTTTCATTATTCTTAAACCAAGTGTTAGCTATGATTATGTTGTGCTCTGTGCAAAATTCTACCAGGTGGCTTCCTCTTTCATTTCTTAGCCCCAATCCATATTCACCGACTATGTTTCCTTCTCTTCCTTTTCCTGCACTCGAATTCCAGTCACCCATGACTATTAAATTTTCGTCTCCCTTCACTATCCGAATAATTTCTTTTATTTCATCATACATTTCTTCAATTTCTTCGTCATCTGCAGAGCTAGTTGGCATATAAACTTGTACTACTGTAGTAGGTGTGGGCTTCGTATCTATCTTGGCCACAATAATGCGTTCACTGTGCTGTTTGTAGTAGCTTACCCACATTCCTATTTTCCTATTCATTATTAAACCTACTCCTGCATTACCCCTATTTGATTTTGTGTTTATAACCCTGTAGTCACCTGACCAGAAGTCTTGTTCCTCCTGCCACCGAACTTCACTAGTTCCCACTATATCTAACTGCAACCTACCCATTTCGCTTTTTAAATTTTCTAACCTACCTGCCCGATTAAGGGATCTCACATTCCACGCTCCGATCCGTAGAACGCCAGTTTTCTTTCTCCTGATAACGACATCCTCTTGAGTAGTCCCCGCCCAGAGGACCGAATGGGGGACTATTTTACCTCCGGAATATTTTACCCAAGAGGACGCCATCATCATTTAACCATACAGTAAAGCTGCATGCCCTCGGGAAAAATTACGGCTGTAGTTTCCCCTTGCTTTCAGCCGTTTGCAGTACCAGCACAGCAAGGCCGTTTTGGTTATTGTTACAAGGCCAGATCAGTCAATCATCCAGACCGTTGCCCTTGCAACTACTGAAAAGGCTGTTGCCCCTCTTCAGGAACCACACGTTTGTCTGGCCTCTCAACAGATACCCCTCCATTGTGGTTGCACGTACGGTACGGCTATCTGTATCGCTGAGGCACGCAAGCCTCCCCACCAATTGCAAGGTCCATGGTTCATGGGGGGGAAGCCTTCAATTGGGCCAACTGGCGGTGAATCGAGGAAGTACAGTACATACTGACGAAACTAATATGAGCTCTAACATGGAAATTAAGCGCTTCCGGACACATGTCCACATAACACCTTTTCTTTATTTGTGTGTGAGGAATGTTTCCTGAAAGTTTGGCCGTACCTTTTAGTAACACCATATATATACCATTGACCGTGACCAGGCCAATTATTTCACGAAATAAGCGTCAAACGAAAAAACTGCAAAGAGCTAAACCTGCCTAGTGACTAGTGAAGGGGGAAACCAGATGGCGCTATGGTTGGCCCACTAGATGGCACTGCCATAGGTCAAACGGGTATCAACTGCGTTTTTTTAAATAGGAGCACCCATTTGTATTACATATTCGTGTAGTATGTAAAGAAATATGAATACTTTAGTTGGACCACTTTTTTCACTTTGTGATAGATGGTGCTATGATGGTCACAAACATGTGGCTCACAATTTCAGACGAACAGTTGGTAACGGGTAGGTTTTTTAAATTAAAATACAGAACGTAGGTATGTCTGAGCATTTTATTTCGGTTGTTCCAATGTGATACATGTATCTTTGTGAACCTATCACTTCCGCGAACGCATGCTGTTACAGCGTGATTACCTGTAAAATACCACATTAATGGAATAAATGCTCAAAATGATGATGCATTTGGCAATACGTGTAACGACATTCCTCTCAATAGCGAGTAATTCGCCTTCCGTAATGTTAGCACATGCACTGACAATGCCCTGACGCATGTTGTCAGGCGTTGTCGGTGGATCACAATAGCAAATATCCTTCAACTTTCCCCACAGAAAGAAATCTGGGGACGTCAGATACGGTGAACGTGCGAGCCACGATATGGTGCTTCGACGACCAATCCACCTGTCATTACATATGCTATTCAATACCGCTTCAACCGCACGGCAGCTATGTGCCGGACATCCATCATGTTGGAAGTACATCGCCATTCTGTCATGCAGTGAAACATCTTGTAGTAACATCGGTACAACGTTACATAGGAAATCAGCATACATTGCACTATTTAGATTCCTATCGATAAAATGGGGGCCAATTATCCAATTATCCTTCCTCCCGTAATGCCGCACCATACATTAATCCGCCAAAGTCGCTAATGTACCACTTGTCGCAGCCATCGTGGATTTTTCATTGCCCAGTAGTGCATATTATGCCAGTTTACGTTACCACTGTTGGTGAATGACGCTTCGTCGCTAAACAGAACGCGTGCAAAAAAATCTGTTATCGTCCCGTAATTTCCCTTGTGCCCAGTGGCAGAACTGTACACGACGTTCAAAGTCGTCGTCATGCAATTCCTGGTGCACAGATATATGGTACGGATGCAATCGATGTTGATGTAGCATTCTCAACACCGACGTTTATGAGATTCCCGATTCTCGTATAATTTGTCTGCTAGTGATGCGCGGATTAGCAACGACAGCAGCTAAAACACCTACTGGGGCATCATCATTTGTTGCAGGTCGTGGTTGACGTTTCACATGTGGCTGAACACTTCCTGTTTCCTTAAATAACGTAACTATCCGGCGAACGGTCCGGACACTTCGATGATGTTGTCCAGGATACCGAGCAGCATACATAGCACACGCCCGTTGCGCATTTTGATCACAATAGCCATACATCAACACGATATCGACCTTCTCCGCATTTCGTAAACAGTCGTATTTTAACATGGGTAACGTATCACGAAACAAATACCGTTCGCACTGGCGGAATGTTACGTGATACCACGTACTTATACGTTTGTGACTATTACAGCGCCATCTACCACAAAGCGAAAAAGTGGTTTAACTAAAACATTCATGTTTCTTTACGTATTACACGAGTATGTAATAAAAAATGGGGGTTCCCATTTTTAAAAAACGCAGTTGATATAAGTTTGACCCATGGCAGAGCCATCTAGCGGGCCAACCATAGCATCTAGTTCCCCCTTCAAGATAGACGAGTTTCGTTTGTTGTAGTTTTTTCGTTTGATGCTTACTTTGTGAGCTATTTGGCCTGGTCACTATCAATGGACCACCCTGTATATATATATATATATATATATATATATATATATATATATATATATAGGGTGAGTCACCTAACATTACCGCTGGATATATTTCGTAAACCACATCAAATACTGACGAATCGATTCCACAGACTGAACGTGAGGAGAGGGGCTAGGGTAATTGGTTAATACAAAGCATAAAAAAATGCACAGAAGTATGTATTTTAACACAAACCTACGTTTTTTATATGGAAGTACGTTAGTTTTGTCAGCGCATCGGAACATATAAACAAATATGTTTGTTGCATTGTAAAATGTTAATTACATCCGGAGGTATTGTAATCTAAAGTTGACGCTTGAGTACCACTCCTCAGCTGTTCGATCGTGTGTATCGGAGGGCACCGAATTACGTAGGGATACAAAGGGAACGGTGATGGACCTTAGGTACAGAAGAGACTGGAACAGCACATTACGTCCACATGCTAACACCTTTTTATTGGTCTTTTTCACTGACGCACATGTACATTACCATGAGAGGTGAGGTACACGTACACACGTGGTTTCCGTTTTCAATTACGGAGTGGAATAGAGTGTGTCCCGACATGTCAGGCCAATAGATGTTCAATGTGATGGCCATCATTTGCTGCACACAATTGCAATCTCTGGAGTAATGAATGTCGTACACGCCACAGTACATCTGGTATAATGTCGCCGCAGGCTTCCACAATATGCTGTTTCATATCCTCTGGGGTTGTAGGCACATCACGGTACACGTTCTCCTTTAACGTACCCCACAGAAAGAAGTCCAGAGGTGTAAGATCAGGAGAACGGGCTGGCCAATTTATGCGTCCTCCACGTCCTGTGAAACGCCCGTCGAACATCCTGTCAAGGGTCAGCCTGGTGTTAATTGCGGAATGTGCAGGTGATACCACATACGATGACGTGATTCCAGTGGGACATTTTCGAGCAACGTTGGCAGATCATTCTGTAGAAACGCGATGTATGTTGCAGCTGTTTGGGCCCCTGCAATGAAGTGAGGACCAATGAGGTGGTTGCCAATGATTCCGCACCATACATTTACAGTCCACGGTCGCTGTCGCTCTACCTGTCTGAGCCAGCGAGGATTGCCCACGGACCAGTAATGCATGTTCCGTAAAGTCATCACCATGTAATTGCTGTTGTAGCGACACATGAAACGGGTGAAACGGTGACGATGCAGTATGCGCATGACACTACTTTGACTCAGTCCACCGGCTCTCGCAACGTCCCGTGTACTCATGTGTGGGTTCATGGCAACAGCAGCTAACACACCAACTGCACCCGCTTCTCCTGTGACGGGCCTGTTACGGACCCGTTTGCGTTCTACAACCATACCTGTTGCATACAGTTGGCGGTGGATGTTTTGCAATGTGCGGCACGTTGGATGCTCTCTGTCCGGGTACCGTTCTGCATACACCCTGCAGGCTTCAGCTGCATTTCGTCGACACTCGCCATAGATGAGTATCATCTCCGCCTTTTCAGAGTTCGAATACACCATGGTCACAGTTCCTACAACACTACACTATCACAGACGTCTGGTAACACGGTGTACTCCAGTTGGTCTGCGTGCGGAGGCGAATGCAGAATAACAATAGCAGCAAGCGCTACATGCGGACACTGCGACAGCTAGACCAAACCACAACAGTGCACTACAGCCACACTCGTAAACACGGTCGTCATCGTAAACACGTCCCTGCAGATGCTGCTCGCCGACCGTGGGCCGTGTTTGTTACAACACGCGACTGAACGTCGGAGGTTTCAAGCGTCAACTTTAGGTTACAATATCTCCGGATGTAATTAACATTTTAGAATGCAACAAACGTATTTGTTTATATGTTCAGATGTGCTAACAAAACTAACGTGGTTCCGCTGCAGCAATCACTTTACTGCTGTGTGTACGTATTATGGCACCACATATAAAAGAATCTGCACTTATACACGGCACACCAAATTTCTAGAACTTGTAGAAGGGAGTGATTATGTAACATCTTGAATGGGAATTCATATCCCGAAAAGAACTGTTTCTGTTCTATCACAGTTTCACTTCAGATGTGTAACGTGTCCACATCTGTTGAGGGGAAGAGAAAAGTCTCAGAGCTGCTTGTCCTGGTATGCAACAGGGTATACAGGATGACTTGTGCAACATCTGATGCTTACCTGATGTCACTAATGTCATATGCTAGGTTTGCTATATAACGCCCCTGTAGAGACAGAGGAAGATATGCTGGCACAAGTTCTGGCCACTACACTAGAAATTAGAGAGACACTAGGTGGCAAGGAGAGTGCATACCAGAACATGCTACATAGGTACAATGTCTGTAACAATGTAGATGGTCGCCACGTCATGCACCTGTTGTAACACATCAGCAGTGTTCTGTGCGTTCAGCATACTGGGTTCTTTTTTGTTTCGGTATAACGTAAACATTTAATGTTAAAGTGCTGATACAAATAAATGTACTTAAGTAATAAATCCATGCCTCGTTATGTTCCATTTCGAATTGTTACTTGATGACTATATTGTCTCACTAATCATTCAATTCGTGAAGTAGAAGTGGATAAATTAAATATCTGAACTGAAACTGTAATAGAAGAGAAATAGTATTTTTTCAGATGTGGCTTCCTATTCAAGATATTATGAACTCACTCACCTCTACGAGTTCTAGAAGTTTGTAACGGATATTTCCAAACACACTTTATACATATGAGCTACATTTCAGAGAAAATAATCAATAATTAACTATCTACCAACAAAAATTATTAAGAATGTCTGTTGAAAAAAGAGCACAGTTCTCTTTACATAAACTATTAACTACACAAAAATGAGATATAAATTTGATGAGGCTGCAAAACCATTTAAATTCTTTTTGTGTCTTCACAGTGCTGCATGGGCCTTAGCCTTCTCCGCAATATCCTTTCATTGTGCCCTCTGGTTTACTTTCCTTCTCCATACTCCGATTCATAGGGCCCTGATGTTTCTTTCAACACCATCCAGTCATCCCTTTGTCTCAACATCATAACAATAAACCCCTGTCACATGATTCTCTTAAAGAACATCTCGTTCTCATTTGTGAGATCTAAAACCTCTTCAAAGGTTGCAAGGTAAACATCTTTTTGTCTTCACTCATGAGCCGTGGGACGAACTTGGTGGCAACAAGAAGCTTTCCAAGATGCTGTATCAGGATTTCATGGCATGATCCAACTGAAACGCTACATTCTTCTGCAATCTCTCGGACAATCAGTCTTCTATTCGTAGGTACAATTTCGTTCAAGTTACTGACGTGAGCGTTGTCGGTAGGAGTCGAAGGGCGTCCTGGACGAGGGTCATCTTTAACTTCCGTCCAGCCGTTTTTAAACCGTGTTGACCATTCGTAACGCCGAGTACGGCTTAACTACTCATCAGCGAAGGCTTCCCGCGTCATTTGGTGTGTCTCTGTAAAGGTTTCCTGAGTTTGACGTAAAATGTAATGCAGACGCTTTGCTCCTCTAGCTCTGCCATCTCCCAATTCGCACACTGTGCGACACAACTTTCTACACACTACAGCACTGAACCATAACTAACGGACATACAGCAATGAAACTTCCGGCAGTTACACGTTAAACATAGGCGTGTTCAGGGATACCAACCCAATTCGTTCCAGCACAGCACTGGTCCGAAATTACAAATGTTAAGGAAAATTTTTAACAGACCTCATACAGAAAACAACAGCTCAACGGAAACCTATGTCCCACTGTGTGTGTGTCGGAAGACACTACAGAAGGACCCCGAGTTATCTCGACTTACATAAACCATGTGTGAGACAATGCGGATTCCCAGCCCCCCAAATCTGACGGTTTTTCTTATTGACGAACCCAACCAAATGAGGTGGGCTTCGTCACTAAGACAAACCATGCATGTGCATACTAATTCCCATCTTGCCCCGCGTAAACCGTTCAAAAGTTGTGAATACTTTGATTCATATAGTCGAATAATTGTCACCCTGTACTTACATTTCCTTCGGTATCGACTCTACACTCTCAGACGCTTTTTCCAGGTCTGTAGGTCCACTGAAAGTGTGCTGTTTTCCTTTCCACTACTAAACTGAAAGCCAAAATACCCTCTGTGATACTGTTTATCTTTCCTTTAATAACAAATTGTATAAATAAACATTTTTAATCAAGAATTTGAAAAGGGTCGTGGGATGAGCTCCTGACATCGGAAACGTGAAAGAAATCCTATAGTCAACTAACTAGTGTTCGTGTTGGCTCACCCAAAGACACAGAGCGCCATTCCCGGCTGTAAGGATCAGCTGCGCAGCCTCTGCTCGACAGCAGAGCACCGATCCGAGTGTACGAGAGTCATACGGAAGGAAGCGGGAGAGGCTGAGAAGATTCGATGAAGGGTTGCGCGTTTTGCCACGGGATCGGTCACTCGCCGCGAGAATCTTGCAGAGATCCTCAGCAGACAGCAGTGGCAGTCGTTACAAGGCAGGCGCTTTGTACCATGGAGAGGGCTCCTGTTGGAAGATCGAGAGAGCGCGGTTAAAGAAGAGACGGGAAAGGCATCACTTCCTCCCACATGTAACTCAACACGACCAGAAAATCAGAGACGTCAGAACTCATACGAATGTTTAAAAGAAGTCATTTTGCCCACGCACCGTTTGCGAATGGAATAGGCGAGAGGAGCAAACATAGTGGTAGCAGAAATACCCTCCGCCACACACCGTAAGAAACTTACGGAGTGAAGACGTAGATATGGGATGGAAG
Source organism: Schistocerca americana (assembly GCF_021461395.2). Taxonomy (NCBI): domain Eukaryota; kingdom Metazoa; phylum Arthropoda; class Insecta; order Orthoptera; family Acrididae; genus Schistocerca; species Schistocerca americana. The sequence goes on along the minus strand of NC_060129.1, from coordinate 132,114,848 downwards.
GCACTGATAGTACTGACGCTCGAGACGGGAACGACTGGGCAGCCTTTGATATAAACCAGAGTCCACACGGAAAGCACAAACGCATTTAATAGGAGGAGCCTTATCACTCACTTCAAGCCTACTATTGAGGGAAATACCACTCCTCATCTTACCCAATTTGCTAGTATCACGTCGTTATTTCAAATATTTATGTTGGTTTGACAAAAACAGCTGTTAAATGAACATGTGTTGCCTCTTCTTTCGGACATGTCGGGAAGAACAGGAACCACATATACACTGAAGCGACAAAGCAGTTTGTATAGGCATGCGTATTCAGACACAGATATATGTAAACAGGCAAAATATGGTGCTGTGGTCGGCAACGGCAATATAAAGACAGCAAGAGTCTGGCACAGTTGTTAGATCCGTTACTGCTGCTACAATGGCAGGTTGTCAAGATTTAAGTGAGTGGTGGTGGTGGTTAGTGTTTAACGTCCCGTCGACAACGAGGTCATTAGAGACGGAGCGCAAGCTCGGGTTAGGGAAGGAGTGGGAAGGAAATCGGCCGTGCCCTTTCAAAGGAACCATCCCGGTATCCGCCTGAAACGATTTAGGGAAATCACGGAAAACCTAAATCAGGATGGCCGGAGACGGGATTGAACCGTCGTCCTCCCGAATGCGAGTCCAGTGTGCTAACCACTGCGCCACCTCGCTCGGTGATTTAAGTGAGTTTGAACATGGTGTTATAGTCGGCGCAGGAGCGATGGGGGACAGCATCTCTGAGGTAGTAACGAAGTGGGGAATTTCCTGTACGACCATTTCATGAGTGTATTGTCAATATCAGGAATCCAGTGAAACATCAAATCTCCGACATCGCTGCGACCGGGAAAAGATCTCGGCTGAATGGTACCAAAACCGACTGAAGAGAATCGCTGAATTTGACACAAGTACAGCACTTGCACAGATTGATGCGGATGTCAATGCTGGGGCATCAGCACGTGTCAGCGTGCGAACCATTCAGCGAAACGTTTTTGATATGAGCTTTTGGAGCCGACGGCCCACTCGTGTACTCTTGATGACTGCCCAACAGAGCTTTACGCCTTGCCTGTACCTATCAACAACGACCTTGCACTGTTGATGACTGGAAACATGTTGCCTGGTTGGACGAGTCTCGTTTGAAATTGTGTGGAGCGGATGGACGTGTAAGGGTGTAGAGATAGCCTCATGGATCTATTTACCCTGCCTGTCACCAGGGGAATGTCGAAGCTGGTGAAGGCTGTGTAATGGTGGGACGTGTGCGTGTGGAGTGATATGTGACCCCTGATACATCTATATACGAGTCTGAGAGGTGATACATACCTAAGCATTGAACACCTGCATCCATTCATGTCCATTGTGCATTCCGACGGGCTTGGGCAGTTCCAGCAGGACATTGCGACACCCCACACGTGGAGAATTCCTACAGAGTTGCTCCAGGAACACTCTTCTGAGACCAGCCAAGATTCTCACCAGACAAGATTATTGCCATGCAACGTGCTTTTCTGATGAGATCTCCACCCCCACACACTCTTACGGATATATTGACAGCCCTGCAGGACTCATGGTGTCAGTTCCCTCCAGAACTACTTCACACATTAGTCGAGTCGATGCTACGTCGTGTTGCGCCACTTTTGCGAGCTCGCAGAGCCCTACACGATATTAGGTAGATGAACCTGTTTCTTTGCCTCTTCAGTGTATATGTTATTAAAATGAGATGGCCAATGATCTCTCGCGTGCAGATGCACGGCACTCAGGAACTCTTAGGGGAATTGGCAAAATGCCGTGAGTAATATTGGTAATGAGGAAGGGGCACTAAATTAATAGTACATGAATAACTTGAATATTTGGGTTGGACAGTAGGCATGTTAAGTTAAATCGTGCAGTTGCAATGACCAGCGCATCTGGAAGGTTTAATGATCAGAGAATCTGCCTATAAGCTGCAGACCCGGGATCAAATCCCAGTCTGCTACAAATTTCCCACTTTTCTCATTGATTGGAATCAATACACGCTTGCACCGAAGGTCTGTAATTCCTTAACCCCTATTAAACTTAGTACCACAGTGCATATTTTCTGTCTGAAATGGAAAGAATACATAACATGAATTACCAATAAAACAATATAGAAAGTTCTAAAAATTAAGATACCCTCAGAAACCGTCAATTTATCTCTAACGGATATTATTTATCAACTGAGGACATCTCTGGAGTGTGTTATATTTTGATTGGTGTGAGTTCACAGTAGAAATAAAGTCCAGCCGTGCCAGCTATATCAGGAAATTTATCAACTACTGAAGTGCGTCTAAGTACATTCCCGACGTCAGAATGACACGGGTTGGAATTGATATTAGCCACACGGTGCAGAGGTTTAAATTCTTTGCCTTTGAAAGCTGTTATGGTCGTATGTTTTTGTGTTTAGCAAATGATGCTGAAAGAGCAGAATAAGACGCTGTTTTGAAACCAATTAAAATCAAATGAAAACTAAGAATTGTTAAGGGCATGAAATGAGAAAATGAGTGAAGTCGTAGATGTGTCACTATCATTTGAAGTTAACATGTCTCCCACAAAAACCTGGAAGGAACGGGAAGAAACAACAAGGGAAAACGTGGGCACATTCAAATTCAAACTGGGCTCTGAGCACTATGGGACTCAACTGCTGTGGTCATAAGTCCCCTAGAACTTAGAACTACTTAAACCTAACTAACCTAAGGACAGCACACAACACCCAGCCATCACGAGGCAGAGAAAATCCCTGACCCCGCCGGGAATCGAACCCGGGAACCCGGGCGTGGGAAGCGAGAACGCTACCGCACGACCACGAGATGCGGGCTCAAACTGGGACTCGCTCCATTATAAGAGATAGTATGAAAGGCATACATAAAGTAAGCTCCAGTCACGTCCAGAGATGACTTCCGTCGTGTGATAGGGATGCGCACTCGCAGGAGTAGAGGAAGTCGTTGCCGTCTAATCAAGATGGAAGGTAGAAGATTATACACTCCTGGAAATGGAAAAAAGAACACATTGACACCGGTGTGTCAGACCCACCATACTTGCTCCGGACACTGCGAGAGGGCTGTACAAGCAATGATCACACGCACGGCACAGCGGACACACCAGGAACCGCGGTGTTGGCCGTCGAATGGCGCTAGCTGCGCAGCATTTGTGCACCGCCGCCGTCAGTGTCAGCCAGTTTGCCGTAGCATACGGAGCTCCATCGCAGTCTTCACCACTGGTAGCATGCTGCGACAGCGTGGACGTGAACCGTATGTGCAGTTGACGGACTTTGAGCGAGGGCGTATAGTGGGCATGCGGGAGGCCGGGTGGACGTACCGCCGAATTGCTCAACACGTGGGGCATGTGGTCTCCACAGTACATCGATGTTGTCGCCAGTGGTCGGCGGAAGGTGCACGTGCCCGTCGAACTGGGACCGGACCGCAGCGACGCACGGATGCACGCCAAGACCGTAGGATCCTACGCAGTGCCGTAGGAGACTGCACCGCCACTTCTCAGCAAATTAGGGACACTGTTGCTCCTGGGGTATCGGCGAGGACCATTCGCAACCGTCTCCATGAAGCTGGGCTACGGTCCCGCACACCGTTAGGCCGTCTTCCGCTCACGCCCCAACATTGTGCAGCCCGCCTCCAGTGGTATCGCGACAGGCGTGAATGGTGGGACGAATGGAGACGTGTCGTCGTCAGCGATGAGAGTCGCTTCTGCCTTGGTGCCAATGATGGTCGTATGCGTGTTTGGCGCCGTGCAGGTGAGCGCCACAATCAGGACTGCATACGACCGAGGCACACAGGGTCAACACCCGGCATCATGGTGTGGGGAGCGATCTCCTACACTGGCCGTACACCACTGCTGATCGTCGAGGGGACACTGAATAGTGCACGGTACATCCAAACCGTCATCGAACCCATCGTTCTACCATTCCTAGACCGGCAAGGGAACTTGCTGTTCCAACAGGACAATGCACGTCCGCATGTATCCCGTGCCACCCAACGTGCTCTAGAAGGTGTAAGTCAACTACCCTGGCCAGCAAGATCTCCGGATCTGTCCCCCATTGAGCATGTTTGGGACTGGATGAAGCGTCGTCTCACGCGGTCTGCACGTCCAGCACGAACGCTGGTCCAACTGAGGCGCCAGGTGGAAATGGCATGGCAAGCCGTTCCACAGGACTACATCCAGCATCTCTACGATCGTCTCCATGGGAGAATAGCAGCCTGCATTGCTGCGAAAGGTGGATATACACTGTACTAGTGCCGACATTGTGCATGCTCTGTTGCCTGTGTCTATGTGCCTGTGGTTCTGTCAGTGTGATCATGTGATGTATCTGACCCCAGGAATGTGTCAATAAAGTTTCCCCTTCCTGGGACAATGAATTCACGGTGTTCTTATTTCAATTTCCAGGAGTGTATTTTGATTGTTGATGATTTGGTTTTCTGTGCCAGCATCGGAATTTACTTTCTTGGTACACCTTGCATTTCTCAAAAACTGCTTACTTAGCGCTTCTATTACCAGCAGACAGTAGCTTATTGTGGAGATGGGAGTAGGTGGTTAATTGGAACCAATACCACAACTGGAGGCTAGTCATTTGTTCTTCTAGAGAGGAATGTACGTAATTATCGTTTCTGAATTGCAACAACAGGATATGAGCTGGTCAAGCCATTTATTTAACTAATGAAACATAGTTTGTTGTGGACTTCTTATATAATTAAAGATTATGTTGTTGAATGGAAAATAAAATGGAATGGCTACTGATAGTATCGCTTATCGCTTCACCACTTGTATCCAGCGGTCGGAGCCGGCCGCGGTGGTCTAGCGGTTCTGGCGCTGCAGTCCGGAACCGCGGGACTGCTGCGGTCGCAGGTACGAATCCTGCCTCGGGCATGGGTGTGCGTGGTGTCCTTAGGTTAGTTAGGTTTAAGTAGTTCTAAGTTCTAGGGGACTTATGACCTAAGATGTTGAGTCCCATAGTGCTCAGAGCCATTTGAACCCAGCGGTCAGAGCCGAGGACCTTCCCGAAATTATCAGTAGTAATTTCCCAAAGCAGGTTACTAATTTCTTTAATTTAAATGTTCCATGTAGACCTTTCAATTCTCCATCGAATGTATTGCCTATATCACCAGTGTCTTAGTTTCCGTTGAAGAGAGAGATGGTGTCATGACAATTCTTTCGTGTCCGAGTAGTCTGAATTCTTCATACTTAGCAATGCTTAGAGATTTTCAGTGTGCTCTTAGAGTAGCAAACATAGCATTTGTTACTGAACATATTACTTTCGAAAATTTACACTGTTTCAGTATTTGCGTCGTCTTCATTGAAGTATTTCTTAACCACCTTTCCTTCAGTGTCCTAAGCAGCTGATAAACCACAGACTCGCTGCCACACAGCGTAACTGAGCAACACGCGGTACATTTCGTTAAGTAGCTGAGTATGTACTGTGCTTGCATCTACAGCCGTCACCCGGAAGCTTGTATCTAGGGCAGGGCCGGCCGCGGCGTGCCAAACTTCACACGTGCAGTGTGTGCATGCCACGTGTGAGCCAAGCTTCGTCTTGTCACTCGGATTTGCTCGGCATTTCATTTAGGATTGTTGTGCGGCATTTTTCGGTCGGCACAAGTCTCTTCAGTTCGGCAGAATCATGCCGTAAGAGCTGTTTAACCTTCTCTGCTATTTGTTTCATGAAGGATGTTCAGATATCCAGTGGTTGTTTGCAAAATTGAGAGATGAGTATTCTGAATTTACATAAGCGACAACTGCTACATGTTTGTTATGAAACAACTTTACAATACCATGTGGAAAGAATTTAAAATTTAGTTGATAATGAAAGAGTGAATAAAACAACGAATCGCAAATGGAATTCATTGCCCTGTACATAAAAAAAGTGGTCTGTAATAAATTTTCAGGCCTGGAGAACATGAAAAATGGAAAATTTCTGAAGTCACATGCGTTGTCAGATGCAACAGTTTCCAATGGAACTAAACGACAAGTACGGAGCCTTCGTGCACTGAAGAGCGAAAGAAACTGGTACTCGCCTAATATCGTGTAGGGCCCAGGCGATCACGCAGAAGTGCCGCAAAACGACATGGCAAGGACTTGGTTAATGTCTGAAGTAGTGCTGGAGGGAAATGACACCGTGAATCCTGCAAGGCTGCCATAAATCCGTAAGAGTACGAGGGGGTGGAGATCTCTCCTCAACAGCACAGTGCAAGGCATTCCAGCTTTGATCAACAATGCTCATGTCTGGGAAGTTTGGTGGCCAGCGGAAGTGTTTACACTTAGAAGAGCGTTCCCAGTTCGAAATTGTAGCAATTATGGACATGCGGGGTTGTACCATTGTCCTGCTGGAATTGCCGAAAGCCGCCGGAATGTAAAATGGACCTGAGTGGATGCAGGAGATGGGACAAGATGCTCACGTACGTGTCACCTGTCAGAGTCGTATTTAGGCTTATGAATGGTCCCGTAACACAGCAACTGCACGCGCCCCATACCATTACAGAGCCTCCACCAGCTTGAACAGTCCCCTGCCGACACGCACGGTCCATGCATTAGTGAGATTGCCTCCACACCCGTACATGTTCATCCGCTCGATACAATTTGAAACGAGACTCGCCCGACCAGGCAACATGTTTCCATTCATCAACAGTCCAATGTGGGTATTCATGGGCCCAGGCTAGGCGTAAAGCTTTGTGTCGTGAGTCATGAAGGTTACACGAGTGGGCCTTTGGCACCAAAATACTGTATCAATGATGTTTCGTTGAATGATTCCGACGCTCACACTTGTTGATGACCCAGCATTTAAATCTGCTGCAACTTGCGGAAGGGTTGCACTTCTGTCACTTTGAATGATTCTCTTCACTGCTCGTTTGTCCCGTTCTTGCAGGATCCTTTTACGGCCGCAGCGATGTCGGAGTTTGATGTTTTACCGGATTCCCGATATTCATGGTAAACTCGTGAATTGGTCGTATGGGGAAATACCGACTGCATCGCTACCTTCGGAGATACTGTGTCGAATCGCTCCTGCGCCGACTGTAACATCACGTTGAAACTCACTTAAATCTTGATAACCTGTCATTTTAGCAGCATTAACCGAACTAAAAACTGCGCCAGACACTTTTTGTCTTCTATAGGCGTTGCCGAACGCAGCGCCGTATTCTGACTGTTTATTTGTCTATTTGAAAACCAGTTTATTTGGGGCTTCAGTGTGCATTATTGAAAAGTACGTTGGCTAACTCAAGAGGCAGGCCTAGGATGATTTATCAATTAAAATTCACTGTTGTTCAATTTATGAAGCAAAAATGAATACAGGAACGAGAATTAGACCATCCGCAATGGATTTTTAGTTGACTCGACTGAAGACTGCCCGCTATAAGACACCACAAGATAGCTTCCTTCTGGTTTCATGAGTTGCCATTTAAAAAGAAAATCGCGTTGTAGGAGGGAGACATTCCGACAAAGACGGTTCAGCACCCTACGTTCACTGTCGTCAAAGAAAACGCGAGGTCTGAGGGATTATTTGTGACCTTGAAAGAATTATAAGGATGGTTTTAAAAATATTTTGAGGATGCTTTCCATGTAACATCTGTTTCGGAGCTCTTTTCGAGACCATTTGCCGTTTCAGTTGAAAGCGACCGTGTGCATGTGCCTCAGTCTTGTTACTTGTATTCAAGGACAGTTAGAATCTCACAGCGCCAAGTTTGGAAAGCTACACTGAAAGCGTTCGGGCGCTGATAATAATAAGAGCTTTCCTACGGCTTTCACAGATGGATCAGCAGTAACAACATATACAAATCTTGAAGATACTGAACGTACTATGAAACAAAAATTAAAAATTTTTACGCAAAAAGAGAAAGGCCGACTACCTTATTTGTTAGGAGTCTGTTGTCAAGCATTGCGGGATGTATCTACACGCCAACCGGAGTGGCCGAGCGGTTCTAGGCGCTACAGTCTGGAACCGCGCGACCGCTACAATCTCAGGTTCGAATCCTGCCTCGGACATGGATGTGTGTGATGTCCTTAGGTTAGTTAGGTTTAAGTTCTAGGGGACTGATGACCTCAGCAGTTAAGTGCCATAGTGCTCAGAGCCATTTGAACCATTTATCTACAAAGGGCGCACCTGACAATCAGCACTCCCAGTAAGAGATAAGCCGATATAGGAGTCCCCGTTATCGGAATTCCCCACACAGGTGATATCAGCCCAGCAGTGCGGCGTTCCACGTCCTTCTGTAGCAGTGAGCGTCGAGCTGAGGGAGACGGAGCAGCCGAGAGGTCGGCGCCTGAACAAGTAGCGGCCGCACGCCGTACTCTCCGCCACACGCGATATCCGGCAAACAGCAGACACAGGTACTCTCCCATTATGAACGTATGTATGGTGCTGCACCTCTTCTTACAATGGTTATTCACACGAAATCCTCAGATATGTGTATACATGATAGAATTAGCGACTTATACAGCCCAGTACATTATACAAACAAACACCGTGTGAAGAGGCCTAGCCGGTCTCTCATAGGTACATTAAGACGCTCTCGACAAGTCCAGCAGTCCAGCACGGCTGCTCGTGCTGTCTCGCTCACACCACATCAGCGAGCAATGGCGTATCGCTTCAACCACTATGGCTCTGAGCACTATGGGACTCAACACCTTAGGACATAAGTCCCCCAGAACTTAGAACTACTTAAACCTAACTAACCTAAGGACATCACACACACCCATGCCCGAGGCAGGATTCGAACCTGCGACCGTAGCAGTCCCGCGGTTCCGGACTGCAGCGCCAGAACCGCACGGCCACCGCGGCCGGCTATCGCTTCAAGGTGGCTCATTAAAAACGTTTCATGGCAAATTTATTTTCATTACTGTTGCATTAATGAGACCGCACACAGATAAACAAGAAACATGATATTTATTACGACTGTTGCAGCGTTATGATGACTGCCGGTTTAGAACGAAATTTAAATTGACAAATCTGTATTTCGTTACCAACACACAGAATATCTTGAAAAAAAAATCATTTTGTCAATGGAGTGAAGGATTGATTATTTTGTAAAAATTTTTTGCTTATTTATATAAGGAATCACATTATTATGACACAGTCATAACCGGTTTCGACTACACAATGACCATCTTCATACTCTATAAGAATACAAAAGAAAATTCATGTTAAAACCTAAAAATAAGTGCTATATTTAACCAGGCTTATTAGTAATGTGCTGAATTTGTGCGAAATACAATAGTTCATACCTAAAGGCGGCATATATTGAACACAGGTTCATGCGTTGTCAAACTAGCTATAAAATTTAAAACCACGAACTTATATAGATATAAAATTTTTTTAGATTGTGTTTCCTCTATGATAGATAAGCGCGTCCTCTTTAAGGTGGTCTTTAATTTTCAGAAGTCTAAAATATGACAAATTTACTATTAATATTTAGGTCTAATGTATGTAAAATTTAAAACTACAGAACAGATCGCTAAATCAGTGAAATAACATTTCAGAACAAAGAGAAAACATTGCTATAGACGCAAATAGTACTACCACTTGTAGTGTGTACTTCTGACGCCCGATGGCTGTTGCGTGTTTACGCCTCTGTCCATCGGTACTGCAGGGACGACACGGGCAGGGCGCCGAGTGTGGTGCTCTGCTGCAGGTGCCCGGGACGCTCCCCCGCCTCAGAGGTTGCTGACAGCTGCTGCGGCCCGCACTGGCCAGCGCAACACTCGCCCGCCGGAAGACTCGATCCTCAGCTGAAGCACGTATGTGGTAAAAACGATTCGCTCAGGCGAACAGATCGTCGTAAATGTTGAAGTATGCGTCTGTTGCAAATTCTTACTGTTCACTGAGGAGTTTGTCAGGTTCTCTGCATCTCGTCACAAAAATCTCCAGTTGTTCTACAATTTCTAATCGTTTACTTTTTGTGACTTCATGTAGAATTTGAAGCTGTTCGTCGATTTTACCAATTTTATGACCCTCGTCTTGCATATGTAAGCCTAGCACTGTCTTATTACTGGCATACATGTGTTCTTTAGACCTTACATCAAAGTTCCTACCTGTCTGTCCGATATAGCTTTTTTCGCATTCATGACATTATATTTGGTAGACCTCCGATCTACTATATTTATTACTTTTCCGTGGCCAGTTACGACACACTGGCCTTTTTGAATTAGCGGAACTCCTAAATGCAATTTTAACCCCGTTTCTTCGGAATATATGTTCGATTCTATCTGATGTTTTGCCTAGATATTTTATAAGACCGGGGTTTTACATTTTATAGCTAGTTTGACAACGCATGAACCTCTGTTCAATGTATGCCACCTTTGGGTATGAACTATATGTATTTCGCACAAATTCAGTGGATTACTAATAAGCCTGGTTAAATATTGCACTTATTTTTAGACTTTAATATAAATTTTCTTTTGGATTGTTGTAGAATCTGATGATGGTCATTGTGTTGCCAAAACCGGTTATGACTGTGTGATAAGAATGTAATTACGTCTATAAATAAACACAAATTTTTTACACGTAATATCAGTGACTAATACTTAGTTTGCTGCTCACTAAAGGATCCAGTGTCAAGTAATGCTAATTCAAAGACAAACTCTTAAGTTGAAGTCTGCCAGTGAATTTCTGTGGGTGGATTTCGACAACCTTATCGCGTGAAAAGTAAGTCTAAACAGCGATATAATCGTAGCTACAGACTTGTAATGTTGTGAAAAACTACTTTGGGTAAACACAAGTCCAGGAGACCAGTTTCGCTATAAGTCTCATCATGCAAGAGTCACATGTAGGCGTGTAAGTTGTACCTCTAACGATGTTTCCTATCAATATAACCCGAAAACAGTGAATCAGCGCTATCCATTTCAACGTGAAAAGCAGTATGGTAACTTGACCCAACTGCAGTTTCATTCGTTGAGTGTTCCATCTGAAAACAAAAATCTATTTTCATAGTGGAAATGTTGGGCAAATAATTGAGACGTTTGTTTCTCTGCTCCCGTATGTTTTTTCTTCAGTCAGACTGCTTAAATGCGAACTTTTTTTTTTAGTTCCTGCACTTCGGCTTCTCGCTGTTTGCCTTCCAAGTGTCCATAACGTTTTGCACTGAAACCTATTGTAATGTAGTTGTAAACTGAATTTTTCAGTCATGTTTAGAGTTTTGAACTGTATTAATAAAACTAACTTTTTATGGCTCCATCGCATATAATAAACATAATTATATATTAGGCATCCTGCAATGATACATAAGTGTTGATGTGTCTGACCGCTTTGAAGTTTCTAACCCAGCCACCAAGCTAGCTTTCATCCCTTTAAAAAAAGCTACTCTCCGTTTTAAGGAAGACTTCAGTCTAAAACATTCATTTTATTTAGAAAAATTTCATGCCTTCATACACCTTTGGAGTATTTACTGTGGAATCCCACGCCTCTTTGGCTGAATTCGAATTATAAGTACGTTTAACAAATGAGAGATGCCAAAAATAATTCCTCATTTCTATCACCATCAAACAGAACCAATTTTATATCGGTCTTGGCATACCTCAGACTACGAAAAGCAAGTTGCAAGATTTCCAGGAAAACTGAAGTGAAACAACTGGCAGCCAGTACAGCCAGTCATTGGAAATCAGTTACTTTGCGTAGTGACTGTGTAAATATAAATTTAGGGTATACAATGAAGTCCTCTTCCGTACAGTCAGTAGGCTCCAAGGAAATCTGGATTATCTTAGAATCAGATATCCCTACCACTGCATCTTCTCAAGAAGAGTGTCAGCAGATTTTTATTCACAACATTCAAGGGAAAGGTGACCTTGATCTTGAAATTACAAGGAGAAACCTGATACAACCAGGAAGGATAATCGTGAATATACCTTACCTGTAAGCCTTTCACGGATTAGGATTGCCAGTTTGGATGTTACGCCATATATTTCCTTGTATTGGAACAAACGTTTGGAGAGTTTTCCTCACTTTTGACATTACACATGTAACCAATTCTAAGTGGAGCTTCATGACCTTGAGAGTCTCTCGAGTTCAGCATATCGACAACATCGTTCACCAGCTCAATGAAGCTTCCATCGCCATCTTTATGCACAACATATTTCACAACTTGGGCAGTCCGACGTGAAAGTAGCTGAGCAGCCATTCGGACACTCTGACGGTCACGTCGACTAACGTTATGAGTGATGAGTGATCGAAAAATCGCCTTCTTGATGTCGCAGAAGATCATCTACCACAGTTTTTGTAATCAGAGACCGTCAAAAGAAGTCATACGACCATCAATAAAATAATTTCTTAAAACTTTAAGCAAATGTTGAACCTAAAAGAGACTTCCCTGCGATGATCAAGAGGGTTCGAAAAAAATGTCTTCGTTGTAGACTAAGCAAGTTCCTTCCACACTTTCAGATTATTTGCTACCACTTCACACACAACAGCTACTATGTGAATTCCGGTCCTTTCGACTCCTTTTACGATATTCTGAAACAAATCGCCAGACATTGCAACGTCAAAGTCGTAATACACTGGCTTCTTCCACTTTGAAAACAAACTGCGAGCCATGACGACTTGGACACTGTTGTGTGGTCCGAGTACCACATCGCTAGATCAATCGTGACACGACCGAAACCGTTCATTTCGTCAAAGCTTAGGACAGCACTTCCCTCTAACGACGTGAACATTTCTGACCTAGCTTTAGTTGACTCCAAAACTGATTTCAAAATAACTCTTCGGCACTTCAACTGTTCTGTCCATATCTGTAGTGTTGACCTACAGGGGAAAGAACTTTTCTTCTTCATCTGATATGTGTGTGCTTTAGGAGGCAAAGCTCTCAAAGTAAGAGCATTTGCAGTGTCCTCTGAGCTCCACGTTACGTGCCTTCTCTTATTTAACAAACAGCGAATTTGTCCTGGTCTGAATGACTGACTGTAGTCCTCACATCCCAGCATACACTTTTATGCTTCTTAGTGTGACACATACAAGTCTTAGATTCTCTTCGGAGACACAATTTTCAGTGTTGAGAGACTTCTTTTGTTTACTGCTCTAGAATCACGACGACGTTCTCTCTCAGTTACAACGCTATCAGTAACCTTCGAGGTGGCAGAACCTGCTACTTTCATTTTATTTCTGTGTCAGTTTGGTATTTTTTCAAACGGAACTGCATAATCGTGCAGCAATTTCCTTGTAGGTAGAAATAACAACTCATTCTGCAAGTGTTGTTTGTAACCACTGTCACACAAATGTTCCGAACAAATCCATGCATCTTTAAAATTAATTTCGTCCTCCTGTTTACAACGAGCAATCCACTTATGCTGTAGTTGAACATTTTTTGGAGAAAGATGACAGATTACGCCTTCAGTCTTACGTCTGCTGTTGCCACATTCAGCAACTGCACAGTACGACTTATTTGTAGCCATTAATCCAAAAACTCACAAACCAGCCTGCATGATAACCGAAAACTCGGCAGACCAAGAAATACACAAACTAACACATAACACGAACACACATGCACTACTCGATAGAAACACTAAACGACACTGTTGTAACTAAACAACGGTACCAGAATGAGATTTTCACTCTGCAGCGGAGTGTGCGCTGATATGAAACTTCCTGGCAAATTAAAACGTTGTGCCCGACCGAGACTCGAACTCGGGACCTTTGCCTTTCTCCGGCAAGTGCTCTACCATCTACGGTAGATGCGAGTTGACGTCACAGCTTGGGATTGAATATGCCGGACAAAACCACGGGAGGTCGATTTTACACCCCCTTCACTGCATTGCAATGCTCTGACTTTATACGTTTTTCAGAATAAGCCTGATACAAACAGTGCACTGCGTATAGTTCCGTGTCTGCTGTTTACACATTGGCCTGTCGTTTACGTGGAGCTTAAGGTACGCCGTCTCGAGTACACTCAAGTACGATTATGATAAGTCGTGCTGTAACGTCGCCCATAAGACCGAAACATCTCTCACAACAGCACAGATGTTACCGGTAGATTTGCGCTGACTGGACAGCCGGACAAGTTAACTCTTAGTTACGTGAACACCCGCAAATGATTTGTAGAAACGTCCAACGGCAGAGAATCAACAAAACAGCAAATTGTAACTGATTTTAAGACAATGAATTAAAGTACGGTAAAATTTCACAAACAGGCAGTTTATTTAATAGGTGGAAAGTATATGTCAGTTGAGAAAAAGAGCAGATAAAGAAAATGAAGCCACTGAGGCCAGTACTTACCGTCATTGACTCACCCAGAAATCTTTTAACGCCCTCGATATCTGCATCCGATCGAAACAGCCCTACAGATCGCCTCTCGAACTGTTGTTTACTACACTGATGACGAACAGATCACTAACACAATCCACAAAACCATCCAATACCAAGATCCTCATTTTCTCTTCTTCTTTTATCAAATTCCGAGTGAAGCCGTTTACAATACTTTATTGGGATCTATAATTAATGATCGTTAACTTAGAGGAATACACTACACAGACTGTTGAGTAGCCATGCTATATGCCATATTATTGCTTGCCCGCTATGACGTGGCCCCTCGATGCCGCAGAGAACTCTGAGACCATGTGGAGCAAGGCCTTCGCAGACGTGGGGAGAAAAGGTCGTTGCTTTGCAGTCTCGCGCGCAATATCTATCATTCTCGACGTTACAAATGACGCACGGCAGCAACAATGCTCCGTAAAAAAAACACTGTAGGAACTTGATATTCAAACGTGATCACACACTGTATTGCCAAACACACTGCTCGTAGTTCTGCGGAGGTTCGAGTCCTCCTTCGCGCAGGGTGTGTGTGTTTGTCCTTAGGACAATTTACGTAAAGTAGTGTGTAAGCTTAGGGATTGATGACAATTCGCAGTTAAGTCCCATAATATTTCACACACATTTGAACATTTTGGACGTAATTCTGCGCCACTCACTGTTAGTTCACAAAGACTGGCAGAAACAGCAACTCCGAATTCAACGGACAACATGCGAACGGCGGTATGGACCAGTCTTAGCGGACAAGCAATACGTCCTGCTACGATTATGTAGGTGAGACATATTGTAATGTTTTCAGCTCGTGCCGTTCGAGGTTTCTTAATCATTTTTCATAAACTTGGAAATCGAAAACTCTTGACTCTGCTCAGACATTATACAGCTTTTTTGAAGATCGTTCGTGGGGGTCGAGGGTCACACAGAGCTTCGGGGATCCAGGGCACTGCCTCACTTACACCTCCAGTAGCTATGCCACCATCGTTCACCTGTGGCGTCATTTAGACACAGCATGGATGTCATATTGTTGTAACTGACATGTCAATGGACAACATTTACCATTTGTTGCTTCATACAGACCTGCCTGTATCCCACAGAATACGCATGTGAACATTAACAAAACCGAAAAACTTCAGGAGAGCCAAGCAAACTGGTACCACTGTCTAATGCCGTGAAAGGGCCCCGCCAGCATGCCAAGTTCCACAACACGACACGGCATGGACTCGACTAATCTCTGAAGTAGTGCTGGAGTGAATGGACGCCCTGAATCCTACACCACTGTCCATAAATCCGTAAGAGTGCGAGGGGCTGGAGATCTCTTCTGAACAGCACGTAGCAAGCCATCCCAGATATGCTCAATAATGTTCTTGTCTGGGGAGTTTGGTGGCCAGCAGAGGTGTTTAAACCCAGAAGAATGTTCCTAAAGTTAGTCTGTAGCTGTTCTGGATGTGTGGGGTGTCGCATTGTCCTTCTGGATTTGCTCAAATCTGTCAGAAGACACAATGGACATGAATGGCTGCAAGTGATCATACAGAATGCTTAGGTATGTGCCAACTATCAGAGTCATATCTAGGTATACTATCAAAAACAGTCTTGATCACAATTATTAATTCCAGTGACTCGTTTCGACCACCACTGCGGTCATCTTCAGACCAATGAGTAAGAACCTCTTTCTGTCGTTAATCACTATTGAGTAGTGATTTACCACTGTAGGAGGTTCTTACCCATTGGTCTGAAGATGACCACAGTTGTGGTCGAATCCGGTCACTGGAATAAATAATTTGTGATCAAGACTGTTTTTATAGTAAATATTCGTAATATCATTGATCACTGCATACTCCCATAATGTATTCAAAAGTAATTTCGTATCTAGGTGCATCAGGGGTCCCATATCACTCCAACTTCACACTCATCACACCATTACAGAGCCTCCACCAGCTTGAATAGTCCCCTGCTGACATGCAGGGTACATGGATTCATCAGGTTGTCTCCGTACCCATACACGTTCATACGCTGAATACAATTTGAATCGAGACTCGTCCGACCAGCAACATGTCTCCAGTCATCAACAGTCCAATGTCAATGATGACTGGCCCAAGCGAGGCATAAAGCTTTGTGTCATCCAGTCACCAAGGATACACGAGTTGGCCTTTGGTTCTGAAGGCCCTTATCGATGAGGTTTAGTTGAGTGGTTCGCACACTTACCTTGTTGATGGCCTTGCGTTGAAATCTGCAGCCGCTTCCGGAAGGACCGCACTTCTGCCACGTTGAATGATTCTCTTTGATGTTTTTTCCGGTTTCCTGATATTCACAGTCCACTTCATCGCTACCTCGGAGATGCTGTGCCGCATCGCTTGTGTGCCGATTATAACACCGCCTTCAAACTCCTTTAACTCTTGATAACCTGACATTTCACCAGCAGCAACCAATTCAACAATTGCGAAAGACCCTTGTTGTCTTACATAGGTGTTACCGATTGCAGTGCTGTATTCTGCCTGTTTAGATATCTCTGAATTTGAATATGCTTGCCCACAGAACTTTCTTTGGCGCTTCAGTGTAATAATCCTGCAACCGACATACAGTGGACATTTGCCAATAGTTGCTTGATACAGATGTGCTAGGGCTCATAGAATTTGCAGGGTGAACAATAATAAAACCGAAAAACTGCGGGAATAGATTCCTGACTGTAAATGGAGGAAAAAGAAAGGTCCGATGAACATGTGTCCGAAAATGCATCATTGTCATGGTGGCTGATGCTGATGAATGAAAGTTTCTCTTAAATGTGTTCCTTGTGTGTTGTAGGCTGTGTGAACGGCACAGCAGAATGATCGGGTATTCGTGTTGGGAACAAGCAGAAATGGTGTTCGTATACAGGTAAGTAGATGGAAATGGTCAAGAGGCAGTATGTTTTTAGAAGGCAGATTTCAGACTACCTAACAGATCAAAACGAAAATTTCTGTTCCGACACTGACAATGTTGAGTGTTTATGGAAAAAGTTCAAGGCAATCGTAAAATGCGTTTTAGACAGGTACGTGCCGAGTAAAACTGTGAGGGACGGGAAAAACCCACCGTGGTACAACAACAAAGTTAGGAAACTACTGCGAAAGCAAAGAGAGCTCCACTCCAAGTTTAAACGCAGCCAAAACCTCTCAGACAAACTGAAGCTAAACGATGTCAAAGTTAGCGTAAGGAGGGCTATGCGTGAAGCGTTCATTGAATTCGAAAGTAAAATTCTATGTACCGACTTGACAGAAAATCCTAGGAAGTTCTGGTCTTACGTTAAATCAGTAAGTGGCTCGAAACAGCATATCCAGACACTACGGGATGATGATGGCATTGAAACAGAGGATGACACGCGTAAAGCTGAAATACTAAACACCTTTTTCCAAAGCTGTTTCACAGAGGAAGACCGCACTGCAGTTCCTTCTCTAAATCCTCGCACAAACGAAAAAATGGCTGACATCGAAATAAGTGTCCAAGGAATAGAAAAGCAACTGGAATCACTCAATAGAGGAAAGTCCACTGGACCTGACGGGATACCAATTCGATTCTACACAGAGTACGCGAAAGAACTTGCCCCCCTTCTAACAGCCGTGTACCGCAAGTCTCTAGAGGAACGGAGGGTTCCAAATGATTGGAAAAGAGCACAGATAGTCCCAGTCTTCAAGAAGGGTCGTTGAGCAGATGCGCAAAACTATAGACCTATATCTCTTACGTCGATTTCTTGTAGAATTTTAGAACATGTTTTTTGCTCGCGTATCATGTCATTTCTGGAAACCCAGAATCTACTATGTAGGAATCAACATGGATTCCGGAAACAGCGATCGTGTGAGACCCAACTCGCCTTATTTGTTCATGAGACCCAGAAAATATTAGATACAGGCTCCCAGGTAGATGCTATTTTTCTTGACTTCCGGAAGGCGTTC
Source organism: Schistocerca americana (assembly GCF_021461395.2). Classification (NCBI taxonomy): domain Eukaryota; kingdom Metazoa; phylum Arthropoda; class Insecta; order Orthoptera; family Acrididae; genus Schistocerca; species Schistocerca americana. The sequence continues at coordinate 132,096,668 of NC_060129.1, read as the reverse complement.
GATACAGTTCCGCACTGTCGCCTGATAAACAAAGTAAGAGCCTACGGAATATCAGACCAGCTGTGTGGCTGGATTGAAGAGTTTTTAGCAAACAGAACACAGCATGTTGTTATCAATGGAGAGACGTCTACAGACGTTAAAGTAACCTCTGGCGTGCCACAGGGGAGTGTTATGGGACCATTGCTTTTCACAATATATATAAATGACTTAGTAGATAGTGTCGGAAGTCCCATGCGGCTTTTCGCGGATGATGCTGTAGTACACAGAGAAGTTGCTGCATTAGAAAATTGTAGCGAAATACAGGAAGATCTGCAGCGGATAGGCACTTGGTGCAGGGAGTGGCAACTGACCCTTAACATAGACAAATGTAATGTATTGCGAATACATAGAAAGAAGGATCCTTTATTGTATGATTATATGATAGCGGAACAAACACTGGTAGCAGTTACTTCTGTAAAATATCTGGGAGTATGCGTACGGAACGATTTGAAGTGGAATGATCATATAAAACTAATTGTTGGTTAGGCGGGTACCAGGTTGAGATTCATTGGGAGAGTGCTTAGAAAATGTAGTCCATCAACAAAGGAGGTGGCTTACAAAACACTCGTTCGACCTATACTTGAGTATTGCTCATCAGTGTGGGATCCGTACCAGGTCGGGTTGATGGAGGAGATAGAGAAGATCCAAAGAAGAGCGGCGCGTTTCGTCACTGGGTTATTTGGTAACCGTGATAGCGTTACGGAGATGTTTAATAAACTCAAGTGGCAGACTCTGCAAGAGAGGCGCTCTGCATCGCGGTGTCGCTTGCTCGCCAGGTTTCGAGAGGGTGCGTTTCTGGATGAGGTATCGAATATATTGCTTCCCCCTACTTATACTTTCCGAGGAGATCACGAATGTAAAATTAGAGAGATTAGAGCGCGCACGGAGGCTTTCAGACAGTCGTTCTTCCCGCGAACCATACGCGACTGGAACAGGAAAGGGAGGTAATGACAGTGGCACGTAAAGTGCCCTCCGCCACACACCGTTGGGTGGCTTGCGGAGTATCAATGTAGTAGGTAGAACCCGTTTCTAGTGTCTGTGAAGGCACTTGTTTGGGTATAGCCATGCTGTCTCTCGACCATTTCCACCATCTTGGCCATACTCAGACACCATCTTGGTTTGTTGCTGACATGAATACTAGACCACACTGTCACTTATAGTACGCTGAGACAAACACACACCCTCCAATACAAGAAACACATGGCTCATGGTCAGAGGAATTGCTATTCATCAGCAACATCTGTCATGGGAACAATGCAATTGTGGACCCGTATTCATAGCAATGTTTTTGTCCACTTCCGGTCAGGAAACGTCCCTGCAGTTTGTCAGTTTCATTAATCTTCACCATGTAGAGAGTACTGTGTAAGGGCAAAGGTCTGCTGAGTTACTCCGTGTTTCAGAATCGTCCACAATGGAAGCAGTGCAGGAGGCCAGCTTGGGCGCCCTGCTGGACGCTGGGGACGGCGCCGTGGTGCTCCTGGTGGCCGGCGACACGCGGCTGGTGGCGCACAGGGCCGTCCTGGCCACCAGGAGCCCCATGACTGCCGCCATGTTCCGCCACGGCGCGCCGGAGGCCGGCAGCGACCAGCTGACAGATACGGCGTGTCCGTCCTGAAGGCAGAGTGTGACCAGCAGGTGGCCGCACAGCTGTCCGTCGAGACTGCGGCGGCCACCGCTGTCCTCGCGATTAGGCACTCTGCTGACAGCCTGAAGCAGGCCGCTGTCGCCTACATTAAGGCCCGCTTGGTCAGTGTGATGGCCACGCAGGCCTGGACAGATGCAATGCGTAACCAGCCTGAAAATTTGATCGAAGTAAGCGTGTCGCCTGGTATCTGATCCACCAGTGGAAGCCAGGTGAGCACAAGACAAGCCACTCATCTGTGTTGCTCAGTTTTATCCATATGTGTTTATCTGAGTCTTAAAACTTTCCCACTCAGATTGTTTAGTCGTGTCTATCATGTTAATTATATCGTCACCAATGGCCTTTTTCTCGTAGTTAACGAGGCCTTCATTGGCTTCTCATAACAGGATCATCCAAAGTCTAAAATGAACTATGTAAACCAGCGGATAACTTAATTAAGTCACCAAATATCCTAATGGTTCGTAGTTTTATAAACAGCTTTAAATTATTTGCACCCACTATTTCATTCATTTGCGTTTGTTACAAGTTCTGTAAACCACTTGAACGATTCACTAACTGAAATAATGTGGAATGATTTAATTCACAAAAATTGTATACATGACTAGTGCTAAAATTAATGAAAACATCCTGTTCTTCTACTTCTGCTCATTCAACTACAATTAAGGAAATAGTTTTTGTATTAAAAGCTAACAGTTTTGAAGTACAAATTCGTCCATAGAATGGAAGGGTTTGTCAAGGAAAAATGATATTTCTTTAGATTTAAAACTTGATTTGTACTAGCCACACATCTTTTGTTACTGGTCAAATTAGAAAAAAATTTTATTGGTGCTTATTTAAATCCCTTCTGAGTCGCTGACATGGGTAACGAAGGTCAATCCACTAATGGCAAAGTTATTGTTTTCATGAAGGTTACTCTACCTTCCCATTTACTAATCAGCTGACCTCATTTCATATGATAGTCAAAATGATACTATCCCAGTACATGAATGTACAAGAATCTACCCTTGCTATTCTACAACAACTGAGTAACAACACATTAAACAAGGACAGAATGCAAAATTCTTAATTTACTTAAGGTTTTCCTTCTGTGCCTCCTCCTTAGTCTCAACTAAGTCGTTAAATGGTGAAGCCAGTGATGTAGTTTGCAGCCAAAGCCAATGATGTAGTTCCAGCTGAAACCACAACACGATGCCACATGAAGCTACTCTTGAAAGTAGCCTACACTAACAAATTTACCACATGTTTCTCAAAAGTATTGTAATATACAGTAATATGCACTAGCAAATGTACTAAAACGAAATGATTCCAATTAAAGCTGAAAATTCAATGAAAATGACTGGTAAAGATATGAAATTATGTTTCAACTCAAAAGGGGATGCACATGTATTTCAAAACTTCTTAGCAACTTGATAAAGACCAGGTTATTATAGTTACTGGCGTAAAACCATGCTGTGGTTGTTGAAATACGAGGAATCTTATCAGAATCGTCTTAAAAGACCTTGAACGAAAGGAAGGAACTAATGATCTGCTGTCGAACTTGCTCATGGGGCCTCGAATGTGCCACCCAGTGGTACATACTTAAAAGACGAAGTTTCTGGTAGCCACCATAGTGGGATACAGCAACATAAAATTCGAGGCTAAAATTTAATAATATGCTTCTTGAGTTCGAGGGAGTGACCCTACAAAGTGTATATATATGTTATTGAATAGGTTTCCTACTATTTTCAATTTGTAGGATCCTATTTTCGAATTATGTGCTGGCTTTCTTTTATCACACACTTCAGGAACAGCTTTCATATTCTTCATTTTGACGTCCATGGTTTTATTTTATTTCTTCTTTTGAAGATCCCAAAATGTTCGCTGAGTGGTGACTCATGGTAATAACTAAAAATTGATGGAACCATCTCCTGAATACTACGACTTTAGATTTCATATCATTCCACGTATTGAACAAAGAACATCTTAATTCAAAGAATATCGTTTGACCACTTCACCTTTCTTAACCCGCTCTTTAGTAGCTCGATATCCGTACTGTTATCTCGATATTGCTTTATTCCTGTGAACAATGGCGATGAAGCCTTAAGTATCGAATTGATAGGATTTGGTTGCTAATCTTTGGCTCCTATTTCCAGTTCAAACTTTCATCTCAGGGAATCTACCACTATATTATCATTTGTGGAGATAAATCATCATACCTGCTTTCCAAAGTCGTATAAATACTTGACGAAAATAAAGGAAATGTTATTACTGTAGATGACCAAATTGTCTGAGTACTTGCATAGATAAGTAAATTTAATGGCATAACATATCTGATTCATTAAATGCGATGAAACTGATGGTCCTGTAAATAATCCAAATGGAATTCTGTTAAATTCGGGCCGGCCGCGGAGGTCTAGCGGTTCTAGGCGCGCAGTCCGGAACCGCGCGGCTGCTACTGTCGCAGGTTCGAATCCTGCCTCAGGCATGGATGTGTGTGATGTCCTTAGGTTAGTTAGGTTTAAGTAGTTCTAAGTTCTAGGGGACTGATGACCACAGATTTTAAGTCCCATAGTGCTCAGAGCTATTTGAACCATTTTTGTTAAATTCGGTGGTAAAGGCAGAAAGAGGCCTAGACTTCTCATCTAATGGTATCTGATTGGTAGTCTGATTAAGATCCATGGATCTGAATGTCTTGGTCTCTCTAAACCATGTAAGACTCGACTGCAAATGGGCTAAGGGAACTGATCATACAGCAGTTTTGTTATTTAGTTCTCTGCACTCGACAACAGACCTACTTTCACCATTCGGTTTGGGAACTATAAATGTAAGTATGACATATGACGATTCGTATCAGCAAATAACATCTTTATGTAGACTATCATCAGACAGTTGGTTTCATTCTCTCATTTTCAGTGGATGTAGCCAATACGGGGTTTCCGCAGTGGAATATTGTCCATCACCTCAGAGGAATAAGCACTCAATTAAGGAAGTAGCTCCTAGCACTGTAGTTAGCACTTTAGGAACTTCTTGGCATATTATTATAATGTTTTGTTTAATCTCGCCTTGTAGGTCATTAAGTGGCTCATTTTGATGATACGTCAAATTGTCTACCTGGGCTTTGAGTACTTCGGACTGTGTGATTTCGTGTTGTTGACAATAGATTGTCTTATATTCTGCTTCAGGTTTGAAATAGAAGTTATTACTTGCGCAATCAGAAATCAGCCCTACTTTGCCAAAGGAACTGGGCCGCCAGGCCTGGTATTATTCTGGTATTAGTTTTCCAAGTAAATGAACCTATCCAAATATTTACCGAAACCTGACCTTTCACTCCCATATCCGTATTATTTGATATCATGTAGCTTTCTAGCCCCTTGGTTATCGGTGGCCATTTACAAAACATTTCATGTCAAACCGGTATTCATTCAAGGCCATCATAGTATAATACTTCCAGAATACAGTATGGCATATACAGGTTCTCCATTTATCGAACAGCATATGAATGGTGGCTAAATTCTATGAGTAATTCCTTTAAATATAGTTATTGGGACGACACTTTTATTTTTTATTGTGAACAAACACTCACTTACACCACCAGTGTTTTCTACATGGAATCCCACTTTTTCTGCAATTCCTTCCGACGTGTCGATCCATCCTGCAGTGCCAACAGCACAATGTCCAGTCTGGACCCTCTATAAGCCAAAAATGTTATTATCAGCTTCTTATGATAATAGTTTGGTACTGTGGGTACGTCTTATCCTGAAACAATACATTCAACCGCTTGTGAAAGTTTTCCTGTTTTTTTCTCCTTTCGTCCCCTCTCACCCATAAATGTAATTCCTTAAAGGTTGCCGCTGTGGGAAACTTCCTACACAGCGGTAAGAAGAGAAGGGCCACGGAGTGGTGCAGCAACTGTTGTCATAGGAAAGTTGGACAATAGCAGAAATGATTATCGAAGAAGTAAAAACAGTAAACAAAGGATTTACTTAACTAGCGTTTCTCCAAGTGTATGAAGACTCATTACAAATAATGCACAAAGAAATAAAATCCAGCTCTCACTGTCTACATGGATAAGGCTCTCTGCTAAAGGACGAACAATGCTGTCGGAACTGCGACTAGGTGTTGTTAGCTTGAGTCCTGTAGTGAAGAGGTTCCAAACGCGACTGGGCTATCTGGCTGCCGCCCTGTATCGTGGCGGCAGAGGGCGATCATAGTCAGGGGCACCTGGAAGCGTGGCGCAGGGGGTGAGCAGCACAGCACCGAGGCGCCCACAGGACCGCTACCAGTGTCTGAAGGTAACTTTAAATTCCGTTGCCAACTTTGACGCCTGAATGATGATATCGATTCAGGGTGCCTTAGTAAAGACCATCCTCCTTCTATCTTCAGGTTTCAGGCCCTACAATAAATACTGTATTATACAGGGTGAGTCACCTGACGTTACCGCTTGATATATTTCGTAAACCACATCAAGTACTGACGAACCGATTCCACAGACCGAACGTGAGGAGAGGGGCTAGTGTAATTCTTTAATACAAACCATTAAAAAAATGCACGGAAGTATGTTTTTTAACACAAACCTACGTTTTTTTAAATGGAACCCCGTTAGTTTTGTTAGCACATCTGAACATATAAACAAATACGTAATCAGTGCCATTTGTTGCATTGAAAAATGTTAATTACATCCGGAGATATTGTAACCTAAAGTTGACGCTTGAGTACCACTCCTCCGCTGTTCGATCGTGTGTATCGGAGAGCACCGAATTACGTAGGGATCCAAAGGGAACGGTGATGGACCTTAGGTACAGAAGAGACTTGAACAGCACATTACGTCCACATGCTAGCACCTTTTTGTTGGTCTTTTTCACTGACGCACATGTACATTACCATGAGGGGTGAGGTACATGTTTTCAATTACGGAGTGGAATAGAGTATGTCCCGACATGTCAGGCCAATAGATGTTCAATGTGGTGGCCATCATTTGCTGCACACAATTGCAATCTCTGGCGTAATGAATGTCGTACACGTCGCAGTACATCTGGTGTAATGTCGCCGCAGGCTGCCACAATACATTGTTTCATATCCTCTGTGGTTGTAGGCACATCACGGTACACATTCTCCTTTAACGTACCCCACAGAAAGGTGTAAGATCAGGAGAACAGGCTAGCCAATTTATGCGCCCTCCACGTCCTATGAAACGCCCGTCAAACATCCTGTCAAGGGTCAGCCTAGTGTTAATTGCGGAATGTGCAGGTTCACCATCATGCTGATACCACATATGTCGACGCGTTTCCAGTGGGACATTTTCGAGAAACGTTGGCAGATCATTCTGTAGAAACGCGATGTATGTTGTAGTGCTCTCCGATACACACGATCGAACAGCGGAGGAGTGGTACTCAAGCGTCAACTTTAGGTTACAATATCTCCGGATGTAATTAACATTTTACAATGCAACAAACGGCACTGATTACGTATTTGTTTATATGTTCAGATGTGCTAACAAAACTAATGGGGTTCCATTCAAAAAAACGTAGGTTTGTGTTAAAAAACATACTTCCGTGCATTTTTTTATGGTTTGTATTAAAGAATTACACTAGCCCCTCTCCTCACGTTCGGTCTGTGGAATCGGTTCGTCAGTACTTGATGTGGTTTGCGAAACATGTCAAGCGGTAACGTTAGGTGACTCACCCTGTATTTGTCCCAGTATATCATAAATATATACTCTTACCGTTTTACTTATTCTCCTCACCTAACTAGCAACATTTTCTTCATAATTTTGCTGCCAACTGTGTCATGTGCATAATCACTCTTGCAATGATTTAGGTGCTGACATATTTATGCAAATAGTTGACAGCAGATGATCAGTTCCTTACTTTCGTTCAAGGTCTTTCAAGAGGATTCTAACAAGTTTCCTCTTATTTCAACAAACAAAATTTGTAGTTTGTCATTCTCCTTAATGCTGTTTGGTCTCGTAGGTCAGTTAATGACATATACAGATCTGAGTACATCATCCACTGGATTGCATGACATATTTCCAGATTTTGATCAACACCATTGCTGAGGACTACATAACTTAGCATACAGTTTAGATAAACCAAGCACATTATGTCAGGAAATAAACTATCATTAGTATTTAATAATTCTTGCACTGTCGTCGCTCTATAGTGAAGGAACACTCCTCCTGGCATGTGTAACTTACCACATTATCGTGATTCATTGCAATTTCAAACAGAACTATTCAGTAATATGGAGAGGGATGGAAAAGCATCCGAGCCACCCAGCCCAGATACCATGGGAAACGATGGAGCACAACCATGGCACACTTATTGCAGCTGCACCAGCTAATACAACCAGTTATTCCCAAGTCCTCGTGTCACCGTTTTACTGTTCAACGGCTCTGAGCAAACTGCCTTTTATCGCAGGTGACCTTACCAACCCGAGTCAAAGTTGCTCACAGTTACTCGAACGTGCAGAGATGCTGTACAGTTCGCACCTCAAATGGTTACTAGCATAAAATCTGATGTAGTGTATGGTCCATGCCGGTTTGATACATCTGTTTTCTCTATTCTTCACTACTTGCTCTTGATGATTTTCTCCATTCATAAAAACTCTATCTCTAATTACAATATCAATGCCTTTCACTATTACTTGCTTCTCCCAACACACTGTGTATAAATTTCTGTAAAGTGTCTATGTTAACGTATGTCTTTTTTTCCAAAGTCCCTGATATGTTTCTGCACTCCATTGAGAAAATAAATGAGAGTCATATATCTCATATCGTTTTGCTCCAGAGAGAACAGTAATTTTAGTCTATAGCCACTGATATAATACATACATATCCTGCAAACACAGACAGACATGTACTTCAGTGATCATGTTTCATCTGTTAGTGATCAGACTACACCTTTTCCACACCTGCCTAAAGTGATAGTTGCCTTCAACCACTTTCTATGTACTATTATGATTTAGTGATACTTTTCAGAATTACACTTGTTTCTCTGCGTTATGGCCTGTTTCTCCTTGTTTTCATAATACTGACTCCTTGATACCCCAGGTAATCACAGTCTGATCTAACGTGATTACAATAAATAAAATAATTTAACGAATTTTTAATCCCACTTGAGTGACATCGTTGTCAACAAAATGTATATAAACAGGATGAACCTGAGTTCCAATGACAGACTCCGAAAAGTCCTTCAGGAGGGTATCTGAAGATTTTGCTACAAGGGAACCCCGTCTCAGGCACGTATTACTGAGTGAAAATGTAATTGTGATTTGTTGGGTTAGTTAGCGGAATCATCTACGTTTCTGAGAAAATACATAGACCACATGGAAGAAGCCTGTTGTACATAGCAAACAGATGTAGACCGCAAACCACAAACTAATGCAACAATCCTCAGACAACTCACATACAGTTGTATCACTGGGTGTTTAATCTGTTCTCTCAGTATACAGCACCATATTTAATACATTCAGAGCTATTCCCTTGTAACAGTTAGTCGAAGTTCAGAGCACTGTTAACGCAACAGGGTGCCAACAATGATTCACCGAGTGTTTTACACTCTCAAGAATTCCAGGAGTTTCTGGCACTAGTTATACGTTTGCGACAGTTCTAGGAACCTGGTCCATGTCAGTATCGACCAGAGTAACACAAGCTAGAGTCTTCACATTCTCCCGGAACAGAAATTAACTTGGTGTCATGCCCTGTGACTGAGCTGGCCATGGAGCAGGACCACCACGACGAACACCTTGCCGTCCAAAGGGTATTTCAGTGTAGTTCCTAAAAGCGTTTTGGCACCCCATCATATTTAAACCACGTCAGCTGGCAAATTATAAGCGGCAAAACTTCTAAGGAATGCGGACGAACAGACTAAGTGAAAATTTTGTACATGAATTTGTTCGTTGTATCATTTAGTAGGTATGGTCGAGTAACTAAATGTTTGACTGTACGAACCCACACATTCACAGCAGGTGTCTGTTGATAGGATGCAGCAGTGTTTATAGATTTCGTCATCGCGTGCACGGCTAATGTTACTCCTGAACGTACCCACTCTTTTAAACACACCCTTTTAAACACACTATGAGTTAAGCGCAACCACGAAAACTGGGGTTTTCTGTACATTGCTGCAGCAAACAATCAGTGAATCTCAATCGAACTGGGAAGTCTAATGGCTGCAAGAATTGCACATTTTATGGATGCACTTGTTAATTTACTTTTGTTCAGAGATTGCACAATGTGCTGACTACAGTATTATTGCGAAAGGCATCTACCACATTCTTCTCTATTTAGCTAACTTACGCCACAAAGTCATTACGTTCCATTCTAACATAGAAGTATCCTGTCTCTCATATGTGCCTACATACAGAAGTATGTGTTGTGAAGCAGTTGCCGTCTGTGTGGCAGTAGATCAGCACAGTGGCGCCCTGCCACTCTCGCATCACATTCAGTGAACTCAAACACAGAAAAATCCTCATCAGCAAACGTATCCATAGTACTGGGGCGTATCACAGGTGAAGCAAAACTGACACTGCTGGAGAACAAAGCCCTACACACAATCGAGCAGTGCTGAATGCAAACGTAATGGCAATGAGGTAAGGGGGTCATAACCGTTGTGCTCGGCAGGTACCGTGAGCGAATGGGAACGGGACACACTCTGCATACTTTAGACACTTTTAGTGTCGTGAACTATAGTCAGTGCAGTTCAGATACAAGAAACCAAACGAAATTCAATAACTCCGATAAGGTGTTGTAGAGCAAATGTCCCTCATTCAAAATCCTCAGAAGATATACCAGAACACCCTCTGAAAGCTTATCAGTGGAGTTGCGGTTTACCCTCATACATTATACCCGCTCTCTGTACTCTTCTTCCTAACACAATTTTATCTTCGCACACAGAAGATATTTAGTATTCATCTACTCTATGAGATCAATCATTGGCAAATGTGAAGGATATCTGTTAACTGGAATATATTTAAATCTGTATGTTAGTATTTTAATAGCAATTTATGAGCTGCATTCTGTCTCAAATTTTGTGCCACTTCCTTTTGTAAATTTCGTATCCCACTCATTTCAAAAACTACAGTCACTGTATTAGTTATCTGTGTTTCCTTTGGTGCAGTCCCTAAAACATGAGCTACTGACACTATCTGATGATCATAGTACCACATTAAACACATTTGATTGTCATTGACACTCTGAATTATGCGTGATTCTTGTTCTTATGTATTTAGAGCATCCTGGCCAACAATTCTTGTTTCACTCCAGATACTAGTGTATCTACCTTTCATTTGTGCTTTGTTTTGTACAATTTGTTGTTTGATTTGCTAAGCTACTACGAGGGGAAACTCAGCAAATATGTATATAAACACATTAGCTCAGTGGTAATTTTATTTTGTTGTAATTAATTGTGAGAAGCTAATTGAATATAATTTTTTTTTCTTGTGAAATAGTTTCAATTTATAGTAAAGAATTAGTGTTTAGTTACATTGTTTTCTTTGCATACAGTGGAACAGCTACTTATTGCACTCATATTCACGTTTCAGGTTGAGGCAAACTCTCATTGAGCCTGGTAAAGCGTTAATAGAAGAAACATGCCTACAAGAAGTGACTGCTGAAAATCTGGAGAACACTGCAGAGAAATCGGCAGATTTCGTTGGAAATGGTGTTCAAAAACAAGTATTTTGTACCCAGAAGAGCGCATCATACACTATAAATAATACCAGCTTAAAGGAAAAGGAGTTTCAAGACTTTGGCTGCAGTTCAAGCAAGCAGAATTCTTCATCAGACAAGAAGCTTAACATCGATGGTGTTCAGTCAACTGCACGTAACTGTACATCGTCTGATGAAGTAGCTCTCAGCCATAGCAGCTTCACCACACATTCTGTGACGATGTCAGAGATTGGTGAACAGGAATATCAATGTGGCACAATCACTGATAAATTTCGTAGAACCCACACCCCTGAAATAATGTGTGCTGATGAGAGACCACACAAATTCGATTTTTCTAAGGAAACCTTCACTACAGCTGAAAATTTCAGTCCACAAAAATCTGTGGTTATCGAGAAATCCCTAACTCAATTAAATGTTTTCAAAAAACAAGCTACAGTACACGATAGTGAGGGAATTCAAAAACGTGAAGTTCATGGGAAATCCATTAGTTAGTCTTATGATCTCAAAACACATACATTAACATACACTAGCAAGAAATCACACAAATGTGATGTTTGTGGGAAAACTTTTAGTAAGTAATCGCATCTGAAAACGCATACATTAAGTCATACTGGCCAGAGACGTCACAAATGTAGTGTTTGTGGAAAATGCTTCTTTACGTCCGATAATCTGAAAAGCCATTTACTAACACATACTGGATACAGAGCACACAAATGTGAAGTCTGTGGAAAATTATTTACCAGGTCTAGCAGTCTCAGGAGGCACGCCCTAGTATGTAAGGACCTAAGATTACATACAAGTGCCATTTGTGGGACATCTTTAATTACATATGGAGATATGAAGTAGGGTATCCTTATACATATCAGTAATAAACCAGCCAAAAATCATGCAAATAGGATACCATTGTGCCATAGATAAAATGGGAGACCGACCCTACATGACCTGCCAGTGACCTTAATTAGGTCAGTAGAAATTGCCAGAGCGAGGTGTCAGAAATAAGAATGTTAGTTGCAGTGGTAGAATTCTTATTGATATCCATAGCACATAGATTAGTGCTTATTTTAGGGAAGCCAAACTTAATTTTCTATGTAAACCCTATATTGCTACTTTTAATTTTTATTGCAGCCCATTCTATAAACTGCAGAAGGCTCAGATATCTGGTGATGTTGAAATAAATTTTGTTGGTTGTGTTCTTAATGTGACATATTTGTATGTAGTCAACAATGTTCACACTACTGCATCTGTGCCATATTAAATGTGGTGAAGCAGAACGCATTTGTAAAGCTAATTCATAAACTTTTATACATCATGGCGTTTTGGAAATCTTTATTATATACTTCCTCAGTTGTATGAATTTCTCTATTAGTTAATTAATATAATTACATCTGCATAAGGTATACAAACTCTGAAATTTACCGACATGCACAAAGTTCTCAATGTCAGGTAGCTACTGTTGTTTAATAAACTCTATTGAAGTACGAAAGTTACTCAGTATTCACATATATCTACCTTTTTTCCAAAGCTGCAGTGGAATAATGTGAAGAAGATCGACAGTAATATAAAAGAAGGCCAGATATAATAAAAGAGGATACTTTTCTTCTTGTGACACAGAATCGCCAGCTGGATAATGTATCACATTTCAATTTTTACTTTTGAATATATTTTTATGTCATTTTGTGAGTTCAGTTATGTATATCTTACTGCTAAAGTTTTATGGGCTTTTCTATCTTTTAACATTTGATTTCTATAAATCTGTATTCACATTTTCACCGATTTGTTCCTAAAAGCTGCTTTGACAATGAGGTATCTGGAATTATTCTCACAACAATTTGAGTCACAGCTGTTAACAGTAGCTTAAGGGTCCAATATTCTTGGCAATTTGCTGTAAACGATTGATGTACTGTTCTTTTAATCGTGGTGGTAAGAAGCATAAGCAACTATTCCCTTTGTATTTAAAGAAAACAAAGCCTAATTTCGTTCCAATTACTTTTTGCTACAATTTGAAATATTGGTACATTTTAACACATAAGTTTGTAGCTTTGAATTTCTTGTAGTTTCTTATCGGCACCACAATTGTTTTTCTGTGTCGAGTTTAAATTGTCAGCTGATTGCTTATTGCTAGACCTATGTCATCTAAACTGGAAAATGGAAAGACAAATGACATGTTTCTTGTAACGATTTTTTCGTTATCTGTGAATAATTCATTGCTGTTTGTCGGTTATATACATTAATCATCAACAACAGGCTCCTACTGTCTTCCTGCAAAGTCTTCACAATTCTTACCTGTCATGTTATCTTTGCATGTATTGTAACATGCAACAGTATATACATAAAAAGTTATTTTAGACAGCCAGAAAAACTATTGAAAGTACCAAACGATCTTGGTACCAAACTGGAGTTTCTATTTTATTTCTTCTCCAATGACTTGTGCAGCCAAGGCATTTTCAAACTTGACTACGAGAAAAAATACAATCTTTTATATAAATGGCGTAGCGCCGCTTTAGCAAGAAAAAAAGAAGAAGTTACTGTCAAAAAATGGCGTTAAGCACAAATGATGCCGCGCATACAAATTTCCCTGCAGGAAACTACCATGGTCAGAATTTAAAAACGTAATGCAATGCTCTATAAGTTAAGAGCAAATTGTACCAGAATACGGCCGGCAAAACGCTCGGAGACCAGTAAACAGTATAGTGTACTAAAAGACCAAAGCACACACACACACAACAGTTTAAAAAGTACATAAAAGAACTTACTTAATAGAAGTTGTTAAAAGTAGAGGAAACCGCATCTAGACCACATGAAAGCTTCTGCAGGTTATGGCTCTTGTTAGATACTTAAAATAGCTCACATGGTGTCCTATTTCATCACCTCGAAAATTGTCAAGAAGTATTCGAAAGCAAATAACCGGATTCGTGTTGCAACAAGTATGTATATTTGTATAAATAGGGATCAGATTGCCTTGCCTTTATGTGGCGCCATCCACATCCACCAAAACGGGATCAAGCCCGCATAGATGCATGACCTAGTACAGGAGTAGCAAATGCTCATGCTCCCAGCTGTGTACACAGTAGTAGGCATAGAAATGTACAAATGTATATGGTTAGTATACGCAGGACACAGCATATCGTTTATGTTAGTGTATTCACATGGAGAAACATACGCAGGACACAGCATATCGTTTATGTTAGTGTATTCACATGGAGAAACATAAGCAGTAGAGCCATACAAGAGATCTTCCTTAAAATTGCAGGTAAAATATTTACAAAAATCGATCGTAGTAAACAGGAGTAAATGAAGTTTCAAAAAAAAGTATTGAACTAAATAATGATGTGGCACGAGCGAGTAACACTTACCTGGGGGAGCATAAAGAACTAATTTCTCAGTGACCAGGCAGCATTATGTCTAAAAATCATTTCATACACTTTCATCCTCTTCAGTCGGCTGTTGTCTACTTATACTAGACGTTTGTTCTTTAATGTTGTTACTACTGATATCTCTACGACACCGAACTGGAGTGGGAAAAGAAATACTGTTGCAAGAAACTATAGTAATTTATTGGTAAAACTAGCTAACAATTTAATAATTAGCTCAGTTAACAGGAAATTTTTATTGTGGGCGTATCAGTTATTACACACCCACTGTGTGCACTCTGATACCATATTTGTTATTGTTATGATATGTCCTCAGCTTCACGACCTCTCTGTACCATGCTGTGCCAAAACATTCTCCACACATGTGACTCTACTTATTGTCATGCCAGTTTAACCTGACATTCCGTGGGCAAACCTGTGATTCACGTAATCTGTCAGTCTATAGTTGATCACAGTTTCAGTAAACAGATTATAGCGATGCAAGGTTTTCCTCTGACAAGCGAAGATGGTTTTAAAGAACTGTTAAAAACCGAGAGTGCGGAATGAAGAACAGTTGAACAGGAGAAGTCAATCACACAAATTTGGCATGAGAATTCATTTAACTTTGGCTGTATCTGTTCCAGTTCCAGTGTCCTTATCAACACAGTACTTCTGAACATGAGTCCCAGTAAACACCTCGATCATTCAGGACACTCAGCAGCATGCAGTACCATAGCTATGGCTCACTCATTTCAAGAGACCCACATTACTAAATCCAGGATAGCTTAAAATTCTTCAGACCTTCCAGTTACTTTGTGTAATGGTGATTATTTTGATAACTATTGTCTATTTTCTGCAAGTTCCAGTGTTTAATCAGCATACAACACTTGCTCCAAATCAGGAACATTTCTGATTAATTTATCACTGTCAAGTACCAGTGTCAACGGCTTCAATAGATTCATTGATATGTTCTTTTAGATTGAATACTTTTCTGCAGTATACTTGTACACACTTCAATTTACGTGAGCACTCCAGACTGTACACGCAACAGTAAGACTGTGATATCGAAATGTGTGCTAGTGTGTCGACAATTTCATTTATTTGCCCCAACTGCACCTTCCAGTAAGAATGCTTCTACATTTGCATCATCCGTAATGTGGTTAGGCCACCAAAACTCAATTGTACAGATAAATATGGCTGGGCTATTACAAGCTGTCAAACGGTCTTAATGCTTTGTTACTTTCATGATGTTGCACATTCAGCATTTCTTCATTTTCTCCTTATTTTCTATTTCTGATGACTTGACAGTCTTATTGCTTTCTATTGTTTCTGTCAAGTCTGTTTCTTCTCCTCCAGTTCATTTGGCAAATGATATTTCTATCAGTCTGTGAATACACTGAAATTTGGTCATCTGGAATCACTTTTCCCACAAATGCTACACGGCCCATGTCATACATGTAAAGTGTGATCAAGTACTTTACTCACAGAGCTGCTGTAATCTGAATCAAAAGAGTTTTCCTAACATCATAGTTGAAGAATCAATACACACAACATTTTCTGTGATGTTATTACCTTGTGAAGTCAACATATCGTTTTAAAGTTTTGCACATCTTTGTGTATCCCACATATGAAAAAATGCAAGCAGTTATGCAGTACAGTATTTTGGATGTATTTTGGTTGCTGCAGTATAAAATAACATGTAAAAACTTTATTTTCATTCAATGGATTGCTTTCTGTGTGAGGAATAGTTTTTTTACATACTGAAAGAAACATTCAAACAATCTGAAATGTAAAGACGTGTTGAAATGCTGCTAAAATTGTTTGAGAGTATAATTTGCCAAGTCAGCTGTTTTATTGTAGACTTTTACAGTCTGGTACAAGAGGTTATGTATCATGCAGGTGCATCCTGAGGTGTATTTAAGGTGTAGTGTTCCATTTTATCTAAATTGCTTAATGCGTGTTCAAAAGTGGCTCTGAGCACTATGCGACTTAACTTCTGAGGTCATCAGTCGCCTAGAACTTAGAACTAATTAAACCTAACTAACCTAAGGACATCACACACATCCATGCCCGAGGCAGGATTCGAACCTGCGACCGTAGCGGTCGCACGGTTCCAGACTGTAGCGCCTAGAACCGAACGGCCACTCCGGCCGGCCGATGCGTGTTCCAGTGTGCACTGAGGATCACTAATGAGAACAACCGACAGACGTCAAACTTAAACGTAAATTGTCGGTGACAACAGGCTCTCTTAACCCCCAGGCTGTGGCCAAACCATGTCTCCGCAGTATCCTTTCTTTCAGCAGTGCTAGTTCTGCAAGGTTCGCAGGAGAGCTTCTGCGAAATTTGGAAGGTATGATACTAGTTACTGCCGGAATTAAAGCTATGAGGACGGGGCGTGAGTCGCGCTTGGGTAGCTCAGTTGGTAGAGCACTTGCCCGCGAAAGGCATAGGTCCTGAGTTTGAGTCTCGGTTCGGCACACAGTTTTAATCTGCCATGAAGTTTCAGGCTCTCTTAACTTTGACCTCCGTTGATGCTTGTGTCAGTATTGCTCCTCATTACGCTGTGGAATATGTAATATACAATTTAGATAACCTGGGACATTGAAACCTCAAATATGCAGGAGGATATACCTGCCCGTTTCGAAACTGGTTTCTGAGCGACTGCAACATAACAGCTAATGTGCCAGATTGGACTCTCCGTCAATTTTAGCAGTATTTCAACACCTTGGTATATTCTAATTTATTTGAGTGTTCTTTTCAGTATTTATAATAATTTTATCTGTCGATAACCTACTCATAAGGAGAAGAATTATTGTTTGCCGTAATTATTTGGACTGCGAGGTAATTGTCACCCTATGGTCAATCTTTCTTCATTACCAAGCATTCTCTTCATTACCGCTTCCTGCAATGCGTTTACTACACAAATTACGATTTTAAGATTCACTATGTGACTTCACTGTTAAATACTTAACCTTCCATATTACTTATTTCACTGCCACCTGCATTGTGAATTTTCTCAGTATCACTAAACCGATGTATTTCAATGAAAAGGCGACTGAAGCCCCTCATGCCCAGTAAGAGCGACCCATGAGTTATTTTCGTATGACAGAGAAATAAATGCATTACTGTAGCGACATTTGTGAAGCTGTGTTGTGGTATTGGTTGACAAGATACCATCAAAACATTATATACTTCACATCTGATAAGGAATTCAGCCATCCAACTGCTGTGAAAAGAAAGGATATGTGTGTGAGTGCAGGTGGAAAATCAGGGTGGAACACTGCATCACACATGGAAATCATGGTTTAAAAAAGTCACCCTCAACAAAAGTAAAATAAGAGTTACACCTTTTTAAGATTTTGATGTATTGTAGAACAGTATCTGATCTGAGCAGCAGTAATATCCTCATCCAATCGCAGTTTGGAATTCAGAAGATTTGTTCAGGACGACCGCTAAATCACGCAGGGCTAACGGGTAATTAGGATTGTGGAAAGGGCCAAGGGAGTTGCGGTCGGATTCATTTCACAGTTGTAATTTATTATCATTTAGTTCACAAACACACTTTTGAAAGAATTAAATTTGCTTCACGGCTGAAGGCCTCTAAACAAATGCTTTAAATAAGTTCAATTTTGAAAAGACTTGACACACAGTTAAATTTACGAATAACATAAATGGTATACATATATGATATGAGCATGCGGAGTGGGTGAAGGCCGCCAGATTAAAGCTTCCAAATTCCCAATATACTCTGACGATTACTGAAGGCAGAAGGCCACAGTGTTTTAAGGTTGTAATAGGGCTGTTGGCCCACAAGGTACACAGAAAGAGATAAACACAATAAAATGGCTGAAGGCCGCAAGGTTAAATTCTGTATATTAAGGAAATATATATTCCAGCTATCGGTTGTTGTTGTGGTTTGATGCAGCTCAACCTTCACGTCCTGGGTCGGCGAGCGACGATGCTCGTACCGATCGGACAGCTCCAGACAGACTCCCGACACTGAGCAGAGACCGACAGCGGGCCCAGTCGACTGCCCAGCACGGAGATATCCTCGGACGAACTGATCGACCAAAAATCCACCAAAAGTCAGGCCCAGCTTAAGTGATGCGTGGCGTCAACGGTCGGGCGGGCGATGTCCACGCAGGGCTCACAGCTGCTGCAAGGTGGCGACTGGCTGGCACGGGCTGCGCTCCAGACGCGTTGCAGATCCCTGGCAGGGCCCAACTCACAACCCGAACTGCCACTGTGAACTCTCCTCCTCGCACGTTCCGACTCACGCAGAATGCCGACAACATCTAAAATAGTGGTCAGTGGAAATAGCACCAACTACACACACTACCCGACAAACACTTGCACGAAGATCTGAACGATACCCACCAGTAACTACACACGCACGAAGAGAAATCGGGAGTCGATGCAATGACCGGCGAGCCAAGACGCGTCGTCTGGTAGGACGACCGACCGAAGATCCACCAATACCGTGGCCCGGCTCAAGTGATGTGTGGCGGCGTATCCACAATCACAGCTACAGCCATCCACCTCTACATCTGGAAACATCCAGGCAGCTTTTCAGCAAGCCGGAAAAGAGGATGTGGTCACACTCTAAAATCAAAAATTCTTTCTTAGATTTCTCTCCTGCTTTATCTATTTTTCAACTCTGTATGCCTCAAGCTACAAATTTCTTAATATCACATTTTTGTTAATTTTTTAGTTGTTGCAATTCCATTAATTAAATTATTGCAAAATAAAAATAGTTTTCATGCCCATAAAGTGTACTAAACATTTATTTTCCTGAATGAGATTTTTACTCTGCAGCGAAGTGTGCGCTGCAGAGTGAAAATCTCATTCTGGAAACATCCCCCAGGCTGTGGTTAAGCCATGTCTCCGCTATATCCTTTCTTTCAGGAGTGCTAGTTCTGCAAGGTTCGCAGGAGAGCTTCTGTAAAGATTGGAAGGCAGGAGACGAGATACCGGCAGAAGTAAAGCTGTGAGTACCAGGCGTGAGTCGTGCTTCGGTCGCTCAGATGGTAGAGCACTTGCCCGCGAAAGGCAAAGGTCCCGAGTTCGAGTTTCGGTCGGGCACACAGTTTTAATCTTTCAGGAAGTTTCATTTATTTTCCTTCACATATTCGCGCTCCAGCGCTTTATAAATCGCTTCACACATTTCTTTCATTATTTTGGTTAATGTGCAATGTGGTATTTGAGTGCTGTATTGTAAACTATAGTAGCTCTCTCCTGTATCAATAAATCGCAGTGTCACGGCGAGCCTGTCTTCTCCACATCTAACGTTTCAAAAAGAGTCTTCTTTGTTTTTAATGTGAGGAGCCACTGTACTGAGCAAATACTGAAATACACTGTCATCCATTCGTAAATAATTTATGTATGACTTGACGTCCTCCTTCATTTAAGGTTTAAGTAGTTCTAAGTTCTAGGGGACTGATGACCTCAGAGGTTAAGTCCCATAGTGCTCAGACCCATTTGAACTATTTGAACTACAGAACGATACCCAAGAGCGTAATTTGTACACTGTGTGGCGCACGCTCTTAATTTAGTTACAGCGCATTCATGCGAGATACCTACCATACGGAACTCTATCGGAACTACAAAACGAATACTAAACTTTTTACGACAACCTGCACTTCGGGGGAACCTTTTGAAGAAAACTGCAGAACAAATTAATTGTTCTCATT
Source organism: Schistocerca americana (assembly GCF_021461395.2). NCBI lineage: Eukaryota > Metazoa > Arthropoda > Insecta > Orthoptera > Acrididae > Schistocerca > Schistocerca americana. The sequence continues at coordinate 132,076,304 of NC_060129.1, read as the reverse complement.
CGACGCTTATCTCCCTTTGTGAGGCATGGTGGATCTAAAAGCATGCGGCTGTCGAAAGTTTTTGCCGAATTGCTTCCTACAAACTCAACTAGTAGGGATGTCACCACTCAAGCAAACTGTAAGTTTAATGTAATAAATACGTATTAAAAGCGTTAAAACCCCGATATTCATTTATAAACACCCCGCATAAACCTAAATATTAGCAAAGAATGCTCTAATAATACTGTAATATTTTATTGTACAATACGATTAATTATATAATTTAATAGTACATAAATACCTACATTTTTTGATTTCTTTGCATTGTCATTCGTATGTACGTTATTTATTTCGAAGTGCCTAGATTAATTTTAGCTTACCTGCAACTTTTCCTTGCGTGTGACGTGGATTCTAATGTACTTATGAGATTTTTAATTTTCAACTAACTGATTTTATTCGGGTAAACAACCGTGTCCTTCTATGCGGTAAACGAAGTTATGGACAAAATTTAGTCCACCTTCCTCAAGAGCAAATAATAATAAATGTACAGTATTTTCGTATCCGTGGACCCGTTTTGACAGAGACTTATCGTAAGTAGTCCAGTGCTCCTTCTGCTCCTTGTCTACTGTCGCTGACCACTGCCAGCTCATTTGCAAACGCCTGGCGTTTCATGACTGTCCTGCCAACACGTGTTCTCCCTATCTGAGTCCCTTCTACTTTTCCTTCGCATTTACAATTTTGTCGAAGATCACACTGAATAAATGTGGTGGGAGACCACCTCTGCAAACATTTCCTGCAACTATCTGGAATGATTGAGAGATTTCCTTCATAAATTTTATTCTGGACGTGGTGTCTGAGTGCGTCTCTTGTATGAGTGTCCTAGTTTTCCTGTCGATTCCACACTCTTCGAGTGGGTCGTAGGGAACCTGCCTATCTATGGAGTAATAGTCTTTCTCGAAGTCCAAGAATATGAGTATAGTACTGTCCGCCTGTCTTACTTCCAGGAACTTTCGCAGGGTCCAGATCTCTTCAATAAAAGGTCTTCCTTTTCAGAAGCCTGCGTGATATTCACCTATACTTGTATCAGCTCCTGGTTCTTGTGTGTTGAGTAATGCCTTGGAGAGAATTTAATAAGTGACCGATAATAATGATATACCTCTGTAATTATTAGTATCTTTCTTGTCGCCCTTTTTGTGGGATGAATGAATCTATGCGCAGTTCCATTCCTGTGGAATAGTCTCTCTAGCCCATATTTCGGTGAGAATTTTATGAATTTCCTTTGTTAAGTTTAGGTCTTTGAGATTCCAGATCTCGGAGATAATGCCATCTTCTTTTGGGGTTTCTTTGTTTTTCACTGTTTTGTAATCTCGTCTACCCCTGTTGTTGTAGTCGGTTCGTAATCTGGATCTCATATTGCGTTCACAAAGTACAAATTTTCCTTAGACTTCTCGCAATTCAGGTGCTTATCAAAGTATTTTTTCAGAATTTCACACTTTTCTTCAGTACTTGTTTGCTGCGTTAAGTCTGTCCTTTTGAACCATGTTTTTTAGGTTAATAACCGTTTATATTTTCCCTTAATATACTGTAGAAATTTCTAGTGTTATTTTTCTTGAACTCTTCCTCGATTTCATTTATTCTACATTTGTCATATGGCCTTTACATTCTTCCAATATCTTTCGAGGACTGTTTGTGGGCCGGCCGCGGTGGCCGTGCGGTTCTGGCGCTGCAGTCCGGAACCGCGGGACTGCTACGGTCGCAGTTTCTAATCCTGCCTCGGGCATGGGTGTGTATGATGTCCTTAGGTTAGTTAGGTTTGAGTAGTTCTAAGTTCTAGGGGACTTATGACCTAAGATGTTGAGTCCCATAGTGCTCAGAGCCATTGACTGTTTCTGGACTAATTATCCAACTTCTCTATAGAATGCCGGGTTTATGTTGTCCTATTACAGCTAAGCTTCTTCCATACCCCTATTCGACGTTCAATGGCCTGATCGCAAGTTGTGTTCCTCCATGTGTGTCTGCGTTTCCTACGAGGTTCGCTCCTAAACATTGCATTCTGTATTGCCTTCGCAAGCTATGTGAAATTTTCTGTTGTATTTCGATAATTCTTCTAGAACTTTATCTTTGTTTTCTTCGATTACTGTGGGTCCATTCTTACAGTTTTGTTCTCTGTTGTCTTTCCCTTTCTAGTGAGTGGCTCAATCTTTTCTTGTACTAGTTGATGGCCAGACTCGATGAATCCTTTGCTTGTTACCACGTTCTGAATTTCTCTCGTATTTTTATTTGTACATCTGCGTGATATATTTTGAATTCTCCCCTCATACTTTTAGCGTTCTACACGTTTTGAGCTTCCCTACTGGTTCTTGAAATTGCGTTGACATAATTTCAATTAAAATTTTTAGAGTAACCTTCTCCACATTTGCTCGTGCGTTTGTGTTAGCGTATAGGCCTCTGATATGCTGTTCTCCTTTTCTTTGCCTAGTTGTGCACTGAAGTCTTTGCTTGTATTTTATTTGTTACTTATTCCACGTCTTCCCAAAAATCTTGGGCTTTTGTTTATAATAAAGCAATTTACTCGCATTTTCAAGCGCCTACCATAGTTTGCTGAACTGATTACTTCCGTCTGGAAACAACAGTATAAAATTACTTTCTCAGAAATATTAATTTTTACTGAGATCTCCTTTAATCTGCCTTACATCCGCAACATTCGTCTATTTGAGTGTTCCAGTGCTTCGTGCACCCAGCTAGGACGGCTATGAACGTACGTGTTACGAGACTGCCAAACGCCGTGTCCACATTGATGGCTCCCCATGGTTTGCCTCCCCCCCCCCCCCCTCCCCCTACTTCACGATAAGAGAACAAGTACTTTGCACCTCGTCTTAATCACTGTAAAAGCGGCCACCTGCTCGTAAAGGGTGGAAAGCGAAACTTTTGTACGGGTTTCTGTTAATATCAGTTTATTTCCTTGAAAGGTTTCCAATACATGTCGAGCACTGAGCGCTGTAGATACCAAATACAGGTGTTTCACGACTTCAGCATACGTTGCTGAGTTGACATCGCTCCCACGTCAGCATTTATGAAGAAGAGAAGCCTTAAGGTGAACCTCGTTTACGGCTCTTGGCCAGTATGGGTGCGTAAAACACTCAGTACGCGTGGTCTAGGGGTAGCGTCCGTAGTTAGCAAAAAAAACATTTTCGGTCCCCAGTTGTAACATCGCCACTACTTAAATTTGGATGAAAATCTTAAGTATTGACGGTAGATGGAATCTGGCATAAGAAGTCACCCTCAGTCAGCTAACGGCCTTTTCAGTGACTGCGGAGGAGCGGAGAGAGGTTCAGGGCACTCTTTTGCACTTGGCGTGGGAAACTGCCCCTAAAGATGGAAGAATGATCAACGGAATGAGGATACAGAAGACAATGAAAACCACTTCATTAAAGACACATAATGTGATCGACGGGACATGTGGAATATAACTGAAAAAGTGTCTTGATGGTCCCTACACTGGTGAAAGTTTCTGGGATGCCCTTTCATATCATGGGAAAGCGACTGGCAAGGGCGAGGTGAAAACTAGAAAAAGATTGAACTACCAAAGAAAGGATAACGTTCTACATGTCGGGGCTCGAAAAGTCAAAAGTTTGAATGTGGTTGTGAAGCTAAAAAATCTGAAAAGGAAATGCTGAGGAAAATCTAGGCATTGTGGGGTTAATTGAAGTGAAACGGTAAAGACCAGGATTTTTTTTCCGGTGAGTGTAGAGTAGTATCAACAGCAGCAGGAAACGGTAAAACGGGAGTAGGATTCCTTATAAATAGGAAGGTGGGACAGAGAGTGGCTTACTGTGAATAGGCCAACAACGATAGTTCAGGTAAACATGACACTGGCAGCGAAAGATGAAGAGGTAATACAGTACATGAAGGGAGACGAAAATCTAATAGGCTGGGGAACTGGATTGTGGTCATAGGGGAAGGAATAGAAGAAATGATTACGGAAGAATATGGTCTTGATAGAAAAAGTGAGAGAGAAGGAAGACTGATGGAATTCTGCAATAAATTTAAGCTAGTAATAGGGAATACTTCGTTCAATAATCACAAGAGGAGGAGTTATACTTAGAAAGGGCCAGGAGATAGAGAAGGATTTCACTTAGGTTATATCATTGTCAGTCAGAGATTCCGAAATCAGCTATAGGATTGTAAGATGTACCCAGGGTCAGATATAAATTCAGACCACAAAATTAGTGGTGATGAACAGTAAAATGAAGTTTAAGACACTAATCGGGAAGAATGAATGCTGAAAGAAGTGGAATATGGAAGAACTAAACACTAAAGAATGAAGAGCTACGCTTGATGTTCTCCAAGACCATAGATTCTGCGACAGGGAACAGCACTGTAGGCAGTTCAGTTGAAGAGGAATGGACATCTCTAAGAACACCAATCACCGAAACAGGAAATAAAAACGTTAGTGCAAATAAGATAACTGCGAAGAAACTATAGGTTCAATAGATCGATGAAAGAAGGCAACACAAAAATTTTCAGGATTGTTCAGCAAAACAGTATTACAAGTCACTCAGGAATGAAATGAATAGTAAGTGCAGAGAAACAAATGTGAAGTGGCTGCAAAAAAAAAAAAGAAAAAAGTTGAAGAAATCTGATAATGAATTATTGTCAGAACGACTGCCTCATCATATAGAAAACTCAAAGGTACCTTCTGTGGAATTAAAAGCAAGGGATGTAATATTAAGAGTGCTATGGAAATTCCACTGTTGACTGGAGAAGAGAGGTAGGTAGAAAGAGGACGCTGAAGAAATCTGTGAGGGGGAAAACTTGTTTGATGATGTGATAGAAGAAGATGACAGGAGTCGATATAGAAAAGGTAGGGCCTCAAGTATTGGAATCTATATTTAAAAGAGCTATGGAAGATTTTAGGTCAAACAAGACAGATGGAATAGACAACATTCTATCAGAATTTTTATAATCAGTGAGGGACATCGGAACAAAACGACTATTCGCTTTGGTGTGTAGAATATATGTGGTCTGGCGATATACCACCTGACATACGGACCAACATCATCCACACAATTCCGAAGACTGGAAGAGCTGAGAAGTGTGAAAATTGTCGCACAATCAGCTTAAAAGCTCATGGAGCTAAGTTGCTGACAAGTATTATATGCAGAAGAATGGAATGTTTCTGATGACGATCAGTTTGCCTTTAGAAAAGGTAAAGGCTCTAGCGTGGCAGATCTGACGACTCGGTTAATAATGGATGCAAGGCAAAAGAAAAATGAAGACACATTCATAGGTTGCATGGTGTGGTAGCGCTTTATCCCCCATCAATGAATAAGGTTTCCATTTTTACCTGAAGGGCGTACTTTTGAAGATATAAGGACTGGAAAGTACGTCCTCTGGAATTTTCTAGAAAACATCCCAGAACTTTCGAGGGTATTCAGGAGCATTCGAAAACATTGCAAAATATACCGAAATGTTTCACAATGATCCGGGACTGCCAAGGGCAAGGTGATCGTGAGAAAAAAATCGAACAACCAATGAAAGGATAATGTTCTACGTATCAGGGCTTGGAATGTCAGAAGTCTGAATGTGCTTATTTGACGGCAGGTGAGATATGACAAAGTTCTCTATTAAATCATGAAAACAGTTTGACAGAAGTATTTGAGATATCAACTTTGACGAAGAAAAATCATAGTCACATACCAGCCCAACTAGTTGCTCATCACTGGAGCGCCATCAAAGCCTTGCCCAATAAATACATCCATATCAAAGTCATAAGATATGAGTTGAGCTATAATCGTTGTTGTCGCACCCCCTTAAACCCTCCCCCACTTGTCTCTTCCCTTATGTATGTCCTCACTCGTACGTGAAGTCATGAACGTCTCATCTGTGAACGTCAGGGGGACGCCATTGCTCCGCCATAGTAAACACTTCAGATAAGCGGTAAGCATGTACGTGACTCGGCCCTATCGCAATTCCACTCTTTCGATATCTCACGAGATATTTCCCGTCCTGCGTGCTTTGGGAGGAGCGAAGGTTGCTCTGCACACGGCCTGGTAAACTGTGTAGGTCAGAGCTGCGCGGTAGAAGGGGTGGGTGAGGGGGGGGGGGGGGTAGCTGTGTTCACAGCGGCACCGACGATGGTCGTCAGACGCTGTCAGCAGGGGTCGCCCGACAACATCGGCCGACAGCTTGGTCACGTTGCGTCTGATGTCCGTCAGCTTTTGGCAGCGCCAAGGAGGTTAGGTTGGCTTAGAATCTATTCTGTGTAAGAAATAGGGTCATATCTTAATCTCTTAGGGTAGGGTGGATACCACGACTTCTCTTTGCATGGATACGAAAACTGAGTAGCGGCTTCTGCTATTAAAGAGATGCCGAATGGATCTGAATGAGCTTTGCTGTCTCGTGAGGAATGTGGCGAGTACTAAACACTCTTCCTTCAGTTATCAGAGTAACGAGACAGGTTTTACGAATATACGACATGACGGGAGGAACGTTCTGTTACCTACTCGAGATAATTCGTGGTGACTTTGAAAATCAAGTTGCAAACACTCTGTTTCGCCTTATTTATGGAAAGTTGTGCAGACGTGTGTCAATTAACCTTTAGTGTCTGTCATTTGCCACGCAAGTGGAAGACAAGCATAAAGTGTAGCGTAAGATACTCTGAAACCTTTAAAGTACTTACAAGTAAAATTACATACCGTATACAACATTTGTAAACCACTTCATAGCAGGAGAGTCACTATCCTACTGGCCTAAAACGCCAGTAAACAGTAATAATAATTTGTGTACAACTAATAACAACCTACCACAAAAGAGACCTAGTTCCCTAGATATAATAGCATATAAGATACATCAGCCATTTCACTTAAACAAATTCGATGTTGAGGTCATTAGATTCAAACCTGGAATGAGGAAAGGAAATGGCGGTGTTATTCGCCTCAGATATCCAGCGTGTATATAAATTGATTTCTCCTCTTCTCACTCCCTCCCAGCGAACGAGAGAGTATCAGCCATAACTGATTTAGATGATACTAAGGATAACCTTAATTCAGATCTTCTAACGGTGATTTGCACCGCCGTCCTCCTGAATAAGCGTCGACTATCTTATCACTGCGATTTCTTGTTCGGTGAAACACCAATCGTGGGGATACAGCAAATTTTTCACGCAGACCTGTCACAGAAATCATTGAAACCAATGAACAGGAGGACTCCATCATCCTAGATTACTTAAAGGTGTTCCACATTATAGCGCTAGTGTTAGCGGCACAGTCGTACGGAATATCTTTGCAGATTCGTACGATGTCAATAAAATACTTCATTGAAGCTATACGAGGTCTGTTCAGATACCTCGGGAACTGCCTCCACAGAATTTATTTACGCCCATCTTTTATTCATTGTGCATGGTCTCCTTCGAAATACTCTCCTCAACAACTGAGACATCGCTCCCCAAGTTTCCGGAAGCAGTCTTGGTACGCCTCTTACAGTCTGCGAATTTTCTTTTATCTCATCCATCGTTGCAAATCTTCGTCCTTTCAACGGGATTTTCAGCTTCAGAAATAAACAAAGTCCATAGTGTTCAGGTCCGGAGAGTATGGAAGATGAGGCAACACGGTGATTTGGTTTTTTGTGCAACAATCACTCACCAATAGGGATCAACGTGTGGGTGCGTTGTCGTGATGCATGAGCCATGAACTGTCGCACCACATTCCTGGCCGTTTCTTTACCACATTTTCTCGCAGGAGTCGCAACACGTCCCAATACTACCACAGATTAACAGTTTCTCCCTGTGGAACGAATTCATGATGAACTAATCCTTCAAAAGTCAATGAAAACTATCAGCTTAGCTTTGACATTTGACCCCACCTGACAAGCTTCCTTTGGTCTTATAGGAATTTTTCCGATCCATTGTGAAGATCGAATCTTGGTCAGAACATCATAAACATAAACCCACGTCACGTCAACAGGTATGATTGTCTTGAAGGACATCTCATTTGTCCAATGGAAAGGCTCTTCACAGGTTGCAACGTGAAGATCTTTCTGGTCTTGACTCATGCCGGCCACGGTGGTCTAGCGGTTCTAGGCGCTCAGTCCGGAACCGCGCGACTGCTACGGTCGCAGGTTCGAATCCTGCCTCGGGCATGGATGTGTGTGATGTCCTTAGGTTAGTTAGGTTTAAGTAGTTCTAAGTTCTAGGGGACTGATGACCACAGATGTTAAGTCCCATAGTGCTCAGAGCCATTTCAACCATTTTTTCTTGCCTCTTGAGCCATGGGACGACCTTCGCGGCCACACGAGGCATTCCGAGATGCTGCGTCAGGCTTTCATGACATGATCCTTCTGAAATGCTACATTCTTCTGCAATCTCTCGGACAGTCAGTCTTCTATTGTCATGTACAATTTCGTTCACGCCCCTGACATTAGCATTGACTGTAGACGTCGAAGGGCCTCCTGAACGAGGGTCAAATTAACTTCCGTCAGGCCGTTTTTAAACCGTGTGAGACACTCGTAACACCAAATACGGCTTAACTACTCATCACCGTGGGCTTCTTGCATCATTTGGCGTGTCTCTGTAAAGGTTTCCTTGAGTTTCACGCAAAATTTAATATAGACGCGGTGCTCATCTAACTCTGCCATCTCGAAATTCACTCACTGTGTGACGCAACTACATCACTGAACCATAACAGCAATGAAACTTCCGGTAGTTACACGTTTGACACAGGCGTCTGCAGGGATGCTAACCAAATTCGTTGCAACACGCCAGAGGTGCGAAATCAAAAATGTTCTGAAAATTTTTAACAGACTCCGTAGACTACAAAATGACAGAAACCTGAGTCCCAATATCTGTGCGTCGCAAGGCAATACAGAAGGACCCCCAGTTATATCGACTTACATAAACGGTGGGTGAGACAATGCGGATTCTCAGTCCCCCAAATGCGTCGGATTTTGTTATTGACCAACCCAACCAAATGAAGTGGACTTCGTCACTAAACCTAACCATGCATGCACATACTAATTCCCATTATTTCCCGCTGCCAACCGTGCAGTTTGAACGTCCTAACGCTAACCGTTCAGAGGTTATGACGATTTTCTTTCATACTGTCCAATAATTGTCACCCGAAACCTATATTTCTTTAGGTATCGACTGTACTCTTTCAGACGCTTTTTCTGGGTCTGCGAGTCCATTGAAAGTGTGCAGTTTCTCTTTAATTACTTTCCACTACTAAACTAAAAGCCATAATTCCCTCTGTGATACTTTTTATCCTTTCTTTAATAAAAAAATTATGTAAAGAAACATGATTTAATCAAGAGTTTGACAATTGTCGTGGGATGAGCTACTGACAGCGGAAACCTCGAAGAAAGATATGCCAACTAACTAGTGTTTTTATCGGCTCACGCGAACACATAGAGCGCCATCCTCGGCTGTAAGGTCGGTAATGAGCTGTGCAGCCTCTGCCTGACAGCAGAACACAGACCCCCAGCGTACGAGAGTCATGCGGAAGGATGAGCGGGAGAGGCGGAGTAGATTCGATGAAGGGTTGCGCGTTTTGCCACGGGATCGTTCACTCGCCGCGAGAATCTTGCAGAGATCCTCAGCAGACAGCAGTGGCAGTCGCTACAAGGCAGGTGCTTTGTACCATGGAGAGGGCTCCTGTTGGAAGATCGAGAGAGCGCGGTTAAAGAAGAGACGGGAAAGGCATCACTTTCTCCCACATGTAAATCCTGAAACCAGCACAACCAGAAAATCAGAGAAATCAGCGCTCATGCGAATGTTTATAGGAAGCCATTCTGTCTAAACAACGTTCGCGAATGGAGCAGGCGAGGGGACTGAGGGCAAAGGAGGAAATAATAGTGGTAGCAGAAATACTCTCCGCCCCACACCGTAAGCGACTCACGGATTGTAGATGTGGACATGGAAAGGGAGGCGCTGATCTTATTGAGGCTAGAGACAGGAACGACTGGGCATTCTTTGATAAAAACCAAAGAGTCCGCAGGGAAAGCACAAACGCATTTAATAGAAGGACCCTTATCAGGCATTTCAGACCTAGCACTGAGTGAAATACTGCGACTCACCTTACTGAATTGCTAGTATCACGTGGTTACTTGAAATATTTATTTTAGTTTCATAAAAACACCTTTTAAATTCTCATTATTTTGAATCAATACACGTTCACAGCCAAGGTCTGTAATTCCTTAACATCTGTTAAAGTACCACAGTGCATATTTGCTGTCTGGAGAGAAAGAAGATATAACGTCAGTTACCAATGTAACAATGGAGAAAGTTCTGAAAAGTAAGAGAACCTCAGACACCACCATCTTACCTGTAACTGAGATTCTTTATCAACAAAGGAAATCCTTGCAGAGTGTCATTTTTAGATTCGCGTGAGCTGACAGTAGTAATCAAGTCTAGCGGTGCCAGCTAGCTTTATCAGGCCAACTACCAAGTATCTGAAATACGTCGAAGAACATTCATCACGTCACAATGACATGACTTCAAGTTCATATTAGCCACACCTTGTAGAGATTTAATTTCTTTGCTTTTGAAAGCTGCTATGGTCTTAAGTTCTTGTTTTTAGTAAACCAGGCTGAAAGACCAGAATAAGAAGCCGTTTTAAAACATATTAAAATCAAATGAAAACTAACAATCGTGAAGGTCAGAAAATCGTAAAATGAGTTGTCGTGGATGTGTCACTGTTAGTCGTTAAAGTTGATTTGTCTCACACACAAAACGGGAAAAATAGCAAGAAGAGAAGACGTGGACATAGTGGGATTCAACCTGGGACTCCCTCCACTATAAGCAATGGTACAAGATGCAGGAGGTACGTTCCTATCACGTCCAGGGTTGTCTTGAGTCGCGTGATGGGGTTGCGCACTCGCGGGAGTATAGAGCAGGTGTGTGGGAATAATGGAGTGCAGTTGTGGTCTTGTGACGGCTGTGGTTACAGCACAGTGCTAGTGTAAAATGCCTGCCCTATCACTGTCTCCCACCAACTGCGAGGGTCGTGCAGTTGTCCGATTTTCGCACACTCGGAAGCACAGTCCTGCAGAGATTCATCGCTAGTTCTGCCACGCGTGCAGACACGACATTATGAGCGACAGTATGGTCAGAAGCTGGTGCAGGCAATTCGCTGAAGCACGGACCAGTATTCACGAAGAAGACCTCAGTGGTCGATGGCCGGCCACGTCCTGGTGACACCAGATCAGCTGGAAATCTGTGCGGCAAGCAATTTTACAGGACCGGCGTTTCAATTTTTCTGAACACTGCTTTCACAAGCTGCGACATCGTCGCGAAAAAACTCAGTGACCCGTTTATGTTATAAGTTTCCTTTAATTTACGTCTATGGCCACAATCTTTTTGTTTAACAGATTACCGGTTTCGGTCTTTAATGACCATCATCAGATCTGTTTCATAAAATCAAAGTCCTAATGTACTGCAGCCATAGTGGCATCGTCAAATGTTAAATGCGGAATCAGCACCAGCATCGTCATATACATATAAATCACATCACAAACGTGCGTATGGTGCATGTGTTGTGATTTATATGTATTTGACGATGCTGGTGCTGATTCCGCGTTTAATATTTGACGATGCCACTATGGCTGCAGTACATTAGAACTTTGATTTTATGAAACAGATCTGATGATGGTCATTAAAGACCGAAACCGGTAATCTGTTAAACAAAACGATTGTGACCATAGACGTAAATTAAAGGAAACTTTTCTGAACACTCTCATCAATCTCCCAATCGTCTCGCTTGTTGATGCACGAAATTGTTTCCCACTGGCTTGTTTTCCGTAAAGTGTGTGGAAGACTGTGTCAAGGCAACTGTAAGGTAAACACAAAACCAAACATCAGGCTGGAGCGTTGATATTGCCACAGCGGTACGCAGATATAGAAGACTTGTCTCAACCATGTTGTCACTAGAGGTTGGTTGGTTGTTTGGGGAAGGAGACCAGACAGCGTGGTCATCGGTCTCATCGGTTTTAGGGAAGGAAGTCGGCCATGCCCTTTCAGAGGAACCATCCCGGCATTTGCCTGGAGTGATTTAGGAAAATCACGGAAAACCTAAATCAAGATGGCCGGACGCGGGATTGAACCGTCGTCCTCCCGAATGCGATCACTAGAGGTAGAAATGAAATGATGGCATGGCATCGTTGGCCAGGAAGCCTCTATGTGGGGATGTTCGGAAGCAGAGTGCAAGTCTTATTTCAGTCGGCGCCCCATTGCGCGACTTGCGGCCGATGATGAGGGTAAAACGATGATGAGGGCAACGCAACACCCAGTCGCAGAGAGAAGAAAATCTCCAATCCGGCCGGAAATCAAACCGGGGCCAGTGCATGGGAGGCAAGCACGTTACCACCCAGCCAAGCCGAGGGACTATCAAGAAATGAAAGGTGCGTATCCCACACCACACCAGAAACCAACAAGAATCCATGCATTGGCAGCATCGTTGTTCACATGTGAAGACGAAATTGCCAGAAACTGTCTGTCAAAAACTCCTGTGCACTGTCTTCTGGGATCGGCGTGGTGTCCTTCTGTGCAAGTTTTTGCCGTGAGGGGAAACGTTAAATGTTGATCGATATTGTCAGGCATTGAAATATCTGAGAAGGTTGATCCAGAACAAGAGACAAGCGATGTTGACAAGAGGTGCTAAGCTTGTGCCGACGCCACATGAAATGTGTCGAATGACTTCGGACGGGAGATCTTCGTCCATCCACCATACAGCTCTCATCCCACAGCCAGTGACTTTTATCTCTTCCACCAGGACCATGTTCAGGTGCAGACTGGAGTGAGTCCGTGGCTCCGGATGTTTGCAGCTGAATCCTATGACCTGGGTATACAACCGATGGTGCATCCTTAGGAAAACGCCTCATCAGTCGTGATTACTACGTTGAGATCTAACTAGTGAATTTGAAAGTATTCTTATAAATATATATAGCTTAGTGATGATTTGGTTTTCTATACGAGCATCAGAACTTACTTTCTGGACACCTCGTATTTCGCAAACACTGACTATTTACCGTTTCTATTATCAGCAGACAGTAGATCATTATGGAGATGTGATGCAGGTGGTTAATTCGAACCAATATCGCAATCGCAGACTAGTCGTTTGTTCTTCTAGAGAGGAATGTACATAACTATCATTTCTAAATTAAAACAACAGTGTTTGAGATAGTCAAGCTATTCATTTAAATAAGGAAACTTAGTTTTGTCGTGGACCTCTTATATAATTAATGATTACGACGTTCAATGGAAAATAAAAGTGAATGGGTTGCTGTATATTGATAGTATTGCTTCACAACTTGTATGCAGTGGTCAGAGAAGTGGTCCTTCACGAAATTATCGTTGTAAACTAATTTTTTCCGTGTTGTTCAAAATTATGAAGCGTATTAATACAACACTAACTTATCATGACACTGTCACACACAATAAACATGTAAATTAGACGTCCTGCACTGATACGTAGATGTTGATGTGTCTGACCACACTGAAGTTCCTAACCCTACCATCATGCTAGCTTTCATCCCTTTAAAAACAGCTAATCTCCATTTTAAGGAAGAATTCAACCTAGAACTACAATTTTATTCAGAAAAATTTAGTGACTACTCACACGTTTGAAGAATTTACTCTTAACTCCCAAAACCTTTAGGCTGTATTCGAATTACAAGTACATCTCGGAAATGTCTGAAATACCGACTGTATAACAGGATGTGGCACACCGAATGATGCGAAAGATAATTACTGATTTCTATCAGCATGAAACAGAACCATCTTTACTTCTGCCTTAGCATAACTCAGACTAGGAAAAACAAATTGCAGGATTTCCAGTGAAACTGAAGTGAAACAATTGGCAGCCAGTCTTTGTAAATACGTTATTTGACTATTGAGCGTGTAAATTAAATTTAGGGAATCAGTGAAGTCGTGTTCAGTAGAGTCCATGAGTTCCAAAGAAATTGGCATTAACTTACAATCAGATGTCGCTACCATTGCATCTGCTCAAGGAGCCTGTGAGTAGATTGTTATTCAGAAAATTCAAGGGAAATGTTACCCTAATCTTGAAATTACGAGAAGAAATCCCATATAACCAGAAAGGGAAACCGTTATTGTGCCAGTGAATTCTAATGACTATTTCTCTTGTGTAAACATTTATTTTTTTATAAAATGTTAACAAACATTTTTATTTTTCTAAGCTGAGTGCCAACTATTTTATTATAAATATTAACTAACCTGAATGAAATTTTTGCAGGACGTAGTCTTGGCGTGTTTACATACTTCTGTGCATTTATATTATTGAAAATATAATTTGCTTATTCCATTATGACATTTATGTGTCGATAAGAAAAGAAAATTTAAAGCTGAAATATGAAAGTATCGATGAGAACAAATTATTAATGTTTCTCATAAAATGGGTGTACAGAACTGTTCAACTATGTTTTGCGAATGTATCTACGAAATCCGTCACGTGAAAATTGCGGCGTCCGTAACGAAAGTTGCTTTTCAAGAACACCATTAAAATCACATTACAAGATCAGAACTCGAAAATCTATGAAGCTGTGTACTTCAGAACTTAGGTACTACTATCTTCTCATAATAGAGACGGTTTTAAAACGTGGTTGCTATAGGGTAACTAGAAGAGGAGTTATACTTTTGAATGTTTTGTGCTCTTAAGCACCGCGACAGATAAACTTCGTGTTCATATCTAAGGCTACGCCGAACTTCACTCTACTCACTCCTCTGAAGGCAGCACAGTATCTGCGTCTTTCCTGCGCTACCAGTGGGCCGTGCTGCGAGACGTAACGGCGTCTCGCCGTCCCATTTTACGGTGAGCGTTCACAGCCCACGCGGCGAAGAAGCGTGAACGCCGTTGCTCGCCTAGATGCATCTAGAACATGCCTGTTCTGGTGAAGCGTTACTAGCAATTAACATATCGCCGTTGTAGAAGAATGACATAACTGTCAAAATGAATACTTTACAGGAGAGGCAGAAAATCAAACGACATTTTTTAAAAACTTCATAAAACAACAGTACAATTATCTATGGTATTGAAAGTTGGCCTAACTGTGACACTACGTATTCTCTACAAAATACACAAATTATTTCCTTCTAACAGCATCCTATTCACCCCCTTGCAACCCTTTAAGGTGTGTGGGAAAGAAAGAAATATTTCTCTAAACGATAATTCTTTGTTAATTCTTACAGTTTCATTGTTTTACCATCATTTTTATTATTTGCATCTTATAGCCGACATAATACACTAAGTGAAATGAAGAACTTCCAAATGCCATAAAAGCAACAAATTACATTTATGTGGAAACAGAGTCATAGAAGGCCTTGTAATATTTAGGAATGATGTTGCTGTTAACCAAATTGTCTAACTCTTGAATTTTGTTTCCTGAGAGGGTCACTTTTGTAGTATAAGCAGGTTTCAGATCCAGATTACTCCCATCTACATTCCCTGTTAAACGCCTGTTTCTCCCTTTGAACTGAATTTGTCCCGACTGTTTGTAACTGTTCTTATACTGAAACACATCACTTCCATTTTCACATCGAAATAATTTAATTTCGGACACTTTGAAAATACTCCCGTCAACGTCCTTGGCCATGTAAAGAGCTATCTCATCATGCAAAGCTTTCAAATGGCTCTGAGCACTATGGGACATCATCTGAGGTCATCAGTCCCCTAGACTTAGAACTACTTAAACGTAACTAACCTAAGGACAACACACACATCCATGCCTGAGGCAGGATTCGAACCGGCGACCATAGAAGCAGCGCGGTTCCGGACTGAAGCGCCTAGAACCGCCCGGCCACAACGGCCGGCTGCAAAGCTTTAAGGTCATTGAACTCTAAAAAACCCATTTCTCTAAGATGTAGCGTACTTCCATTCTCTTTTGCATTTCTGATGACTGATATGTACTGATCGGGTACATAAATTGGTTCTGACTTCTTAGCACTCTTAACTGCTCTCTTAATGATGCTGTGAACTCCGTCTCCCTCGTTCTGGGTGTGACCAGAATCCAGCCATTGTACTGCACACAAGTACGTTGCAATAATGTATCTGAAATAGAAGAGTATGACATTTTAATCAATGTGGTTTTTACAACACAAACATTTTGTTACATAATTTCTGCGAATCACAGTCTGAGTTTACAGTACTTACTTGTCCTTCTGTTGCCCTCCACAATTGTTGGAGTAAAATACGGCATCAACTCCACAAAGGTTCCTGGATAACTCTTCAACATATTGTAAGACAAAAGTTGCTACTTACACCACGACTTTGACACCAATGCCCTCATGCAAGAAAAAAAAATCAGTTTTGTCGTTTCCACTCTCAGTGACCTGCAACAAACAACAAACATAAGTAGAACAGACTTCAAGAGTAATAACAGATAGTGAAAAAATGTATGTATGGACACTTACTGTGAAATTGTAACAGTTGAGCCTCGACTTGTAGAAAAGGCAGATGCTTGTTCCGTTGGTACCGGTAAGACGGCTTGTAAATCATAAACAGCTAGTTGTATCTTCTTATTTTGAGCCAACTCCTTACCCAAGTTTTTTCTATGCGACTCAATTCTTTTTCTTCCTGATGTTCTTGAAATGCTTCTTGCAGCTTTGCCATGTCTTTATCTGTAGCGTTTATGTAAGCTTCACATTGGTCGCACTAATCCTTCTTTGGAACAAAAAATCCGATGTTACATTCGGTATTGAATATATGCGGGTAGGCGTCATAATTTGTAGCTGGCAGGTTAGTGGAAGATCGCTCTGAAGAGTAATTTCTGTGCATTTCTGCGATGGGTAAGCCACCATCTGAATACTCTTGTTGTGTCACTTCTTTTACATAGTGACTCACAACATGGGGAATTGAGTTTATGTTATTCCTAACTGACTCCAAGATTTCTGGATCAAAATGGTTCAAATGGCTCTGAGCACTGTGGGACTTAACATCTGCGGCCTAGAACTTAGGACATCACATACATCCATGCTCGAGGCACGACTCGAACCTGCGACCGTAGTGGTCGCGCGGTTCAAGACTGAAGTGCCTAGAATCGCTCGGCCACAGCGGCCGGTTTTCTGGATCAGTCTTACAGTGTTTTCCACGTTGGCCCCTTTCGTCCACAGGTGCTACCCCAGTCCCAGTCCTTTTCACTTCGATAACAGTACGGATTGGCCTTTCAGTAATTCCAAAGCGTTTATCAGAAATGTTTTGCGCACACGAATCTTCTGCTCATCTTTCACCAAGTAGAAAACGAAATTCGGCTTTCTAGTTTCTTGGGCAGTAATGTGACGATATTTGAGAACGAGCCTTTCAATGCAGTATTGGAAATCCCATTGTCTTTGTAAGGATCCCAGTGCCCAGTAATTCGTGACCAGCTGACATCTGTAGTCTTCTGTTACTTTCTTTGTACATGAGAGGGTACAGTTATCAGTATACGGAGCACCCATTTTTCGAGCCTTGATTATTTTACCCGAACGTGATGTATAACTTTTCTCACTGTTTCTCAATGTTTTGGCTTTACTCTGTCCCAGTTGCTACAATTTCGAATTCTTTTTTAGGCTTTTTAATGGCAGATTTTTCCTTATGGACTGATTTTTCACTTGAATTAGATGATTCATCGCTGCCTGATGGATGATAATTGTCACTTGAGCCAGACGACAAATCTGAAGTGATATCGAAAGTGCTGCTCAGCAAAGGGGTTGTTACTGGCATTCTTTTCAGATCTGATTTTGTCGCACTTGCCCTTACAACCACATACACATTTGAAGCTTTCAGCAATTGTGTTATCTAGGATTGATGTTTTGAGGATGATGCCTGTGGCTCCACCTTGCTCACTGGCTTCTCTGTTATTTCACAGTGAGGGCTTAATAAGTGTTGCTCTATACTACTCACCCGTGCTTGTAGTTCAATTATCGTGGAAGAGTTTATTTCCCTTGTCCCTTTGTTATCCTCCGCTAGCCCTTGAAGAGCAAGTCGCTTAATCTTCTTTGCTGGGTCACTCATGTTACCACCATAAAACGGAAATGAAATTGACGTAAGTGTATTAAAAAGCCGATTTGTTAACATCAACAATGTTGCGAAGAACAGTTATGACAAAAAAGTTATTTAAAAGTTGAAGAAACAATGACGCTATGAACACTCACCAAGCTGAAATACGCCAACACACAATTACGACAATGTTCTTCCCAACCAAAGTCACAACAATCGATATTTCCACAAAGACCAATCTACTCTCTAGCGGCACCATGTGTAACTACAGTTCTGAAGATCTTTCACTGCATGCATTACCTTTTTCTGAAATGACTGGTGCAATAATCTCGATTGGTTGAATTTTGCAGTTGCGTCATTGTTCTCCCGGAACAGTGATATATTGAAGGATTGCAAAACTGTGACCGGTCACTTTTTTATGATAATTTTTTTTTTGTCTCTAGGAGTTTCATGCTGGTTTACTCGTCTTCTAATGGAGAGACAAATTATGGATTTAATTTCTTGTCATTTGCCTGCGTTTCTGTGGCATAGATTTTGTATTCGGTGTACGTCCACACAGATTTCGATTGTAGGAACCTCTCAAGGCGAAAACTCGTATATTCCATAGAAAAGGCTTGGCCTTGGAGATAGTCTTGTCAGTCTTCATTATGCAGTAAAGTATTTTTCTACTTTCAAAAAAAATTTAGCTCATTGTGTGCCGTTTCCAGAGAGACACCACAAAAAATTAATCTCCTTTCGTCCCCCATTAAATTTATTTACAAAAATTGGAATATTTACAAGATTGCTAATGACCCCACTAAACTGCTTTTCAAAATTTACAAATTTTTCAATGCCACTGACGTTTTAGTGGGCTTTGTATCTTCTGTACATAGGCCACACAACAAAGAAATAATTTTAAGAGCCCATCAGTTCGAAGCTTCTTCAAAGCTTTTTCAATCGTTTCGTCAGTTTCCATTGCTGACCTTTCTTCTTTTCGCATCAAAGTTTAAAATTAGTTGGTCAAACTGGTGTCCATGGTACTGTGCTTCTTCTTGAAGGTGTTTCACTAATGACGAAACATTCGTATGAACTTTTGATATTAATGTGTTTATTCTTCGGTTCCATTCTTCTGAGACGTTATTTTTGCGATGCCACCTTCCACTACCGTTCCAAATCTCTCTTGACATGTGTCGCCACCTAGCCACTGGTCCACAAAATAGTTATAAGAGCCATGAAGCTTTTGGTTTTCAGAAGTGCTCTCCTGAATACACAGTCAACCATCATCCAGCTTTTCCAGGGGACGATGTGCTACAGCAGGATACATTTTTATTTGACACCTTATTTCCTCTCTCCCCTTACTGGATGCAAAGACACCACAACGCTGAACTTTTTTCCATAAACATTGGTTTAAATGCTAACTGGAACCAAAAATCTCCGTTACAGAAAGCAAACTGTTAGCAGCTAGGACGATGGAAAATTTCCAAACCCATCATCAGAGATGTTGGCTAACATCTGGGCGAGTTGCGAAGTTTCAGAGGTGAATCTCCGCAACACATCGCATTCATATTTCTACCACAACCTGCGTCTCCGGTTTAGTTCCGAAACTGACAAACGTGGGATGCCACAACTGGCATTTTGAATTTTGCCGTTAGAATATTTCAAGCCGCAAATTTTAAATTGTTCGAAGCATAACTACAACATACCTGTTTCCTCGTAAAATTCTCGCATATTATCGCTTAGGTAATACAATTTTTGTAATCATCGAATTTGATTTGGCCCCAGTGCATGGTCTGTGGAGCACGGGGCTGGGAATTGCGCTGTGGCACTGTGCGTCAGGAGGGCCAAAGATGGCGGACTTTGTGAAAACTTAATGGCAGACGTTTCATATTTTGTATAGGAATTAATAGAAGCCAGCTGAATCATGATACCTCAAAAGGAAACATGTACATTACCATTATTTGCACAACGATTCTGATGGTGTAATTGGATTTTCAATACATTTACTAGTTTAAGGTTTAGTATCTGACAGTAAATTGTAAAAGTAACACCCAGCAACGAATTTACAAAATCTAAACAGTTCATCCGATTTAGTCGATCTACGTGTGTTTAGAAAGCTATTAGTGTAAACCTAAACTGGTATGAATTACAGGCGTGTAACTTAAATAGTACACGAGTTATTGGAGGTCAAAGTGGCCGATTACTATCAATCACGTCAGGCCATAAGTACTCCACAGTTACATGAGAAAACGGTAGCAGCATGCTTATAAATATAGTTATTCATCTATGTCTTTGATTATATCCGATATATGCTATTCACGAAGAAATTGGTCAAATATTTACTGTGTTTTAGAAAGCATTGACACATCAGGTTACTGGCCTACCTTTTGTCCTATTCCTTTGATATATGTTTATCTAATTTGTTTATGTAGCTGATAATGTGTGTTAAAGGGTGTTTATGGTCCAGTCTTAGGAATATTTGTGTAATGTCAAGCTATTTAAATGTAAATCAAGTACTTCGAATGTGTTTCATTATGTTTTTGTCGGTGCGTTGGGATGAAGACATGGCGCGAGCGCTGTAGCCAATCACAGCGCTCGTGAATGGGGATACTGGATGGAAGCGAGTTCGGGTGAAGGGTACTAGAGGACGCCACGGGACACGGAGGTGCTGGACACGACGGCCCGACAGACGGACAGTCGCGGCAGAGGACCGGTCTGCGCGTGGTCACGGCAGGTAGAAATACGTCGGAGTGTCGACTTGTGCACTTGTGACATTTCCGTGGCTTCTACAGTGAAGACGTAGCGTGCGTTTAGAAGTGAAATCTCGCGAGCTATGATGTTTTTCATAGTTGATTATGTGCAGCAAGAATCTATTGTTTCCCTGTTATTCAACTTATATTTTATTTAATTGCTGGACCATTGACACCAATAACTGTTTTGCAGAAATATATCGCATTTTCAAAAGTACTTCTACTATGTACTCATCATTTAAAGTCGTTAAGATAGTACCTGCAGATTTTATTTAATTGTAATCTTTCAATCGCCCGCATCTCGTGGTCGTGCGGTGGCGTTCTCGCTTCCCACGCCCGGGTTCCCGGGTTCGATTCCCGGCGGGGTCAGGGATTTTCTCTGCCTCGTGATGGCTGGGTGTTGTGTGCTGTCCTTAGGTTAGTTAGGTTTAGATAGTTCTAAGTTCTATGGGACTGATGACCATAGATGTTAAGTCCCATAGTGCTCAGAGCCATTTGAACCATTTTTTAAATCTTTCGATCATAAAATTTGCAATTGCTGAGTGATAAGAACCTTCGACAATTCGATTCATGTGTATGTTCATATCGTATACTGTAGACTCAGCAGTATTAGGCGTGTAATGCGGCAACTACGTGTCCCAGCCCCTAGACAACGAAACCAGCCAAACCTTTAATATTGCAACGTTGAGTCTGAGGGTGCGTAGTTGAGGGCCACCGCTCATTTCCGTAGTTATTTGAAAGCCCGCATCTTTGTTTGATACTAGGCTGTTGTGACACCCGAAGTGGAATTCACCTTTAGGTCAGGATCGCAGTGACACCTGCCGTACACACGACGCCGCATGTGCCTCAATCATAATTCTTGTAATCAAGGACAGTTCGAATCTCGCAGAGAAAGGTACACTGAAACACTTCAGAACTGTCCTGCGGCTTTGACACATGGATCAGCAGTAACGTAATTTATAAATCTTAAAGATATTGAACGTACTGCGAAACAAAAATTATATTTTTTTTTTTTACGCAAAGGAGAAAGATGAACTACCAAATTTTTTGCGAGTCTGTTGTCAAGTTTAGCGAGATTTATCTACAAACTGCGCCGCATCTGGCAATCAGCTCTCCTAGTAAAAGATAAGCTGATACACGGGTCCCCGTTATCGGAATTTCCCACATGTGATAGCAGCCCAGTACTGCGGCGTTCCACGTCCTTCTGTAGCAGTGAGTGTCCAGCTGAGGGAGACGGAGCAGCCGAGAGGTCAGCGGCCGCACATCATACTCTCCGCCACACGCGATATCTGGTAAATAGCAGACACAGGTACTTTCGCATTATGAACATATGTCTGATGCTGCATCTCTTTTTACGATGGTTATTCACAGAAAAGCTTCTCAGACATGTGTGTACATGATAGAATTAGCGACTTACACAGCTCAGTACGATACAATCGAACAAACACCGTCGGAAGAGGCCTTGCAGGTGTAACGCTACCGACCGGCCGCCCTGTCATCCTCAGCCCTTAGGCATCACCTGATCTGCGTACGGGAGGGTGGGGTTGCAACACTTGCACTGAGCGACGCTCGCACGGAGCCTGGGACTCTTGCTGGTCTAACCGGCTTCTCACAGTTACAGTAAGGCACTCTCAACAAGTCCAGCTGTCCAGCAAGCTATGTAAAGAACATATACAGCTAAGCTAGTAACAGGATGTTTCCTACGACTGCCCGTTTAGGACGAAATTTAAAATGACGAATTTATGTTTTGCTAGAATTTTATTGCCACGTTAAACATAAACACACAAAATGTCAATGACTAATACTTATATTGCTGTTCACTAAAGGATCCAATGTCTGTTACCACTTGTCTAGTATTGCTGATTCGAAGACAAGCTCGTAAGTTGAAGTCAGCCAGTGAGCCCCTGTGGTGCATTTCGTTCTGTTTACCATGTAAAGAAACAACATGTACACGTAAGCCTACGCAGCGACATAATCATAGCTACGGATTTGCAATCTTGTAAAAAACTGCTTTGGGGAAACAGCAGTCAAGGAGACAACTTTCGCTTTAGAATTACTCACGCTAACGTCACGCCTGCTGTAGCAGTTTTTCCACATTGTCAACATAACCTCAAAATCAGAGAAACTGCACAATCCTTTGCAACTTCAAATAGAGCATTGTAACTTGATGTGACTGCAGATTCACTCGCTGAGTGTGCCTCCTGAAAACAAAAATGTATTTTTGTAGTGAAAGTGTTGGGCAAATAACTGAGACGTCGTTTTTCTGCTCCCATACGCACTTTCTTCAATCATACTGCTTAGAACCGGTTCTTTTTTTTTTGCCTTCCAAGTGTCCTTAATGTTTTGCACTGAAATCTATTCTAATGTAAAACTTCCTGGCAGATTAAAACTGTGTGCCCGACCGAGACTCGAACTCGGGACCTTTGCCTTTCGCGAGC
Organism: Schistocerca americana; assembly: GCF_021461395.2. Lineage (NCBI taxonomy): Eukaryota > Metazoa > Arthropoda > Insecta > Orthoptera > Acrididae > Schistocerca > Schistocerca americana. The sequence continues at coordinate 132,053,177 of NC_060129.1, read as the reverse complement.
AAGTGCTCTACCATCTGAGCTACCGAAGCACGACTCACGGCTGGTACTCACAGCTTTACTTCTTCCAGTATCTCGTCTCCTACCTTCCAAACTTTACAGAAGCTCTCCTTGTAATGTAGTTGTAAGCTTAATTTTTTGTCTTCTTCAGAGTTTTGAAACGTCTTTATAAAACACAAACTTTTCAGACACTGTCGCATATAATAAACTTATAGATTAGGCATCCTACACTGATACGTAGATGCTGATGTGTTTGACCTCTTTGAAAGTTCCTAACCCAAACATCAGTCTAGCTTTCATGCCTTTAAAAACAGCTGCTCTCCGTTTTAAGAAAGAATTCAGCCTAAAAGTTGAATTTGATTTATACAAATTTAATGGCTACTCACACCATTGAAGAATTTACCCTTGAATCCCATAACTGTTTGGCTGTATCCGAATTACAAGGACGTATGAGAATTGTCTGAAATATTCACTGTGTAAGGGGCTGCGGCTCACCGAAACATGCCAAAAATAATTTCTCAGTACTATCACCATCGAACAGAACGATGTCTACTTCGGCCTTGGCATAACTCAGACTCGGAAAAATAAGTTGCAGGATTTACAGGAAAACTGAAGCGATACAATTGCCAGCCAGTGGAAGTGAGTTACTTTGCCTATTGACCGAGTAAATATAAATATAGGGAATACATTGGACTCCTGATCAGCAGAGTCAGTAAGCTTGAAAGAAATTGGCATTAGCTTACTATCAGATATCACCAGCATTGCATCCACTCAAGAAGACTGTGAGTAGACTTTTATTCAGAAAATTCAAGGGAAAGTTTACCCTGATGTTAAAATTAAGACAAGAAGTCTCATAACAATAGAAAGGGAAGCAGTTACGGGGCAGGTGAATTTTAATGGGTATATGTCTTGTAGAAACACTTTTTTTTTGATAAAATTGTAAAATAGGTTTTTGTTTTTTGTAAGCTGAGTGCCAAGATTTTTATTTTTAATGTTCACCATCCTGAAGGAAATTTTTGCAGGAAGTAGTCTTGACGTGTTTGCATACTTCTGTGCATTTATATTATCGAAACTGTAATTTTTTTATTCCATCATCATATTCATGGGTCCAAATTAATAATACAAGTGTAGACCAGATGTGGCTTCAATTTAAAGAAATAGTATCGGCAGCAATTGAGAGATTTATACCAAATAAATTAACAAACGACGGAGCTGATCCTCCGTGGTACACAAAACAGGTTAGAATACTCTTGGAGAAACAACGAAACAAACATACGCAAAATCCCTAAGATTCGCGATCCTTTACAGAAGCTCGAAATTTAGCGCGGACTTCAATGCGAGTTGCCTATAACAGTTTCCACAACGAAACTTAATCTCGAAACCTGAAATCCAAAGAGATTCTGGTCGTATGTGAAGTATGTCAGCGGCAAGAAGCAATCATTGCCTTCTCTGCGCGTTATCAATGGAGATACTATCGAAGACAGTGCTGCCAAAGCAGAGTTACTAAACACAGCCTTCCGAAACGCCTTCACAAAAGAAGACGAAGTAAATATTCCAGAATTGGAATCGATAACAGCTGCCAGCATGAGTAACGTAGAAGTAAATATCCTCGGAGTAGTGAAGCAACTCAAATCACTTAATAAAAGCAAGTCTTCCGGTCCAGACAGTATATTAATTAGGTTCCTTTCGGAGTATGCTAATGCATTATTAGCTCCATACTTAACAATAATATACAACCGTTCGCTCGACGAAAGATCCCTACCCAAAGACTGGAAAGTTGCACAGGTCACACCAATATTCAAGATAGGTAGCAGAACTAATCCACTAAATTACAGGCCCATATCGTTAACGTCGATATGCAGCAGGATTTTAGAACATCATGAATTACCTCGAAGAAAACAGTCTATTGAGACACAGTCAACGTGGGTTTATGAACACAACTAGCTCTTTATTCGCATGAAGTGTTGAGTGCTTTTGATAAGGGATTTCAGATCGATTCCGTATTTCTGGATTTCCGGAAGGCTTTTGACACTGTACCACACAAGCGGCTATTAGCGAAATTGCGTACATGTGGAATATCGTCTCAGTTATGTGACTGGATTTGTGATTTCCTGTCAGAGACGTCACAGTTCGTAGTAATTGACAGAAAGTCATCGAGTGAAACAGATGTGATTTCTGGCGTTCACCAAAATAGTGTTATAGGCCTTTTGCTGTTCTTTATCTATATAAACAATTTGGGAGATAATCTGAGTAGCCGTCTTCGGTTGTTTGCAGATGACGCTGTTGTTTATCTGCTAATAAAGTCATCAGAAGATCAAAACAAACTGAAAAACTATTTAGAAGAAATATCGGAATGGTGCGAAAAGTGGCAGTTGACCATAAACAACGAAAAGTGTGAGGTCATCCACATGAGTGCTAAAAGGAACTCGTTAAACTTAGGTTATACAATATATCAGTCTAATATAAAAGCCGTAAATTCATACTAAATACCTAGGTATTACAATTACAAACAACAAAATTGGAAGGAACACACAGAAAATATTGTGGGGAACGCTAACCAAAGACTGCGTTTTATTGGCAGGACACTTAGAAAAAGTAACAGACCTACTAAGGAGACTGCCTACACTACGCTTGTCCGTCCTCTTTTAGAATGCTGCTGTGCAGTGTGGGATCATTACCAGATAGGACTGACGGAATACATCGAAAAATTTGTATTATCGCCAAATATGGGACAGAGAGTCACAGAAATGATACAGGATTTGGGTTGGAAATCAGTAAAAGAAAGGCGTTTGTCGTTGGGACGGAATCTTCTCACGAAATTCCAATCACCAACTTTCTCCTCCGAATACGAATATATTTTGTTGACACCGACCTACATAGGGAGGAACGATCACCACGATAAAATTAGGGGAATCAGAGGTAGTACGGAAATATATAGGTGTTCATTCTTTCCGCACGCTATACGAGATTGAAACAATAGAGAATTGTGAAGGTGGTTCAATGAAACATGTGCCGGGCACTTAAATGTGATTTGCAGAGTATCCATGTAGATATAGATGTAGATAATTAAAGAAAATTTAAAGCTGAAATTTAAAATAAACACTGAAACCAAATTATTAGTATTCCTCATTAGGTGAATGCACAGAACCGTTGCACTATGTCTCGTGAATGTACCTACAAAATGCAGCATGTGAATATTGTGGTGTTAGTAACAAAATTTGTTTCTAAGAAACGCTATTAAAATCATATTAAAAGTTCAGAACTCGAAAACCAATGAAGCTGTATACTTCAGAACTTACGTGTTACTACAACTTTACATAATAGCCATTTTAAAATTCGGTTGCTATCGGGAGACTGGAGGAGAAGTAAAATTTTTGAGTGGAGTGAGCGGGTAAGCACCGCGCCGTGTACACTGTGTGTTTATCTTTAAGGCTACGACAACTTAATTTTACTCACTCCTCAGAAGGCAGCACAATATTTAGCCGGCCGCGGTCACAGAGCAGTTTTAGGCGCTTCAGTATGGAACCGCGCGACCGCTACGACGCAGGTTCGAATCCTGCCTCGGGCATGGATGTGTGTGATGTCCTTACGTTAGTTAGGTTTAAGTAGTTCTAAGTTCTAGGGGACTGATGACCACAGTATTTGCACTCCTCCTGCGCTACCAGTGAGCCGTGCTGCGGCGCGTAACGGCGTCTCGCCGTCCCATTCTACGGCGAGCGCCCACAGCCCACACGGCCAGCAAGCGTGAGCGCCCTTGCTCGCCCAGCCGCGTTCTCAACAGGCCTGTTGCGGTCAAGTGTTACTAGAAATTAGTTTTAACGTATGTTGAAGGGTTGAAGAATTGTGACCGGTCACTTTTTTATGATAATTTATTTTGTCTTTACGAGTTTCATGCTGGTTCACTCATATTGCAACGGAGAGAGAAAGTATGGACTTAATTTTTTGTCATTTTCCTGCTTTTTTGTAGCACAGATTTTGTATTCGATGACCGCCCACACAGATTGTTGTATTGCACTGTATTGTATTTTAACCGGGGACCTAGAAACGACGAAGAGGCTCCGTCCCCGCCGCAGCCGCATTGCCCGCAACCCCACGACGACTACCGCAGTCCACTTCACCCCTCCAGTAACCAGGGTTACTGTGCGCTTCGGCCCCCAGTGGACCCCCAGGGAACGTCTCACACCAGACGAGTGTAACCCCTATGTTTGCGTGGTAGAGTAACGGTGGTGTACGCGTACGTGGAGAACTTGTTTGCGCAGCAATCGCCGACATAGTGTAACTGAGGCGGAATAAGGGGAACCAGGCCGTATTCGCCGAGGCAAATGGAAAACCACCTAAAAACCATCCACAGACTGGCCGGTTCACCGGACCTCGACACAAATCCGCCGGGCGGATTCGTGCCGGGGACCAGGCGCTCCTTCCCGCCTGGAAATCCGTGCGTTAGACCGCACGGTCAACCAGGCGGGCTACACAGATTGTTACTATCATTCCTCAGTAAAATTCTTTCTTGGAAGACTACTCTTCCTGAATCTATGTTCTTGAACAGGTGCCACAATTCTAGGTAAACTGACGAAAGTGCTGCGCCTGTTTCTTCTGCCCTCGTCTTTGCGCTGACAAGATTTTTTAGCACATTATTTGCTGTTTCACCTGGGATACAAACATGGCTACCTTTCCCTAATATTGTGTTATTCTTCAGCATTTATTTTTTTAAAGTTCATACAATGCCAGTAAGTCACTTCTTGTTTGTTTGGTTAGTACACTGTATGCCGATGTCTGTTATAAATCACCAAAAGTTTCACTATGGTGGTCTCGGTGGGCTCCATTATGCAAGCACTAAAACACGGAACACTACTTGCCAGTCAGAGGTCAGCTGCAGTACTGAACTTACGGAGGATGCCACGCACACTGAGAACTGTTGCAGGGACATGGGACTCTGTGCATGAAATTGGGTGTGGCATTCCTCAGAACACGTCGCAGGTAGCGGCGGGCAGGCTGGTGTATCCCTTCTTCTAGACCAGCCTGCAGTGTCCTCGGATCCGCGCAAATGTCTACGCATTCCCTCTCCGTACAACTTTCACTCCGTGCTTGTCTCACAAACAGGGATAATGAGGGCCACGTGGTCAGCACACGGCTCTCCTCACCGTTGTCAGTTTTCGTGGCCGGTGCCGCTACTCCCCATTCAAGCAGCTCCTCAGTTGCCTTCACAAAGGCTGAGTGCTCTCCACAGCATTTGCCAGACCGGGATGGTCACCCATCCAAGTGTTAGCCAAGCCAGACACCGCTTCACTTCGGTAATCTGACGGGAACCTGTGTTACAACTACAGCAAACGCGTTGCCGTTGACCCCTGTACATTATATACACACCGAAAACTTAGTAGAAACTAAAATCTTACGTGCTTCACAAAGAGGTATAAGATGATGCTATTTTTCTCAGCGTATTAACCGGTTTAACAGAGACCACCAGCTGCTACCTCAGACAACGTTCTCGTCTACAAGGATCAGTAACATCTGGATGACTGGAAGGAAATGTGGAACAGATCTGACGTTTCCCTCTCATTTTTTTCCTAACAGAAAGCCTCTACTTAACTATGTAGCATTGCAATAACAGCATAATATCTACTATTAAAAGAAGAAATATCATTTTATCTAGTTACTAAAACTGGGGAGCTAGAGACGATTGCACGAGGAGCTGCTCACATAGTAAAAATGGGAAATGGCAGAAAACGTGACGTTAAAAAACGAAAGAGTTAGTGCTCTGGAAATGTGCACCATACATGGTCGGTTCGTTGATATGGGATATAAATTGACCAAACTACATGGTCATCAGTCTCTTTTTCCTCAAGCAAACAAGTCCCAAGGTAATACAATTAAAAGAAAATGAACTTCGGCAAAGTGAAAGGACATACAAGTAACGGGGAACCACACGAAAAGAGCAAACGAAAGAAGCGAACCAAGGGGAAAACTACACTAAAATAATGTTGAGGAAGGAAATAAAATCATATAGCAGATGGCCTGGGCTGGCTTATCACAAGAGTAGCAAAGGATGAGCCAGCCACTCTGCAACACTTATATCGCCAGCCTGAAGACAAGGCGAGAAGAACACACACAGGGAGAAGACGAACATCAAGGCAAACAAAATGCAAGGAAAGAGTTACGAAGGGATAGAATGGAGGGAGGGTGGAGGCATGGGAGAGAAGGCCAGACACCCACCCTTAGACTACATGATAAAAGCCCCCTCACGAATAAAACGTACAACTAAATCAGCCTTCAGGCATTGTCGCCCAACACAATAGGTAGGGAGCTGGGAACGGCACTCCAACAAGATGTGGACGTGTCATGTGGGAGCCACAGCGACGCTGTGGTGGGTGCTCGCAGCGGAGGAAGTGACAGTGTGGTGGCCACCTGTGGCCAATGCAGAGCCGGCAAAGGGGGACAGAGTCACTGCGGGTGGCTCGCATGGATGACCGTCCCACATTCGTTGTCGCCACGGAGTTTATTTGGCGTACTCGGGGTGTGCCATTCAGTATCACAGTTCGCGAAAACTTTGCGGTGGAAGCGGCGGAGGTAGGGGCCACGTTTTCGTGTTTGTAGTAGATTAATGCTGATAATATAGGTAGACAATAAAACGAAGTAGTCAATTCTATTTTAACAGTTTATTTTACAGTCTTTTTCAGGCTTTAGTTGTTGCAAAATGACGAAGAAGTACCGTTAAATGTATAGTTGATGTGGCCTTGTTTTCGATTACTATGAGTGCAAAAAGTCGGAGTCGAGCTAGACCCACACAGTTCCTTAAATAAGTTTTGATTATTTTCAGTTTTCTGAGTGATCATTTGAGTGTTGCACAGGAGAAAGGTATTGAGTAAAATAATAAAACTGCGGTAATCACTTTCGTAATGTCGCTTTCTCGCATTCCATATTAGTTATAATTTTCTTATCCAAGTTGGAGTCAATTTAGGTAGAACAAAGTGGGATTTGTTGATAAATTGAAGATAAATAGGAGACATATTATATTAAAATATGTACAGGTCACATTTTTGTAAAGAAGTTGTTTCATCCACAGTCAGGGGAAATGATGGTGTCAGGAAATTAAATATCTGACAGACTGCTCTCATGCAAGTAAAACGTGTATTTAACTAAGATGTTACTGTGTCCAGTGCATTTTTGAAAATAATAGCTTTAAATATTTCATCCCTGTTTCAAAACTGGTGCTCAGAAGCTGGTACATTCAAATGGTTTTCAACTTTCTTTTGCAGTTTTTCGTGAAAATTCGGATCAGTGTCATACCATTTTGCAGTTTCACTGTCTTTGCACTTGAATGATTCAAAATCATTTCTAAAAAAATATCAATTTTGTTTTGACATCTGCTAAAGCTCTACTTGCCTCATCCAAATCGATATCGCATTTTTGTAAAATTTTGGAAGCATAATTGATTTCATTCAATATTTGGTGAATGAATTCACAAGGGAATACAGACTCGAAACTTGGTTTGAATATCATGCTTCGGTATGGTCGTCTTTACCGGAACTTTTAAATACTGTCTCTGACAATTCCTTGCTTATATTCAAAAATGAAATTTTATTGGAGATAGCGTATTAACTCCACTAGACAATTTGCTCAGATTTAATTTGTTTTCAGTGTGCTTTCTCATGCCCCAGTGAATTTAGACACTAGATCCCAACGCTAAATGCTATTCCCAAAAATCTACGTGAGTTTTGCATTGCTGCGAAAAATGTCTGTATTTCCACACAACTGCTAACGGCATCATTTACCACTAAATTCGAATTACGACTGGTGCAATGTACATACTTGACTATTCTTAATCTGCTTTTTTAAGCCATTATAAATACTACTCGTCACACTGGCCCCATCATAACCTCGTCCCAACACATTTGATATCAATATTTTTGTCATTAAAAAATAATTCTGTCATCTGCTTGTCTAAATCTGCCATGTCATATTTGATGACTGCATAAAGACCTAGAAATAATTCTTTTACTTCTGTATGCACTGTTTATCCATTTTCCGATCTGGTTAGTACAGCATATCTGAGTACAATGCGTAGCTGATTTATCTTCGATGCATCCAGTGTAGTGTCCATTACGATGGCGAAATCGTTGATGCTTTAATTGGTTGTAGCAACTTATTTTGAGGTTCGTTCCCTAAGCATCGATCACTTCGTTTTGTGCTGCTATGGTATCCTTCCTCCTGAAAAGTTCTCTCGATGTCCTCTCAAAGCGAATGAATTCCTTGTTAGGGTCCGTGTGATTTCGAATAACCTTGTGAGAACCATTTTCCAAAATGATGTTTCTTTACAAATTTCAATTTCAGTTTCCTTCTCGATGATATCATTATTTTCCAAAATTTGTACACGCCACATGCTTCCTTATGGCCACATGACAAACTGTTTCCTTTAATTCTATCTGGTAAGTACCTATAGTCCGGATTATCTGTTTACCTGTACACCTTACATTATTCCTTTGCAAGGCCAACAACCAGCAAGGTTGACAATAAGCATCATCTAGAATTGGGGAATTAACAGCCAAAATCAATTAACTGGTTCATACATAGAAATTGAAACATAGTGCGATGTGAATAACATCTGTTGATCTGGTGGAGATCTTTAGGAAATGGTCCTTAAAGCCATAACGGTCCCATGTCAAGAATTAGACGTTTTTATTTGTCACTCAATGTTTTCTTCATGAAGTTTTCCACCATATGGGAAGCTTTATTTAGCCATTTGAAGAGTGTACAGGTCGTGGGTTCTTTCCCTGTGCCGTGGAGATTCCATCAACATGATCGTTGACGTCTTCGTGGCTGGCGGTATTTTTAAGTGCAATTATTATCGGATCGTCCATTTGGCTTCTGGACACATACCACATTGAGTTACAATCCACAAAAATGATTGGAGCGGAAGTACTTGAAGAAGACTGAGTAAACGATTTGTCAATTTTGCTCAAGGAACGTAGGATAAGAAAGTTATGCTACATAGGGTTAGCGTATTCTCATTGGTCAGCGACTTGTTACATCAACCTGCAGCCAGGTTTCCCTTTAGCTTAAAGTTTTGCGCTGAATGGGTTCACAGCACTTAGCGTTAATGTTATATTACAAGTTTCAGAAAGAAATGCGTTAAATATTGAGAGCAATGATGTATCGCTATGCAAAACTAGTTTCCAGTTTACACTTAGGTATATTTCAGCATTACTTCAAATTTACAACTTTCTGCTGAGTTTTGATGTTCTAATATTTTCCTTCTAATTCGACTTTCTACTACTTCTGATTTATTATATTCACAGTACGCTCAAGTAACATTATGACGAGATGAGTCGTGCTGCAACGACGGCCATAAGACCGAGAAAACTGTCACAACAGCACAGATATTGCCGGCATATCGGCGCTGGCTGGCCAGCAGCACCACCTAACTCATAGCTACGTGAACAGCTGCAGATAATTTATAGAAACGACCACCGACAGAGAAATAACAAAACAGCAATTGCTAACTGGTTTTGAGACAGTGAATCAAAATACTTTAAAACTTCAGAGACAGATAGTTCAACTGCCAGTTAAAAGCATATGTCAGCTGAGAAAAAGACCAGAGAAAGAAAGTGAAGCCACTGAGGTCAGTACTCATCGTCATTGACTCATCCAATAATCTTTCAACGCCATCGATATCTGCATCCGATCGAAACAGCCCTACAGGTCGCCACTGGAGCTGTTATTTATTGAACTGATAACAAACCGACCACTGGAACAGTCCACAAAACAACCCATGACCAACATCCACATTTTCCCTTCTTCTTTTATCAAATTCACAGTACATCTGTTTACAATACTTTATCGGGATCTATGATGAACGATTATTCGCTTAGTGGAATTCCTTACACAAACTGTTAAGTTGCCATGCTTATTGCCATATTATTGCTTGTATGTTACAACATGGGCCTCGATGCCACAGAGGACTCTGGGACCATATGGAGCAAAGCTTTCGCAGACATGGGGAGAAAAGGCCGGGGCTTTGCAGGGCGTGCAATTTCGCATGAAATATCTATAGTTCTCGACGTTAGAAATGACGCATGGCAGCAACAATGTTCCTTAAAAATACACAATAAAGACTTCATATCAGAACGTAATCACACACCGTATTGCTAAACCCAATCCTTGTTATTCCGCGCCGGCCGCGGTGGCCGTGCGGTTCTAGGCACTTCAGTCCGGAACCGCGTGACTGCTACGGCCTCAGGTTCGAATCCTGCCTCTGGCATGGATGTGTGTGATGTCCTTAGCCCTTAGGTTAGTTAGGTTTAAGTACTTCTAAGTTCCAGGGGACTGATGACCTCAGATGTTGAGTCCCATAGTGCTCAGAGCCATTTGAACCATTTTGTTATTCCGCGCCACTCACTATTAATTCACAAAGATTGGCACCCACGGCAACTCCAAATTCAAACGACAACACCCGACCAGAGCCAGGGTCAAGTCTTAGTGGACAAGAAATACGCCCTCTTATGTTTATGCTACACTCCTGGAAATGGAAAAAAGAACACACTGACACCGGTGCGTCAGACCCACCATACTTGCTCCGGACACTGCGAGAGGGCTGTACAAGCAATGATCACACGCACGGCACAGCGGACACACCAGGAACCGCGGTGTTGGCCGTCGAATGGCGCTAGCTGCGCAGCATTTGTGCACCGCCGCCGTCAGTGTCAGCCAGTTTGCCGTGGCATACGGAGCTCCATCGCAGTCTTTAACACTGGTAGCATGCCGCGACAGCGTGGACGTGAACCGTATGTGCAGTTGACGGACTTTGAGCGAGGGCATATAGTGGGCATGCGGGAGGCCGGGTAGACGTACCGCCGAATTGCTCAACACGTGGGGCGCGAGGTCTCCACAGTACATCGATGTTGTCGCCAGTGGTCGGCGGAAGGTGCACGTGCCCGTCGACCTGGGACCGGACCGCAGCGACGCACGGATGCACGCCAAGACCGTAGGATCCTACGCAGTGCCGTAGGGGACCGCACCGCCGCTTCCCAGCAAATTAGGGACACTGTTGCTCCTGGGGTATCGGCGTGGACCATTCGCAACCGTCTCCACGAAGCTGGGCTACGGTCCCGCACACCGTTAGGCCGTCTTCCGCTCACGCCCCAACATCGTGCAGCCCGCCTCCAGTGGTGTCGCGACAGGCGTGAATGGAGGGACGAATGGAGACGTGTCGTCTTCAGCGATGAGAATCGCTTCTTCCTTGGTGCCAATGATGGTCGTATGCGTGTTTGGCGCCGTGCAGGTGAGCGCCACAATCAGGACTGCATACGACCAAGGCACACAGGGCCAACACCCGGCATCATGGTGTGGGGAGCGATCTCCTACACTGGCCGTACACCACTGGTGATCGTCGAGGGGGCACTGAATAGTGCACGGTACATCCAAACCGTCATCGAACCCATCGTTCTACCATTCCTAGATCGGCAAGGGAACTTGCTGTTCCAACAGGACAATGCACGTCCGCATGTATCCCGTGCCACCCAACGTGCTCTAGAAGGTGTAAGTCAACTACCCTGGCCAGCAAGATCTCCGGATCTGTCCCCCATTGAGCATGTTTGGGACTGGATGAAGCGTCGTCTCACGCGGTCTGCACGTCCAGCACGAACGCTGGTCCAACTGAGGCGCCAGGTGGAAATGGCATGGCAAGCCGTTCCACAGGACTACATCCAGCATCTCTACGATCGTCTCCATGGGAGAATAGCAGCCTGCATTGCTGCGAAAGGTGGATATACACTGTACTAGTGCCGACATTGTGCATGCTCTGTTGCCTGTGTCTATGTGCCTGTGGTTCTGTCAGTGTGATCATGTGATGTATCTGACCCCAGGAATGTGTCAATAAAGTTTCCCCTTCCTGGGACAATGAATTCACGGTGTTCTTATTTCAATTTCCAGGAGTGTATATAGGTCGGAGATATTGCTGTGTTCACAGCTCGTTCCGTTCGAGGTTTCTTAATCAATGTCCATAAAATTGGAAGTCGAAAACACTCGACTCAGCTCAGGTGATAGATAGCTTTTTCGAACATCGTTCATGGAAGCCGAGGGACCCTTCGTCTTGGAGGATTCAGGGCACTGATGTGCTAAGACCTTTAATAGCTATGCGACTGCTGTCCACCTGTGGCTTCAGTCAGAATGCATATCATATTGTTGCAACTGACATACAATGAACATCATTTACCAGATATTGCTTGATACAATCCGCCTGAATCTCACAGAATATGTAGGTTGAACACCATTAAAACCGAAACACTGCAGGAGAGGCAAATAAACTGGTACTCCTGCCTAATATCGTGAATGGCCCCCGTGAGCATGCGTTACGCCACAGTATTATGTGGCATCAACTCGACTAATCTCTAGAGTACTGCTGGAGGGAAATAACGCCATGAATCCTGCAAGGCTCTCCATAAATCCGTAAGAGTGCGAGGGGCTGGAGATCTCTTCTGAACAACACGTTGCAATGCATCCCACATATGCTCAATAAATTTCTTGTCTGGGGAGTGTGTTGGCCAGCAGAAGTGTTTAAATTCAGAAGAGTGTTCCTGGAGCTACTGTGTAGCAATTGTGGATGTGTGGTGTATCGTATTGGCCAGCTGTGATTGCCCAAGTGGACATGAATTGATGCAGGTAATCAGACAGGATATTTACGTATGTGTCACTTGTCAGAGTCATATGAAGATGTATCAGGGGTCCCATATGGCTCCAACTTCACACAACCCACAACATTGCAGAGCCTACTGCAGGGAACAAAATAATATGTTATTCATGCAGAGAGGAAGCCGATATGGTGTTTGTATACAGGCAAGCAGATGAAAACGGTCGAGGGACAGTATGTCTTACGCCATCCAGATCTGTTGTATGCACTGTCCGCTATATCCCTGCACATTTGTCAGTCTGAAAGGACTCATGATCACACAAACGCCCAAAACGGGCTCCAAACGTTGAGTGATGTGTTGAGTGTCTATGAGTGTACTCGTTTTGGTATAACTGTGCGGCCTCTCGGCCGCCTACATTTTCTTGGCGATGCACGATCACCATGTTGGCTTGTTCCTGACATGAATACCAGACCACTCTGCTGCTTATAGTACGCTGAGTCAATCACACGGCCCCAACACAAGGAACACACGGGACCTGGTCAGACGAAGTGCCAGTCATCAGCGACAGCTATCATAGCAACGACACATTTCCAGACCCCTATTCATGGGGACATTTTTCTTCAGAAACCGTCCCAGTAGTTTGCCAGTTTCATTAATCTTCACCGTGTAGAGAGTGCTGTGTAAGGGCAAAGCTCTTCTGAGTTAGTCTGCGTTTCAGAATCGTCCACAATGGAAGCAGTGCAGGAGGTCAGCTTGGGCGCCCTGCTGGACGCTGGGGACGGCGCCGTGGTGACTCTGGTGGCCGGCGACACGCGGCTGGTGGCGCACAGGGCCGTCCTGGCCGCCAGGAGCCCCGTGATTGCCGCCATGTTCCTCCACGGCACGCCGGAGGCCAGCAGCGACCAGCTAGCACTCCCTGACGTGGAGGGCCCAGTCCTGCAAGAGCTGCTGGGCTACCTCTACACCCTGCAGGCGTCCCAGCTGCCTGGCATGGCCCACCAGCTGCTGGCCGCCGCTGACAGATACGGAGTGTCCGTCCTGAAGGCAGAGTGTGAGCAGCAGGTGGCTGCACAGCTGTCTGTCGAGACTGCGGCGGCCACCGCTGTCCTCGCGATTAGGCACTCTGCTGACAGCCTGAAGCAGGCTGCCGTCGCCTACATTAAGGCCCACTTGGTCAGTGTGATGGCCACGCAGGGCTGGGCAGATGCAATGCATAGCCAGCCTGAAGATTTGATCGAAGTGTGTCGCCTGGTATCTGATCCACCAGTGGAAGCCAGGTGAGCACAAGACAAGCCACTCATCTGTGTTGCTCAGTTTTAAGTATATGTGTATATCTGAGTCATAAATCTTTCCTACAAAGATTGCTTACCTAGGTCTATGATGTTAAATGTATCGTTAGCAATGGCCTTTCTCTGGTAGTTTATGCAGCCTTCATTAAATTCTCATAACAGTTTAATCGAAAGTCTAAGATGAACTATGTTGATTAGCAGATAACTTTGCTAAAACAGGTCTTGGAAGATACTAATGTTCTGTAGCTTCTTAAATTAGTTTTAAATTACTGCCAATCAATCTTTCTGTTATTTGCATAAGTACAGGAACATGTAAAGTAGGTTTGTTAGTTAATTGGTTACATGTTCTGTAAATCATTTGAATGATTCTTTTATTGAAATGATTTGAACGAGTTAGTTTACAGGATGTGTATACATGACTAGTGCTGAGAGTAACGAGTGCATTGCTCCTGCTCATGCAGCTACAGTTAAAGAAATATATTTTGTCTTACATGCTAATAGTTTTGAAGTACAAATTCAACCATGGAATGGAGGGAGCTATCTTCTTGTTTTTGGCCCAATGGTATATACTGTATTATATTTGTCTCTGTATGTGGAAGATATACCATTCTTGCCGTTTTTCTCATTCGGTTCACATATCTACCAATTCATAATTTTGATGCCAACCATACCAAGTGCACATTAACTCTTGCAATGTTCTAGATGCTAACATAGTACTGCAAACCTTTGACAGGAGATCATAAATTCCTTGCCTGTACTTTTCAGACCATTCTGATAAGGTTCCTCGTATTTCAACCACAACAATTGTAGTAGGTGAGGGTCTGTCATTCGCATTACTGTTGATTGGTCTTGTAGGTCACTTTATACATATAAGGATCTGAGTACATCATCCACTGGATGCTTGTCATATTTCCTGATTGAAACTTCCTGCAGGAGAGCTTCTGTATAGTTTAGCAGGTAGGAGACGAGGTACTGGCAGAAGTAAAACTGTGAGGACGGGGCGTGAGTCGTGCTTGGGTAGCTCAGTTGGTAGAGCACTTGCCCGCGAAAGGCAAAGTTCCTGAGTTCGAGTCTCGGTCCAGCACACAGTTTTAATCTGCCAGGAAGTTTCATATCAGCGCACACTCCGCTGTAGAGTGAAAATTTCATTCTAGATATATTTCCTGATTATTTACTAATGCTGTTGCAAAGGACTAGATATTTTAGCATAAAGTTTAGATAAACCAAGAACTTTATAACAGGGAAGTAACTACCGCTAGTGTTTAATAATTCTTGCACTGACGTGGCTAAATAAGAGAGGAACTCCCCTTCTGGCATGTATAACTTCTCATGGGATCGCTATTAATTCCAATTTCAAACAGAAGTGGGCAGTAATATAGATTGTGATTCCAAACCATCTCAGCCACCAAGTCCAGATACCATAGGAAAGGACTGAGCACAACCACATCACACTACTTGCAGCTGCACAAGCTAATACAGCCAGTTATTCCCAAATCCTCGCGTCAGCATGCTGCTCCCTGGCTCTCAGCAAACAGTGTGTTGTCACCACTCTAGACCTGCCTTGGCAACAATGCTCTCCAGGTGACCTTAGCTACCTTAGTCAAACTTGCTCATGGATACTGGAATCTGCAGACATAAATTCAGTCTCTAATTACAGTATCAATTCCTTGCACAGTTGATTCCTTCTCTGAACGCAATAAGTACAAAATTCTGTAGTCAACGTAATCATTTTCATCCAAAGTCCCTGCTATATGTCTGGATGGCACTAAGAAAATAAATAGGAATCATACATTCATATCGTTTTACTCCAGACACAATGGTAATGTTACTCTGTAGCCACTGATACGATACATACATAATTTGCAAACACAGACAGATGTATAGATCAGTGACCATCTTTCAGGATTCAGTGTTCAGCCTGTATCATTTCCTCACTAGCTGAAGTCGCACCTGACTTCAACCGCGCTTGTTGTTGTTGTTGTTGTTGTTGTGGTCTTCAGTCCAGAGACTGGTACGATGCAGCTCTCCATGCTACTCTATCCTGTGCAAGCTTCTTCATCTCACGGCAACCAACATCCTTCTGAATCTGTTTCCTGTGTTCATCTCTTGGTCTCCATTTACGATTTTCACCCTCTGCACTGCCCTCCAATACTAAATTGGTGATCCCTTGATGTCTCAGAATATGTCGTACCAACCGATCTCTTCTTCTAGTCAAGTTGTGCCATAAATTTCTCTTCTCCCCAATTCTATTCAATACCTCCTCATCAGTAATGTGATCTACCCACGTGATTTTCAGCATCCTTCTGTAGCACCACATTTCGAAAGCTTCTATTCTCTTTTTGTCTAAACTGTTTGTCATCCACGTTTCACTTCCATACATGGCTACACTCCATACAAATACTTTCACAAAAGACTTACTGACACTTAAATCTATACTCGATATTAACAAATTGCCAGTTTAAATTTTATATCTTCTCTACTTCGACCATCATCAGTTATTTTGCTACCCATAGAGCAAAACTCATCTACTACTTTAAGTGTCTCATTTCCTAATCTAATTCCCGATTTAATTCGACTAATATCCTTGTATTGCTTTTTTTGATGTTCACCTTACATCCTCGTTTCATGACACTGTCCATTCCGTTCAGCTGCTCTTCCAGGTCCATTGCTGTTTCTGACAGAATTACAATGTCATTGGCGAACCACAAAGTTTTAATTTCTTCTCCATGGATTTTAGAAACCGAATCTTTCTTTTGTTTCCTTTACTGCTTGCTGGTCATAGTGCCACACGAAATAAATCTGATTGTTATTGGCCTTCTGATTTGTGAATGATTTTTATTATTACGTACTTAGAGCTTGCACTCCAACAATTTTTCTATCACTCTAGATACAATATCTATCTTTCATTCGTGCTTTGTTTGTACGATCTGTATTTTGATATGCTAAGCTACAAGGAGTTGAAACTCAGGACAATATGTATATAAACACATTAGTTCAGTACTAATTGAATATAAATTTTGTTTCGTGTATATTTGAAATACTTTCAATTGTAGTACAGAATATATCGATTATTTAAATTTTATTTCTCAGCGTACAGTGGAATAGCTATATATTGGACTCATCTTTATGTTTCAGGCTAAGAAAAAATATCGTTGCGCTTGGTAACACGTTATTAGAAGAAACATGGCTGCAAGAACTGACTGCTGATAATCCGAAGATCATTGCAGACGAATCAGCGCATTTTGTCGGAAATAGTGTTGAAACACATGTATTTTGTACCCAGGAGAAGAGATCGTATGCTACAAATATCTGCAACTTAGAGGAAAAGGAGTATCAAGACTTTGGCTGCAGTTCACGCAAGCAGAGCATTTCGTCAGACAAGAAGCTCAACACTGATGGTGTTCAGTCAACAGCACATAAGTGTACATTGTCTGATGAAGTACCTCTCAGCAATAGCAGCTTCAGCACTCATTGTGTGACGATGCCAGGGATTAGTAAAAAGGAAGATCAATGTGGCAAAATCACTGATAAACTTTGTAGAAACCAGTCCCATGAAATAATGTGTGCTGATGAGAGACCACACAAATTCCACTCTTCTACAAAATCCTTCACTACAACTGATAATCTCAGTCCACAAAGGTCTGTCGTTAACGAAAAATCAGTAACTGAATCAAATCTTCTCAAAGAACCAGCTTCAGTACATGACAGTGAGGAAATCAAAAAATGTGAAGTTGATGGGAAATCCATTAATCAGTCTTGTAATCCGAAAACAAGCAATTTAACTCACACTGGCGAGAGGTCACACAAATGTGATGTCTATGGAAAATCTTTTAGTAAGTCATTCCATCTCAAAACGCAAACCGTAAGTCAAACTAGCAAGAATCTACACAAATGTGATGTTTGTGGAAAATGCTTTACTAGGTCTGATAATATGAAAGTCCATTTACGAACACATACTGGATACAGACCACACAAATGTAAAGTTTGTGGAAAATCATTTACTCGCTCTTGTAGTCTTAAAAAGCATTGCTTAATCCATATAGGAAAGAAACCTTACCAATGTGATGTTTGTGGAAAATGTTTTATTCAGTCAGCCCATCTCCAATTGCACACATTAAGTCATACTGACCAGAGACTGTACCTATGTGATGTGTGTGGGAAATCTTATGCACGGCCTAATGTTTTCAGGTCACATTTATTAAGACATCATAAAGAGTGACCACATAAATGTGATTTTTTGTGAGAAATTATTTATTAGGACTAGTATAGTCAAAAGTATCATTAGTGCATACTGTCGAAAAAACTCACAAATATCGTGTTTGTGGGAAAATGCTTACCTACATCTAAAAATCTCAAAAAATATTTACTGACACATACTGTACAGCGAAAAGAAAAATGTGAAGTTTGTGGAAAATCATGTATTCTCTCTAGTTATCTCAATATGCAATCCTTAATACATATAGGTAAGAAACCCTACAAATTTGATGTTTGTGGGAAATCTTTTACTCAGTTAGCTCATCTCCAATCGCACACTGTAATTCATACTGGCTAGAAACTGTATGTATGTGATGTTTGGGGAAATCTTTTGTTCGGTCAGATGTTTTAAAAGGGTTTTAATACATAGTAGAGACAGAGCACACAAATGTGAAATCTGTGAGAAATCATTTACTTAGCTTACTTGTCTCAAAAAGCAGGCATTAGTTCATTCTGGCTAAAAACCACACAGATGTCCTATTTGTGGGAAACCCTCTGTTGTGTATGATGCCCTCAAGAAGCAAACATTAATACATAACATCAAGAAGCCATCCAAATGTGGGGTTGAGGGATATTTAGCATGGCTAGCAGTCTCAGGACTCATGCCCTAGTACATATGGACGACAGATCACATACAAGTGTCATTTGTGGGACATCCTTAATTAAATCTATTGATTTGAAGTAGGGTATCCTTATACATACCAGTAGGAAACCATCCAAAATCATGGAAACAGGATACGAAAGTGACATAGTTCAAATGGGAAACAGACCTCACATGAACCTGCCAGTAAGCTTAATTAGATCGGTAGAAATTGGCAGAGAGAGATTTTATAAATAAGTGTTAGTTGACATCCATAGCCCATAGATGAATACTCATTTCAGGGAAATTAACTTAATTTTCTATGTAAACCTTATATCGATAATTGTAATTTTTGTGGTAGCACCATTGTGTATAGTGCAGAAGATTCAAATATCTGGTTGTTTTGTAACAGATTTTATTGACTATGTTCTAAAAGTGACAGCTTTGTATGTACTGAACAATGTTCACATTACTATATTTGTATCATTTTAAGTGTGGCAAAGTATATACTTTTCCTCTTGTGTGAGCTTCTCTATTGGTTAACTAATAAAATTACATCTGAATTTGGCATAATGTATACAAACTCTCCAATTTACCTATATGCACAAAGTTTTCAATGTCTGATAACTATAGCTGTTTAATATACTGTTACTCAATATTCACATATGTCTTCCATTTTTACCAAAGCTGGAGTGGAACAATGTGAAGAAGATTGACAGCGATATAAAAGGAGACCTGACAGAATAAAAGAGGATACTGTTCTTCTTGTGGCACATTTGGCTAATGTATCAAATTTTAGTTTTTGAATTTTTAAGACATGATTATGACATTTTGAGATCAGTGATCTAACCTTATATGTCTTAGTGTTAATGTTTTATCGATTTTTTTCAACTTTTACCTTTTGATTTTCATAAATTTGTATTTATAGTTTCACCAGTTTGTTAGTAAAACCTGCTTTGACATTAAACCTTGTGGAATTATTGTTACAACAATTTGTGGTATCGTTGTTAGCATTAGTATGATGGATCCAATGGTGCTGTCAATTTACTTTAAACCATTGAGCTACTGTTCTTTTAATCATGGTGGTAAGAAGCATAAATAACTATTCCCTTTGTATTAAAACAAAAATAAGCATAATTTTGTGCTGGATACTTTTCATATAATTTGGAAATATTGGTACACTTTACAACATGAGTTTGTAGTTTTGAATTTCTTGTAGTTTCTCAGTTGTAAAACAATTCTTTTTGTGTCAACTGGGAATGACATATGTCATCAAAGCTGGAAAATGGAAACGAAAATGATGTGTTCCTTCTAACGATTTTCTCGTTATCTATGAATAGCACATTGCTATTTGTCCATTGTATACATTAATCATTTACAACTGGCTCCATACTGTCTTCCTAAAAAGTGTTAACAATTCTTACTTACCATATTATATTTGCATATAATGTAACATACTGTAGTAATTTATATAAGACTGATAAAGGCGCTTCAGGGAACCTGAAAAACTGTTGAAAGAACCAAACAATTTTGATACCAAGACTGGAGTTTTTATTTTATTTCTCCTCCAATGACTCATTTCACCAAGGCATCTTCAGACTAGCCTATGAGAAAAAATACAACTTTTCATATAAATGCCAAGGCCTTGATTCATCAAAATTCGACTAGCAAGGGAAAAAATAAGTTGTTACTGTCAAAATATGGTGTTAAGCACATATGATGCCATGCATACAAATGTCCCAGCAGGAAACTACTGTGGTAAGGATTTTAAGAACGTTGTGCAGTGTTCTATAAGTTAAGAGCAAACTATACCAGAATATGCATAAGAAGTTCTCAGTTAACTTGCCACATCAAATTTGAATAAAATCCCGAGCTTTTAATGACTATCTCCATCATCTTTGTCAGGGGTCCTGTCAGTTTTACCCCTGACGAAGATGACGGAGGTAGTCATCGAAAGTTCGGGATTTAATCCAATTTTGAGATGGTAAGTAAACCAAGCACTTTTTATGTAGGATTCCATCACAAAAGTCTTCATAGTTATACCATAATATGGCTAATAAAATGTCCAGAACCCAGTAAACAGTCTAGTGCATTAAGAGACCAAAGCACACTCAAACAAAATTTTAAAAAATGTGTAAAGGAGCTTACTGATATAGAAATTTAAAATATAGAGGACTGCATCTAAATCACATGAAAGCCTGAGGAGGTAGTTCCTCTTGTCAGATACTTAAAGTAGTTCAAATGGCGTCCAAATGAAACTCGTCAGCTTGAAAATTGTCAGGAAGTATTCGAAAGCAAACAACTGACTTCATCTGCAAGAAGTATGTATATCTGTGTGTAGAGGCAGCAGATTGCCTTTTGAGATATGCGGGACCATCTACATCCACTAAAACGGGATGAAGCCTGCACGGATGCATCACGCAGTACAGGAGAAGCAGCTGCTCATGCTTCCAGCTGCTTACACGGTACTCAGCATAGAAACACACAAAAAGTATATGGCTAGATCATGCAGCCCACAGCATATGGCACAAGAGGGTGATGGTTGGCGAAAGTATTTTCACAAAGAGGAACATGAGAAGTAGTAGACCCATATAAGAGAATTTGCTTAAAATTGGAGATAAAATATTTATACAAATGGGTCGTAATAAACAAGAGTAAATAAGGTTGTAAAGAATCGAAAAGTATAAAACTATGTACTGGCGTGGCACAAACGAATAAGACAAGCCCGAGGGACCCTAGAGAACTAATTATGTAAAAGAATCATTTCATACACTTTCATCCTCTTCAGTCTGTTGTGACCTACCTATGCTAGCCGTTTGATCTTTAATGTTGTTACCATTGATTGCTCCACCACACTGGTCTGTAGTGGAAAAAGAAATACTGGTCCCCAAAACTACAGTGGTTTATCGGTAGAACCAGTTGACACTATAGTAGTTAGCTCAGTCAATAGGTAATTTTTGTTGTGTATCATCTACATACTATAGATGTATCAGTTAGTACGCACCCATACACATATTTGGTATTGTTATAATGTGTGCTCGGCTTCATGACCCCTCTGTACCTTGATACACCAAAACAAGCGACATACATATGACTCTACAGATTTTCCTGCAAGTTCAGCCTAACATACCATAGGAAAACTTGTGATTCACGTAATCCATCAGTTTATAGTTAATCACAGCTTCAGTAAACACAGTATAGCGATTCGAGCTTTTCTTCTACCAAGCCAAGATGCTTTTAAAGAACTGTTAAAAAAGGAGTGTGGATAACGAATTGATGAACAGGGAAGGGCAATCACACAAATTCGTTTTGAGAATACATTTAATGTCAGCTGCATCTGTCACAGTTCCTGTGTCCTTATCAACTCAATACATCTGAAAATGAGTTCCAGTGAACATCTTGATCATTCAAGATACTCAGCAGCTTATAGTACCATAGCTGTTTCTCACTCATTTCGAGAGAACCACAATACCATATCCAAGATAACTTTACATCCTTCAGGCCTTTAGTACTTTTGTGTAATGGTGTTTATTTTGAAATTTATTGTATATTTTCTTCAAGTTCCAGTTTTTAATCTGCATACAACACTCACTTCAACTGCAGACCATTATTTTTCTGACTCATTTATCACCATCATGAGTGCTATCAGTAAACTCATAGACGCATCCTTTTTAACTTCATGACTTCTTTCTGCAGTAAACCTGTGCACACACTTCAGTTTACATGAACAATACAGGCCACACACGCAACAGTGAGAGTGTAATACTGAAATGTGTGCTTTTGTGTTGGTAATTTCATTTCTTCGCTCCATATGCGTCTTCTGGTGAACACACTTCTACATTTCCATAATGCATAATGTGGTTTGATCGCAAAGACTCAGTTGTCCAGACAAATATGGCTGGTCTGTTACAAGCTGTGATACGGTCTTAATATCAATTCTTTGTTGTCTTCATGTCAGTGGACTTGCGACATTTCTTTATTTTCTTTTTATTTTCTATTTCTGTAGACTTGACAGTCTTATTTCTTTCTGTGGTTCCTGTAAACTCTATCGTTTCTTCTTCTCAAATTTATTTGATAATGTGACATTTCTGTATGACCAATCTGTGAATACATTGAAATTTGGACTTCTACACTGATTGTTCTCACAAATGCAAAACGATTCATTTTGTGTGTGTCATGTTTCCTACAGCCTTTACTTTGTACACCTGCTGTAATATGGATTTAAAATAGTTCCCATCACTTACGTCATAGTTGAAGAAACAATGCATTTCACATTTTCGCTTATGATTTTACCTTCTGATGTCGACATATCTTTCTTAAAGTGTTGCACATCTTCGTGCAATCCACAAATGCAAAATACAAGCTGTTATGAAGTGACGTAATTGTGATGTATTGTATGAACTATATTTTGGTAGCAGCAATATTTAAAAATTACTTGAAATAACTGTGGATTTATTTGTATGTGGGCAATAGCTTATTTTTTACATACTCAAAGAAACATACAAACAAATTGAAATGTAATGATGTGTTTAAGTGCTAATAAAATTGTTTGAGAGCAATTTGCTAAGTTAGCTGTTTTATTGTGGTCGCTTACAGACTTGTACAAGAAGTTTCATATCATGCAGGTGTATCCTGAAGTGTATTTAAGGTCTAATGTTCCATGACGCAACAACCGACAGAAGTCAAACTTAAACGTAAGTTGTTGGTGACAATAGGCTTAATTAACTTTGACCTCCGTTGGTGCTTGTGTCAGTATTGTTCGTCATTACATCCTGGAGAATGTGATAAACAATTTAGGTAACTTGGGATATTGAACCTGAAACAAGCCTGAAGGTGTACCTGCGTGGTTCAAAACCAGTTGTAATAGTATCTGATCGACTACAACATAACAGCGAATGTGGCAGATTGAACTCTCAGTCAATTTTAGCAGCATTTCAACACGTCAGTATATTCTAACTTGTTTTAGTGTTCTTTTCAGTATTTATGATCATTTTATCTGTTGATACCCTACTCAGGTTTTTTGCAATAAAATTTTTTGCACTGTTGCACAATTGACACTGTATGGTTCGTCTTTCTTCATTATGAAGCATACCGATCATTGCTATTTCCTTCAGTGATTTATTACACAAATTAACATTTTAAGAATCACCATGTGACCCACTGTTAAACCCTTGACCTTCCAAATCACTGATTTCACCGCCACCAGCATTGAGAAATTTCTTAGTACCGATTAATACAAAACGAACGTATTTCAACAAGAATGGCACTGCCACCCTCATGCCAGGAAAGAGTGACTCTTGAGTTATTTTCAAGTGATAAAGAAATAAATGTAGTGCTGCTGCAATTTCTGAGAAGCTATATTGTGGTAATGGCTCACAAGATGCCATCAGAATATTACATGGTTCACACCTGGTAAAAAAGCATTCAAGCATGGAACTGCTGTGAAAGGAAAATTTATCTGTGTGAGTGGAACTGCAAAATTTTGAATTTCTGATAGGTGGAACACAGCATCACACATGGTAATCATGGTTGTAAAGAGTAATCCTCAACGAAAGTAAAATAAGGGTAACACAGTGTAGTTACCATCAATAAACCTGTACTGAGAAAGTTAGAAAACAAAAGAGAAAACATAGTAGATCTAGTTTACTATTTGGTAGCCATTTAATGGATGATGGGTGAAACAAAGAGGGTATCAGTTCAGGTTAACTATTGTAAAAAAATCATTTCCAAAAACCAAAAATCTTTAACTTCAAATCTAAATTTACGTAGAAACTCTTTTCTTAAAGACTTTCTCAGGGCTGTTGTCTTGTACAGAAAAGAAATGTGGATGATATTCAGAGAAAAGATAATTTTTTTTTAAATTTAGTGTTATGGAAGTTAACTAAAAGTTTAACAGTAAAGTGAATAACTATTGAGGAGCCAGTAATCTGATTGGAAAGAATAATTTTTCGACGCAGCGAGACTAAAAGGAAGGCTCTATTGATAATACATATCACGACACTTCAAGGAATCACCAGTTTTCGGATGGAGCAAGAACTTGTGTGCAAAAGTTGTCAACGGAGACCAGGCTTCGAACTCAGTAAGTAGGTATGCTCTGTCGTATGTAAATTGCAATGGTTTTCCAGACATGAAGATATTCACATGAAATAAGATAACATGGAGACTTGCATCAAAACAGTCTTTAGACTGAGGCCCACACAAGAATAAAGGGCTATACTCAAATTATGTAAATGTGCAGTCCACAGCGTAGGTCATCGATACACCTGTAAACATAAGTCAATACATATCACATTTGCAGTATACATATGGTGAGGCAACGGTTACTTCCATGCACCACATAAAATTTTCTAGCACATGATCACTTTATTCTTTTTCACAAGATAAATAATGTGATATTACTCATCTGAGACATTCTGTTGTCAAGCCCCATTATAAGGAAGGCAATAGGAGATGTCAATAACAACTACATTTATATGTAGTACTGCAGAAACTTTTGAGAAGATGTGTTGTCGCAATGGCTCACAAGATGTCATCAGAACATAATATAGCTCACACATGACAACAAATTATTCAGCCATGAAACTGGTAATAAGAAAAGATATCTGTGGCAGAGGAACTAGCAAATCTTGAATTTCTGTAGAGTGGAACTTTGCAGCACACATATTAATCATAGTTATAAAAAGTAACCCCTCAACAAAAGTAAAATAAGAGTAAAATTTTTGAGATGATGATGTAGTCTAGGATAGTATCTCACCTGAGCAACAATAATATCCTCAGAAAATCATAGTGTTGATTTCAGAAGTATTTTCCTAAGGAGAATGCCATTTACCTATTCATGCATCAATTTCTAGAAGTAATTAAAAATAAAATAATGTCGGTTGGTATTTTTTTGCATCCTAATCCAAGGAATGTGACGTGCAAATCACAGTATTCTCCCAAAGAAATTGATGTTTTATAGACAGATGTTACAGCCAACAACGTATATTGCCATATCTAACCAAAAACTGCAAATGTTGTACTTAGTAATTCAATCAGTGCAGTCTGGGAACATTGCTCTGAATGGGGGGAAATCACGAAGGGGCATCCGAAGCCTCAGTCTTAGGTCCACTATTGTCCGTCTTATAGGTAAACTATGTCCAGTCTAACACACAATAAGCAGGATTATTCCTTTTGCGGAAGTAACTAGCACAGCATTTAATCAAATCATGCATACAGAAACAGAAGAAATTGTCTACAATGTTCTTAAAAGTATCATTGATAAGTTTTCTGCAAATGCTGTCACTCTAATCTTTAAAAAAAGGACAACCTGTTTAACTCTGTAGACCCAGCAGTCTAAACCAATAATAACTGTAACGCATGATAAATAAATGATAAATAGAGCAGAAACCCCAAAATTTTCAAGTGTCTATATTGTGGAGAGTTTGAACTGGATAAAGTACATTTTGGAACTGCTAAAACAACACAGATTAGCCACATTTATGCTTTGAATAATTGCAAATCTTTGACACAAACAAATCAGTAAGTTTACATATTTTGCATATTTTCATTAAGTAATCTGTTACGGAATAATGTTCCGTGGGAAACTCACCTTTATGAAACAAAATGTTCATTGCTCAAAAACAGGCTCTAAGAATAATATTTGGTGCTCACCCACAATCATTTTGTAGACATTTATTTCAGGACTTGGCCATTCTGAGCACTGCCTCATATTATTAACTTGTTGTAAAAAATTTACTGCAATTCAGGAGTAACAATAATGTACATAATTATAATACCAGGAGGAAGAAGACATTCATTACTTTACATTAAGATTATCTCTAGCACAAAGGCAAGTGCACAATGTAGCAACTAAAATTTTTGATAACTTAACAAACTGAGAAAGATTCTCCTTCAAAATTCCTTCTGCTCCATAGAAGAATTTCTGTTACTGCAGTGTGTAATAGGTGGTGGGTAGGAATTTCTGTTATTGGAATGTGCAGCAGGTGGTGGGTATTTAAATAATTATGATAATACTATCTTAGAAATGTTCAATATGTAAGCAAATATACAAATTAATGTGAGCTCTGAATTAAAAATGATTCATTTCACATCATAAAGATTTATCATGCAAAATGATCCATGAAACATGAAACTAACCATCTAGATAATCTGATTATTAGTATGCAGGATTTACTATTATACACAGATACTAAATTCTGTTGAAGCTGTGAAAATTATTCACAAGTAGCGACCAGTAATGTATGTCTATGTTGACACACCACAATAGTATCCTATGACAACCCCAAAAACTTCCTGATGCATCAGTCTATGTTTTACTGATAACTGTATCCCTAAAGTAGGCCATGAAATTAGCCATTGCACACAGACAGTAAAATACAATGCTGGACTTTAATTTATTATATGTACACATATAGACAAACTTTCTTACTATTATTGAAAACCATATCAAAATCCTTACAGTAGTTCCTGAGATTAGCCTTCAAATACAGACAGAGAATACAGTAAGGGATTTTAAGTTATGGTATGAGTAGACGACATGAACCTTTTTGTCTGTTATTGCAACCTTAAAAGGTAGTGAATTTTAGTTTTTAGTTGAGCATAATGTTACACAGTTTTATATGTTCGGTCTTATACTCCTTCAAGACATTTTCATTCTCATTCCCATTTGGTGTCCACTACGTCTCAATAAATTCATTTCACAAGCTGTGTTATTGCATCTTCTGCATTAATTGTCCAGGCTTTACTAATATAGTACAGCACAGGTCATCACAAGGTAAAGAGGTATTCTTATGTGCCAGTGGACTACGGAGGATAACATTATCAACACCGCCAATTATTTTGTTTACATGTGACTTCCACCAAGGAAAGTTTATACCCTATATAACTGTTCATTCTGTCTAAAACTTTACTTTTCAAACTGCTCTCACTCTGCACACCTTCTTTAAACCAAACTCCAAGATAAGAGAAGAAAAGGAATTATCAAAATAGGACAGAAATCAGTAGATATGATGTACAGACCCTATGAAATTGCTCTGCGCATCTCTATGCCTAGTACAAAAGTATGTAACTCAAACAGAGAGGGATGTCCCCAGTCATGCAATCCATGGTGCTTATATTTCTAACCATGTAAACACTTAAAGGTGTTGCTGTATTCCACAGCCACGTACAATGTGCACACCTTATGGGAATGGGAATCGCAAGCATGTAACCAGATTCAGGTGCTTTTGGATGAATTGGCGAGTCTTTTATAAGTGTCACTGAAAAATGTGGCCATGTTGCAGTTTAGATCAAGATTTTAACTCTGCCAGTAACAGAATGAGAACCCAAGTAATTTGGACTGACGACAGTAGAGATACAGAATCATATGAAATCGTTATATGTGCTTTATCGAAAAATCACCTTGACTCACTAATCAGAGAATCATCTTGTGAACATAATATTTTACACCTACTGCTGACAAACAGCCCAAACTTTTCGACTTATTTAGCATAGAACAGGAAATTAATGTTTATAAGGCAATTACATTATCAGTGACTGCAGCTATAATAGAAACACAAACCCAATACGTTGTTTAACCTATTCTAGAAGCAGTAAGTTTTATTACAACTGCAGTCAGTATAAGTTCAGAGAGAATAACTTTAGATGAGACACCATTATTTGTCTGATCCATTGCTATTACAGTCCTTCTCCCTCATCTTTCACTTCCTGTTCTAGCAGGTGCTATTACCATACTACTTACTTACCAAAATTGAATACATTATTCCTTGACTCTGAAAGTGGAAGTGACCCCATTCTGTATCAACATGTATTCTGATTCTTTGGACAACCAGTCGATTACATTTTAATTTTACCACAATGTGGTGTTATTTTAGAAATTATATGTCAAGGTAGTGGAAAAACTGAATAATTTGGAACTTTGGAGATAGTTTATGGTATGTTATCAATTGGACTAATATGATTTATTATGTGATTACACCACGTATTCACAGTGGGAGTGGATATTGATGCATTAGCATATTCTACATCAGCAACAATAATTATTGCCATATCAACAGGAACTAAGAAATTCAGATGATTAGAACACTATGCAAAGAAAGTTCAAATTTAACCCACCATTACTGTGAGTCCTATGGTTCATTTTATTATTTACAACTGGAGGATTAACAGGTTCAGTATTAGCAAATTCCTCCATTAATATTGAACTACATAATACTGTAAGTCCTATGGTTCATTTTCTTATTTACAAGTGGAGGATTAACAGGATCAGTATTAGCAAATTCCTCGCTTAATATTGAACTACAAAATACTTATTTTGTAGTTCCACACTTCCACTATGTATTAACTATAAGAACAGTATTTGCAATTATAGGAAGTGTCACTTAAATGACACCCTTTATTTACAGTATTAACTATTAACAATAGATGATTAAATATCCATTTAACAACTATACCTTACTTTCTTTCCTGAGCACTCCCTATCATTAGCAGGGATACCACGATAATACAATGCTTACCCAGATGTATGTACATCATGAAATGTAGTATCAAGCATTGGATCAACACTCACAATTGTTGGAATCAATATATTCGTTATAATTACATAAAACAGAATGGTTGCAAGTCCACCTATCATAATATAAGTAGATCAATCGACTAATTACAAAGCAACCTTGGAACACAGTTTTTCAGAACTACCAGTAATTTCTAGAGTTTAATATGACAGATTACTGCAGAAGATTTTAGCTCTGCAACAGGTCTACCGTTTGCTGGAAACAATTGGCGGCAAAGTGACAAAATTTATCGCTCTAAGACAGATCTTCACCAATTATGGAACAATTACCAGCACTACTCTTTATTCCATTACCTTCATAATGACTTATACCTACTTGATGACTCAGTAGGTACAATAACTACAATCAAAACAACTCGATCTACAAAGATACTGGAGTTATGAATATTCATATTTTGTAGATTAAGAACTTGATGCTTATACAACTTCAGAAGAACATCCAGAAGAGATTGATTTCGATTACTAGATGTGAACAATCGAATATTTTTAACTATAAATGTTGAAGTATCAGTGTTATCAAGAGTGTCAGATGTCCTACACTCATGATCAATACCAGCATTAGGAATTAATATTCACACTACACATGTCGGCTAAATCAAGGAACATTAACAATAAATCAGCTTGGGTTAGTCTTTGCTCACAAATTTGTTGGGCAAACCATACATTTATATCAATTGTAACTGCAAGAGATTCAGTAAATTTCCTTATCAAATTATTATTTAAGATAATATAAGGAGTTTGTTAAAAAGTTACTGCAGAGTAAGTGAACACTTAGTACACCTAGGAACATGAGATGGCTCAAAATAGGTAAAGGCCTTTTAATAAAAAGAGTAGTAAATTAAAGGCTACTTCAGATGGGGAATTTCTAATCTGAATCTTTCAATTATCGCCAATCATACGATTCTGTCTGTTTATTATAGTATCAGATGCATTATTTAACGAAATAAACTTTTTATTTTTTGTACCAAATCTTTTTGAAAGAGAACAATGGGTAACTGAAAGGAAGAACCTATTCTGTAAAAGATAACAAATTTATTCTCCCCAATTCATCCATTTGTCACATCTCCAATTTATGATGAAATTGAACTAGAACAATCGTAGTATTGCTATTAATCCCTTCACTATTTGGCCTACACTATCACAAATCAACATTGCCTGAAGTAACATAACCTTGATGACCATGAAGTCCCATACTCCTTGACAGAGCATAGGTGATGCACCGCTGAACTAGGCTAGGTCCTAGCAGAGGTGGTTTGCCATTGCCTTCCTCTGACCATA
Source organism: Schistocerca americana (assembly GCF_021461395.2). NCBI lineage: Eukaryota > Metazoa > Arthropoda > Insecta > Orthoptera > Acrididae > Schistocerca > Schistocerca americana. The sequence goes on along the minus strand of NC_060129.1, from coordinate 132,022,586 downwards.
ATGGGGATGAACGAATTATGATGATGAAGACAGCACAAAAACACACAGTCATCTGAAGGCAGGCGAAAATCCCTGACCCCACTGGACGTCGAACCTGGGACCCTGTGCTTGGGAAGCGACAATGCTACCACGAGAGCACGAGCTGTGGACAACATAACCTTACAGAAGGAATATAAAACTCATTAGGACCAAAATCGTTTAATGAAACAATATTTATCTTCATCTCAATTTTTGTTATTATATTGTTCCACAGTTTCATGCCTTCTATTTTCAGCACTATGAGACATTTAGCACTAACATTCGCAGTTGCCTTACCTATATGATTAATATTACACTTTTAGGATGAATAAATCACATCAGTCATATATTTACTCTTGTGGTACCTCAAGGTGCACCACCTTCACTAACGTCATTTATATGAGTAGTTCTAATGGAAATAGCTAGGAACGCCTTACAACCTGGAACATTAGCGATATGATTAACCATGAGTATAATAACTGGACACATACTATTAGCATTATTAGGAGAAACAGGATCTTCAATAGTAATAAATTTAATCTCATTGCTAATTGTTGGTCCAATACTAATGCTGGTTCTGGGATCAGCAGTAGCTGTATTTGAAGCTTATGTCTTCGCAGTTTTAAGAACTATATATTTTAGAGAAGTATACTAAACTTATGATAACAACCCATTTAAACAATCCATGTCACCTATTACATTATAGACCCTGACTATTGATGGGGAAATTGGAGCAGTAGTTCTAGTATCAGGTTTAGCAAAGTATTTCCACTTATTTAACAATATCCTGTTCATCACTGGAATTGGAATTACATTTCTTACAATAATTCATTGATGATGAGATGTAGACTGTGAATGCACATACCAAGGACTACATACAGAATTTTTCTCAATTGAATTATAGCAAGGGATAATTTTACTTATTGCATCATAAGATATGTTCTTTGAAACATTCTTTGGCACTTTTTTTAGTACAAGATGAGCACCAACTATTGTATTGGGAATATTATAAGGGCAAATAGCAGGTTAGCTTTTTAACCTATAAAATTTTTTCTTGCATCAGGAGTAAGAGTAACATGAACACACCACAGACTTAAAAAATCCAGTCAAACTTAGGTGTTACAAGGATTATTATTTATATTACTATTGTTATCATCTTTCGCTACAGTTCAGTCATATGAACATTGGTAAGCACCTTTCACCATTGCTGATATAGTTTATGGATAAACATTTTTGTTGCCACAGGATTTGATGTGGTTTGTATAGTTATTGGAACAATTTTCCTAATAACATTCATACTTCGACATACAATAAATTGGTTCTCACCAACACAGTGCTTTAGATTTGAAGCCACTGCATGATAATGGCTGTTTGTATATTTTTATACATACCAATTTATTGATGATGTAGGTATTGATGATGTAGGTAATAGCTTTCCTTCTATAAATAGTACATTTCATTTCCAATCAGAAAGCTTGATTATCAGTCAAGTAAAACAATCCTAGTATTACGTACAAAAATTTCTAGTAGTTTTATCACTCCAATAATTGTTATAATTATTGCAACAATTCTAACAAAAAAGTTAATTAATGATTGAAAAATCACCATTTGAATGTGGATTTGATCAAAAAAGTATTAGCACAGATTTGTTTCTCCCTTCTATTTTTCTTAATTGCCATAAACTTTCTGATCTTAGATGTAGAAATTGCATTAATTTTAGCAATTGCAAGCACCAGATATTATAATCTGTACAGTATCAACAATATTCTACATTTCAGTCCTTCTAGAAAGATTATATCACAAATAAAATCAAGGAGCAGAAAAAAGGGTTGTAGTTAAACCTTACATTTGGGTTGTATACTGAATGTATAAATATAATCAGTCAACTTCATACTGAATAAGAAGTGAGTTATTGCTGTCAGTTTCGACCTGGAAGGTTGGTAAATACTTAGCTTCATTCTGTATTTATTGAGGATAAAAAGAAGTCTACTGTTGTCAATCATGTAACTGAACTATTGAGTTCCAATGAAGAAAATGTAAAGTCAATATGAAAACTGCTAATTAGCAGTCAAACGCCATTAACATTTCTAACATTTATATAGTGAAAATAAAAAATAACATTTCCACTGCAAAAATAATGTATTTCTCCTTATAAAATTTACCTAAAAATAAAAGTATTTCCTTCACATCTTCAGTGTTAAAATTTAATTATAAGCTATTTATGTACAAAAAATGAAATACATAATATAAATATACAAAAAGCCGTATTTTAAAGACATACATAACAATAGCTTCATGTTATTGTTATTGTTGTGGCCTTCAACCCAGAGACTGGCAGCTCTCCATGCTACTCTTTCCTGTGCAACCTTCTTCATCTCCAAGTCCCTACTGCAGTCTCCATCCTTCTGAATTTGCTTAGTATATTCATCTCTTGGTCTCCCTCTATCGTTTTTACAGTCCCTATTGCTATCCAATACTAAATAGGTGATGCCTTGATGCCTCAGAACATGTCCTACTAACCGATCCCTTATTCTATACAAGTTATGCCAAAGATTTCGCTTCTCCCCGATTCTATTCAGTATCTCCTCATTAGTTTCATAATCTACCCATCTAATTTTCAGCATTCCTCTGTAGCAATACGTTTCAAAAGCTTCTATTTTCTTCCTGTCTAAACTAGTTATCATCTACATTTCACTTCCATACATGGCTACACACCATTCAACTACTTCCAAGAAAAGACTTCCTAACACTTAAATCTATGCTCGAAGTTAACAAATTTCTCTTCTTCAGAAATACTCTCCCTGCCATTGGCAGCCTACATTTTATATCGCGACTTCAACCATCAATGGTTATTTTTCTACCAAAATAACAATACTCATCTACTGCTCTGAGTGTCTCATTTCTTAATCTAATTCCCTCAGCATCAACTGATTTAATTCGACTGGATTGCATTATCCTCATTTTGCTTTTGTTGATGTTTATCTTATAACCTCCTTTCAAGGCATTGTCAATTACATTCAACAGCTATTCGACGTCCTTTGCTGTCTCTGACAGCATAACATCATCAGCAGCAAACCTCAAATTTGTTACTTCTTTTCCTCGGATTTTCATTCCTGGTCCAAATTTATTCTTTGTTTCCTTTACTGCTTGCTCAATATACAGATTGAATAACATTGGCTGTAAGGTGCAACACTGTCTCACTTCCTTCTCAACCACTGATTTCCTTTCGTGCCATTTGACTCATAACTGCCATCTGGTTTCAGTAGAAATTGTAAATAGCCTGTATTTGATCCCTGCTACCTTCAGAATTTGAAAGAGAGTATTGCAGTCAACATCGTCAAAAGCTTTCTCTAGGTCTACAGATGCTAGATATGTAGGTTTTCCTTTCCTTAATCTGTCTTCTAAGACAAGGTGCAGGAACAATATTGCCTCACATGTTCCCACAATTCTACATAATCGAAGCTGATCTTCCCTGATGTTTGCTTCTACCAGTTTTTCCATTTGTCTGTTCAGAATTCGTGTTAGTATTTTAGAGCTATGACTTATTAAACAGATAGTTCGCTAATTTTCACACCTGTTAACACCTGCTTTCTTTGGGATTGGAATTATGATATTATTCTTGGTGTCCGAGGGTATTTCGTCTGTCTCATACATCTTGCTTACCAGTTGTGGAGTTTTTTCATGACTGGCTCTCCCCATGCTATCTGTAGTTCTAATGGAATGTCATCTACTCCAGGGGTCTTATTTCCACTTACGTCTTTAAGTGCTCTGTCAAATTCTTCACACAATATCATATCTCCCATTTCATCTTCATATACGCCCTCTTCTATTTCCAAAATTTTAGTCTCAAGCACATCGCCCTTGTATAGACCCTCTATATACTCCTTCCACCTTTCTGCTTTCCCTTCTTTGCTTAGAACCGATTTATCCCTGAACTCTTCATATTCGAACAGGTGGTTCGCTTTTCTATATTTAATTTTCCTTTAGGCACTGTCTATATAATCCCTAGTGCCATATACCACTACATCCTTACATTTCTCGTCTAGCTATCCCTGCTTAGCCAGTTTTCACTTAATGTCGACCTCATTTTCGAGACGTTTGTATTCCTTTCCGGCTTTTCATTTACTGCATTTTTATATCTTCTCCTTTCATCAATGAAATTCACTATCCGTTCTGTTACCCAAGAATATCTACTACCCCTCTTTTTTTGTCTGTTTAGTCCTCCGCTGCCTTCACTATTTCATCTCTGAAAGCTAGCCATTATTCTTCTACTGTATTTATTTCCTCTGTTCTTGTCAATCGTGTCCTAATGCTCTCTCTGAAACTCTCTACAACCTCCGGCATTTTCAGTTTATCCAGGTCCCACCTCCTTAAATTCTCACCTTTTTACAGTTCCTTTAGTTTTAGTCTACAGTTCATAACCAATGAAGTGTGATCAGAATCTACATCTGCTCCTGGAAATTTCTCAAAATTTAAGACCTGGTTCCTAAATCTCTGTCTTACCTTTATATAATCAACTTGAAACCTTCCAGTGTCTCCAGGCTTCTTCCACATATATAACGTTCTTTCATGTTTATTAAATCAAGTGTTACCTATGATTAAGTTATGTTCTGTGCAAAATTCTACCACATGCCTTCCTCTTTCCTTTCTTACCCCCATTCCATATTCGCCTCTTACTTTTCCTTCACTTTCTGTCCCTTCTACAGAATTCCAGTCCCATATGACAATTAAATTTTCGTCTCCCTTCAGTAACTGCACAATTTCTTTTATTGCATCAGACATTTCTTAAATCTCATCATCTGTGGAGGTGGTTGGCTTGTTCTACTGTCGTAGGCGCAGGCATTGTGTCTACAATAATGCATTCAATATACTGGTCGTAGTTGCATACCAACTCTCCTATTTTTATTCATTATTAAACCTACTCCTGCATTACCACTAACTGATTTAGTATTTATGACCCTGTATTCACCTGAGCAGAAGTCTTCTTCCTCCTGCCACCGAACTTCACTAATGTCGAACTTTAAGATATCGATTTCTTTTCCTCTTTTTTTTCTAACCTACCTGCCCAGTTGATGGAACTGACATTCCACTCCCCAATCAGTAGAATGTCAATTTTCTTTCTCGTGGTAACGACGTCCTCCTGAGTAGTCTCTTCCTGGAGATCTGGTATATTTTACCCAAGACGACGCCATCATCATTTAACTATAAAAAAAGCTGCATGCCCTCAGGAAAAACTATGGCTGTAGTTTCCCCTTGCTTTTAGTTATTCACAGTACCAGCAGAGCAAGGCCGTTTTGGATAATGTTACAAGGCCTGATCAGTAAGTCATCCAGACTGTTGCCCTGCAACTACTGAAAAGGCCGATGACACTGTTCAGGAACTGCACGTTTGTCTGGCCTCTCAACAGATACCCCTCCATTGTGGTAGCACCTACTGTACAGCTATCTGTATCGCTGAGGCACAGAAGCCTCCCCACACATGACAAGGAAGAATAGAAACATATTCATCAATCTTTTGAGAATGGTTGAGGGGAGTTACTAGACCGTCTTCATTTATGTTGATCATTTATTTGTTTAACTGGTTATATAAAAGGTTGATATAATAGAGTCACATCGCACTACGATAACCCAAATGGGAACCTTAAGCATCAACAGTAATTGTTAAAAACTTCAAATTAAATGATGGAGAGGAAAAATTAATGAATGTGTCTACCACCAGAAACAACAACGAATAATAAACCTGTTACTCCAAAAGAAATATGATAACCACTGTCATCAAAACAAAATCTTGAATAAAAATTACTATCACGAGATATTAAAACGAACGAAAGAATAAGAAGCTTTAAACCGGTCTGGCGTTTTCCAGCGACTAGAGGAAGCAATGTGGTGCTGGTGCGAAAGACTCACACGTCCCCTTCATCACTGGACTTACTTGGAGGTGCTTTGCCGATCTTCTTCACAGGATAGCCGGCTGCGACGATCTGCCCAAATTTTTCTCCGAAGATATGACGCTGTTTGGAGGAATTTTCTGTTCTCTTAAAATGATTTCGTACACTCAGGATACTTTTAAAACAACCCTACTATATTTCACTTCCGCAAGCAGAACACCACACAACTGTTTCACATCAATGAATCATATTTCGTAAATCCGATGACTCCCGGTCCGGCAGAAACTATTGATTACTTTTACAATAAATATAGTTCCAAAAATCTCTGAAATTTATCAGAAGTCCACCATCCACGACTCTAGAGGGTCGGTAAGTAGGTAAGTAAGTAAGTAAAAGTGTCTTCTCGTTTCTTTCACACAGTTCAACTGTTCACAATAATGACTGACGTAGCATCGTCACGGAGTAAGGCGCACTTGCTGCTAATGGTTGTCTCGTAACTTCTGTGACGAGTGAGGCAACCACTTGCCCGCGCCGATCAACCGTTCACCTTGTGGCATTCTCTTGACACATGTCCATCCTGCGCACACAGAAAACCGGAGCGAGGTAGACACTCTTCCGTCTCTCACGCTCGTACGAAAATATTGGGTGTTCAAGATGGTGGAAAGTGGAAGGTCTCTAGAATTTGCGTCGAAATTCTCAAGGCACTATACATCCTTCCCCTTAGCTTGAACACTCGATATTTTATAGATATTCAATATGTACCAACAGTACCTATATCTTACATGGGTTGATCCTAGTAGTACCCTTTCTCTTTCCGTTTTGGTAGGTACGCCCCTTTTAACTTCCTAATCTATAGTACAGGTCGATGCCCTTCTTAGTGCCCCTGTCTGCATAGTATAAGTCAGCCTCTCTCTTGGGTTTGCCTATCTGCCCTTTTCATCCAATAAATGATAGATGCGCCCTCCTCGTCGTTCCTCAGTAGGCCTCTTGGTTCATTGCCCGTTCATACATCTTTATGAATACTATTCTTAAATACTCTCTGGTAAAATTACAGATCTACTTTACCCTCATATTCCACTTTCTAATACATCATCTTATGCCATAGAGTCCTCTTTCACATCTCACTTTTACTATATTAACAGATATCATACATGCAGATAGTAGATGCTACGTCTACCTGTATTTATCAACTTTTCTCCAAGGACTAGCACTGCACATGCGCCAAAGTAACGATGCGGGACCGTCACATATCAACAATGAAATATGTGCATCGATTCACATGTACATATAGCTATACTCCCCTAGATCCCTTGGCGGTTCTGACATCACTTTCGGTTTCTAGTCCGTAGTTTTGATGTTTGTGTCTAAGTGTAGTTTTGTATGTATGTCGATGTGTGTTGGTGCAGCCTGATTCTTTGGCCTACTTATCTGAAATAAATTGAAGGTAAAAGGAAACCACGCAGCGTAGGAAGGACTTCAGCGATAGAAGTGTATGTGTATGGAAAGAGGGAAAGCTAGACCAGTACTCAATAGAGAAGTAAGAAAGGAAAAAATAGGAGCGTTTGCTAAGACCGAAGAAGTGAAAGAAGATAGCCCCAAAGGAAAACCCTTCTCACCGCCCTCCCCGTGATCCCTACTTTACCGGTACTTGCGTCAGAAGCTGGAGAAGATATGATGTTAAACGTCTCCTGCAGAACGGACTTCCTTATCTTCACCTTTGAAGTCCCCAAAGAAAGATCTTAGCAACTCCTGTGGAACAATAAATGGTGAAGAATCAGTTACACTTGTGTGAGAGGTTCGTTGGTACTTACACTACACCCCCCCCCCTCTTTGAAAATCGATATAAACCCTCCCCATCTACCTCACATCTCATAAAAGGAATAAAATATACTATACTAAATGGAAAGTTACACACTATAATCAAATAGTTAATTCGTCAGTCACTTCATATTATATTATTCTTAAATATAATACTCTATTCTGTTAGTTCCATCTTAAAATCACTCGGTTTCCATAGTACCATCATATTATACATACTACCACAATATTATTTCGTTCATTCCATTTTATGCTTACAGAACATTATTTATTCCTTGATTCTCTTAAATGAATCACAATCTTGCAGTCGTATTCGGTCACTTTATTTCTCATATGAGAGGATAATTTAAGAAGTTGTTAATAGATTAAGAATAATTGAATATTTGAAGGAAATTTGGTGTAGGAAAACTAATGTGGAAGTAAAACCGAAAACAACTCACGCACTGACAGCCATCACTCCTCCCCTTAACACAGAATGTTAACGTCCCTGGGGAATATACAGTTTTAGATCCTTTACTTTGTATTTTCTCTTTTCCGATCCAGTTATGGTATCTACTAAAAGTAGTGTCTTGGGATGGATTACTGTTTGTACCCAGTAAGGTCCAGCATATTTCCGAAAAAAATTATGTGTCTCTTTCTTCAGGTCCGAGCTCTGAAAATGGTGCTTTACAAGAACTACATCTTCAACTTTATATTGCGGTTCTATAGCCTTCTCGTTATATTTGCTCACTCGTTGTTGTGCTTTGTTAAGTATGTTCTTACAGACTATTTCCTGTTCAAGTTGGAATCGTCTGTAGGTTGCTCAGACCACACGAATCATTTAATAAGGGGTTATCCGACAAAAGGTTTACCTATTACCTCCTAAAGTGTTAATCCCGTTGATAAATGAGGTAACTCATTAAAAATAATCTCATAGTCTTTCATTTTCGTTGCCCAAGACGTACGTTTTTCCTGGCAGTATGTGAGGCATAACTTCCCATTTTCTTTCATAACCCTTTCACATGGGTTAGAAGATGGATTATAGTTGGAGATTAATACTTGACGAATATTTTCGCACGTTACAAATTTCATAAACTAGTTACTAGAAAACTGCATTCCATTGTCGAAAAGGAACCGTTTCAGTTTTCCTACCTCGGGAAAGTACTGTTGCAGTGTATTACTGTTGGTGTGTTTGCTTTCTTAATAGGGTATAACTTAACATACTTAGACCAACACAGTATGAGGAGAAAAATATAGGCCACTCCTCCTTTTATCTTTTGAAATTGGTCCAATGAAATCTGCAGCTGTTAGATCGTGTAATGCCTTAGGAATAATTGGATACATTTTGTATTCAATGTGAGTGTTGCCCTCTTTTACCTTCTGAAAAATATCACAAATTTTAATGACCGATGCTATTTTACGTCGTAGCTCTTTAAATTAGTAGAACTTATTCATATATGCAATACATTTTTTTATACCGAAATGCCCATACCCCTTATGAATGTACCACACTTACTAGTCTTCTACTAAGTTCGGTATACATAAACGCGAATGTTGCGTTGTCTTACTGTCTCTCCAGAAAATATAATGTCCTATAATCTTCTACCTTCCATCTTGATTAGACGGCAACGACTTCCTAACAAACATAGAAAATATGTCTGTAAAATAAGGATCATTTTGGATGTTATCTGTTACTTTCTGAGCCATTTCTTGCACCTTGTTTAGTGGATATTCTAGTGATAAAAAATTAATCGCAAAACTACGCCAAGTCCTTCTGTACGATTTAGTTCTCTCATGTCTACTGGTAGCTGAGACAAGGCATAGGGTATAATATCCTCCAAACCCTTTATATACTGGATTTTAATGTAATATTCTTGAAGAAACGACATCCACCACATCAATCTACTATGTAGTAATCGAGAAAACAATGCTAAAGTAACCAAACAATTAACGCATCTTACACAGACCATCTCAAGAATTAAATACTTTGAATAATATCCAGCTACGAGAGATGTACCATACAAAGACAAACTAGAAACATTAGAACAAACAGAAGTTAAAGGTATAAAATTTATATTAGATACTATAAAATGAATATCCTGAGAACCCTTTAATTATGAATTATTTAACCTCCGCATATAAATAATAATGCCTTAAATAATTCATGAGCTAACAAATGGAAAAAGCACACTTCAGAGAACCTATTGCTAAATTTCTTATTATTAAACAAAGTCAATATAAAGTTGAAACAGCAATGATCTTTTTAAATTGAATTGAAAATTAGGCCCTGAATCCAATATAAATATAGTTACATGACCAATCAATAACAAGACCTTCCTGTTTAGCAAGATTGACTAGTGACAGATTTCAGATTTTCTAAGAGGTTAGGCTTTGACAATGTAGAGCATCGATGGATAAAGTTCAAGAGCATTCAGCATTGTACAATAACGCTTCGGTAGATATGTGTAACCAAAATTGTGAGTTATAGTAAAGGTCTACCGTGGTTTGACAACCATTTTAGAAATGTGTTACAAAAACAAGGTGTTTCACCGTAAATCGAAACGTAGTCGAAAACTGACAAACAATCGAAAACTAAGAGAAGCGAAAATCAGTGTGAAGGATGTGCGTGATCCGTCCAATGAATTCGAAAGTAAAATTTTATCCACCGACTTTGCAGAAAATCCTAAGAAGAACCGGTATAACGTTAGATAAGTAGACGGATCGAAGCCAGCTGTCCTGACACCCTGCCCACAGAACGGCCTGGAAACAGAGGATGACTCAGAAAGGCCGAGGTCTGTGCTTTTTTTCCCAAAATTCTATCACAGAGGAACATCGCACTGCAGTTCCTTCCTTAAATCGTCGCACGAACGACAAAATGACAGATATTGAAACAACGGACTTAGGGATAGAAAAACAACTGAAATCGCTCAGCAGAGGAAAGGCCAGTGGACCTCACAGGAGACCGACTGGAACCACACAGAGCGTGCGAGAGAGCTCGCCCCTGTGGTCTCTAGAGGAGCAAAGCTTACCTGACGCTTCCAAGCAGAGTCGTCGAACAGACGCACGAAACAGCAGGTCTACAACCCTGACGTCGGTCTGTTATAGAATTTTGACATCTGCCTTACGCTCCGAACCTCCTCTATCGGAATTAATGTGGGTTCTGAATACAAAAAAAGATCGTGTGTAGCGCAGCTGACTTTGTTCATGCAGTGTGGGCTCTCAAGGCCGGTATTGCCTTCACTAAAAACTTCTGGGCAGACAGGGCGCCGTCGATGTACGACAGTCTCCCCTGACGTTTCGTCTCCGACTGCGGGAGGCATCCTCCGAGGTGAAGCGGCGAACCACAGAGGGCGCCACTGTCCACCAGTCATCACTGTGAGGCAGTCTCTGGTAATGCCAACATTCTCGACTGAAAGTAATGTATCGTCGGTGCAACGCTGACCTCCAAACATTATCCACTTTAACAACTTCGTCTTTACTGTTGAAATTATTACGTTGTTTATCAATCTCGATAGCCTCCCTATACATGCGCACATAATAATACGAGGTTTTAGATACGACAATCGTCTCTCTGAATTTTATTTCATGATTTCCTTACTGGTATACATGCTCTGATATGGCCGATTTACCCGTGTGACCCAAGCGGCGGTTCCTCTTATGTTCAATAAGACGGGTGTTAACACTTCTCTTTGTTGTACCGAAATAAACCTGTCCACAACTACTAGAAGTGTTATATAGCCCGGGTGTAGCCAAAGGGTGTCGTGCACCTTTGCCAATATCTGCCGTTGGACGGCTGTTATTCGTCGTTGCTCATTCTCTGGCTAGAGCGAAGTGCTCGATCCATCTCCTTCCTAGAATGGCCATTCTTCACCAAAGTCTACAGTAGATGTTAAATCTCATCTTTTAAATAAACAGGTTGTCAAATTTTGTCCCCATATCTACCAAGCTTTTTATTGCACCTTTTCTTTTGTCTATGTTGGTGGTTAGAATCTTTATGCACATGACGATCCTTATGTGTGGCTTTTCTATACTCCTTATGACCCAACGTTCCGCCCCATCGTTTAATCACAGACACATCCAGAAAATTCAGCTGCCTATTACTCTTCGTCTCCATAGTAAATGGGATTTTCGGATTAATGCTGTTTAGATGTGTCAGGAAGGCATCCAACTCCTCTGCTCCGTGTGTCCACACTACGAAAGTGTCATCGACGTAGCGATACCATCTGGCTGGTCTCTTACTGGCAGCCTGCAACGCCTGTTGTTCAAAAGCCTGCATTAACAAGTTAGCAACAGGAGGACTAAGAGGACTGAACATAACCACCCCGTCAATCTGCTAATAGGAGTCACCATTGTATTGAAAGTGGGTTGTGGTGAGGCAGTGTCGGAATAATGTCACAATATCGGTAGGAAAAATATCCGCTAGGCATGAGGTAGCTTCGTTTACCGGAATCACACAATATCACACAATATCAATCCTAACGAGCATATCACGCGGGCCCACGCTCATTTCGTTAACTTGTCAATAAAATGAGGTGAATTTTGATATGACAGTCACTCCTACCAACATGAAGTTGCAGCAAATAGGCGAGCTGTCTAGCTAACTCGTCGGTGGGACCGCCTACAGCGCTGACAATTAGCCTCAAAGGAACCTCAGGTTTAGGCACTTTGGGTGAGCCATAGAGTCTCGGTGGCTACGCTTCTGTTTTACAAAGCAGCTTCTTATCGCCGGAGGAGGCGAATGGACAGTGGAGCCCTTTTCGCTGCCTATATAATCTGCGCTTCCTCGAGTTCTGTTTGCAGTTCGCCTATTTATCTCGGAGGATGTCTCTCGCAGACGGAGACGAAACGCCTGGGGTGAGTTTTATACACCGACAACGGCCTATCAGCACAGAAGTTTTAAGTGAAGACGTCCGGACACTGTTCGTCACAGTTCATTCGAGCTTACCATCACCTGAAAACACCATTAAACTCTGAATAACCTGCGGATGATCCTGTGAAGCCGAGAGGTCACAATTTGCCTTATATATTTTCCAAAACATTCTAATACGAAATCTGCAACTGTGGTACACTACAAATTTTCTTTGCTCCACAAATAGACAATTTTGTAGCCCATGGCCCAGTGAACGGCAACGGTCTCTAATTTTGTCGATTCGGTCTCATTTTCATGATCAGGAATATGTAACTGATTTGTACGCGTTGTCTGTAACTGTTACCCTAACTGCCATGGAGTAACCGCTTTACTCGTGTGAGCCTTGTGAGAAAGAGAAACTACTAGCGTAATTGAACTAAATGAGTCCGCAGCTCGTGGCCGTGCGGTAGCGTTCTCGCTTCCCACGCCCGCGTTCCCGGGTTCGATTCCCGGCGGGGTCAGGGATTTTCTCTGCCTTTTGATGACTGGGTGTCGTGTGATGTCCTTAGGTTAGTTAGGTTTAAGTAGTTCTACGTTCTAGGTGACTGATGACCATAGATATTTAGTCCCATAGTGCTCAGAGCCATTTTGAACTAAATGATTTCTGAACCGATAGCTTGGTTATGTTAAAGAACTCTGTTCGAGCGTGTAAAAACTGTCGGCCTGATTCTTTAGAGACTCAAACTTCCATGTGTCTAAAACAGCTTCAGCCACAAGATCGGAACAGTCTAGGTAATTTGCCCTCCATTTTAAAAATAGCTAGCTTTCCACGCTGCCCAGTGTGTATGAAGTCAAGTCTCCCGACCTGTGAGTCCTGCGATGATTTATTTCTGCAGGTACATTCGGTGCTGCATGCGGATACTGTCCGCAAAATATGCTGCGAATTGTTTCAGTAACAAAGCAGTATGAAGCTAAAATGTGATCCACGCTGTTGAAGCTTTACGGCGGGAACAAGGAAAACTTAGTAGGCTCAGCGGTAAATTCTTGCCCTTTCATTTGTGTGTGTGTGTGTGTGTGTGTGTGTGTGTGTGTGTGTGTGTGTGTGCGTGTGTGAGAGTGCGTGAGTGCCTGAGTGCCCGCTCGCGCGTGTGCGAGGGGTGGGGGCGGATTGAAGGTGTTGCCCAGTGGTGAGATTACAGGAAAGGTTTGAAATTGTCTGTAATTTGTATTGGAAGTCACTAAGAGCACTCATTTTCGAATACTGGCTGGGTAATTTTTCTCGCACTGATTTACGCTTCAAGACATTTAAATAGTTGGTAACTTATTGTAAGAAACGCTTCATGTGAGACTATACACTGAAGCGTCAAAGAAACTCGCATATCATTGCGTATTCAAATATAGAGGTATGTGGACAGGCAGAATACGGCTTATGTAAGACAAAAAGTGTTTGGCACAGTTGTCAGATTGGTTACTGCTGCTACAGTGGCGGGTTATCAACATTTAAGTAACTTTGGACGTGGTGTTCTAGTCTGCGCACGAGCGATGGGACACAGCACCTCTGAGGTAACTATGAAGTGGGAATCTTCCGCTAAGTCCATTTCACGTGTACGCTGAGAATATCAGGAATCTGGTAAAACATCGCATCTCCTACATAGCTGCTGCCGGAGAAACATCCCTCAAGAACGGGACCAACGGCGAATGAATAGAATCCTTCAACGTGCAACACTTCCGCAAATTGCTGCAGATTTCTATGCTTGGGCATCAACAAGTGTGAGCGTGCTAACCATTCAACGAAACATCAGCATATGGGCTTTTGGAGCTTGTCGCCCTCGTACGCTTGACGACTGCGCGTCACAAAGCTTTGAGCCTCACCTGGACCCGTCAACACCGAAATTGGGCTGTTGATGAGTGCAAATTGTATCGAGCGGATGGGCGTGTACGTGTATGGAGACAACATCTTGAATCCATGGATCCTGCATGTCGGCAGGGGACTGTTCAAGCTGGTGGAGGCTCTGTAGTGTTGTGGGGAGCGTGCAGTTGGAGTGATACGGGACCCCTGTACTTCTAGATACGACTCTGAAGGTGACACGTACGTAAGCATCCTGTCTAATCACCTGCATCTCTCCACTGTGCATTGGGGGGGATTTTGCCAATTCCAGCAGGACAATGGACACCCAACACGTCCATAATTGCTACATAGTGGCTCCAGGAACACTCTTCTGAGTTTAAACACCTCCACTGGCCACCAAAGTCCCCTGACGTGAGCATTACTGAGCATATCTGGGATGCCTTGCAAGGTGCTGTTCAGAAGAGATCTCCACCCCCTCGTACTCTTACAGATTTATGGACAGCCCTGCAGGATTCATGATGTCAAGTCAGTGCGGGAGAGGGGGGGGTGAGGGGGGCTACGCAGGAGTACCAGTTTCTTGGGCTCTTCAGCATAGAAAGCATACTGGTTTTAAATAGGAAAGGTATATGGAGTAAAGGTATAGCTAAGAAAAAGGTAAGTTGCCCCTAGGTATTACAAAATCCCATACTGCTCGTCTATGGAAATCAGTAGAAAATACATAATCATTATATGAATACAGTTACACTAGTACGCTTTGTAGCAAAACAATGACACTAAATTATAGAAAGAATGATACCGCATATTGTAGAATGAAGCCACGATTAAGTCAATGAGTGTTTGTGCACCATGCTTAAAGCAAGATTTTAAAGGTTATCTCAATGTATCTGTGAATCCCAAATATAAATCTCCGTGTGTAAGATTTGAAAAGCATACAGCAGACACTGGTTGCGGTGTGAATCAATGCGAAAGAGGGTCTGTAGTAAAAGAAGGTGTGGCAAGCACCGAGCTCTTAAGAATGCGAAGGGCAATGACTGTGTGTGCACGTAAACGGTGGATACAGCTTTGATCAAAACAAAAATAATAAATGTAAATACCGTGTGGCTAGGTCCTCCCTTTGGGTAGACCATTCGCCTGTTGCAAGTCTTTCGAGTTGATGCCACTTGCTTGTCGATGGAGATCAAATGATAATGGTAAGTACAACACAACACCCAATCACCCAATCCCTGAGCGGAGAAAATCTCTGACCCAGAAAGGAATCGAACCTGGGGCGGTAGGTATGACATTCCGTCGCGCTGACCACTCAGCTACCAGGGTCGAACAAAAAAATTATTATAAACCACTCTTGTGGTATGGTATAAACAGTGACATTGTTATAAATAGCCAAAATCAAAACAAAACTTTATATAATTGGTACTAACATGGTAATAGCGTATGAAAATATCTTTATTTAAAATTTGTTTAAAGTTATTTGTAAACTATTTTAAGGCTTTTCGTATTTTTACGTGGAACTGTACTGGAGCTGTTTGCTTACGTTGGAGATGGGAGAATGGACTGACAGCTGTTGAACACAACCTCAGTTGTGCATCTCTGGAATTTCACAATGCAGCACCACATCACGGACAACAGATCATAAATATTGGTGGCTGTTGCGGGTTGCTTGTGTATGTTGTGGTAAAATATGTAAGAGTAATGATCTCCTGTGTGTACGTATTTAGGAAATGTGTAGGTGTTGTGTTTGTTTTATTTGTAACCATGTGAGGTGGAAGCGTTTATGACGTGTAACAAATGTAAATAAGTGCACAACGCTGCACAATGCTGAGAAAAAGTGTAAAGAATGGCATTATGAAGACATCTGATGCTGCAAATGTTCATCGAACTGAAAGAACCACAATGCGCTGACAGTAGTTGTATAGAAGTGTAACTTTTTACAAGGATAAATATTTGTTGTTTTGTAGTCACGAAATAATTAAGTCGGTGTTTATATAAATAAATAGTTTGAGAAAAAGAATATAAAGCAGATTCAAGTTTGAAAAATAACAACGAACCACAAGTGTAGTGGAATGGTATGCCTTTTGAGAGATGATAACGAACACATTTATAAAAATTTGAGTAAAGATTTGTTTATTTCAAACATTGACTATTATATATGAGAACATTCCAATTTTTTGAAATATTTGAAGGAGGTGGATGTTTCTGGCTTTACAGCCATCATATTCAGCTACAAGAAGCTGTTCTCAAAGTAACTGAGAAGCCAGCAATGGGAAGATGACATAATATATTTGGGTGCCAGTGACAGATGGTTTACTCTATGGGTATCACTAGAAAGAGTGTCTAAATTGAGGTCCTCGTCTATGGTTCGCTGCTGTGTTCAGAAGTAGAGAGCCAAAACGATAAACTTCTGTTATTAATATTATAAAAACTAAACTGTGCATTTACTTGCATTTCATGTAAAAGTACCTTTCAATAACAAGTTATCATTCCATTATTTCAAAAGTGTTAATTACCACCAGTGCAAACAACAGCTGCTAAAAGAAAAGGCAGACGAAGCACTTTGAAGATCTTTGGATCGTGCCTAGCGTGGATGGCGGGTGAACTGTCAGTTCACACCTGGATCGGCAGTCTCAGAGAACAGACATGTTGTATCCCATGGTCAGTATCACTTATCAATCTCTGGTTTGTAAATGTAAGAGCTGGCTCGGCAGTTAAGGAGAATTTACATGTTGCCTGCCACAGTCGGTATTGGTTAAGTAATTAATTAGCGTCTCTAGTTGTTCAACATGAAATTGAGAACTAGTTTTATAGTAATCACGCAAACACGCAGTTAATTATACAGTTCATTCGCTGTGAAACTGTGAAGAACATAAACTATATGTGATTCGTAAAGTGGGCTAAAATTGAGTAGTTCCTCGTATTTGGATAACAAAAAAAAAGAGTGGCATCCTATTTAAACAAACCAACTTAGAATCTAATTATTTATAAAAAAAACAGTTCCTAGCTAACAGTTTATATCTGCCTCAAAAGAACGGATTCACGACCCACGTGCTGTTTTCTGCCCAGGGGACAACTACAGAAGACTCCACGTTGGATTTGTCATACACACATAAATCCGTCTCGCCATCTCCCTCTTACACTGGCCATAATTCGCATTTCATAAAATTGTTGAGTCAGAATAATTAAAGTATAGTCCTCTTTCTTATTTCAAAATTTAGCTTGTAGTGTATTCCTTTACATGTAAGTGACTTATGTTTGAGTTAGAGTGGTACATACATGTGTTGTACACGTATTCACATCTATTTGTAACTTAAATGAAGCACTGTTGCCGTAACTAATTGGTCATTTAGTGTAAATGACTGCAAGGGAATGGTGACCTTATTGTTTTGTACTGACTGTTACTATCCCGTTCAGTTTTTTTCAGTATTGTACACTTATATGGTTTGACTCACTTAGTCATTTACACAATATTTTTTACCAAAAGTAAAAAGTATTCTCATTTTTTTGTTTATTAACTTCTGTTGAGCACCTGTTTCTTATAACTGCAACTCTGTTAGTCAAAATAGTAGTTTCATTTAATCGGTACAGCATAATGTGCACCATGTAACAGGAAGGAAATACGTAGCTATGTGTGAATAAAGATGCTATGTGCATTCATCGGAGTTTTGATGATATTGTTATTCACTAAAATCTTCCTCTTAATTATACAGTGCAGAGCCAAAGAAACACGTACACCAGCTTAATATCGTGTGGGGCCCCCGCGAGCACGCCGAACTGCCTCAACACGACGTGGTATGGACTCGACTGATGTCTAGACCAATGCTGGAGGGAATTGACGCCAAGAATCCTGCAGGGCTGAGTTTTTTAGCCCAGCGGAAGTGTTTAAACTCATAAGTGTGTTCCTGGTGCCACTTTCTGGCAATTCTTCGCGAGTGGCATGTCGTGTTGTTGTGTTGGAAAGCCCCCAAGTCCGTTTGAATGCACAATAGAGATGCATGTGATAATATAGGAAGCTTATGTATGTGTCACCTCTCAGAGTCTTATCTAGACATATCAGGGTCCCATATCAATCCAACTGCACACACCCTACACCCTTACAGAGCCTCCACCAGCTTGAGCAGTCCACTGATGACATGCAGAGTCCGTGGATTCATGAGCTTGTCTCTCTATCCGTACACCTCCATCCACTTGATACAATTTGAAACGAGACTCCTCTGACCAGCCAACATGTGGCCACTCATCAACAGTCCAATGTCGGTGTTGACAGCCCGAGGCTAGAATGGCAGGTTATCAAGATTTAAGTGATTGGTTTTGCTTTACTTTAAGCCGCAAAAGCAACTGGGATCAAACATGATGAAGTTCGGATTTTTCTGTAGGGCTACTTACAAAGTGTACCATGAATATCAGGAATCCGGTAAAACTTCAAATCGTTGACATCGCTGCAGCTGGAGAAAGATCCTACAAGAGTGGGAGAATGGGACCAATGGCCAATGAAGATAATCAACGTGACAGAAGTGCAACACTTTGGCAAATGGCTGCAGATTTCAATGCTGGGACATAAATATGTGTCAGCTTGTGAACCATTCAACGAAACATCATCGATATCGGCTTTCACACCCAAAGGCCCACTTGTGTACCCTTAATGACTGCAGGACACGAAGCTTTACACCTCCCCTAGGCCCATCAACACTGATATCGGAGGATTGATGATTAGAAACATGTTGCCTGGTCGAACGAGCCTCGTTTCAAATTCTGTCAGGTGGATGGATGTGTATGGGTATGGAGACAACTTCATGAATCCATGGACCCTACTTATCAGCGAGCTGGTGAAGGCTCTGTAGTGGTGTGGGGCGTCTGCAGTTGAAGTGAAATGGGACCTGTGGTACGTGTAGATACAACTCTGACAGGTGACTCGCGAGGGCCCTACACGATACTAGGCAGGTGTACAAGTTTCTGTGGCTCTTCAGAGTGTAAATATGTAAAAAATTTCCCATCAGAATAGCTTTTTTATTCCATTGAAAATTTCGATTGACAAGAATATCCCCTATCCTTAACCATCTCTCTGAATTAAAAACAATGGTTCAAATGGCTCTCAGCACTATGGGACTTAACTTCTGAGGTCATCAGTCCCCTAGAACTTAGAACTGCTTAAACGTAACTAACCTAAGGACATCACACACAACCATGTCCGAGGCAGGATTGGAACCTGCGACTGTAGCGGTAACTCGGTTCCAGACTGAAACGCCTAGAACCGCTCGGCCACACCGGCCGGCTCTGTGAGTTTGACTTGGCATTATTTGGTATTGAACTTATCGCCCCTTAAAAAAGTTCAGCAATGCGCTGAGTACTGACAAGAAAGGATGTCACCCACTTGTAGCAAGAAAAGTAATAAACTCACAAATGAATCTGCCTGCTTTGAATACAGCACAATGTCACGGAATTCAACGCATTTGTTAAGGCCCCTAGGCGCTCGCTGCAGCTCTCAAAACTGCCTGCTCACCTGGACAAATATTTTTCGTAATGCACCTCTCTGTGCACTGCTCTGGGGTCCTATTCTGTATTTTTCGGCCGCTGTGCAAATCTAATCGATAGGCGACCGCACCGAGCGGCGTTGTTTTCGAAGGGGAGCCCCTACACTATTCCGTAAGCATACTGGAAGCGACGCCGTGCGGCTCCAGAGAACGGAGACGCGGAAGTCAGTTCTCCTCACGACAACCAATCAAAAGCAGTCTGCCTCAGATCCGCGCATCCGCACTGCGGCGCCACAGCGGCACCAACCCCAAGCGGCTAGCAGTACCGAAAAATGTGTGTAAAGTACGTAGTACCGTTCAAATTTTTCTGACCACGTGTTTCCATGCAAGCATGTTAACCGTGCGACTGTGTTCTGGAAACTGTCATAAATGTGATACCATGTCATTTTATTCTCAGTCATATCGACATCTTTCTTTGGATTTTACGTTTCGGAATGTGAATTAGGAATGGAGTATAGTTCAAATGGTTCAAATGGCTCTGAGCACTATGGGACTTAACTGCTGTGGTCATAAGTCCCCTAGAACTTACAACTACTTAAACCTAACTAACCTAAGGACATCACACACATCCATGCCCGAGGCAGGATTCGAACCTGCGACCGTAGCGGTCGTGCGGTTCCAGACTGTAGCGCCTTTAACCGCTCGGCCACTCTGGCCGGCGAGTATAGTTCCACAATGCACAAATGTGATGTAAACAGACACAGACGCGATGATTGGTGACCAGCCGTAATTGTCTTACACTGGTGTTGTTCCGCTCTTGGAAGTAGGTTCTACGTACTTTCCTATTAGATTTCTGATTACTGTGTCACTGTAAATGAAACTTTAAGACATTCTGATGTATTAACAGCCATCAACGTTTTTCTTTATCATACTTTAGCTACGTAATTTTCATTTGAAAATTCGTGCCGGCCGGTGTGGCCGAGCGGTTCTAGGCGCTGCAGTCTGGAACCGCGGGACCGCTACGGTCGCAGGTTCGAATCCTGCCTCGGGTGTGGATGTGTGTAAAGACCTTAGATTAGTTAGGTTTAAGTAGTTCTAAGTTCTAGGGTACTGATGACCTCAGAAGTTCCCCGCATCTCGTGGTCGTGCGGTAGCGTTCTCGCTTCCCACGCCCGGGTTCCCGGGTTCGATTCCCGGCGGGGTCAGGGATTTTCTCTGCCACGTGATGGCTGAGTGTTGTGTGCTGTCCTTAGGTTAGTTAGGTTTAAGTAGTTCTAAGTTCTAGGGGACTGATGACCATAGATGTTAAGTCCCATAGTGCTCAGAGCCATTTTTTTGAACCTCAGAAGTTGAGTCCCACAGTGCTCAGAGCCATTTGAATCATTTTGAAAATTCGTGTACAGTCACAATCTTTTTGTTAGCTCTACTTTAGCTCTGATTGTCCCGCTGTTCATATGTGTCGCGAAAATGGATGACACTGCTTCCTGTGTAGTAGTGAAACAAGCACGCGGAACACCGTTCATGGCTAAAAACAAGTTGTTCTTAATGTTTTTCTCAACATAACAGAGAAAAATCACCATTGACGTCTTTCGAGTAATGTGATGAAATAAATATACAGGACAATGTTGCATTATATTCATAGCGTAATCAGTAGTGGCATCGATTGGTAATTTAGTGAACTGATGGGCACCGGTATGAAACCTGTTACGATCTACAGTTCCTCATTATTCGGTTTGAATGCCTAAATCTTTTGAATAAGAAGTTTATCAAATACGTGGTAATTAACTCGCGCTTAACCATAATTTCTGAAGATAAATGCACGTATTCTAGTTTCTAATTATACATCACAAGCAGAATTCTAGTTTTCGTTGCTAATACAAATTGTCAATATATTATGAAAGATTGTTAAAGATTTTGAAGTTAAGAAAACATTACAAAATTAAATTTTTTGGAGAAAAATGAAAAATTTAATAATCTTTGTCTGAATATGCCCATTGGTTTATAGGACAGGCGTGATCTCAGACGAGCCAGGGTGATATGCGTCGTAGAAACACGTAAAACGATAATTTTCGCGGCGTCGAGCACACACTGCACAAACGCTGAATTTTTACGGTTGTCATCACAATGCTGGAATTTGAACAGAATAGAATTGATTTGGAGCCAAGTTAAGCGATATGTCACGAGAAAAAACAAGACATTAATGCTGCCAAACGTATTGGAATCAATGCACGAAGCTTTGTGACGCGTCACTGCCGAGCGATGGCAAAATGCAGAGCAGCACGTCATAGATGAGGAGGAGGAGGAGCAGGAAATGTGGACTTTTTGCTGGCTTGAGGCTCTGTTGCTGGTCGCCTCGTCATCAAACTTTTATATTTTGTCATCAGTCTACTGACTGGTTTGATGCGGCCCGCCACGAATTCGTTTCCTGTGCTAACCTCTTCCTCTGAGTAGCACTTGCAACCTACGTCCTCAATTATTTGCTTGACATATTCCAATCTCTGTATTCCTCTACAGTTTCTGCCCTCTACAGCTCCCTCTAGTACCATGGAAGTCATTCCCTCCTGTCTTAGCAGATCTCCTATCATCCTGTCCCTTCTCCTTATCAGTGTTTTCCACATATTCCTTTCCTCTCCGATTCTGCGTAGGACCTCCTCATTCCTTACCTTATCAGTCCACCTAATTTTCAACATTCGTCTATAGCACCACATCTCAAATGCTTCGATTCTCTTCTGTTCCGGTTTTCCCACAGTCCATGTTTCACTACCATACAATGCTGTACTCCAGACGTACATCCTCAGAAATTTCTTCCTCAAATTAAGGCCGGTATTTGATATTAGTAGACTTCTCTTGGCCAGAAATGCATTTTGCCATAGCGAGTCTACTTTTGATGTCCTCCTTGCTCCGTCCGTCATTGGTTATTTTACTGGCTAGGTAGCAGAATTCGTTGACTTTTTTCCCTTTACTTTTCCTAAAGCCAAACTGATCGTCACCTAGCGCATTCTCAATTTTCTTTTCCATTCTTCTGTATATTATTCTTGTAAGCAGCTTCGATGCATGAGCTGTTAAGCTGATTGTGCGATAATTCTCGCACTTGTCAGCTCTTGGAATTGTGTGGATGATGCTTTTGGGAAAGTCAGATGGTATATCGTCAGACTCATATATTCTACACACCAACGTGAATAGTCGTTTTGTTGCCACTTCCCCCAATGATTTTAGAAATTCTGATGGAATGTTATCTATCTCTTCTGCCTTATTTGACCGTAAGTCCTCGAAAGCTCTTTTAAATTCCTATTCTAATACTGGATCCCCTATCTCTTCTAAATCGACTCCTGTTTCTTCTTCTATCACATCAGACAAATCTTCACCCTCATAGAGGCTTTCAATGTATTCTTTCCACCTATCTGCTCTCTCCTCTGCATTTAACAGTGGAATTCCCGTTATCAACGTAGCAGCACTGAAATGTACCGCATTCTATGGAGTCCGATATGGAAGAAGATCTGAGGCTCCAATATTTAACTGCCAGGTGAAATCCTGGCATTGCGCTTTAACGCCACACACATCTCATGCTCGAAAATTACTCTTGTCAAAGTCAGGAACTTTCATCACTCGAGAGTGTGTTAGTTAAGATCGAGAACATGTTATGTTTTCCAGCAGATCACCTAAGAAGCGTATCGCCTCAGTTTTACCATCGTTTCCTCCTGTTCAAAAATTAAATGACATTCAACGCTACATTGTTCCCTGCTCGTCTCTTTTTGCTCCTTCATTGCAACTGTTCACGCCACTGCAGGTTAGTTGGACCAGGTGGCTGGCCAGTGCTGTCCAAGTTAAATGCGCCGGTAAAGCTGTTCTTCCGCATTGCCGCTGAGTCGATGTACTTGTAACGCACGGCACCAAACGTATCATGTAACTCTGCAGCTTTCGTGGCCGTTGTCACTGAAGTTAAAAACTTCTGGGCTTCTTGGGCAGCGTCATATTTCCTCTAAAGTAACCGACGTTTCGATCCGTCTGTTGGGATGTTCCTCAGTATCTACTGGTGTCCACTACTGCTAGACCACTTTAGTAGTAGTGGACACCGGAAGTTCCTCAGGAAGATCGCAGCAGAGGGTTCGAAACGTAGATTATTTTAGAGGAAATATGACACGGCCTAATAAAACGAAAGATCCTAGCTCCATAAAACGTATCCTCATTATCGTACTTGACTGTACTCGGGACAGCTTGGCTTCTGCTCCACGTGAACCGAATTCCAATGAGGTTGCAGCAAACACGGAAGAATACATAGTGTAATGTTGACATGGGGTTTGTACTTATGGTGAATGGAGTATATCACAAGAATAATAAATAGGTTTGAGATTTACGACACTTACCAAATTTAACAGCCAACGATTTTCATATAACCAAAAATATTTGGTGTGTAAATTGTAAAATAACCGAAACACACACACCATTTCATATTACCTGTAATTACAGACCGACCATGGATTTACCCTAAACTGTGTAATTACCTTCCAATTAACAACACTGATATCCGCAGAGAGGGTGCCCGATTCCCCCACGCCCCTTCCCCCCCCCCCCCCCCCCCCCCCACACCCCTCCGTTACTACGGTGGGTGCTCCGGCTTCTCAGGCGGCCGTTTGACACCAGATGACGTATGAAGCGGGCCACTTTAGGACCGGACACAGCGCCACACAGAGCGCCAATTGGCGGCTCTGGAACTCTCGGCGTCGCTTCTGTATTGTCAGCCACCCAGGGCGCGCGGCCAGATGCGTTTTTTGCTGGTCCCAGTGCACTGCGTTGCACTCAGACTAGCCGTAAAGCCCTAGGCCGGTGTTACACTATCACATTTCTTTGTGAAAGTTGATATGTCAAATATTTATATCAAAGACATTTGATGGTGTAGTAGAGAACTTTGTCAAATCTTGCTTGTCGCCAAATAAATACACTATGGGATCAAAAGTATCCGGACGCCCCCAAAAACATACGTTTTTCATGTTAGGTGCATTGTGTTGCCACCTACTGCCAGGTACTCCATATCAGCGACCTCAGTAGTCATTAGACATCGTGAGAGAGCAGAACTGGGTGCTCAGTGGAACAGACTTTTAACGTGGTCAGGTGATACGGTGTCAATTACGACATACCTCTTTATGTGAGATATCCACATTCCTAAACATCCCTAGGTCCATTGTTTCCGATGTGACAGTGAAGTGGAAACGCGAAGGGACACGTACAGCACAAAAGCGTAGAGGCCTGTATCGTCTGTTGACTGACAGAGACTGCCGACAGTTGAGGAGGGTAGTAATGTGTAGTAGACAGACAACTATCCAGACCACCACACATAAATTCCAAACTGCATCAGGGTCCACTGCATGTACTACGTCAGTTAGGCGAGACGTGAGAAAACTTGGATATCATTGCATCTTTCAACACGATCGAACACCTCTTCATAATGCATGGCCTGTGGCGGAGTGGTTACACGAGAATAACATCCCTGTAATGGACTGGCCTGCACAAAGTCCTGATCTGAATGCTATGGAACACCTTTCGGATGTTTTGGTATACCGACTTCGTGCCAGGTCGGACAGAGTGTCATCGATTCCTCTTCTCAGTGCAACGCTGGGTGATGAACGGGCTGCCATTCAATAACAAGCCTTCCAGCAGCAGATTGAACGTATGCCTGCGAGAATGGAAGCTGTCGTGAAGGCTAAGGGTGGGCCAACACCTTAAGGGGCTCCGGAAAGGCTCAAAATCATGGAAAGTTCAATTTTTACTTTTTTGCGTTTTCTGAATCTGCAGATTATTACCTTTTAATAGATATATAATTTATTCAATTCCGAAGACTACAACTATTTTTAAATTTTTTTTGAAATGTGTTCTACATGGGCGTGACCCACTGTGGCACTGTTAAACTGCTGTCAAATGGTGTTATTATTAACGTCCGTGTTCATCAGGTACATTTTAGTGATGTGAGATAAAGTATGTGTTGTGGCTAACTTGTGATGGTCCAATATATATCGGTGTGATTGTCGATTGTTTCATGTTTATTTACTCTGTCGTTATCTCGAAAATATTCGTAATTAATTCTGTTTCTTGAGTCTCTGTTTTGTTGAAGTATAATAATGAGTAAAAGTAAAGTTGCTGTTGCGACTTTCAATGATGGCAACATTGTAAGGTGCAAGGTATTTAGAAATATGGGAATGAAGATAGGTTCTAACATGGTACGAGCGATGCTTGCTTTAGACAAGGAACGCCTTCGGGCTGCAGACAGGGTTGTAAAGAGTCTAGAAATACAAGCAAGAGTAAACAGGAGGAGGAACAAGAGGAAGCTGGAGGAGGAGTTCGCAGATGATGAAGATAATCCATCCTATGGACCTGGAATGCACTAAAAAGTTAAACCAATCTTTGTCGCTCGATTCCCAAACTTTTATTTTCTCGTACTAATTACATGTTTTCTAAGGATCTTCCAAACATATTTGTTTCAAACTTTCGGTAAATGTTACACAGTACCTTCTGCATAATTTAACACAGCCTTTTTCCAAAAAACTGTATATTTTTGAATATATAAATAAAAAATCGCAAAAAAATGTTGTGAATTTTCATTACAATTGAAAAAAAATCATCTTTAATAACTGAACTAAAATTTTGTAAAATCCCTTTGTTAAGTTGTAGCCCATATTCCAATAAATAATCTGTAAAAAGTTCAACTTCCTACCTCAAATACTTTGTGAAGAAAGATGTAATTTATAAGCGTTATTTTAACATTGCAAGTATAGGGCGTTCCGGAGCCCCTTAATGAATTCCAGTGTTACCGATGGAGGGCGCCATGAACTTGCAAGTCAATTCCAGCCAGGTGACCGGATACTTTTGATCACATAATCTATGATCACATGTAAGGCCCCTCCGTAGATTTTTTCATGAAAGTCGTTCGTTTTCTGTTCACTGCATTGCGAAATGTAACCACTTCGAGCGCTGGCTACAGCTATTTGACATCTCTGTAATGTGTTTGCAAACTTGGCTTCAAAGGTGGGATTTTTCCTTCTGCTCTTTTTTTAATAAGTTTGCTACGACTAGGGTGGGAGGAGGGCAAAGAGCACAGTGCATGCTATTAGTTGTGTGTCGGTGGGCACGTGGAATACGCTGCAGGCGACATATGTCCACAATCACAGCTACAGGCATCCGCCTCTACATGTGGATTTTGAGAAAGCCAGTGTAGAGGATGTGGTCACATTAAAAAAAAAGTTATTTCTTAGCTTTCCATTATAATTTGTCTATTTTTGAACTCTGGATACCGCAAGTTAAAAAGCGCTTAATCTGTTTCGTACTTTTTATTGATTTGGTGGTTGTTGGAACACTAATTCCATCAATTAAATTATTCAAAATTAAAAATAGTTTTCATTGTCCATAGAGTATAATGGACATTTATTTACCTTTACATAGCCCTCCTTCAGTGCTTTATAAATCCCTTCACACCAGTCTGAAATTATTTTGGTAATGTGCAATATGATATTCGAGTTCTGTGCTGTAAACTAGGGTAGCTCTCTCATGTACCAGAAATCGCAGTGTGACTGTTTGTCTGTCTTCTGCACATATAGCACTTCTCAAGAGAGTATTCTGTCTTGCAATGTGAGAACTCAGTTTACTGAGAAAATACTGAAATAAACTCTCATTCATAAGTAATTTACATATTAAGCCTTGACTTTCTCTACTTGCAGCTCTCGTAACAGATTTTTGTGAATGCTTTTATTATCTTGATATAATACGTAGGGCTTCACACACGTATGTTTCCTTTTTCCGCCGTTTTTCTTCCAAATACGCATACAGTGAATTGTGGTACTAGCAACTGCAGCACACAATAACAAGTTGTTTTCCTCCATCTTGAAATTTCACAAAAAATATGAGGACAGTGTAATACCCCTTTTCAGCGCCGCATCAAAGAACTTTGTCAAAGAAATTAGACGAATAATTGATTATATTTCTCGGTCAGAGAAATATGACAGTGTAATATCGGCCTTAGGGAAGCAATGAGCATCTCACAAAAAAGTTTCGGCGTTTACTTAACCCTCGGCCCACACGAGTGCTCTTATTTGGACCTCTTACCTGGACGTTATCAGACGAAGTGTTTAAAAATACTGGGAAACTGAGTCACAGATCAAATACACAACTACATGCAGATTAAAAATACGTTATGTAGTAACTCGTTAACTGCGGAGCCGCCCCCAAGATACACACACCTGTGAGTTACTTGTTGGAAGTGTTGAACCACTGAGGATGGGGAAACCATGGCTGGGTTCCAGTCCTCGGTGCCTCTTTCCCCTCCATTCAGGTGTGAAAGGCGGGCAGAATGACCTCTCAGATGTCTCCGTGTGTGCTGCGATGAGACTAATTCTACAAGGACAGGTTCTCAGCGATCCGATCGACTTTTGCAACTATCTATGAGGGGACGTACGTTAAGATACCAGGTATCACTCACTGCAGCGATTCACCCTGGTGGGCCCTTATTTGCGAGTAATTTCCGAAAAAAAAGAAAAATTCGGAATTTCGCGTGGTGCTCAATAGCACTGAAAAAGGAGCGTTAATGATGATGATGTTCGGATTGTAGGACGCTCAACTTTGCAGTCATCAGCACCCATACGAAGTCCCAATTCTTACACAACAATCCAGTCTATTCACTGTCACGAATGATGATGATGAAAAAATAAGGATAATATAAACACGCAGTCCACAGGCAGAGAAACTGCGCAACCTGGCCAGGCATCGAACCTGGGCCCCGTGATCTAGACGCAGCAACGCTAGCCACTAGACCACGAGCTGCGGAGTCAGAAAAAGGAACGTCGTACGGTCTCGTTGTGTGGTGTAAGGGATAGGACAATAGCAACACGTGCAGGAGGAAACTGATGGAGCACATAAGCTATTTTTTTATTTTGAAATCTTCGTGGAAACTACTTTGATCATTATTTATATTCGGTTAAATGGTTTAAATGTACTTTTTTATTTCTATTCCGTTGGCACATTATTTTAATCACTGTATTAACTTTGTCATTTGTTTCAATTTTTTCTTTAAATCGTTCTTTTTCGAATCGGATGTTATATGATTATGAATTTAATATTTTTTGTCTAACAGAATACTGCATTATTTGAAACTTCCGATCAATGAGTTAAAAACCAAAAGCCGACATAATCTATCTATATTTGTACAATGGAATGGAAAATGTATTTTTATTACCAAATGTGCATTTTTGGCACAGTAATCGTCATATAAACATATAAAACATAATACACTGCGGGCAAAATAACGCAGATGGAAATTTATTTGAAAGACGCGTTTGTAAGTGAAACGAAATTCAAGCAAAATGAGAAACAGGCATAATGAACGCAATAATGTGGACGAAAAAAGATGGTGATAAAACAAAAGAAACTAAGTAGAAATTAATACATAAAATTAATTAAAAACATATGAACAAAGTCTTCAAGTAGAGAAAGAATGGCAGGAAGAAAAATGAGAGCAAATGAAGAAGTCGGTATTATGATTAAAATTATGTGAGAAAGCAACAGAATTAAATAATTCATTTAAATCAATTAATGGAATAAAAATAATGATTGAAGAAGCTTAGATAAAGCTTTAAAAATAAGGAACAGTTGTGCACCTGACGAGACTCGAACCCAAAATCACCGGCATGTAGGGTTGTTATCCTATCCATTACAATAGGCGACCAAACTGGAGGTTTCCCAATTTTTAACGGTACTGAATATCACACAAAGTTCAGAATTAATTTCTTCGTCAATTTCTCGCAAACGAGCGCCCACCAGAGTGAATGGCTGTACTGTGTGATACCTGGGATGTTAACCTTCGCCAGTTTCAAATAGTCGATCGCACAGGTGGGGGCCTCTCCCTGTTAGTCTTCACGATCTCTACTGGAAAGAAGAGCAGCCTTGGGATCCGCAATGAGTGTGTTGCTGAACGAGCCGGTCTGCGCCTGTCTCCAGCCTTCTGACATTGAGGGCTCCTGTGCGACAGACCCATCTCCGTCCGCACTGTTCTCCTTTGTGTACCTTCACTATCTTACGTTAGGCTTTTTCAAATGGGCCACACATACTTTAGCAGCACTGCAGCATAGATATCACGAGTATTTTCCAAGCACACTCCTTCCTTGTACTCACTCTGTTTTCCCTGTTCTCTGACATCGAACTGAACTCTGTCACTTCCTTTACTTACGCCTGAGCTTATGTCTTAGACCTCGTGGCAACAAACAGACGTGAACTTATTTATTCATATACACGTCAAGTTCCGTAGGGCCAAATTGAGGAGCAAATATCCAAGGTCATGGAGAGTGTCAGTACGTGAAATGGCAATATAGAATTACTAGCAGATAACAATAAAATGTCAAAATACCAAGACTCGTGAACAGAGGTCGAGAAGAGGTTCACGAACATACACCACTTATTGCCCGAACCGCCAGTTTCTGAATCAAAAATATCCTTTTACAATGAGAAGAGTTACCCCAAAATATAATATACGACAGAAGCGAATGAAAATAACCAAAGTCAACTAATTTTCGTATCACTTAGTTCAGGCACCGTTAAAATATTAAAAATGGCAGGATTAAGTCTTTGAACAGGATCCTGAAAGTGGGCTGTTCACGACAGTTTACTACCTATCTCAACCCCTAGATATTTGAACCGTTAAGTTTCAGTAATCATATGCCCATTATGTGAAACTAAAACGACATATGTTACTGTAATTTAGATCTAGTTTATTTTCTACAAGCCAAGAACTTATCTGATGAACTGCACTACTTGAAACCGAGCCAATGTTGCACACAACATTCTTTACTACGAAACTAGTCTCATCAGCAAACAGAAATATTTTAAAGTTACCCAAAATACTAGAGCGCATACCATTTACATAAACAAAGAACAGGACAGACCTCAACACTGATCCCTGGGGCGCCCCCCACTTGACTGTACCCAACTGAGACCCCACATCACAGCCATTCTCAGCGCTGTGAATAATGACCTTTTACCATCAGTTGCTAAAGTAAGAGGCGAGCCAATTGTGAGCAACTCCCCGTATTCTGTAATGGTCCAACTTCTGGAACAATATTTTGTGATCAACAAAATGAAACGCCTTACTTAAAACCAAATATATGCCTAGCGTTCCTAATCTTTCATTTAACCCATCCAGTACCTCACCGAGAAAACTGAATGTAGCATTTTCAGTTGTTATACGACTTCTAAAGCCGAACTGTAGTACATTGATAGCAAATAGTGTGATATAAAAAGATGGGTTATCCTTACATACAAATCCTTTTAAATAACTTTAGAAAACACTGATGGCATAGAAATAGATCTAAACCTGTCTACATTAACCGTTTCTCCCTTTTTATAAAGCGGCTTCACTACTGAGTACTTTCATCGTTCAGGAAATTGACAATACCTAAAGGCAAAATTTCAAATATGGATAAATACAGGGCTTACGCGTGCAGCACAGTGATTTAATATCCTGCTAGGCACTACATCATATCCATGAGAGACCTTAGTCTTCAGTGATTTAATTACTGACTCACTCTCCCCTTTGTCTGTATCACAGAGGAGTACTTCAGACACCAGTTTCGGAAAGGCATTTGCAAAGAGTTATATGATTCCGTGAAGAAACTAAATTTTTATTTAACTCACAGGCAATGCTCAGAAAATTTTTGTACATGTATCTAATTTATGATTAAAAGAAATATTTTTACTACTCACTGACTTTATATCGTCGACCTTGTGCTGCTGACCAGACACTTATTTCACAACTGACCATATGGTTTGAATTAGCTATTCTATTTGCTTATCACATACTCTTTGCCTTCCTAATAACATTTTTAAGAACCGTTCAGTACAGTTTGTAATGGGATACTGTAGCTTGATTGTGACTACTTCTAACATTCTGATATAATTCCCGCTTTGTTCTACATGATATCCTTATCCCAACAGTCAGCCACCCAGACTGCCTTTTACTGCTTATGTCTTAGACCTCTGGGCAACAAACAGACCTGAACTTATCGAATCAGTTAACGTAGAGGAAGATATCAGTGATCATAAAACTGTGACAGCACCTATGACGACGGGTCCTATAAGGAATGTTAAGAAAAGTAGGAAGATATATTTGCTTAGCAAGTATGACAGGATACAAATTTCACAATATCTCAGCAATCAGCATGAAATATTCGGTCACGAGGACGACGATGTGGAGAATTGATGTAAGGAATTCCAGGGAATCGTTCAATATGCGCTAGACAAGTATGTTCCAAGAAAGGTTTTAGGGAGGGGAGAGATCCACCATGGTTTAATAGCCGTGTTATAAAAGCACTACGTAAACTAAGAGCACTTCATCTCAGATTCAAGAGAAGTAAAAACCTAACTGGCAAACAAAAGCTGAAGAAAAAAATGTGTGTGAAATCTTAACTGCTTAGGTCATCAGTCCCTAAGCTTACACACTACTTAACCTAAATTATCCTAAGGACAAACACATACACCCGCGCCCGAGGGCGGACTCGAACCTCCGCTGGGACCAGCCGCACAGTCCATGACTGCAGCGCCTTGGATCGAAAAGCCGAACAAAGCGAAAATGAGCATATGGAGTGCAATGAGAGAAGCGGTCAACAAGTTTGAAAGTGAGACGTTGTCATCCGATCTGAGTAAAAACCCTAAGAGATTTAGGTCGAACGTAAAATCAGCAAGTGGATCAACATCATCTATCCATTCTCTTGGCGACCACACCGGCACCGAAACGGAAGATAACAGAGAGAAGGCCGAAGCACCGAATTCTGTCTTCCGAAGTTGTTTCACCGCGAAAGATCGTAACACTGTCCCTCCTTTCAATGGTCGCGCGAACGTCGAAATAGCACACATTGAGATAAGCTATCGCGGAACTGAAAAGGAGCTACAACAGCTTAGCAGTGGAAAGGCATCAGTACCAGATGAGATACCTAGAAGATTCTACAGAGATTATGCGAAAGAACTGGCTCCCCTTCTAGCAGTAATTTATCGTAGATCGCTTGAGCAACGAAGGGTACCTAGTGACTGAAAGAAGGAACAAATCGTTCCCGTTATTACGAATGACTATAGGACAGATCCAAACAATTGCAGACCTATATCATTGACAACAATCTGTTATAGAATTATGGAACATGTTTTATGCTCAATAATTATGACGTTTATGGAAAATGAACATCTGCTCTATAAAAATCAACAGAGATTCTGCTAACAGAGATCTTACGAAACTCAGTTTTCTCTATTCCTCTATGACATCCACAGCTCAGTGGACAACGTCGCTCAGGTTGATGCCGTGTTCCTTGATTTCAGTGAGGCATTTGACACCGTCCCGCGTTGCCGTTTAAAGAAAGAAATACGAGCTTACGGAGTATCGGAGCAGACCTGTGATTGGATTCAGGAGTCCCTTGCAGACAGAATTCAACATGTCGCTCATCACGGAACGAAATCGACAGATGTAAAAGTAATATCCGGAGTACCACAGGGAAGTGTGATAGGACCGTTGCTGTTCACAATATATATAAACGATCTAGTAGAAAGCGTCGGATGCTCTTTAAGGGGCTCCGGAACGCCCTATACTTGCAATGTTAAAATTACGCTTATAAATTACATCTTTCCTCACCAAATGTTTGTGGTAGGAAGTTGAACTTTTTACAGATTATTTATTGGAATATGGGCTACAACTTAACACAGGGATTTTACAAATTTTTAGTTCAGTTATTAAAGATGATTTTTTTTCAGTTGTAATGAAAATTCACAACATTTTTTTGCAATTTTTTATTTATATATTCAAAAATATACAGTTTTTTGGAAAAAGGCTGTGTTAAATTATGCAGAAGGTACTGTGTAACATTTACTGAAAGTTTGAAACAAATATGTTTGGAAGATCATTAGAAAACATCTAATTAGTATGAGAAAATAAAAGTTTTGGGAATTGAGCGACAAAGATTGAATTAACTTTTTAGTGCATTCCAGGTCCATAGGATGGATTATCTTCATCCTCTGCAAACTCCTCCTCCAGCTTCCTCTTGTTCCTCCTCCTGTTTACTCTTGCTTGTATTTCTAGACTCTTTACAGCCCTGTCTGCAGCCCGAAGGCGTTCCTTGCCTAAAGCAAGCATCGCTCGTACCATGTTAGAATGTTATTATTTACAGTAATAACACATACCTTTGGCTTTCCAACATTTCACCTTTTCTTAAAAGCCTTCAGAGGATTTCTAATAACTTTACTTTTACTCATTATTATACTTCAACAAAACAGAGACTCAAGAAACCGAATTAATTACGAATATTTTCGAGATAACGATAGAGTAAATAAACAATCGACAATCACACCAGCGATATATATTGAACCGTCACAGGTTAGCCACAACACATACTTTATCTCACATCACTAAAATGTACCTGATGAACACGGACGTTAATAATAATAACACCATTTGACAGCAGTTTAACAGCGCCACAGTGGGTCACGCCCATGTAGAACACATTTAAAAAAAAATTTAAAAATAGTTGTAGTCTTCGGAATTGAATAAATTATATATCTATTAAAAGGTAATAGTCTGCAGATTCAGAAAACGCAAAAAAGTAAAAATTGAACTTTTCATGATTTTGAGCCTTTCCGGAGCCCCTTAAGGCAATTAACTGATGATGCAGTTGTCTACACCAAAGTAGCAACGCCAGAAGATAGTAAGACTTTGCAGAACGACCTGCAGAGCATATATGAATGGAGCATGGTCTGGCAGTTGATCCTGAACGTAAATAAACGTAACATATTGCCCGTGGGTAGGAAAAGTAATCCACTGCTGTACAGGTACACTATTGATGACAAACAGCTGGAAAATGCGTCTGCCGTAAAATATCTAGGAGTAACTATTCAGAGCGACCTTAAATTGAATGGCCACATAAAACAGACAGCAGGAAAAGCAGACACCAGATTCATCGCAAGAATCTTGAAGAAATGTAACTCATCGACGAAAGAAGTGGTTTATAAGGCGCTACCCTGTCAGGTAGAACTAATAGAGGAGTTAGAGAAGATCCAACGAAGAGCGGCGCATTTAGTCCCGGGATCGTTTACCTGGCGAGAGAGCGTTACGGAGTTGATAAGCTCCACAGGCAGACGTTACAAGAGAGAGATTTACTTTTGAAACTTTGGGACAGCACTTTTCAGGAGGAGTCGGACAACATATTATATCCCCCCACATTCATCTCCCGAATTGACCACGAGGAGAAAATACGAGACATTAGATCCAGTACAGAGGTTTGCCGACAATCATTCTTCCCCTCGCGAGTGGGTTGGATGGACCATATGAAGGGCTTATTTCAATACTGGTACAAGTTAATTTTTGTTCATTATGAGATACAGAGTCCTAAAGTTAAATGAGGGCCGAAAAGTCTGCAGTTTAAATACCAGAAACATTGAGGTATATATACTTTAATATTTCAGGTATCGCAACTGCAGATTTTTAAGCGCTCATTTAAATTTAAGACTCTGTATCTGAGAATGAACAAAAATGGACTTGTACCACTATTGAAGTAAGCCCTTCATATAGTGGTACCGAAAATATCCTCCGCCACGCACCATCAGGTGCCTTCGGAGTATGATGTAGATGTATATATGAATTGTGCACGAGATACAGCAGGTGTTGTCATTATAGCCTATGTCACACCTCAGGCAACTTCTGCTTTGGAAATATCGTGGTATACATTAAACGAGAATACCAGGGGAATTAGCAGTGAAGAATATACTACTTACTCTCCATAAACAGTATGGTATGGAACAATGTGGACTGATTTGTAGTCCTCTACAATACTCATACTGAATGTGGAATAGTATCAGATGGATGCACGTGCAGAGGCCTGACTAACATATAGTGTCTGAAATGGACAGCGGCCTTTTCAGTAACTACACAGGCAACGGTCTGGATTATTCTTTCATCTTTCCTTGCCACATTACCCAACATGACCTTGCTATGTTACTACTGCCAACGTCACCAATCAAGGGGAAATTACAGCTGTTATTTTTCGCAGGAACATGCTGCTCTACTATTTGGTTAAATGATGATGGTATCCTCTTGGAAAAAGTGTCACAGAGGCAGGTTAATTCCACATTCGGATCTCTGGGCTTGCACTACTCAGAGGATAGAGTCATCAGAATGAACAGAACCGGCATTCTAAATCTCAGAGTATGGAATGTTAGATCCCTTAACTGGTTCGTAGTGTTACAGAATTATTAAATACTGATGGATTGGTTCAAGTTACATGTAGTGGCAGTTGTGAAGTACAATGGGAAGAAGATCAGGACTTCTGGTCAGAGCAATATAGGGCTACCAACACAAAATCTAAAAGGGAAATGCTGGAATACGTCTAATACCGAATAAGAGAATTGAAAAAAAGAAAGGATACAATGAGCAGCGTAGTTTATGAATTACTTTGGACAAGATAGACACAAAGGCAACACCCACCACACTAGTACCGTTTTAAATACCTGCTAGGCCGCAATTGACAGAGAGACTGAGGGGATGTACGCTGAGACAAAAGTAACTATTCAGAGACTGAAATGAGATGAAAACTACACTGTGAAAAGAAACTTTAATGGGATATACTAAAAGAAAGAGAAACGAAAGAAGTAGGAGGAGATGGACTGGGGAAAGAATATGAAACTAGAAGCCACCTCGTCGAATTAGGCTCTGAAAACAATTTAACCATTGGTAACAACTCATTTAAGATTCATGAAAGAACGTTGTATGCGTTGAAGAGACATGGAGACACCTGAAGGTATCCGATGGAGCACATAATGTTAAGAGACAAAAGTTTAAATCGCGTTACAAATCTCAAAACATTTCTATGTTCAGATGCGGACTGTAGCCTGCGGGCTTTCAATAAAAAATGAGGTGGTGTTGCCCTCAACTACGTACCTTCTGACTCACAGTTGAAATATTAAAAGTTTTCGCTGGTTTAGTTGTCTAGGGGCTGGGATACGTAGTTGCCGCATTATAAGCCAAATACTGCTGAGTCTATAGTATACAATATGAATACACGTGAATCGAATGGTGGAAGGTTCCTATCACTCGGCAATTGCGAATTCGGAACGAAATATAGACTTTCATAAATGAAAGACTGAAATTAAATAAATTTTGCAGGTGCTACACTCCTGGAAATGGAAAAAAGAACACATTGACACCGGTGTGTCAGACCCACCATACTTGCTCCGGACACTGCGAGAGGGCTGTACAAGCAATGATCACACGCACGGCACAGCGGACACACCAGGAACCGCGGTGTTGACCGTCGAATGGCGCTAGCTGCGCAGCATTTGTGCACCGCCGCCGTCAGTGTCAGCCAGTTTGCCGTGGCATACGGAGCTCCATCGCAGTCTTTAACACTGGTAGCATGCCGCGACAGCGTGGACGTGAACCGTATGTGCAGTTGACGGACTTTGAGCGAGGGCGTATAGTGGGCATGCGGGAGGCCGGGTGGACGTACCGCCGAATTGCTCAACACGTGGGGCGTGAGGTCTCCACAGTACATCGATGTTGTCGCCAGTGGTCGGCGGAAGGTGCACGTGCCCGTCGACCTGGGACCGGACCGCAGCGACACACGGATGCACGCCAAGACCGTAGAATCCTACGCAGTGCCGTAGGGGACCGCACCGCCACTTCCCAGCAAATTAGGGACACTGTTGCTCCTGGGGTATCGACGAGGACCATTCGCAACCGTCTCCATGAAGCTGGGCTACGGTCCCGCACACCGTTAGGCCGTCTTCCGCTCACGCCCCAACATCGTGCAGCCCGCCTCCAGTGGTGTCGCGACAGGCGTGAATGGAGGGACGAATGGAGACATGTCGTCTTCAGCGATGAGAGTCGCTTCTGCCTTGGTGCCAATGATGGTCGTATGCGTGTTTGGCGCCGTGCAGGTGAGCGCCACAATCAGGACTGCATACGACCGAGGCACACAGGGCCAACACACGGCAGCATGGTGTGGGGAGCGATCTCCTACACTGGCCGTACACCACTGGTGATCGTCGAGGGGACACTGAATAGTGCACGGTACATCCAAACCGTCATCGAACCCATCGTTCTACCATTCCTAGACCGGCAAGGGAACTTGCTGTTCCAAAAGGACAATGCACGTCCGC
Organism: Schistocerca americana; assembly: GCF_021461395.2. NCBI lineage: Eukaryota > Metazoa > Arthropoda > Insecta > Orthoptera > Acrididae > Schistocerca > Schistocerca americana. Next base: position 131,984,562 of record NC_060129.1, on the reverse strand, counting down.
ATGTATCCCGTGCCACCCAACGTGCTCTAGTCAACTACCCTGGCCAGCAAGATCTCCGGATCTGTCCCCCATTGAGCATGTTTGGGACTGGATGAAGCGTCGTCTCACGCGGTCTGCACGTCCAGCACGAACGCTGGTCCAACTGAGGCGCCAGGTGGAAATGGCATGGCAAGCCGTTCCACAGGACTACATCCAGCATCTCTACGATCGTCTCCATAGGAGAATAGCAGCCTGCATTGCTGCGAAAGGTGGATATACACTGTACTAGTGCCGACATTGTGCATGCTCTGTTGCCTGTGTCTATGTGCCTGTGGTTCTGTCAGTGTGATCATGTGACGTATCTGACCCCAGGAATGTGTCAATAAAGTTTCCTCTTCCTGGGACAATGAATTCACGGTGTTCTTATTTCAATTTCCAGGGGTGTATATAAACGACTTTAAATGATGAATACGATATCAGAAGTACCTTTAAGGATGCCCTTTATTCTTGTAAAACACTTATTGGTGTCGATGGTGACTAGAAATGTGTAAATTCCTTCCTCTGAAGTATCAATACCGGTAGCTTTTACACATTACATCAATTAGCATTACTGTGTTTCTTTTAACTCCGCCGATACATTTTTAATTTCAGCTGCTGGTGAGACCAATGGTAAGCCTCCGTTAGCAACATTGATGCTTTCCGCCGAAACACAATCACCCTCACTTGCAGCTGGCGAGACCAAAGCTACGCCGCCTTCTCTAATATCTATGCTTTTCGCCAACTCACAAATACTTGCTACTGCAACACCTTTCTTACTGCAATTGCTACTTTTACTAATACCTCTACAGTACTCTCCACACAGTTTCCTTCAACAAAATTCATCTCCTATTTAACTTCTTTTTAAACCACTGAATCTTCCCATTCATCACCATTCTCACACAGTCATTCATTACACATTCATAACTTACTTTATTCCTCGCAAATTTATACCCATTACTTTTACTTAAATCTCTCACAAATCTATGCTTCCTCCGTTCGCGCCTACTTTTATTGAAAGAGCCTCCTATATAGCCTTCCTCTTTAACACACTCCATATTACATATTTGTTGCCTTTATTTAAACCTATCACCATTTCTACCATCACCATTATCTACTGTCCTTTTCTTCACCTATTCAGATCGCCATCCTCGGACCTGAGATATGGCGAACATCAGCTTTACGCGATTGCACTTTGCGCGAATTTCCCCCATCAAATCTGCGTTCTCTACTTGGGTCCCGTTCACGGGTATTATCACTCCCGTTCGTTCTCCGATCATTGTGCTCATTCCAGCTACTATCTCCCTGACAATTCCTTTGATTTCGCTCCCGATTATTATTTTGGTGATGATTATTTGGATTCCCATTTTGATAACTATCACCAATTTGCTCTCAGGTTGAACTTCAAAGCCCTCTCTAATTTTTCTGCAAATTCTAGAAATTCGACCACGGAATCATATACTATGGACAAGACCCCGCTGCAAATTTTCGGGTAATTGCCTTTTTAACGAGGTGATTTCCATTAAAACCCCAGTGGATGTTCACATGCATAAGCTTGCCAAGTTCGCACTTTCCAAAATCTCTCATCGTCTCGTTACCGTATCTGTAACTAGGCCCATATAAGAATTCATTTTATATCCGTGTCTGTTTGGCCTCGCTCCAAAATTTATTCAAAAAACACTTTTCGAACTCTTCTTACGATTCACATGAACTGCATCTAACATTTGCCCAAGACTGATGGTCTCCCTCCAAAAGCCATTTAACGTATTTTATTTTCGCTTCGTCCGAAATGTCGTGAACAAAAGTGTGTCTACATGCAGCCAAGAAATTTACTGGGTGATATCTTCCTTCAGCTGTGTAACATTTCACAGATCTGGTATTGGCCCAAGGGATATTTATAAACGCCATGTTCTGTTGAGAGGCTAACAAATTTAAATCACTTTTTATGCGTTGCATTTGTCTTTTAAATTCATTTTCACTTGTGATACCTGACTTTATTTTATCTTTAATTTTGCACCCTTCTTTTCCCCGTCATGTACGCGATTGGCAATGTCACTAATTGCTAAATTTACCTCGCTTTTATGAGCATTTTGCGCTTTTATACAGCCACTTACCTTGCCTCCAAGTTCTGTCTGTATGTTATCCCTTTTTTCCACTAGATTTTTTTTCACTGATTCGAGTTTAGATTTTACTATTACAGCTTTGTCTGTAATGTTTCCCATATCCACTCAGACACATTTCAATGTATCATCAATTACTTTTTCAAGGTTACCCATAATTTTATCAACTTCCTCTTTCACAGCGGAACCTACTTCAGTTCGCATAGTACCCATATCAGCACGAATTGTATCGATAACTGTTTGAATTGTACTGATATTATTTGAAATTGTATTCATATTATTTCCCAACCCCTGGATCACTGCATTAGCTGAGACAACATATCTCTCCCACATTCATTCCCCTTGCCTGAATTCCTACTAGTTACACTTTCGCGCTCTGATTCAGACTAATGGGCTTACTTCCATTTTCAGAAATACGCATACTAGGTGACTGTTTTATATCCACAAGATCTATAAGCGAAGCCTGACCTTCAGAATCAAATAGCATCTCACTATTTGCACAGGCACATGTCTGATCTGAGATGGTTACCTCTCTCATGGTGATGCCGTCAGTTAGTGTCAGTGGAAATCAACATTGAAGACTGCCCAGGAGTACTCAAAGACACTGCCATCGTATTGGTGTTGATCTGTGCCCACCATTGGAGAAGTCGCCTCATGTAGTTGTAGCTGCTGCCGGTCGCCGCGTGTTCCAACCATCTCCGATACCGCTGTCCATTAAACGCGCTAACCGTTACTATTATCTACACTCAGCTTATCTAGACTCTGAGCTACCACGCAAATTGCATTTAACGTTATAGATTTGGATCTCTATCGATAGCATGTGTTAGTAGTGAAAATTACTGCGTAATTAACCTATTTCCAGAAACCTATTTGCGGAAAGAACTCATCTCACACTGTGTTATGTGGAAGGTTCACTCTACAGAAATTTCTACTGGTTTTGCAAAGGTTTTTAAACTATGCGTAGTACCCTGAATAAGAGAGAGCCAAGGAATTACCACTTTGCAGGATACAAATCCCGGACGAGCCCACAATTGAGGGCGTTCAAATTAAAAACGAGGTGGTGTGGCCCTCAACTAAGTACCCTCTGACTCAGAGTGGAAGTATTAACAGTTCTGGCTGGTTTCGTGGTCTAGCGGCTGGGATGCATAGTTGCCACGTTACAAGCCAAATACAGGTGCGTCTACAGTATACAATATGAATATACAGATGAATCGAATGGTCGAACGTCCCTATCACTCGACAATTCTGAATTTTGAACGTGATATTTACATTTATAAATTAAAGACTGCAATGAAATAAACTGCACAGGTACTATTTTAACGACTTTAAATGATGCGTACAATAGCAGAAGGAACCTTAAGAATTCCCTTTACTACTGTAAAACACTTATTGGTGTCGATGGTCCAACCATTAAATAAAATATATGTTGAAGAGCAGGGAAACAATAGATTCCTACTTCACGTAATTAGTTATGAACAACAACATAGCTCACGAGATATTCACTTCTAAACACATAGTACGTCTTCACTGTGGATGCCACGGAAGCCTCACAAGTGCACAAGTCGTCACTACTATACATTTCTCTCTCCCGGGACCACAAGCTAACTGCTCCTCTCTCCACGTAGTTCCTGCGACCGACCTTCGCTGATTCCCATCCAGCACTCCCGTGTGTCGTGTCCAGCACTACCTGCTCCTCCCCCACTTCCATACAGTCTCTCCATCAACGAGCGCTGTGATTGGCTAGAGTGATCCCACCGTGTCTTCAAGCCAACGCCCCCTCACAAACGTATTAAAACACATACGAAATACTGGATTAACATTTAAGTCTTGAAATTAAATAAATATTCCTAGGCTGGACCATAAACACACTCTAACACACATTATTTAATACATGAAAAATCAAATAAAGATATATCAAAGGAATAGAAACAGAAGGTAGGCCAGCAGCCTAATGTCTGTGTGCTTTCTAAAATACAGTAAATATTTAACCAATTTCCTTATGAATAGTATACATCGGATACAAACATAGACATAGATGAATAAATACGTTTATAAGCATGCTGCTACCGTTTTCTCATGTGTATGTGGAGTACTTTTGGCCTGACGTGATCGATAGTAATCGATTACATTGACCTTTAATAGCTCATGTACTATTCCAATTACATGCCTGTAATTTTGCACCAATATCGGTTTACACTAACAGCTTTCCAAAGAGACGTCGATAAACAAAATCGGATGAACTGTTTAGATATTGGAAATTCGTCGCTGAGTGTTACTTGTATAATTTATTATCAAATACTAAACTTGAAACTAATAAAGACATTGAAAATCCGATTACACCACCAGAATTGTCGTGCAAATGATGGTAATGTACATGTTTCTTTTAGAGGTATCATGATTCCTCTGGCCACTATTAAATTCTATATGAACTGTGAGATGTCTGCCCTTATGGTTTCACAAAGTCCGCCATCTCTGGCACTCCCTGCATGTCTCCTTCATCGACACAGCCTCATCGTCGAATTCCCAGCCATGCAGCTAATGGACCACGTGTTTCGGCCGTTGTGTGGCATCACAAGGTTGATAACGAGTTGTGGCTTGCCGAGCAGCCCCAGCGATGGCCGCCAGCTCTGAACTTAGAGTATTTTCAGGGCGCCACAACTTGCCTGTTACCTCAGAAGTCACATTTTAACGGTTATGTAATGCAGATTAAAACTTCAGAAAATGCGGGAAGATAAGAATTTTTCTATGTGAGACCTGGATAAATTTAAGGAAACTGGGTATTTTCGAAAAGGACCATTAAACGGTGACAAGGATAAGGCAGAGGTAGACATATATGCAGATTTTCCAAAATCTTTATTAGCTGATTCTACAATGTGATAGGTGCGGTAGGCGATGATGTCTCTGTCGACGAAACTTTCCAGGCCAGGAAAAATTGGGAACTCCTGTACCTCCTCGAACAATGGCTACAGTAAGCCATCCGTTACCATGGGTAAATGTGTCATTAACGTCTATGCTAAAGTTAAGTCTACAGCCACAGAAAACACAAGGCCCGTCGACAAGTGCAGTAGATGCAATGTTTTTGACGGAATTCTTCTTCTTGTCTGCAGCAGATGTGGAGAATTCAATGTTCTCAATTGTTTTGTAGACTGTTTTTCTAGCGCGACGACGGTAGCGTCTGTACGGCATCTTGGCAGCGTTCAATGCTGCTGCTTGTGCGGCAGCTGGTCCGCGACTGATAAGACGGCGCTCGCTCGCCTCTGTACAAAGCGCCTGTGTAACTCCTCCCCACGGTGATAAGCGCCCATGTTAAACGCCTGTGTAAACTCCGCGGCACGGTCCCTGTAGTTTTAAGGCCGAAAGAAGAACTTTTGTCATGCCATACACGTTTCACCTTTATTTTTTAAAAGGAGCGATCAGTGGCAAGGTCTGGAATTCTGCAGTGAGCGAAGTCACGCAGCTGTTACATTAAGGCATTCGCATTCAGGAACATGTTGGTTCAAAGCCCCATCTTGCCATGCAGACTTAGCTTTTTGTGATTTTTCCTAATCCGCTTTTGGAAAATACCAGGACTGTTTCTTTGAAACAGCGCATTTTTTTCTGCATCCCTTCGTACACCGAGCTTGTGTTCCGTCGCTAATGACATTGTTTTCGACGGGACGTTAAACTCTAATCTTCGTTTCCCCTATATCTGTTACCTGGCTAATCTACAGTTCACACTTAAGTTCTAGGAAGAGGGTTAATCACACCGCTTTTCCACTCTCGTTCGCAGGAGAAAGGAAAATTTAAATATTTTCTTGTGAGCTCCAGGTCATTTTGTTTTATACAATTCCCCATAGGAACAAGTCTGATAAAAGGCAACGAAGAAGTTGATGAAAGTTAATAACGCAAACCAACCAACCAACCAACCCTCGGAAATTCATGGAGATCAGACATGGGAGAGTAAAATTTTGGAATAAGCAAAAGTGAAGTGATCAATATGGCCACTAGTATCCGAAACGGACAGACGGTAGATGAAGAAGAATTATTATCATATTTTTATGTGTAGACGTTAGTAAAAAAAATTCAGAGGCAAAAATTGAAATTGAAATTTCCTGATGAATGCTTGCCGCAACAAGAAACGCATATAATTTGATGACCGCCACATGAGATTGCACATCATATCTGTAACCCTCTCTCCCACTTCTCGCGATGACACACAGTGAGCTGTACTTTTTAAAAAATTTTTGATGATGTCCCTTAATCGTCTCTCGTAAGCATCTCACATTGCGGAGAAAATCTCCAGAAGAAGATATAAAAGCGCAATGTTGGTAGCCTTGTCAGTAGATTTGTCGCAAAATCTGTTTTGTCGATAATACGCAGTTCTCTTCCACCACAACATTTCCTATGTGTGGTCCTAATTCTAAATTGTTTGCGAAATGTAATCCCTAGGTATTGAGTTTAATTAACAGCTTCTACATTTGTGCGATTTTGTAGCGTAACTGAAATTTTACGCATTCCTTTTAGTACACGTGTGGATGACCACACACTTATTATTGTTTATAGTCAATTGGTACTATTCTGACAATCATTTTAAATTTTTGAAATTTGATTTTATCTTCTGATACCTTTACTAAACGGCTTTACCTGCAAACAATCTAAGAGGGCTGCACAGATTGTCTCCTAAATCGTTTACATAGATGAGAAACGGCAGAGAACTAAAATACTTCCTGGGGAATCACTAGATATCACTTCAGTTTTACTTGATGAGTTCGCTTCAGTTAATGTAAACTGGAAAAGGAAATCACGAATTCAGTCGCATAACGGCGACAGTACTCCAAAGACACCCACTTTGATCAGAAGCCATTCGTGAAAAAAGATGTCAAAAGCTGCTTGGAACTCTAGAAATACGGAATCAATTTCAGATCTCATGTTGATATTATTGATTACTTCGTCTGGATGAGTTTGACAAGAACTATGTTACTGTAGTTCTTCTTTCACTAATGCCTCTTCTCAGATGCATATATTTGGTTGCCTGTCTCTCCCAGTACTTCCTAATCTGGATCTCTATCTTATATCAGTTACTTCATACATAATTTACATTGTATTTTTCGATATGTTGATTATACACTATTTCTATCTCTATACAATGTTTCAAATCTGCTTTAAATGTGTTTTCAGTCGTTCTTCACATTTAGATGCGCTGGAGAATAGAGGTATGAAAACTTTACTAATATGATGGTCGTCTTGGTATTTTCCATTAACACTCATTACTTACCTTTTCGTCTTCCCTTTGTAAGGGCCCGACAGCTCCCTTAGGGATACTAAGAACTGTTGTGGTGGTGGTGTGAACTTCTTCTTCATTTCCTCCAGTGTCCAGTTCCGCCTTTCTCACTGTTCTGATGAAATGCAGAGCGGACTGTGGCACAGACTTGTTCTCATATTCTTCAGTATACTAACACAGCCTTAATTAGTTCCTTCTTTCTCAAGGGCAGTCGATATAGGTTTTGTGGTGACGTGTCTAGTGCTGTTATAAAATCTGAAACCCAAAAGAGTATTTGTTAGTTATTCCTTTGCTGGACAGTTTCATCCATGACATGCAACGGTTCCGCTGCCCTGTATGTGCTTTAATTTATTTATTTTCACGTCACGTTCCGTAAGACTAAATTGAGGAGCAAATCTCCAAGGTCATGGAATGTGTCAGTACATGAAATTACAACGTAAAAGTAATAACCGATAAAAGTAAAATATTTATGAAGCCGAAAAAAAGTCAAGCCATATGTCTAAGTAAACACAGTAAACAACACAAAGAGAATCAGCTTAATTTTTCAAACAACTCCTCGAGAGACTAGAAGGAGTGACTTATGAGGAAACTCTTGGGTTTACATATGAAAGCGCGTGGATTACTACTAAGATTTTAGAATTCTTGCGGTAGCTTACTGAAACTGGATACTGCGCACCTTTCTGCACAAGATCCGATCCAAATTCAGGTTAGATTTCTGCCTAGTATCAACTGAGTGAAAGCTGCTTATTCTTTGGAATAAGCTGATATAGTTAACAAGAAACGACAGTAAAGAATATATATATATATATATATATATATATATATATATATATATATATATATATATATATATATATATAAATAATCAGACTAGTGAACAGAAGCCGGCAAGAGGTTTGCGAACGTACACCACTTATTGCCCGAACCGTCGCTTTCTGAGCCAAAAATATCCTTTTAGAATGGGAAGAGCTACCCCAAACTATAATACCATACGACATAAGCGACTGAAAATAACCAAAGTAGACTAATTTTCGTGTCAAACGATCACTTACTTCAGATATCGTTCGAATAGTAAAAATGACAACATAAAGTCTTTGAACAAGATCCTGAACGTGGGGTTCCCATGACAGTTTACTATGAATCTTAACACTTAGAAATCTGAACTGTTCAGTTTCATTAATGATGCTGTGAAATTAAAACGTCGGGTTTTGTTGAATTGTGTGTTAGAAACTGTAAAAAATACTTCTGTGATTTAGCGTTTGTTTATTTTCTACAAGCCATGATTTTAAGTCATGAACTGCACCATTTGAAACCTAGCCAATGTTGCACACAACATCCTTTACTACCAAGCTAGTGTCATCACCAAATAGAAATATTTTAGAGTTACCGATAATGCTAGAGTGCATATCATTTATATAAATAAGGAAAATGAGTGCGTCCAACACTGATCCCTCGGACATCCCCCATTTGACCATACCCCACTCAAGCCCCACATCACAGCCATTGACCTTTTGCTGTATGTTACTAAAGTAAGAGGTGAAGCAACTGTGAGCTACTCCCTGTATTCTGTAATGGCCGAACTTCTGGAGCAACATTATGTGATCAACGACCGAGTTGAATCAAAAAATATGCCTAGCGTTCGAAACCTTTTGTTTAAGGTGTCCAGTACCTCAAAGAGAAAATAGAATATAGCGTTTACAGTTGTTAAACAACTTCTAAAGCCGAACCGTGCATTTGATAACAAATTATCTGATACAAAATGATCAATTATCCTTACATACACGGACTTTTCAATAACTTTAGCAAACATTTATGGCGTAGAAATAGGTTTAAAATTGTCCACATTATGAATTTCTCTCTTTTTATAAAGTGGCTTCATTACTGAGCCGTGTGTGGCTCATCATGTATTTTACACCCTGTTTTTAACGTACTTCCACCTCACTACGTTAATTTAAATTACTGGTGTCGATGAGTTGCTGCTTTGCCTGACTCTGAGTGGCGCTAGCATCGCATATCGATATATCCCCTCTCGTAGTACCTTTGTTCGACCGCTATTACTTCCCGGTCGTTGTCTGTCGTAAGTGAGTTCGGGTCGCGAGTTAGGGCTGCTAGTCAGTTGGAACACGTCTAGAGCGCAGTCCGGACCTGCCAGTCGGGGAGTTGCAATGTGGCACTGGTGCAGTCGGGTTGCAGCAGCAGTGAGGTCTGCGTCCACATGGCTCGCCCGACCATTGCCGCCACGCATCACTTCAGCCGGGCCACCGTCTTGCTGGATCCTCGGTCGGTCGTCCTACCAGACGACGCATTTTGGCTCGCCGATCGTTGATGAGTCGGCTGTCTCTGTGTGTGTGTGTGTGTGTGTGTGTGTGCATCCACTCCTGATTTGTCTTCATGCGTGCTAGTTACTGTTGGGTATCGTTCAGGTCTTCGTGCAAGTGTTTGTCAGGCTGTGTGTATAGTTGGCGTTATTTCCACTGACGATTGTTTTAGATGCTGTCCGCATTCTTAGGGGAGTCGGTCGGTTGGTGCAGACTAGGGAGGACAACTGCGTGTGGCGCTGTTGTCTGGGTCCGCTGGCGGCCCCTTCGCAGTGTCGGAGCATGTGTGGAGCTGTCGGATCGCTACAAGCTTCGTGGCTCACCGACCCAGGACGTAAAAGTTGAGTGGTGTGAAGTACCCTGGTCACGTCCATTCATATTGTGTCGTTCGTTTCGGTGGTTCTCTGGTGGGGAACTTTTCCTGTGAGTAACGCCGAGTGTTTGTAGTGGTGAAATCGAGCTGCCGTGCAGTGGAAATAACTATATTGGTTTACTACAACCGAAGTGCACCAGCGGAATTTTCTGACTTGTGGCCGTTGGTGTTCCGGTTACCTGCCTTGGCCACTAACGTAATTTTAGGCAGTGTCCTTTCCTCACCTGTTGCCGAATTCCAACATGGTGTGTAGTTTTGACGGCTTAATCCATATCTCATTGTGGACAATCATGTACATAACAGTTTGGTCCTTGAGTTAATGTACCGATTGGAGGGAGCAAGTCGTTTGGTCGAACGGTCCGTTACCGTCTCTTGGTTGGGTTACCAATGGATCAATTGTAGTTGGGCCCACCACCTGTCTCATCTAAGTGAACGTAAGTGTTTCGAGGGCAGTCCCACCCCCTCCCCCCTCGCACCTGGAGGCGTCTGAGTGTCATTGTCTATACTGTCCTTTTCATGGGTGTTTAATAGTGTGTTGGTAATCTATTATAGCCAATGCTTAAATAAACTGTTATTGTTTTTTATGTAAATCAAGAGCCTTCAGCCTGTATAAGTAAGCTGAATTCTGGCTAGTGGATATTTTGCTGAAAGTTACTGTTGTTGTGTATCTTTTCACTTAATGCACTGTCAGCCACTTAACACTTAAAGGTTTAAGGTATTTTGAATTTTTGGAAAATCAATTGTGGGCCTTCCGCCGCTTAAAACCTTATTCTTAAATTTAGTTATTGTCGTTGCGTTCCTTTTCATTTAGTGCGCTTTCAGCCACTTAAAACTTATAGGTTTAAGATATTTTGAATTCTTGGAAAACCAACTGTGGACTTTGGCTGCTTAAAGCCTTACTCGTAAAATTTCACCTTAACCGCAAACACTGCGGCCTTCTGCCTTAAAAGATTTTGGTAATATATTTTAAAACTTTGAAATTTAATTGTGGCCTTTAGCCGTTTATATTGCACCTTGTTTATGTTTGTTCTGTCCACTTTTGCCCTGAGGCTTTCAGCGCAGCTGTGATATGTTAATTATTTTATTTGCAATGTCACTTGAAATTTATCTTGTTGATTTTTAACATTTCTTGTTTGGAGACGTCCAACCATGAAATAATTGGATATTGAAACTCGTAGTTGGAAAGCTGCAAGGTGCAGCCATGTGCCGTTTTGCTTTAAATGTGTTTTTAAATTACAATAAATTACAATTTACACTTTATTTGTCCCTTTCCACAATCCTATCACCTGTTCTTCCCAACAGGTTTAGTGGGCGTATCACTGAGTAGTTTAATTGTTCAGGAAACTGATCTTTCTTAAAGGAAATATTACAAATCTGGCTAAGTACAGGGCTAACATGTGGAGCACAGTACTTTAATATGTGCAAGAAACTCCATCATATCCATGAGATTCTTAGTCTTCAGTGATTTAATTATTGATTCAGTCTCCCCCTTGTCTGTATCACAGTGGAGTATTTCAGACATCAGTCTTTGGAAAGGCATTGGCCAAGAGAGTTACATGATTCCCTCTAGGATCTAAACTTTTGTTTAATTCACTCGCAATGCTCAGAAAATGAATGTTAAATACTGTACATGTATCGAATTTATCAGTAACAGAAATATTTTTACTACGAACTGACTTTATACTGTCGACCAAGTGTTGCTGACCAGTAACTACCTTCACAACTCACCCTATTATTTTAATTTTATCCTGTGAATTAGCTATTCTATTTGCATACGACATACTCTTTGCCTTCCTAACAACAGCTTTAACCACCTTACAGTACTGTTTATAATGGGCTACTGTTGCTTGATTGTGACTACTTCTAACATTTTGATATAATTTCCACTTTGTTCTACATGATATCCTTATCTCGCTACTCAGCCACCAGACTGCCTTTTACTGCTAGTTCCCCATTCTACTGTAAGCTTGTTCCTTGGCCATTTGAAAGCCCAGTGGTTTTCGTTTTCCAAGCAGTGATCATAGTTTTTGTGAATATCTTGTTACAGTGTGGAGAGAAATCTGCTTAGGTTCCGACTGTCTCCTTTCTTGTAATGTAGAGCAATAACACCGTTGTCACAGCGTTAGGTTAGTCTTCTACACAATACACACTTTGTACATATCTTCTACTGTACTACTTCTCTTAGCGATTTATGTTGAAATTTCGTCATTTCCAGGTGTCTTTTATTTCTCCACGAGACAAATGTCTTTCTATACCCATATGTTATCACAACCATTACATGCTCTCTCATCCTTTCTAAAATATTTCTGGATAGATTTATTTAAGTTTGCATGATATTATGTCCTATTAGATAATAACTCAGTCGGTACATCGTATATTTTATATTTATTCTTCTTATTTGCGCATGCTACATCTTCTACTCCTTTGCAAATGATGTTTTTTAAATGCATTCTAAGCCAAAACGAACGACTCGCCACGAAGGATTACCGAATGGAAGGGAAATCGGTAGATGTGATGTACATGCACATGGAACACATGCAAAAAGTGATTACACTTTGGAGAAAAATAGAATGCTGTATTCAAAAGAAAAGCCTTCACAAACTGAGGAAGTCAATAACGCGTTGGTTCACCTCTGGCCCTTACCTTGTCAGTGAATGATAGAGTTGTTTGATGTAGGCCTGACAAATATGGTTCCAAACTATGTCTCGAGATAGTTGGATAACCCTACCTGTAATGCTCGAAACGTGCTCCATTGCGGAGACATCCGGCAACCTTGCGGACCAAGATCGGGTTTGGCAAGCATGAAGACAAGCACAAGAAACTCGCACCGTGGGCGGGCGTCCATTATCTTGCTGAAATGTAAGCCCAGGATGGTTTGCCATGAAGGGCAACGGCGCATAGGCTACCGTCGACGTACTGCTGCGCTGTAATAGTGCCGTGGGTGACATCCAGAGGGCTACTGCTGTGAAACGAACTGGCACCCCGGAATATCACTCCTGGTTGTTGGGTTGTATGGCAGTCAACAGTCATGTTTGTATTTCACCACTGTGTGGGCTGTCTACAGACACGACTGCGTTGGTCATCGGTGCTCAGTTCGAAGCTGGACTCATGACTGAAGACAGTTCTACTACACGCAGTCAGATTCTAGTCAGAAGTATGTATGTATTAACTGAATAGTGCACGATATCCCTCACGAGAACATCCAACAACTCTATCAAATAATGCGAAGCCCAATAATTTTGGACAGCAGGTGAAACATTGGAGCTACGATTCTATCTATTTTGTACATACGGGTTCAGATAACCTTCAAATTCTGAAGGTGGGAGGGATATAATACAGGGAGCGAAAGGCTATTTACAATTTGTACAGAAACCAGGTTGTACTTATAAAAGTCGAGGGCAATGAAAGGGAGTAGTGTTTGAGAAGAGAGTGCAACAGGGTTGTAGCTTATCCCCGATGTTATTCAACCTGTATTTTGAGGAAGCAGTAAACGAAACAGAGGAAAATTTCAAGTAGGAGTTAAAATCAAAGGAGAAGAAATGACAACTTCGAGATTTGCCGATGAAATTGTAATTCTGTCAGAGACAGCAAAGGACGTGGAAGAGCAGTTGAGCGGACTGGACAGTGTATTGAAAGGAGGATATAAGATGAACAGTGAACATCAACAAAAGCAAAACGAGGATAATGGAATGTAGTTGAGTTAAATCAGGTGCTTCTGAGGGAATTAGATTGGGAAATGAGGCACTTAAAGTAGTAAAGAGTTTTTCTATTTGGGAAGCAAAATAAATGATTATGTTCGAAGTAGAGACGGTATAAAATGTAGACTGCCAATGGTAAGAAAAACGTTTCTGAAGAAGAGAAATTTGTTAACATCGAGAATAGCTTTAAGTATCAGGAAGTCTTTCCCGAAAGTATCTGTATGGAGTTCAGCCATGTATAGAAGTGAAATATGGACGGTAAATAGTTTAAACAAGAAAATAATAGAAGCTTTCGAAATGTGGTGCTACAGAAAAACGGTGAAGATTAGACGGGTAGTGGAGATACTGAATAGAATTGGGGAGAAGAGGATTTTTGACACAACTTGACTAGAAGAAGCGATCGGTTAGTAGGACATGTTCTGAGGGATGAAGGGATCGCCAATTTTGTATCATAGGGCAGAGTGGAGGTTAAAAATCGTAGAGGAAGACCAAGAGAGGAATACACTAAGCAAATTCAGAAGGGTATAGGTTGCAGTAGTTACTGGGAAATGAAGAAGCTTGCGCAGGATACAGTAGCGTGGGGAGCTGCATCAAACAAGTATCTGGACAACAGCAGCAACACAAGCATACAATACATGGCGTACCACCTAATATCGTGCTGGACCTTCTTTTCCCGGCATAGCGCAGCAGTTTGATGTGGCGTGGACGCAACAAATCTTAGGAAGTGTCCTGCAGCCTGGTTGAGACATGATACCTCTATTCATCATCATTAGTCGTTTTACTCATTGATGAGTGACATGAACTCACTTCCTCATTCATTCTTAAGTACTTGAAACTTCGAACAGATGTCTCCATCCAGAGCGATCTTCAGCCTTTCTTAATATAATGTAAAGAGGCAGGCTGGTAATCTTCTTCGCTTGATCCAACCATCTGTTTGCTGCTCTCCCACGTGGTCTTCTGCCCTCAATTTCTCCCTCCACGGTGGTCTTCTCTAAATCATTCCCTTTCCTTCTCAAGATGTGCTGCAGGAACTGAAGGTATCTTTGGCTGACACAAGAAGATAACATTCTTGTGATTTTAAGTTCTTCTATTATTGAAACATTTCTTCTCTTTTTGTGTCCATGGTACACGTACCTTCCTCCGCCAACATCACATCTTGAACGCATCAATGCGGCTTTTATCACTACCTCTCACGGTCCACGCCTCGCATCCATATACAAATACAGGAAACACCAATGCTTCTACCAATCACATCTTTGTTGTCTTGGATATTGCCCGATTCTGCCATACCTTAGTGAGTTTGACCATTGCGGCTCAGCCAAGAAATATTCGTCGCCTTATCTCTTTATCACACATTCCTGTATTGAGTATAGAGCCTAGATGTACATAATCAGTCAGTATCTCCATTTTCCTTAAGCAAACTGTAAGTTGGTTTTGACCGACTCCTTGGCGATTTATAACCATTAGTTTGATTTTATTTCATGTTTATCTTTAGGTCATGGTTTAGACTAATATCTTTCATTATTTTAAACATAGCTGCGTGACAGCAACGGTTCCACGTAATAAGATGAAAAACAGCCGACCAGTTGCAAAGGATAAAGTTATCTTTACCTAGGTTTCGATAGGTTTAAACCTATCTTCTTCAGAAGACGGCAGTATTACATTAACATGGAGTGATACGTCGTTGCAATTTTTACAAACATCTCCATAGCTCCATTAGTTCAAATACAATATAGCCCTAAGAGTAGGGTTTGTCAGATAAATAAAATTAAGTACATGGAAGTCGGAGAGCGTGTAAGCAACTATATCTTTCACTCTTGAGAAGAGATTACTAAGTTCTTCCTACCTTCCTGCTATGAGTGTAGTATCATCTGTAAAGCATAAATTGTTGATTTTCCTGCTGTCAATTGAAATCACACCATCCAAGCCTTCCAGTGCTTTCCTGATTACACACTGCACAGATATTGTAGAGCTGAGGTGACAGTATGCAACCTTGTCCGACGGCTCTATAGCCATCCACAACTGTGAAAGTGTTGCCATTGAAGGTTTATTTTTACCAACTGACCTCTCGGTTACATACCGTAAATGTTCTACGACATTGATGATGGGAGATTTGGGAGGCCAAATAATTCGCTTGAATTGTGCAGAACGTTCTTCAAACCAGTCAACCAGTCGCGAAAAACTTTGGCCCAATCATATGGCGCGTTGTCATCCATAAGAATTCTATTGTTGTTTGCAGACAGGAGGTCAAAAATGGCTGAAAATGGTCTTCAGATAGATGAATATAGCGATGATTGGTTCAGTTGGACCAGAAAACCCAGTCCGTTCCATGCAAACACAACCCACACAAGCCATCATCAACTTCCACAATGACTTGTTGCCAACTTTGGTCAGCTCTGATCAACTGCTTGCGATAAGCGGGCCAAAAGTGAATCAACCCATTACTGAATTGCTCAGTTTCTCTTGAAAAAAGCATCCAGTTTTTCTCTGAAATATTGATAATGTGTTTGTGTGTAGATCTACATTACATCTATTGATTTGAATCGCATTCGAATAATTCCTTCATGGTGCACACTCTCTTTTTCCT
The DNA here is from genome assembly GCF_021461395.2 of Schistocerca americana. Lineage (NCBI taxonomy): Eukaryota > Metazoa > Arthropoda > Insecta > Orthoptera > Acrididae > Schistocerca > Schistocerca americana. The sequence goes on along the minus strand of NC_060129.1, from coordinate 131,968,191 downwards.
TAGAGTGTGTTCCCGCCCCCCCCCCCCCCTCCTCCCCCGTCAATGTCTCTGTAACTGTCATTTTCCCAGATGTTGAGTCCGCTGTTGCCTAAATCTGTCTAATGATCACTTTCCAATAATGCACGACTTGTAGTTTACTTTAATCTGTAACAACTCGAAGCCTTCTTTGTATTCAACTAATTTATAAAATGAAGATTTTTGTAGTTCTACTGTAAGAGTCGGACGTTTAGTAAAGTTAATGTATGAAATTTCAGAAATTTGTACATAGTTCTAGGTAAAATATCTATAATAAACCGGAATTCAGTAAAAGTAATTAAATGTTACGAAATGAATGACATAATACAAACTGACCAGATCGTCGTAATTTCTAAACGCTTACGTTCAAGCTGCGCGGTTGGCCGCGGAGCATGATGGAAAATAGTATTCGCATGCATGGTTAAGTATAGTGACGAATCCTACTTTCATTTGGATGGGTTCGTCAATAATCAAAATTGGCGCATTTGGGAGACTTAGAATCAGCATTTCCTGATACGGAAGTTTCTTTACGCTCAGTAGGTTACTGTGTGGTGTGCAGTGTCCAGTCACAGAACAATCAGCGCGATATTCCTTGACAGCACAGTGACTACCAGTATTGGAACCAGGGTGGATGCTACCTCAATGTATCATTATCCAAGAAGGCGGTGATGACGTCATCTAAGAAGGCGGCGATACCGCCGACCAAGACGGCGGCTGTGACGTCAATCAAGATGACGGATATTGGCGGAAAGTTTAAATTTTGGTTCGAAAGTACCACGCCCCCTCCCCCAGAAAAATGGCGTGAAGTTCAAATTCCAACAGGATATTGCACCACATGATTCTTATCTCTACTAAGGAAAGAAAATTGCTTGAAAAAGGACTTGTCTTTATTATTTAATCACTTTCAAGCAGGTGTGTTCGCAACTGGGTCTGGACTCTTAACTAGCTTAGTTCATATCGGTGCCACCAGAGGGCGCTCACCTGACGTCAGATCATGACGCAAGTACTGTTATTCATTATGGCTCTATTCAGTGTGTTCACCACTGGGGCTGGACTCCAACTGGCTTAGTTCATATTGTCGCCACAAGAGGGAGCAACCATGATGTCCATGATGCAAGCGCCAGTCTTCAAGATGGCATCACCAAGCGTATCCACCACGAGTTCCTGAGCCCAACTGGCTTAGTTCCTATCGTCGCCACCACTGGGCGGCTACTGTGATGTCAGATGACGCCACAAGACACCTGCTATCTCTCTCTCTCACGAGCGTCATAACAGGACACGTGCTGCGTCAGTGGCCCACGAGTGAGCAACCGCTGACGTCACAGCCTCAAACCCGCACCTTTATACTCGCACTGGACATATTGTTCAGAAAATATGCTAACGAATTTAACTGAACACAAGTGACACCAACATCGCCCATCTAGCCTATGAATTACATAAGTACTTAATTCCATTTCAATTGTACTCATATTCAATAAGTGAATTTACAATTTTAATATTTAATGTTCTTATGAGAAGTTCCACATTTTCCCACTATGAGCACAGTTTTCATTCATGATCTAGCATCCCCCACAGCCCTAGATGCTGCACTCCTATTGGCTATTGCATTACGCACATGATTCGACTTCATAGAATCTAGGACTTGGAATCAAATAGTTAAAGTCTCCACCATGATCCTCAGCTCCACGTCCCCTTACCGACCCATGTTGGCGTGCTAACGTGTACTAACGTGCACTAACCTGTACTAACGTGGACAGTGCCTGTTGTCATACAAGATGGTGGGGTGAAATGACGGTAAAACAGACAGAACACAAGTCTTTGTTTTGCTGGAGGTGTCTCCACCACGAGATTTACTGTGCAACTGACCTACTACACATTACTGCCACCAGATCGTACTGTCATGCCTCCTATGTCCTAACACCAGATGGTGGTCTGTAGGGGCGAGAATGGCGCCAAAATGAGTCAGGCTGCGCTGCGCTGCTGGGGAGAGTAAGGAAGGAGTGCACTCTATTTATTTTCGAGCATTTTACTTAGGGATGGAGTGTATTTATCACACTGACGCAAAATACTCCCCATGTTATACTTGGGGTCACAATACACAGTCTGGAGACACGCAAAAAGCTCCTAATTTGAGTACAGACCTGCAAACGGCCCCTAACTAATGCTTAACAGTGATGTGTAGACATGCTCAGTACTCGTAAACTCTGCAAATAGCGCATAGCCCAGGTTACAGACCTACTCGCTAAATAATGCAATCAAAGCTCACCGGCAACCCAGCCAAGTGACGCATGTGTCAGCTGTCAAACCAGACACAGCTGCCTACAGAAATGACACCGATACATTGCTTTTCATACTTGACTTAGAGAAATTCCTATCCAAATACATTTTCACCTAGACGCGGATGATGGCACGATCGGACGGAGCAAAGGCTCACATACAGAGTGCAGACGCTCCAAGTTTTTCCGTGCGCGCGTTCGGTTGACGCGGCCGACGCACGTGAAATTTGCGTCTATAATGTTTCCCTTCTACCGACGTCACACAACTGCAAGGCGGAGACCCCGTACTCGAGACACCTCAGGCCAGCATTGTCTTTACCGCAGGTGGCAGAATATCACAGGCTGCTTCCATCTAACGGAACACATGTGACGTGTTCAGCTGTGTGTACCCGCCTCAGCATGGCTCACGCCGCGTCTCCCAGGGAAACGTCTGCGTGGCGGCTCGCCATCTAACGACGTTCCCAATGTTTTTCTTACTTCACATGGGTTTGTAAAAGAAAATAATAGCCAAGTCGACCTCTCGGGAATTTTATAGTGTCCCACAAATATTTAACGCAAGGTTTCTAGATATCTCAACTTGTATGCACGGAAATTCCTACTCTAACGGAACCTGTTTACTAAAATTAACATCCAATGCACTCATCCCAGCGCTCCTAACATCTTACCCCTCCACATTTCAACATACGCAAACGTTCCCTCTGCTATGTACAGACCACTATATCCCAGAACAAGCGAGGTCAATGAACAAAGCATTCTAACTGGCTCTTATCGAATGTATACACCAATTACTTGTGCCGCCGGTATCGAAGCACCGTCCACCTATTCTTTCTGGGGCTTTCAGCAGTTATTTTACACAGATCGCTAAATTGCATTGATAGTTAAACAAGAAAAATTGTCACCACATTATCAAATATGAACCAGACTCACCAGAATATTGCAAGCCAAGAATATATTTACCTCTGTAACTACAATTAAATATTACTATTTCTGCTACAGTCTGACGCCAATCAATGAACAGTCAATCTCTGCTCTTGACGACTGTGCTGCAGTACGTATAGCGTATATAATTCTCCACTTAAAAACTCTCACTCATACCCTCATCGTTATCATTGTGCTCAATCTGTATGTCCCTCACAATAGCACACACAGTCATCCTCTCTAGTCGTGCCATAACATGAACCATACTATCTTTACAATGCAGTGTATACTCATTTTACACAATGTAGGCCACACTAACATTACAATACAATATATACATATTTTTGACAAACAATGCATTTATCGTTTATATTTGCACAGCATGCCAAAATATTATCGTACACCTACACCCACACTGGCTATATATTACCATGCTTCGCAGTCCTAGGGAAGCACCGTCAGCCTTTTCTTTCCTTCTACAAAAGCGACATTCATCGCTAATAAACTACTTTACACTGGTCACCATTTTGCACCGACAACTAAACCTCCCAAAATTCTTTACAAATCATCAAATACATACCGGACTCGCAACAATATTTGACCACGAAACCGATCACCATCGCAGCAATATATCACCGAGTACCATGTCGATCTAGTAAACATACAGTTCATATCCCCCACCATACAGAATCACCCGTTTTACATCAGCGGACCGAAGTCGCTCTCAGAATTGTTCTACAAATTCGTCATCGTTTCCCCTCGATACAAACGCGTTACTTTCTCTACATCCTTGCCTGCTCACTTTTCTATTCACGTCTCCAGATTCGGCGAATACAAGAAAACACGTCTTTTCGCCATAATATTATATCATTTCCGCTATACTTCTCCATATCAGGCACTAGGTAGCGTCCTACCGATTGCTAACGTAACATAATTCCCGACACATAGACTCGAAACCATTTCTCTACAAACAGGAGACTGTAGCTACGTGGAGCATTTTCTAGACCACTGACTAACTAGAAACAAACACATGAAAAATCATATTTCCACCCGCGAATACCGATGTCGCTGATCTAACATACTGCACCTCATCCATATAATTTACAAGCCAACTAAGGTCTTTCCCATGTCTAGGGAACAGGAAACGTATCTTCCACATGCCAGATGCACACACTACAGTCAATCTTCTCTCAACTAAATAAAGACGCGAAATGTGCAGAAGCAGTCAACCGGATAATTTACATGGGAGGGAATAACGGTCCAGCGCAAATGCACCTCCATACACAATCTTCTCAAATTTCCAATTGATCACGAAAGTCACCCATCTTACGATCGCGATCTCTATTGAACGTCATTTTACCATGAGCAAAGTATCATAAATACACCCTACTGAAGGCGGTGGCTCTGGAAATGGAAATATCTGTACCTGCCTTTGCTATCACAGTACACCAAGTCAAGTCCATACCTTCCCTACAACAGGGCATAGTCATTTCCTTTCCACAAACACATACTTTATTAACCTAATTCTCATATATGTACATATCACACACACACACGACTACTACTAAGTATAATAGTTCTTAAATAAATCATTGCCTACGATGTGAAATAATGCTGACCCAAAGTCAATGATGGCTTTGCCTGTCCCTTAGGTTCTTCTAGCGAGTCCTACCACAGTGTCATAGAAAGAGAGACGTAATCGAGCAGAGGTTAAAGAAAAAACCCCATCCCAACAGCTACTGCATGTTACTCTCACAAGCGCCCTTGGTTCTCCTGGTGCACACAAGTATCCATGTTAAAAGCTATACCCGCTTTACAAATGGTGGTACGACACTACCTCTGAATGAGGTAGTTTTTTCGGGACAAACACCATGACAGTGACAGTAGGAATATGTAAGCCCATGATGCAACCTCAGGATAAAAACAATGAACTTTCAAACTGATTCGGCTAAGGAACGTGGCATGTAAGACGTATTTGGGACTCCCTCACACTGACCCCAATTAGATAAGTCTTTATTATTTGTAGTGCATTCTGTCTCGAGAACACATCTGAGTTCCCACGATACATCCGCTGAGTTATAGGCCATGACTCAATGAGAAACAACACAAACAGTAGTAGTAGACGATGTGCTGACTGAGGCCATAAGAAGAAAAATGTACACTAGCTTGTCAGATCTCTAGCGTCACGCTATATGTTACAAATTATGTCCCTCATTTGGAATCAGATCTTTCCATTCAAGTACATACTTGCATAGGCTCAGTCACAAGTGAATCATATTTCAGGCACTCTCATTTCTCTAAACGAATCACCTTCCTCGAACCTAACAGCTACAGTAAAATTAAAACATATTTTTTAGTCACACCCTACACATACTGCAGCCGCATCCCTTTCTACAACTTCGCGCAAGTCATCGCTCCAATTTAAGTCGTAACTGAGCAGAAGTCGGAGAAACACATATACAACACATTCAGCACTCCATGTAGAAACAGAACGACCACATTTACTGCAACAGGAGCGTGTTCTGACCATTCGACGGAAAGGCGCGCAATGTCCTACGTCCCGAAACTAGTACTACAGATCCTCACCCATTCAAATCAATCAGCCAAACATCATATCATCATTATTCTCTACCCCCAACTAAGAAAAATTACGAACTATAAAAGCTCATCCTATTTACAAGTCACCTATCGACCAATGCGTGTGCAATTACGTATAACTGCAGTGGTCCTCCACCACGGAGAAACACATTTCACAATATTTCCCCAGAACAGCGTAGCGTGCAGCCATCCAAACATTCCTAACGGTGTACCCACAGCGTTGCATCAAACTGCTACTGCTACTGCTCTTGCCTCTACGACACGATCCTATTAAATATACAGGCACCGCAGAGACCACTTTAAACTTTGTTCAACTGTACTCTAGAGCCAATGAACGTATGATACGCTCCCTCTGGTCCTATTTAGTTATTTCAAACACTGTTTTCTAACACCCTTTTGTGCAACACCAAACATTTCATTTTTTCTGCCACAACTTCGATGCCTGTGTTAGGTTCTAAACTGACATTAAGGCACTCTGATCGACGGCCTCTCACAGAAAACTAGACATCCGAATGTCTATCATGTAAATCATTTTCTTACTGTAACTACGATAACAGGCGACACACGGTGTATGATTTTAAATAAAACACAATTACAATGTAAGGAAACTAGAAGACTTGGGCTGCATTGTGGGGAATTTACAAACTGATGTTCGAAAGCTATTGACGACCTCTACATTTTTAACTCATCTGTCACAATGACAGAATAGAGATGACTCTGCATTCCATTCCTCATTCTGCACTCATGTACGTGATCACTGTTTCGCTGCCACCAACCCACAGAAGCTGTCACCCATGCACAAAACTCATTCCCCAGCTCAAACAAGACTCGTCAGACAATCAGTATATGATAACCAACAGCGCACCAATGCACGGATGGGATGGAAAAGACACCACCCATGTACTGTGCAATTTTAATCAACCAGTTGATAGTGCGAACAATTTTAACAATTTTACAGTAACACCGGCCAATCATGTTCAAAATGGTTCTGAGCACTATGAAACTTAACTTTTAAAGCCATCAGTCCCCTAGAACTTAGAACTACGTAAACCTAACTAACCTAAGGACATCACACACATCCATGCTCGAGGCAGGATTCGAACCTGCGAGTGTAGCGGTCGCGATTCCAGACTGTAGCGCGTAGAACCACTCGGCCACCTCGGCCGGCGCCAATCATGTGAAAACATGTTTCCCAGATTTCAATATAATAGAAAAGTGATCCCTTCTCTACTTTGCTAGAATAATTGCGAACATGGATAGATCACTGCTCAGTATGCCCATTCAATGTTAATTCTCGAACACATAAATTATCAAAGTATACCAGTCTTGGAGACACCCGCACTCTCATCACTGGCATCAACTTGACTTATTCATAACTAGGCGTACTGGTCTCAAAAATGTGCTACTGACACGAAGTTATCACCGAGCTCTAGGCGCTCAGTCCGGAACCGCGGGACTGCTACGGTTGCAGGTTCGAATCCTGCCTCGGGCATGTCCTTGGGTTAGTTGGGTTTAAGTAGTTCTAAGTTCTAGAGGACTGATGACCACAGATGTTAAGTCCCATAGTGCTCAGAGCCATTTGAACCATTTATCATAGTGCTGATTGCAACACAGACCACGCCCTAGTGGCGTGCACATTGAGGCTCACTTCTAAGAAATGTCACCACGCTAAACCGAGAGGTCATCCCCGTATCGACACATATCGTGTTCATGACACACAAAGAAAGCAGGATTTTGCCAGTAATTTTGAAAGTGCTTTCCCAGGAAACGTGCAAGCAGAAAGGAATGTTGATAAGAAATGGGCAAAACTCTCGGGTGCAATCTACAACTCAGCAGTATTGGCCTATGGAGTAAAAGGAAAAAGAAATAAGTACTGGTAAGAGCAAAATTTGGAAGAAATGGAACCAGTCACTGAGGCTAAACGGAAAGCCCTGCTTGCTTACAAAAGAAACCCAAATGAAAGAACTCGAGATGACCTACGAAAAGCAAAGAACAGGGCACAGCAAACATCCAGGAGATGCGCAAATAACTACTGGCTGAATTTATGTGCAGGTATACAGAAAGCGGCCGACTCTGGGAATGCTAAGGCAATGTACGATGGTATTAAGGAAGCAATTGGACCAATTGTCAGAAAAACAGCTCCTCTGAAGTCCAAGACGGGTGAAGTCATTACTGATGAAGGTAAACAAATGGAACGCTGGGTTGAACACTACCTCGAGTTGTATGCAGCCGAGAATGAAGTTAGCAAGAATGCATGTGACGCCATCAAACAAATGCCAGTTATGGAAGAACTAGATGCAATGCCTACTATGGAAGAACTTGGTAGAGAAATAGATTCTCTTGCTAACGGAAAGGCCCCAGGTGAAGATGGGATCCCTGCAGAGGTTATTAAGTATAACAAATGGTTCTGAGCACTATGGGACTTAACATCTGTGGTCATCAGTCCCCTAGAACTTACAACTACTTAAACCTAAGTAACCTAAGGACACCACACACATCCATGCCCGAGGCAGGATTCGAACCTGCGACCGTAGCAGTCGCGCGGTTCCGGACTGCGCGCCTAGAACCGCTAGACCACCGCAGCCGGCTAAGTATAACAAGTCTGTTCTTCTCAAACATTTATATTCACTTATCACAACCAGCTGGGAAGAAGGTTATGTCCTGATGAGTATGCGGAATTCGAGGATAGTTACTCTATATAAACAGAAACGGAACAGAAGTGACTGTAACAATTACCGAGGCATTTCATTACTAAGTGTAGCCGGGAAAGCTTATGCAAGAGACATCCTAATGCGATTACAGATCTTAGCTCCCAGAATCTACCCAGAATCGCAGTGTGGCTTCAGGCCCGGCCGATCAACCGTGGATGTGATCTTCTCCTTAAGACAGCTACAAGAGAAATGTCGTGAGCAGCAGAGGCCACTTTATATTGCTTTCATTGACCTTGTTAAAGCGTTTGATTTAGTGAGCAGAAATGGGCTTTTCAAACTGTTGCAGAAGATTGGATGCCCACCTAAACTACTACAGATAATTGTCTCTTTCCATGAGAAAACACAACCAACAATTTGCTTCAACGGTAAAACCTCAGAAGCATTCCCTGTTAATAGCGGTGTGAAACAGGGGTGTGTGTCAGCTCCTACATTATTTGGGATTTTCTTTTCCCTTCTGCTCAGATTTGCCTTTGAAGACTGTGAGGAGGGAGTGTATCTACATACGAGGTCTGATGGAAATCTTTTCAACATTGCTCGGCTCAAGGCCAAGACCAAAGTAAATACAGTTCTTATCCGTGAATTGTTATACGCGGACGATGCAGCTCAAGTAGCGAACACAGAAGATGAGCTGCACTATATAATCAACAAAATATCAAATGCCTGTGAAAAGTTTGGTCTACTCATCAGCCTTCAAAAGACTAAGATCATGGCGCAGAGCACTACCAGCCTTCCATCCATCAGCATTGATGGCAATCCTCTCCAGGTAGTTGATGACTTTACCTACTTGGGATCTACAATATGTAGCAACTTTTCCATGGACACTGAACTTACTAACAGAATCGCAAAGGAATCATCTGTCATGGCTAGATTGAAAAACAGATTATGGAACAACGGACTGCTTACCACAAAAACTAAATTAAAAGTCTACAACGCTTGTGTTATAAGCACCCTTCTCTATAGCTGTGAGACATGGACAACTCTTTCTAGGCATGAATCTCGACTCAACAGCTTCCATCTCCGCTGTCTCCGGAAGATGTTTCAGATCTCTTGGCGAGATAGAGTACCCAACACCGAAGTCTTTCATCGTGCAAGCACAACCAGCATCTTTGCACTCCTGAGTCATCGACGTCTAAGATGGTTGGGACATGTCAGGCGCATGGATCCTGAACGGATACCGAAACAGCTGCTGTGCGGGGAACTTCAGGAAGGTGTGAAGCAAGCGCAAATACACAGAAAGATAGATACTTTATCATTTATCTACAAAATAGCAGGTCAGCAACTGGAAGCAGTTAATACCATAAATTATCTGGGAGTACGCATTAGGAGTGATTTAAAATGGAATGATCATATAATGTTGATCGTCGGTAAAGCAGATGCCAGACTGAGATTCATTGGAAGAATCCTAAGGAAATGCAATCCGAAAACAAAGGAAGTAGGTTACAGTACGCTTGTTCGTCCACTGCTTGAATACTGCTCAGCAGTGTGGGATCCGTACCAGATAGGGTTGATAGAAGATATAGAGAAGATCCAACGGAGAGCAGCGCGCTTCGTTACAGGATCATTTAGTAATCGCGAAAGCGTTACGGAGATGATAGATAAACTCCAGTGGAAGACTCTGCAGGAGAGCTCGGTACGGCCTTTTGTCAAAGTTTCGAGAACATACCTTCACCGAAGAGTCAAGCAGTATATTGCTCCCTCCTACGTATATCTCGCGAAGAGACCATGAGGATAATATCAGAGAGATTAGAGCCCACACAGAGGCATACCGACAATCCTTCATTCCACGAACAATACGAGACTGGAATAGAAGGGAGAACCGATAGAGGTACTCAAGGTACCCTCCGCCACACACCGTCAGGTGGCTTGCGGAGTATGGATGTAGATGTAGATGTAGAAGTGGGACGACCGCATCTTCGTTTCGAAGATGTCTGCAAGAGAGACCTGACCGAGACCAGAATCAATCCAAGTAGCTGGGAAAGCATTGCAGATGACCGTGTCAAGTGGCGAGTAACTGTGCGCAACGGCGTCAAGCTCTCAGAGGATGAACGCACACAAGAACAAATCAGGAAGAGGACAAAGCGAAGAGACAGAGCGGCTTCTGTTCGAAGTCCCTCAAATTTCACATGTCCAAACTGCAGTAGGGACTGCCACTCTCGAGTGGTACTTTTTAGCCACAGCAGACGCTGCAGACTCTAAACCAAGCATGCTACACCATCATCCCTCAAGGATGGACGGATGCCATTTATTACCAGTCAGCGCTCTAGATATTTCTGAGACCTCGAGCATAGTACCTAATTTACGATCCATCTCTCTGTGTATGGGTGTCACATAGCATAATATACGGTAATATTAGAGAGTGAAAGACCATCCTCACACTGTCATTGACCAACCGGCCATGCTGCACCATTACCGAAATAATCTGCAATCGATCAGAAGAAGAAGACCGCTACTCTCCACATCTCGTGAATGAATCGAGCTTTCCGAGCCCTAACCCATCCAAGTGCACCAGTTTTCTCGAGGTGGGACCATGTCGACGAGCTTAGCACTCCTTATCGATGTATAGTAACAGATTTGAAAGTGCCTTAATGCAATAGCAGACAGTTAAGAAGAACAAGAATGTATTCATTTTCATATACGATGTAGTTTCTGACAAATGGAGTTGGACACATTTTTATGTAAATCATCCAAGCTATCAACTCTAAAGTATTGTTCTAGAGTCTAGGATCGGTACCTGGAAGGTATTGGTAAGAGAGAGAACATAAACACACACACTCCTAAGGCTACAACGTTCTGCACTTAAAACGGGTCTATAATCTTAGATCGCCTACATTTCAGACCTGTCAGTCATATGGAATGTAGCGTAGTTAATATTGCTTTGTGAGAAATATATTTGACGCACATGACATACATCCTTCTTCCCCATTTCTCTACGATGAACTATCTTACCGAACCGTAAAACGAAAAACAAACTACTTCCGTAAAACGCTCGCTCTGCGTGATACAAGCTCAACATAGCTTTGTGGAGATGTATAACATCCACTGTTCACATACGATCACAGTTCAAAAATTATACGATCCCTCCATACGCCTGTATAAAATGATCATTACCATTACCATTTCCTACATGGAAACAGATAAACGCATAGCTGCAACGTTCTACACGTGAAAACTACAAGTCATTCCGTCACTGACTCTGTACCACATCTGGCGGGCTATTGTGTACATCGGGATTGCAGCGCCTCACAAGCTCCTATCGCTAACTTTGTTATGATGCTGAAGTCTCGATTTTACACCCGAGGTGCGACAAGGGGGATCGCATAAATCAAAGTTCGTTTAGAGGACCGTGTCAAGTTCCATCACACATGATATGGAAGCCCTCTGATGACTGACAGGTTTAAAGTTAACGATCCCAAGTAGACAGTGCTTTAAACTGCATGCGGAACATACTGTACACGAGTAGAACGCGGGCTATGTCACGTGACTGAGGCATCAGGACAGAACACTGGAAAAAAAATTTACCTCTAGCAACTTCTCCTTCTCAAGAATGAATCAGTCAACCATTAAATCAAACCTCATTACAGCTGTATCTCAATCGATCAACCCATCCACTCTGCGTTATCCTTTAGCGCACATTCAAGTAAGTGTAGAGGTGAATAGTTCTCTGTCCTCCTGAAAAGCACTATATACAGTAGATAACTTGCGTGTATCACTGGTACCTCAATAGACATACGGTATAATTCTACATCAATTGAAAAAAAAAAAAAATTGACTGCCTCCCTGATTCCCTTCCTTCTGATGCCAACGTTTCCCTGGATTCCTCTTCTTGCCATATACTAGCTCCCATGTACAATTTGTTCGGCGCGAAGCAGAAGATACGCAAGTACTTCCTCAATTGCCCCACATTTCAGTCTATATTCGGTCAACTTATACCTATTCCCACGTTATTTTTCGCAATTCTATCGATTTTAGGTTAGATTTATCGATGCGATCTTGATATAATATCTCCTTCTGTGTTCCAAAATTGATTGTTAATATAGCACAGCTGCCAACACCTCACCCAAATGCATTGATCGGGAGGTGTAATATAGCACTGTACTCGACTGTATCCCGTCACCGCCACATTTGGAGAGCGTTTACTCTGTTTTCAGTATGTCCGTGTAAATGCACGCCTCATGGACAGTTCCCAGGACCTAGCCCCTTGCGCTGGTGGGCAAAACTCCGAACATAGAACATGTGTCCGGACGTAATGCAAACCCTATCGCAAATGTGGTGTGGTGTTAGTACACGTTAGCACTCCAACATGGGTCGGTAAGGGGATGTGGTGCTGGGTTGAGGATCGTGGTGGAGACTTTAACTATTTGATTCCAAGTTCAGGTTGGTGTGGCATTGGTGAAAATTGATTCCAAGTTCTAGGTTCTATGAAGTCTAATGACGTGACTAATACAGTAGCCAATAGGGGTGCAGCATTCTAGGGGTGAGGGGTGTTAGGTCATGAATCAGTATTGCGCTCATAGTGGGAAAATTTGGAACTTCTCATTTGATCACTGAATATTGAAATTGTAAATTCACTTATTAAATATGATTAAAATTGAAATGGAATTAAGTAGTTAGGTAATTGATAGGCTAGATGGACGATGTTGGTGTGACTTGTGTTCTGTTAAATTCCTTAGCATATTTACAGAACACTATGTCCAGAGCAAGTATAAAGGTGTGGGCTTGAGGCTGTGACGTCAGTGATCGCTCACTCGTGGCCCCCTGATGCAGCACGTGTCCTGTTATGACGATCGAGACAGAGAGAGAGAGAGAGAGAGAGATAGCAGATGTGTCATCATCTGACGTCACAGTAGCCGCCCAGTGGTGGCGACGATAGGAACTAGGCCAGTTGGAGTCAAGCTCCAGTGGTGAACACACTGGGCGGAGCCATCATGAATAACAGTAGTCGCGTCATGATCTGACGTCAGGTGAGCGCCCTCTGGTGGCACCGATATGAACTAAGCCAGTTGGTCCAGACCCAGTGGCGAACACACCTGCTTGAAATTGGTTAAATAATAAAGACAAATCCTTCTTCACGCCATTTTCTTTGTTTAGTAGAGATAATAGTGGTGTGGTGCATTATCTTGTTGGAATTTGAACTTTGCGCCATTTTTCTGGGGGAGGACGGTGGCAATTTCCCATCAAAATTCAAAGTTCCCTCCAAAATTCGCCATCTTCATTGATGTCCCAACCGCCATCTTGAATGACGTCATCACCGCCATCTTGGATGACGTCACCCCACCTCCCTAGTTCCAACGGTATGTGAAGGTTGTAGAAGATGATTTCATCCCCATTAACCAAAGTGATTCTGGTTTAGACAAGGTCTGGTTAATGTAAGACGGAGCTCGATCCCATCGAAGCAGGAGTGTGTTTGATGTCCTGGAGGACCACTGTTTGGGAACGCATTCTGGCTCTGGAGTAGCCAGAGACCACTGGTATGGGCCTCAAATGGCCGCCATATACTCCAGATCAGAACACGTACGACTCCTTCCTTTGGGTCTATATTAAAAACAACAATAACCCCAAAACGATTGCTGAGCTGAAAACAGCCCTTCAGGACGTCGTCGACAGCATCGATATTCCAGTGCTTCAGTGGGTCATGAAGAATTTCACTATTCGGGGCACCACATCATCGCCAATGATGGCAGGCATATCGAACATGTCATAAACTAAATCCGAATACCTGTAGTTACGTTTACACGGTGAATAAAGTGTCTTCACGCAGTAGTTTGAGCTTATTCACGTTTTATTTTTTATTTTTTTTCCAGGTAGTTATGTAGTCCAACAACTCTCATCCAGTAGAAAGAAATAAAATAAAATACACTATGTGATCACAAGTATCTGGACACCCCTCACAAGCATACGTTTTTCATATTACGTGCATTGTGCTGCTACCTACTGCCAGGTACTCCATAGAAGCAATCTCAGTAGTCATTAGACATAATGCTAGAGCAGAATGGGCGCTTTGCAGAACTCGCGGACTTCGAACAAGGTCGTGTGATTGAGTGTCACTTGTGTCATACGTCTGCACGCAAGATTTCCACACTCCTAAACATCCGAGGTCCACTGTTTCCGGTGTGATATTGAAGTGGAAACGCCAAGGGACACATACAGCACAAAAGCGTACAGGTCGACCTCATCTGACAGAGACTGCCTACAGTTGAAGAGGGTCGTAATGTGTGATAGGCATACATCTATCCAGACCACCACACAGGAATTCCAAACTGCATCAGGATCCACTGCAAGTACTATGACAGGCGGGAGGTTCTAAAACGGATTTCATGCTCATAAGCCACACGTCATGCCGGTAAATGCTAAACGAAGCCTAACTTATTACGAGGAGCGTAAAGATTGGACGAGTGTTCAGCGGAAAAACATTGCGTGGAGTGACGAATCACGGTACACAATTTGGCGATCCGATGACAGAGTGTGGGTATGGTGAATGCCCGGTGAACGTCATCTGTCAGCGTGTGTAGTGCCAACAGTAAAATTCGGAGGCGCTGGTGTTACGGTGGCGTCGTGGGTTTCATGGGGGTTCTTGCACCCCTTGTTGTTTTGCGAGGCA
Source organism: Schistocerca americana (assembly GCF_021461395.2). Taxonomy (NCBI): domain Eukaryota; kingdom Metazoa; phylum Arthropoda; class Insecta; order Orthoptera; family Acrididae; genus Schistocerca; species Schistocerca americana. The sequence goes on along the minus strand of NC_060129.1, from coordinate 131,953,075 downwards.
CTAACACAGCACATCCATACATTGATGTTTTAAACATCTTCTTGCTTCCCACTGTTGAAAAGCAATTCGAGGAAGCCGACTGCATCTTTCAACAAGATCGAGCACCTGTTGATACTGCAAGGTCTGTGGGGGAGTGGTTACACGACAATAACATCCCTGTAATGGACTGGCCTGCACAGAGTCCTGACCTGAATCCTACAGAATACATTTGGGATGTTTTGGAACGCCACCTTCGTGCCAGGCCTCACCAACGGACATCAGTACCTCTGCACAGTGTTGCACTCCGTGAAGAATGGACTGCCATTCCGCAAGAAACTTTCCAAAACATGAATGAACGTATGTCAGCGAGAGTGGAAGCTGTCATCAGGGCTAAGGGTGGGCCAACACAATATTGAATTCCATCATTACCGATGGAGGGCACCATGAACTTGTAAGTCATTTTCAGCCAGGTGTCCGGATACTTTTGATCACATAGCGTATAACGATGTGAAGTAACACCAATATAACAAATATATCGTCAAATGTAGAAATATACTGTGTATTTTTTTCTCTTGCAGTGTCCCCTATCTTAGAAGAACGGTAATGAAATGATTTAGGGACATTTCGTAGTTTGAAAGCCGTCTGATAGCTTCGCTAGGGAGGAGTTGCTAGCGATGACGCAGGCCCCGCCTCCGTCAAAGCGGCGACGTCTGACGTCACACCGGCAAAGCGGATGCGACTGGTATGGCTTTGAGAGGCGGTGGTGGTTTCTGGCGACAGCATAGCGACTTAGCTTCCGATGGAGCAGCCCTTTCGTCTTCTAGTGTAGTCCTTTCATCTTTAACCTTTGTTGTCCTGCTGTCCTTAATTGCATGTAATACGAGGCTCATTCAATAATTAGAGAGACAAATTTTTCAGGGGAAAAAAGTGTTAGTAGGAAAAGCTTGGTTGTTTAATCGCTTTAAGTTAGCATCACTGGAGTGAGCCCTGACCAGCTGACATGTCAACGTCGTTTTGTTTGTAACATCAAAAATACATTTCCAGATGGCGAGTCCGCTTGAAACGTCCACATCAGTTGACCAACGTTCTGTTATTCGTTTTTTATTTGCTGAAGGTGAGAAACCAATGAATATATGCTGTAGAATGTCTAAAGTTTTTCGCGAAGGATGTCTGAATCGTGCAAATTTTTACAATTGGGTAGAGCAGTCTTAAAATCGTCGTGAATCAGTGACTGACGAATACCGTTCTGACCAACGAGTTGCAGTTTCAACTCTCTCACTTGAAAGTCGCATTGATGACATTATTCGTGGCGACCGCCGTGTGACTGTGGAAATGATAGTTGATAAGGTTCAAGGTAGCACTGCTACAGTTCACAACATAAGAAGCTGAAGTACCGCAAAACGCGTGCAAGATTGGTCCCAAACCAGTTGATGCGTCTACGCAAGGAAACAATGTTGTGAGTGTGTACAGAGCTAAAGGAACGTTGTGAAAGAGTAGGTGAGCACTTCCTCAACAAAATTTTAACTTGTGATGAGACATGGGTTCACTAATATGAGCCAGAATCATGAAGATGTGGACTGGAAACCCACCAACTCAACTGACAAGAAAAAATTCAGATCCCAAACATCAGCAGGAAAAGTCATGTTGACAGTGTTTTGGCATGCTGAAGGTCCCGTTTTTTGTGAAAGCAGCGTACAATTAACATCCAGTACTACTAGGAATTGCTTTCATACAAGGGGAAGCCGGCCATGAGAGAGAGACGTCATGGATCTCAGAGGAGAGGTGTGATTCTCCAGCAAAACAACACATTTCTTCATATTACTCACTAACCCGTGAAAGTGCTGGGAAGTACTGCCTCATCCCCTTTACAGTCCTGATTTAGCTCCTAGTGACTGCCATTTGTTTGGTGAGCTGAAGGAGGCACTATGTGGGAAAAGGTTTCAGGACAACGAGGACGTGAAAAAGTTTTTGGGATATTGGCTCAAACATCAAGATATAGAGTTCTTTGCTGCCGGAATGAAAAAGTTTATAGTCAATTGGAACAAGTGCATAAATCTTCAGGGTGATTATGTTGAAAAGTAGAGAGTATTCTTTAGTAAAGATAAGTGCTTTTTTCTCCAACCAATTTGTCTCTTTAATTAGTGAATGACTCTCGTATTATGTTATTAATTGTCACATTAAGTCCCTTATATACAACTGGATAAGTGATTTTTTTGGCCTAGATGCTTCCACTTACCCTTCTTTAAAAGGCAGAGGGTGACAATTATTGAAATACACGAAGAAAAACGCAAATTAGTTACAGCCCACGCTTTATACAGCATGTAAACGTCACAACAGATATTCAGAATTTAGGCTATCACATGCTCTATATGCCTGCCACCATGGTCGATGATATGGCGCAGAGGAATAGCGACATTCTGCGTGATCCGCTGAAGTGTCGGAACATCGGTGCTGTCGATGACTCCCTGAATGGCCCTTTTTAGCCCAGCAATGGTTTTGGGGTTGTTGCTCTACAGCCTGTCTTTAATATAGATCCACAAAGAGGAGTATCATGTGTTCAGATCCAGCGAATACGGCGACCATTCTAGGCCCATGCCAGTGGCCTCTAGGTACCCCAGAGCCAGAATGCGGTCCCCAAAATGCTCCTCCATTGTGTCAAACACTCTACTCCTTCGAAAGGGTCGAAGGTAGGTTAGAAAATCGGTAACCTACCGTACAATGCTTACAGGGTCAAAGAAATCTTTTGACTTTGTTGATTCAACTACGATCTCAGAGTTTTGAAGGTAGAAGGCGTTAAGTGCCTAGCGGAAATTTGTTTCCAGCATGTACACAGACCTGACTGCACTTAATAGAGTCGATAGACACTAAAATGAACACGTAGCTGAGAAGAGAGTGAGATAGTGTTGAGAATACTCCCGAAGTCTATCTGAAGAGCGAGAAAGCTTTGAAAGAAACCAATAATCATTTTGTTAAGGGGATTAAAGTATACTTTGAGGTTTCACAGTAACATTGTAATTATGTCTGTGATGCAGAAGAAGCAGAAGATTAACTGAATGGAATGGACACAGTTTTGAGGAGAGGTTACAAGATGAGAATCAATAAAAGAAATATAGGATATAGGAATGCTATCAACTAAATCAAGCCACCCTTAGGGAATTATGTTAGGAAATGAAACTTTAAAGGTTCTATATACCGTTTGCTATTTGAGCTTAAGAGTAACTTACGATGGCTGAAGTAGAGATGCTATAAATATAGAATGGAAATGACAAAAGAAGCATTTTTGGAAAACAATAATGTTTTTAATGTATAATATAAACTTAAGTGTTAGAAAATCCTTCATGAACATATTTTTCTGGAGTGCAGTCTTTTATGGAAGTATATCGTGGACGATGAGCAGTCAAGAAGAGAACAGAAGCTGTTGTAATCCAATGCTGGTGAACAGTGCTGAAGATTACATGGATAGATCAGATGAGGACACAATAAAGTGAATTGCGAAAAAAAATTATAGCGCAACGTGACCAAATGAAGGGATCGGCTGGTAGGACACGGCCTGAGCCATCAAAAAATGGTCAGTATGGAAACAGAAGGAAGTTTGGAACGGGAGGGACAGGAGGGGGGGAGGGGGGGAGAGTAGTAAAATTGTAGCGTGTGAGAAAAAATTGAATACAGTAAGCAGGTTGAAAGGGATGTAGCTTGCAGTAGTTATACAGGAGTGATGACGCTTGTCTAGAATAATGTGGTGATTTGCTGTAAAGCATTCTTCAGACCGAAGACTACAACACTTTTATTTTATTGTTTACTTATTTATTCGTGTTGTGTAGAACCAGTATACAACGAAGCTGTATGGATGTGGAACAATTATACATGAGAACAGTAGTCTACTTATTGATGCTAATAGATACAAATTGCAATATGTGTAAAGGAACAAAATGCGATAACAATTGCAAGCTTAGGCACTTCCTAATGTAAAACAAAAGTATAACACAATACCGTAATAAATTCCAATTGTTTCATATTAAGCTATAACTTTTCTAGAAATGAAGTACATTCTTGTTCTGACAAACACTGTATGATCAAATGTATCCAGACACCCCAAAAAACGTACGTTTTTCATATTAGATGCATTGTGCTGCCACCTACTGCCAGATACTCCATATCGGCGACGTTAGTGATCATTACACGTCGTCAGAGAGCAGAATGGGTGGCTCCACGGAAGTCTCGAACTGCGGACATGGGCAGGTGATTTGATGTCACTTGCGTCATACGCCTGTACGCGAGATTTCCATACTCCTAAACATCTCTAGGTCCACTGTTTCCAATGTGATAGTGAAGTGAAAACTCGAAGGGACACGTACAGCACAAAAGCGTACAGGCCGACCTCGTCTGTTGACTGACAGAGATCGCGGTACAGTTGAGGAGGGTCGTAATGTGTAACAGGCAGACATCTATGCAGACCATCACACAGGAATTCCAAACTGCATCAGGATCCACTGCAAGTACTATGACAGTTAGGCGGGAGGTGAGAAAACTGGATTTTATTGTCGAGTGGATGCTCGTAAGCCACACATCACGCAGGCAAATGCCAAACGATACCTCGTATGGTGTAAGGAGCGTAAACATTGTGTGGAGTAACGAATCACGGTACACAATATGGCGATCCAATGGCAGGGTGTGGGTAAGGCTAGTAATGCCTGGGTGAACGTCATCTGCCAGCGTGAGTAGTGTCAACAGTAAAATTCGGTTATGGTGTAGCCGGGTTTTTCACGGAGAGGACTTGCACCCCTTGTTGTTTTGCGTGGCACCATCACAGCAGAGGCCTACATTGATGTTGTAAGCGTCTTCTTGCTTTCCACTGTTGAAGAGCAATTCGGGGATGGCGATTGCATCTTCGTATACGATCGAGGACCTGTTGATAATGCACGGCCTGTGGGGGAGATGTTACAATACACTTTATGTTTATTTTGACAATTACAGCATTGACATATGTCCTCCTGCACTTTGTGAATCGTTCAAATGGCTCTGAGCACTATGGGACAACATCTGAGGTCATCAGTCCCCTAGAACTTAGAATTACTTAAACCTAACTAACCTAAGGACATCACATATATCCATGCCCGAGGCAGGATTCGAACCTGCGACCGTAGCGGTCACGCGGTTCCAGACTGAAGCGCCTAGAACCGCTCGGCCACACCGGCCGGCGCACATTCTGAGACCCATGGAAATAACTGTACTGTTTTTTTTTTCTTTATTTTATTTAAAGTCAGGCCATTGGAGGCGAACCCTTCATAGAGATCATTGAACACCAAGTTGGCAGATGATGCAATGTCAGGTGTTTTTTCAACTAAAATAGATGTATCATCTGCAAAGAGAGTATAACGATCAAAAGGACCCTACGATGCTGTGTCACAACAGATGAGACAGTAACATAATGACGCCTTGGCTATTTGGACGTGCCTCTGACCACACTTTGATTGAAATCACCAAATTTCTCTGTGTATCAGCGTGGGCTGTCCAACGTGTCTACAAGGAATAGTACGAGGGTGGTTTGAAAAGAATCACCACGACAAGTCAGCGCTAGCGCCACGAGTTGCTCACGTGATGTTCATAGGACTGTTGCCTGTACACACGTGTCACGTCAGTGCTCTCTGAAGAGAGCTGTGCCGGTGACGTGGCTCTGTTGTTGTTTCCTTGTAGTGATTTGCGAAGATGGAAATAATCGAGATAAGAGCAGTGGTTAAGCACTTCGTTAAAAAAAAGGTATGAAAGCAAAGGACATTCATGCCGATTTACCGAATACACTGGGGGACTCTGCTCCTTCATATTCAACTGTTGCCAAGTGGGCAAATGAATTTAAATTTGGTCGGGAGAGTTTAGACGAAGATCCGCGCAGTGGTCAGCCAAGACATGTCACTACTTCACAAATCGTTGCAAAATTGCACAAAATGGTCACGGGGGATCGCCGATTGAAAATATTGCCATATGTCATCTGAAATGTTATATCACATTTTAACGGAAGAGTTAGAAACGAAAAAATTATCTGCAAGATGGGTGCCGCGACTCTTGACGCTGGATCAATCACGCATTAGAATGGACATATCGGAACAAATTTTGGCCGGTTTTACGAGAAACGAACAAGATTTTTAGCGTCGGGTTGAGACCACAGATAAAATTTGGGTGCACTGCTATACCCTAGAGACCAAACAGCAGTCAAAGCAGTGGAAACATGTTGATGCTCTGCACGAAAGGAAGCAAAGACAATTCCTTCGGCGGGAAATGTCATGGCATCAGTGTTGTGGGATGCAAAGGGGATTCCGTTTGTAGATTATCTTCCCACTGATAAAACAATTAATGGAGAATACTATGCTAACCTCCTGGGGAAACTGCAACAAAAGATACGCGAAGAAAGGCCAAGTTTAGCAAGGATGAAAGTCATCTTCCATGAAGGCAACGCCCGCCTGGACACATATATGTCGCCATGGCCAAATTACACGAACTAAAGAACGAATTGTTGCCACACCCACCTTATTCACCTGATATGGCTCCGACAGACTTACATCTCTTCCCAAAACAAAATTTTTCTTGGTGTACGAAGATTCACTTTAAATGTAGAATTGATAGTCGGAGTGAACAACTACGAGTATTTTGCAGCCCTGGAGGAAACTCATTTTCGGGATGGGATCAAGGCACTCTAATACCTATGGACCAAGTGCTTTAATCTACAAGGAGAGCACATTGAAAAATAAAAAAAGTTTCACTGATGTGAGTGCTTTTTTTCTATTCCGTTCCGAGAACTTTTCAAACCACCGTTGTATACCACCGGCAAGCGCATAAGGTGACGTAAGACCAGTGATTTTTAAACGATTCTCACTGCAGGGATCGAAGACGAGAACCAATGACAGTCAGTTTCAAACCAAACAGGAATTTCTCCTGTCAGAGAATACAGAGCAGTAAGTTTCCGAGAGAATATTTCGGGTGTCTCGTGAAAGGACATTTCTCACCGGAAGACCTAAACCTGCGGGTCTCCAGTCCGCCAAACAACACAGAAAGTGGAGAGTAACAGGCTGGAGGCGTTTAGTGTGGTCCCCCGTGTCACGGTTTCGCCTCTCATCAAGCGAATGCGCGGCGCCAAGTGCAGCGATAGCGCAATGACGCGTCCAACTCGTCAAGTATGGGGCAAGTGGCACGGGCTCGAGGTGTTTCTGCGATATTTCGGTGGTGTTTTTTCGTAATATTACTATAACCTTTTCATTCGAGTTAATGCTGACATGAACCAAGAAGTTGCCCAGGAATTTCTCATTCTTTTGAATATTCGTCGTGAGAATGTTGTGGACACACCGTCTTCCAAGATGACAGCCGTGTTCGCAGAGCTGCGTGGAACGTTCCTTGTTTGATGCACACTCGAATACCCAATTCTACATCGACTGGCCCGCTAAATCGACAGATCTTAGTCCCATAACCTCGGGGATAATTTAGGACAGCGTGTGAAATGTAGCAATTAGGAGTCCTTCAGTTTTGTATGAATACAAATATACACTCAAGAGACGAAAGTCATGACATACCTTCTTTTCCGGCATAGTGCGGCTACTCGATGTGGTATAGGCCCAACAAATCATTGGACGTCTCCTGCAGCAATATTAAGCCATGCTGTCTCTATAGCAATCCATAGTTCCAAAAGTGTTTCCAGTGTAGGATTTTGTGCCCCAATTGACATCCGCAATACAGGACATAAATGTTTTGTGGCATCCATGCCGGGAGATATGGAGGGCCAAATAATTCGCTTGAATTGTGCACAATGTTATTCACCCCAGTGACATGACGCACTGTCGCCCACAAAAATTCCATTGTTGTTCGGGGACAGAGAAGCCATGGATGGCTGCAAGTAGTCTTCAGATTTCTTTTTTGAGTCATCAGTCTTCTGCGTGTTTTGATGAGGCCAGCCACGAATTCCTCTGGCTTTTGCCCTCTACAGCTCCCACTAGCTCCCTGGTGTATTAACAAATGTCCTATCACCCTGCCCGTTTTCCACATACTCGTTTCCTCTCCGATTCAGCGCAGAACCTCCTCATTCCTTACCTTACCAATCCACCTAATTTTCAACGTTCGTCTGTAGTACCACATTTCAAATGCTTCGATTCTCTTGCGTTCCGGTTTTTCCATAGTCCATGTTTCACTTCCATACAGCTCTGTGCTCCAAACGCACATTCTCAGAAATTTCTTCCTCAAATTAATACTTATGTTTGATACTAGCAGAATTTCTTTCTCGCTGTTCACATTTCTTGCTACTTCTCATTACCTCCGTCTTTCTTCTATTTACTCTCAATCCGTATTCTGTACGAATTGTTCATTCCATTCAGCAGATCATCTAATTCTTCCTCACTTTCACTCCCGATAGCAGTGTCATCAGCGAGCCGTATCACTGATATCCATTCACCTTGAATTTTAATTCCACTCCTGAACCGGTCTTATATTTCCATCATTGCTTCTTAGATGTAGAGATTGATATGTAGGGGCGAAAGACTACACCCCTGTCTTAAACCCATTTAAATACGAGCACTTCGTTCTGAGTCGTCCACTCTTATTATTCCCTCTTGGCTCTTTGGCATGTTGTGTATTACCCGTCTCTCCCTACAGCTTGCCCTATTTTCTTCGGAATATCGGACATTTTGCACCATTTTACATTGTCGAACACTTTTTCTAGGACGACAGTCCTATGAACGTGTCCTGATTTTTCTTTAATCTAGCTTCCATCGTCCAACACATCTTCAATTTTCTTTTCCATTCTTCTATATATTATTCTTGTCAGCAACTTGAATGCATGAGGTCCATGCTGACTGTGCGATGATTCTCGTACTTGTTATCTCTTGCATTCTTCGGAATTGTGTGGCTGATATTTTTCCGCATGTCAGATGGTTTGTCGCCATACTCATACATTTTACACACAACGTGAATAGTCGTTTTGTTACCACGTCCCCCAACTATTTTAGAAATACTGAGGGAATATTATCTATCCCTTCTGCCTTATTTGATCTTAGGTCCTCGAAAGTTCTCTTCTAATTCTGATACTGGATCCCCTATCTCTTCTAAATGGACTCCTGTTACTTCTTCTGTCACATCAGTCAAATTTTTCCCCTTGTAGAGGCCTTCACTGTACTCTTGCCACCTATACGCTTTCTCGCCCGCATTTAACAGTTAAATTCGCGTAGCACTCATAATGTTACCTCCCATGCTTTTAGTTTCATCGAAGGTTACTTTCATTTTCCCATATGTTGAGTCAGTTCTTCCGTCAATAGTTTCTTTATCGAGTTCTGCACGTTGTTCATGCAGCTATTTCGTCTTAGCTTCCTTGGATTTCATATTTATTTCATTTCTTAGCGACTTGTATTACTGTACTCCTGAATTTCTCTGAACATTTTTGTAGTTCCATCATTCATCGATCAACTGAAGCATTTCTTCCGTCACCCATGGTTACTTCGCAGTTACTTTCTTTGTACCAATGTTTTTCTCCTGAAGTTCTGAGATTGCCATTTTTAGAGATGCCCTTTCTTCTTCAGCTGTAGTGCCTACTGATCTACTCCTTATTGCTCTCTCTGTAGCCTTAGAGATCATCAAGCAAATCCCATTATTTCTTAGTACTTCTGTATTGCACTTCTTTGCGTACTGATTCTTCCTGGCTAATCTCTTAAACTTCAGCCTACTCTTCATCACTACTACATTTTGATCTGAGTCTATGTCTATTCCTGGATACGCCTTACAATCCAGAATCTGATTTCGGCATCTCCGTCTGACCATGATGTAATCTAAGGAAAATCCTCCCGTATCACCCGACCTTTTCCAATTATACCTCCACCTCTTGTGATTCTTCAACGGAGTATTCGCTGTTGCTAGCTGTAATTTATTACAGACCTGAATTAGTCTTTCTCCTCTCTCATTCCTTGTCCCAAGCCCATATTCTCCTATAGCATTTTCTTCTAGTCCTTCCCCTACAACTGCATTCCAGTCCCTTATGACTATTAGATTTTCATCTCCCGTTACGTGCAATGTACTTTCTCTATCTCTTCATCTTCGGCTCGCGACGTCGGCACATAAATCTAAATTATCGTTGTTGGTGTTAGTTTACTTTCCATTCTGATAAGAACAACCCTATCTCTGAACTGTTTACATTGGCACACTCTCTGTCCTACCTTTCTATTCATGACGAATCCCAGTCCCATTCAACCATTTTCTGTTGCTGTTGACATTATCCTATACTCACCTGGTCAGAAATCCTTATCGCCTTTGTATTTCGCTTCACCGACCCCTACTATATCAAGATCGAGCGTTTATATCTCCCTTTTCAGATTTTATTGCTTCCCTAGCACGTTCCAGCTTCTGAGATTAGACGCCACAACTCGTAGAAGATTATTTAGTTGGTTATTGAATCTTTTTCTCATGGTCACGTCCCCTTTGGCAGCCGCCTCTTGGAGATCCGAATGAGGAACTATTCCGGAATCGTTTACCGATAGAGAGATCATGAGGACACTTTTTCAGTTATAAGCTACATGTATTGTGGATACACATTATGTGTCTTTAGTGGAGTAGTTTCCATTGGCCTCTGCGTCCTCATGCCGTTGATAATTGCTGATTCTTCCATCTGCAGGGACAGTTTCCCACCCCAAGAACAAGAGGGTGCCCTGAACCTCTGTCTGCTGCTCCGCCCTCTTTGACAAGGTCGTTGGCCGAATGAGGGTTACTTCCGATCCCAGAAGTTTTCGGCCGCCAATGCTGATTATTAATCAAAATTTCAGCAGTGAAGTGTTTAGAACCCGAGATGGAACATGTTAAGATTACTGGTCAAAGGAGCTACCCCTAGAAAGGCCTTCAGATAGCTGAACATAACGATGATCGGTTCAGTTGGACTAGAGAACCACGTCCGTTCCGTGTAAACATAGATCACATGGTAATGGAGCCACCACCAACTTGCACAGCGCCTTGTTGACAATTTGTGTCCATGGTTTCGTGGGATCTGCGCCACACACAAACACTACCAGCACCTCTTATCAGCTGAATCCGCAATTCATCCGACCAGACCACGGTTTTCCAGTCATCTAGGATCACGAGCCGAGGAGAGGCGCTGTAAGCGATGTCATGCTGTTACCAAAGGCACTCACGTCCGTCGTCTGATGCCATAGCCCATTAACTACTGACTTCACCCCACTGTCCTAGTGGAAACGTTCGTTGTACGCCCCACATTGATTTATACTGTTATTTCGTGAAGTGTTGCTTGTCTGGTGGCACTGACAACTCTACTCCAACACTGATGTTCTTGGTCGTTAAGCGAAGGCCGTCGGCTACTGCCTTGCCAGTGGTGAAAGGGAATGTCTGAACTGTGGTATTCTCAGCAGACTCTTGAGACTGTGGACTTAGGGATATCGGATTCCCTAACGATTTCCAAAAAGGAATGTCCCGTGCGCCTGTCTCCAACTTCCATTCCTAATTCAAAGTCTGTTGACTCCCGTTCTCCGACTATAACCTGGTCAGGAAGTTTTTCGTATGAATCACCAGAGTACAATGACTGCTCCGCAAATGCACTGCCGTTTTATACCTTGTGTACGTAAAAGTACTGCCATCTGTACATAGGCCTTTCCCCAGCCCACGACTTTTGTCATGTCTCGTGTAATCGTGAGTTACCGGTTGACAATTATTGAACAATAGGAAAAAATCGTATATTAGTTAGAAACAACGGTGTGCACTCAGTATATTCAACATGTAAACGTCACCATAGATATTCGAATTTACCTTATGACATGCTCTTTATGCTGCCGTAATTTGCGATGATGTGGCGTAGACAAATAGCTAAATTCTGCATGACCCGCTGAAGTGTCGGAACATCGATGCTGTCGATCACCTACTGTATGGCTCTTTTGAGCTCAGCAGTGGTTTTGGGGTTATTGGTGTACACCTTGGCTTTAGTCCTTCAGTAGGGTGCGGTGTTTTTCGCAAAGAGATCGGCGCCGTGTATCAAATCGACTATATCGCTTATTCACGTGGTTAATTATTGAATTTCACTAACAAAACACACAATAAATTAAAAAATCTTCAAAGAAAGACAAAGAAGACATAAGAGCATAACAGCAATATAAATACTATTAACTAAGATTTTTTTTGGTCAGTTTTGGATTGTGGCACCAAATTATAACATTGCCTTCTTTCACTTGCTTCTTTATTACAATTCACTAGTTAAACTCATTATAAATGACAAATATCTCTACAGAAAGGCAAAGATGACGTTATAGCACAATGAGAATGGTAACATTACTTATTCACTTGTATCATCGTAACTTTTGGACTGCAGTAACACGAGGAATTTTACCAATCAGAACGAAAAGGTTCAGTGTGCATCAAGCAGATTGGCTTTTGACACATTTTGCAACGCTATTTTGTCGTGTTTTCTTCACTGCGCAGGAATTACACCTTTTCCTCTTGCTTGCAGTTGTTTTTTTCTCCTTTTCTGCTTCCGTCTTCTGCTTCACCTTCACACGTTGGCCTAAATGTTGTAGCCTCAGTTGCAGATCCCTGTGGTGTCCAGACTTCTTCGAGCCAAGTGAGGTAGAACTAATGCATGAGACTGTTGTTTCAGGAATCCTTTTCTTATGATACAATTCTCATTGCTGCCATAGTAGATTACTTTTGCATTGATTCCATTCACATTGATCACTGAAAAAAAAATATAACCATCGGCCAACGGCGCATGTTTCTTGCAACATTGTACGAAGTGGTCAGCTTATCCATAGTGTCAACTCCACCTTTGGCGCCATTAATAAATGTTACAATCGATGCCTTTAGTTTATCTCCAGTGTCAGCACTTACTGATTTATCGTCATGCAAACTTGATCCTAGGATCAGATATTTCCCTTTTCTAGGAACGTAGGAAACTAGATTACATCCATTCTTGAAGCCAAAAAGTGAACTGTTGGCAACCGTTTGTTTACTAGTAGCAAACTCCGGAGGAATCTCACGCTTGTTTTCCTTCATAGTTCCAACAAAAGGAACAGTTTTCCTCCATAACTCTTCTGTCAAGTAAATACTAGTAAGTCAGTTTTCTGAGGTCACATTTCGACCTGACTGATAAATAGGTTCACATAGTCGCAGAACATCATCGGAATGTTTATTGCTTACGTGATATAATCCTTATGGTCGTAACCCAGAGTATATTTCCAAATCATACAGCTAAAATACTTGGGAATCCACAAAATCATATATCTTATTCCCATATTTATTTGGTTTGCTAGATATCACAGAATCCTTCCAGTTTCTCATGTACTGTAACATTTTCTCCGATAGGATCACTGTCAGTTCGATACAAATATAGAAAATATTTCCCAAATCGTTGCTATCTTGTCTAATCGTCTCCCTTCATCGAGAGTTGCACGATTGTCAAATCTAAGACACCGCATAAGGAATTTGAAATGTTTTATGTTCATTACGATGCAAAATTTCTCAGTGACATCCCCATTACTTCTCCACAGATCCTCTAAGCGTTCTCTGTTGCTTTTGTTTACTCCAGCTAGAAAGAAGAGACCGATGAAGGCTTTCAATTCAATTATGTCTATTTTTGTACGTCTCTTTCACGCTGGAATGAAGCTTTGACGCTCCCAATATACTGATTTGTACACAAAAATATAAGAGACAAAATTTTGTGATCTCTAAGGCAATTCGAGAATTCCAAAGGTGTTCTCGCTGCATTTGCTACACCTAAATGTCCAGTAATTTCCGAATAATATTGAGAGCCCTGCAATGGTGGAGCTTCATTCCATTTTGTCTCTTTGTCCCTTCCAATATAGTAATGGCCGTTTTCCTCAAGTACTTCCTCATCTTCTTCACTGTCGTCTTCTTCTGTTTCTGAATCTTCCAGCCAGACTTCTATTACGTCATCACCATCTGTGTCCACTTCAAAATCCTCTTGAAATTCGTTAATATCCTCTTCGAATAGCATCTATTGGATCTGTGCAACATGATTTAGGTCCAGGAGTTTATATGTCTTACTGTAGCCTGAAATCACGAAACATATCCCACCTAAAATCATAACGTTCTATAAAAAACGCAATCGGGAGCGTCTTATCAACTTGAAACGTGATTATCAGACAACTTAAAATACGACTAAACGCTCAAAAAAGAATATAAGTGCATTTTACATTCTCAATTAGCTTTCTACTACTTACCTAGTTATGTTGATAATTAAAGAAACTACCTGTTGAAATGGAATGGGCGTGGTGTATCAAACTAAGCAATGAGCAAATATCTCGACAACACAGCAGTCACGTTGGTACTGAAGCGTACAACAACGGATAACGTCTGGGGAAGGGAAGCCACTAGCGAGAAGGTGCCGGTGCTGCCAAATGCTGACAAATAATTTACAGAAACTATCGACGTGCATCAATTTTAACGGCCCGCCCGACGGAAGGTTAATGTAGCCACACGAAAAGGAGATGCATGTGTTCACACCCGGAGAATATGGCGGTCAGTCGATGACCATGCCAGTGGTCTCCGGGTACCCTAGAACCAAAATGCGGTCCCCAAAGTGCTCCTCCAGGACATCACGCTCCTGCTTCCATGACGCCGAGATGCGTCTTACACGAACCACGTCTTGTCGAAATTAAGGTCACTTTGAACAATGGCGATGGAATCATCTTCCAGAACTTTCACTACCGTTCGATACTAACGATACCAGCAAGCAGTATCGCCTCTATCATTCCGTGACTGGACATTGCACACCACACAGCCACCCGTTTAGGGTGAAGATCGCGAAACGCGGATTCTCAATCCCTCAAATGCGCCAATTTTGCTTATTGACGAACTCTTCCAAATGAAAGTGGGCTTCGTCGCTAAAGGAAACCAAAATGCGCATACTAATTCCCATCATGCCCTGCGGTTAACCGTGCATATTCAACGTCCTAACACAAACCGTTCAGAAGTTATGAAGATTTTATCTCACACAGTGCAATGATTGCCACCCTGCATATGGCTAATGTGGAGGACGTTGTTGTCTGTATGTTCCACGGAACAGAAGCCACAGACACGGGAAGAGACAGTGTCGACATTATAATGACCCTCCCTGGGCCACTAGAAAAATGAGCAAAAAGAACAGACAGTCAGGCAGCCTCGAAACTTTTCGTTGCGAAATTGATTGCTCTCGCTATTCCCTACTCTTACCGGGTCATCTTTCCTTCCTAGTATTAAATGATTCAATTAAATCTGTCCTTCGGTGTTACTTTTGAATATGAAAATTGAAACTGGTTGTTTTAAGAAAAATAATATGTTTAGTGCTGTGGATCTTAATTGCTGTCTTCTTGGCTGGAAAAGAGTGCAATCAAGTAAACTCAAGGTTAAAGTTCTTCCTAACAGCTAGCGTAAGAAACAGTTTGTCAAGATCTGCGTCGTGATATAGGTCTGAAAATTTCTTGACGCTGTTATTGAAGAGCAAGTTAGACGGATACGATTCTGAACAACTGTGACAGTCTGTGTCGTTAGGGCAAGTTCCACGAATTTTCGCTTTTCATTATAGAGAATTTGTTCATTCCAAAAGATCGTGTTATTAAACAGGAATCGCACAGTAGTACCAAGCACTGAAAATCCTAAGTCTTCTGCTTGCATGCACTTTGTATCGTAATTACTATGAGAGGGAAGAGAGCATAGTATTCGGTTCGGAAAAGAGAAAAAATTTATCTTTTAAGATAATAATTATTATTTAATACGCTACTGGCCATTAAAATTGCTACACCAAGAAGAAATGCAGATGATAAACGGGTATCACTGGAAAAATATATTATACTAGAACTGACATGTGATTACATTTTCACGGAATTTGGGTGCATAGAACCTGAGAAATCAGTACCCAGAACAACCACCTCTGGCCGTAATAACGGCCTCGATACGCCTGGGCATTTAGTCGAACAGTGCTTGGATGGCGTGTAGAGCTGCCGATGCAGCTTCAACACGATACCACAGTTCATCAAGACTAGTGACTGGCGTATTGTTACGAGTCAGTTGCTCGACAACCATTGACCAGACGTTTTCAATTGGTGAGAGATCTGGAGAATGTGCTGGCCAGGGCAGCAGTCGAACATTTTCTGTATCCAGAAAGGCCTGTACAGGACCTGCAACATGTGGTCGTGCATTATCCTGCTGAAATGTAGGGTTTCGCAGGGATCGAGTGAAGGGTAGAGCCACAGGTCGTAATACATCTCAAATGTAGCGTCCACTGTTCAAAGTGCTGTCAATGCGAACAAGAGGTGACCGAGACGTGTAACCAATGGCACCCCATACCATCACGACAGGTGATACGCCAGTATGGCGATGACGAATACACGATTCTAATGTGCGTTCACCGCGATGTCGCCAAACACGGATGTGACCATCATCATGCTGTAAACAGAACCTGGATTCATCCGAAAAATTAACGTTTTGCTATTCGTGCACCCAGGTTCGTCTTGAGTACACCATCGCAGGCGCTCCTGCCTGTTATGCAGCGTCAGGGGTAACCGCAGCCACGGTCTCAGAGCTGATAGTCCATGCTGCAGCAAACGTCGTCGAACTGTTCGTGCAGATGGTTGTTGTCTTCCAAACGTCCCCATCTGTTGACTCAGGGATCGAGACGTGGCTGCACGATCCGTTACAGCCGTGCGGATAAGATGCCTGTCATCTCCGGGCGGGGACTACTCAAGAGGATGTCGTTATCAGGAGAAAGAAAACTGGCGTTCTACGGATCGGAGCGTGGAATGTCAGATCCCTTAATCGGGCAGGTAGGTTAGAAAATTTAAAAAGGGAAATGGATAGGTTGAAGTTAGATATAGTGGGAATTAGTGAAGTTCGGTGGCAGGAGGAACAAGACTTCTGGTCAGGTGACTACAGGGTTATAAACACAAAATCAAATAGGGGTAATGCAGGAGTAGGTTTAATAATGAATAGGAAAATAGGAATGCGGGTAAGCTACTACAAACAGCATAGTGAACGCATTATTGTGGCCAAGATGGATACGAAGCCCACACCTACTACAGTAGTACAAGTTTATATGCCAACTAGCTCTGCAGATGACGAAGAAATTGAAGAAATGTATGATGAAATAAAAGAAATTATTCAGATTGTGAAGGGAGACGAAAATTTAATAGTCATGGGTGACTGGAATTCGAGTGTAGGAAAAGGGAGAGAAGGAAACATAGTAGGTGAATATGGATTGGGGGACAGAAATGAAAGAGGAAGCCGCCTGGTAGAATTTTGCACAGAGCACAACATAATCATAACTAACACTTGGTTTAAGAATCATGAAAGAAGGTTGTATACATGGAAGAACCCTGGAGATACTAAAAGGTATCAGATAGATTATATAATGGTAAGACAGAGATTTAGGAACCAGGTTTTAAATTGTAAGACATTTCCAGGGGTAGATGTGGACTCTGACCACAATCTATTGGTTATGACCTGTAGATTAAAACTGAAGAAACTGCAAAAAGGTGGGAATTTAAGGAGATGGGACCTGGACAAACTAAAAGAACCAGAGGTTGTACAGAGATTCAGGGAGAGCATAAGGGAGCAATTGACAGAAATGGGGGAAATAAATACAGTAGAAGCAGAATGGGTAGCTTTGAGGGATGAAGTAGTGAAGGCAGCAGAGGATCAAGTAGGTAAAAAGACGAGGGCTAGTAGAAATCCTTGGGTAACAGAAGAAATATTGAATTTAATTGATGAAAGGAGAAAATATAAAAATGCAGTAAGTGAAACAGGCAAAAAGGAATACAAACGTCTCAAAAATGAGATCGACAGGAAGTGCAAAATGGCTAAGCAGGGATGGCTAGAGGACAAATGTAAGGATGTAGAGGCCTATCTCACTAGAGGTAAGATAGATACCGCCTACAGGAAAATTAAAGAGACCTTTGGAGATAAGAGAACGACTTGTATGAATATCAAGAGCTCAGATGGAAACCCGGTTCTAAGCAAAGAAGGGAAAGCAGAAAGGTGGAAGGAGTATATAGAGGGTCTATACAAGGGCGATGTACTTGAGGACAATATTATGGAAATGGAAGAGGATGTAGATGAAGATGAAATGGGAGATATGATACTGCGTGAAGAGTTTGACAGAGCACTGAAAGACCTGAGTCGAAACAAGGCCCCCGGAGTAGACAATATTCCATTGGAACTACTGACGGCCGTGGGAGAGCCAGTCATGACAAAACTCTACCATCTGGTGAGCAAGATGTATGAAACAGGCGAAATACCCTCAGACTTCAAGAAGAATATAATAATTCCAATCCCAAAGAAAGCAGGTGTTGACAGATGTGAAAATTACCGAACTATCAGTTTAATAAGTCACAGCTGCAAAATACTAACACGAATTCTTTACAGACGAATGGAAAAACTAGTAGAAGCCAACCTCGGGGAAGATCAGTTTGGATTCCGTAGAAACACTGGAACACGTGAGGCAATACTGACCTTACGACTTATCTTAGAAGAAAGATTAAGGAAAGGCAAACCTACGTTTCTAGCATTTGTAGACTTAGAGAAAGCTTTTGACAATGTTGACTGGAATACTCTCTTTCAAATTCTAAAGGTGGCAGGGGTAAAATACAGGGAGCGAAAGGCTATTTACAATTTGTACAGAAACCAGATGGCAGTTATAAGAGTCGAGGGACATGAAAGGGAAGCAGTGGTTGGGAAGGGAGTAAGACAGGGTTGTAGCCTCTCCCCGATGTTGTTCAATCTGTATATTGAGCAAGCAGTAAAGGAAACAAAAGAAAAATTCGGAGTAGGTATTAAAATTCATGGAGAAGAAATAAAAACTTTGAGGTTCGCCGATGACATTGTAATTCTGTCAGAAACAGCAAAGGACTTGGAAGAGCAGTTGAATGGAATGGACAGTGTCTTGAAAAGAGGATATAAGATGAACATTAACAAAAGCAAAACAAGGATAATGGAATGTAGTCTAATTAAGTCGGGTGATGCTGAGGGAATTAGATTAGGAAATGAAACTCTTAAAGCAGTAAATGAGTTTTGCTATTTGGGGAGCAAAATAACTGATGATGGTCGAAGTAGAGAGGATATAAAATGTAGACTGGCAATGGCAAGGAAAGCGTTTCTGAAGAAGAGAAATTTGTTAACATCCAGTATAGATTTAAGTGTCAGGAAGTCCTTTCTGAAAGTATTTGTATGGAGTGTAGCCATGTATGGAAGTGAAACATGGACGATAAATAGTTTGGACAAGAAGAGAATAGAAGCTTTCGAAATGTGGTGCTACAGAAGAATGCTGAAGATTAGATGGGTAGATCACATAACTAATGAGGAAGTATTGAATAGGATTGGGGAGAAGAGAAGTTTGTGGCACAATTTGACCAGAAGAAGGGATCGGTTGGTGGGACATGTTCTGAGGCATCAAGGGATCACCAATTTAGTATTGGAGTGCAGCGTGGAGGGTAAAAATCGTAGAGGGAGACCAAGAGATGAATACGCTAAGCAGGTTCAGAAGGATGTAGGTTGCAGTAGGTACTGGGAGATGAAAAAGCTTGCACAGGATAGAGTAGCATGGAGAGCTGCATCAAACCAGTCTCAGGACTGAAGACCACAACAACAACAACAACATCTCGACTGCTAGTGATACGAGGCTGTTGAGATCCTGCACAGCGTTACGTATTATCCTCCTGAACCCACCTATTCCATATTCTGCGAACAGTCATTGGATCTCGACGAACGCGAGCAGAAATGTCGTGATACGATAAACCACAGTTGCGATAGGCTAGAATCCGACCTTTATCAAAGTCGGAAACGTGATGGTACGCATTTCTCCTCCTTACACGAGGCATCACAACAACCTTTCACCAGGCAACGCCGGTCAACTGCTTTTTGTGTATGAGGAATCGGTTGGAAACTTTCCTCATGTCAGCACGTTGTAGGTGTCGCCACCGGCGCCAACCTTGTGTGAATGGTCTGAAAAGCTAATCATTTGCATATCACAGCATCTTCTTCCTGTCGGTTATATGTCGCGTCTGTAGCACGTCCTCTTCATGGTGTAACAGTTTTAATGGCCAGTAGTGTAGGAATGTTCTTCTCAGTGCTCAACTATTACAATATATATTCAGCTTCTTACAAGAGCGTATATTGACAAAAATTAATATTTTCTGATATCTCGCATCAATGGTGGCTGTCGTTTCTTTTTCTAACAGTAGAGGTACACCTGATTTGAAAATACGTCCTTCGTTGTCAAGCCCACTATCAGGAAACAAAAATTGTTAGTTAAGTCACGCAGTCCACAAATTTGTTAAAAGTCACAGAACGCCAACGATTTTATTTACAATCTGCGCTCTCGCAGGTGAAAGCGATAATACTGGTTATTTATAACTAGCGCAGAAAAATGTTGTTCTGTGATATAGGTTCCTACAGTGTTGCCAATGTTATATTAAGTATAATAAAATTCATTTATGTCCAGCAACCTCTAGTATTTCGAAATGTTAACTCGCAGTCAAATTATTACCACATGCAGAATGGCAACTCAATAACAATTCGGTGGCGGTATGTCAGACATTATTACATTTTAAACAATGTACAACAGGACTGATATTGAGTTACCGCGTGAGTAGGTTGTTTCATGACCTCTAGCTCACCTGAGTTTTATTGTATTTTCAGTGATTATATATTGGTGAAAGTTATGTTGTGATGGATTACATAATGGATTTACCGCAGAAGAAGAAGAAGCAGTACGCTCAAAAATATCGGTACGCGTGGGAAGCAGAACCTGAATTCGTTGGAGACTTATCCAAGGCAAGGTGTCAGGTATGTGCAACAGAGTTTCATGCTAAATTGTGTTATATTAGAAAGCATTCGAAAACTATTAAGCATAAACCAAAAATTGATTTAAAAAAAAAAACGCAAACCACCTTACCTGTGAAAGTTGTTCCGAAAACTACAGTTAGAATAGCAAGCAGAGCGGAAGGCGCCCTTTATTTATTGCTGAACATTGTTCTATTTTAGCTGTAGATCATTTAGGAATACTGTGCAAGAAGGTGTTTTCCGGTGATGAGGGCGCTAAAAACATGCAATTACATCGTACAAAGTGCACTAACATTATAACTGAAGTTTTGGCTCCATACTTTACACAATCATTGGTTGAAGATCTAGGTAACCAAAAATACAGTGTACTAATAGATGAATCCACAGATGTATCAATATCTAAAATGCTAGGTATCATTATACGGTAGTATAGTGTAAACAACCAAACCATTAGATCAGCATTTCTCAAACTCGCTGTAGTAGAAACTGCAGATGCAAGAAATCGGGCTGCTGTTCTTGTGAATTCTATGAAAGATCTCAAACTTCCAATCGCTAATATGGTAGGAATTGGCACAGATAAAGCTTCTGCAACGGTTGGAATAAACAATGCGCTTTTCGAACAACTCAAGAGAGAATATGGTTTGAAGCATTTGGTATTGATCCGTTGCATTTGTCACTCTCTTCAGCTTGCAGTTTCGCACGCCTCAGTGAATACCATACCTAGAAACATAGCGTTTCTTGTACGGGAAATCTGCAATTGGTTCTCCATTTCACCCAAAAGACAAGAGGAGTATAAAAAGGTTTATGAGACAATAAATTGTGGAAAACAGTCACAAAAAATTTGGACGGTCTGTGCAACACGTTGGCTTTCAATTGAACCTGCAATACGAAGAATTCTGGAGCAGTGGGAAGAACTAAAGCTACATTTTTCGCTTGCCATGGTTCAAGACAATTGTTACACTGCCTATCTTTTGTACAAGATGTGTCGTGACGACTCAAATCATCTTTACATGTTTTACCTTAAACATGCTTTAAAAGACGTACAAATAGCAATAAAAGCTTTTGAAGGAGAATACAATGACCCAACTAAATTACTAGATACACTTATTTCTCATGCAGGCAGTAGGACAAAACATAGTTTTTCCAACTGTTGATTTGTTGACAACACCAGTTCTAAGCGAATTTATGTACACAAATGCGAACCTTAGCTTTATGTTTGAACAGAAATTGTCTGAGTCAAGTTTGTCTGAAGAAAATAAAATTTAGTTGAAGAAGAGATGCATTCAGTTTAGTCTGAAACTCATAAAAGAAATTCAACAAAGACTGCCAAGTAACGTTACGATCCTGAAAAAAAGTCAATGCTGAATGTTGATGAAACACTAAAAGTGAATGAAAATAATGCTGTAACGGATGTAGCCAAAGAATTGGGTTTTAGTGGCGATTTCATAGACGGTATGCTGCAATATCAACATCATTAGGTGGAATAACACTACTAACACTGTTCGATTTTGGAGTGCGGTTTTGCAGTGTAAAAATGCCGTAGGGGAGAATCCTTTTTCTTTGATTTCACAGCTAGCAATGACTGCTCTATGCCTACCACATTCAAATGCAGAAGAGGAAAGAACATTCAGTTCTATGAACGTTATAAAAACTAAACAACGTAACACATTATCGTTAAAGACAATTAATGTTTTGATCATATTGAGAGACCAGCTGAAGAAACAAAATAAATATTGTGCATTTTTTGACATACCGTCAGACGTATTGGAGCTTATTGGAACGAACGAAAGTTACTCTTTCGCGACAAAACCAGTCGAACTGCATCATCATCTTTTGAGCGATAGTCAACCCTCTACATCAACTACAGTTCTGCCAGAGTATGAAACACAAGAGTTATTCGATCTTCTGAGTGACGACGATGAATAGCTCATATACCAGTATGTATATATTTTGTAACCTAATTTGAGTTCTTGCTTTCTTTGTTACAACTATAGTTTTATATTTCTAGTATATTTGACTACTGTGATTGAAGCAACAATTTATGTGTTGCGTCAATTATGATAACATGTTTATTTAAACGTTAGCGTATTTTATATGTATGTTGTTGCAAGCGATGCGTCATTTAATTAAGACAATATAGCAATTACATGTGAGAATTTTTATTAATATTTTATTACCCCTACCTTTGAAAGTCAAACATGGAAGGAAATCTTTCAAGGAATAATCCACCGCTTGGCAATAACCAAGGAAGACTGCACTCGGATACGGTGGGCAGTCACCTGAAAGATAACTTGGATGAGTCGGACCATCTGAAAATACCCAAAACGGACAGACAACCAAAACTCAAGACAGGACAAATAAACTACATTGCGACACACAATATAAATTCCCTCATACAACCAGGCAAACTCAAAATTCTGACGGATGAAATGGATCGCAAGGGGATTCTCATAACCGGACTTCAAGAAATGAGAAATACTGATCAGGAGCCGATAGAATCACAAGGATATAGGATTTATAAGGGAATACCAGGGAAAAGAGTCATGAAACAGTGTCCACAATTTGGAACAGGATTCATGGTGAGTCTGAAAATAATAGAGTCCATAATAGAATTTAAAGCACAATCTCCCAGGCTCTCAACATTAACTCTAAAAGCTGCAAAGAAAATGTACACAATAATAAATGCCCATACCCTGTCAAATGATAAAAATAATAAAAAAGAACACAGAGAAGAGGTAGAAAAATTTTGGGAGCTCTTAGATCAAACGACGAATAACATTAATAAAAATCACATCAAAATTTTAATGGGAGACTTCAATGCCCAGTTAGGAAGGGAAAAGAGATATTGAGACGTAATAGGGAAATGGACAGCACAAAGAACAAACAAAAATGGCATAAGACTAGTGCAATTTTGCAGAAACCATGACATGATCTCAAAGTCGACGTATTTTAAGAGAAGACCAAGTAAACCAAAAACTTGGAAACATCCAGACTGGAAAAAAGGAGAATGGCAACTGGACCATGTCTGCATGGATAAGAATTACCACAAGGAAATTTACAATGTGAAAGTACTGAGAGGGACAGATACCGGATCAGATCATTACATGATAAAAATTAAAATTAAATTAACCGCATTAGCAAAGAAAAAATCCCACCAGAAGAAGAAGAGAACCTATGACCCTCATAAACTGATACAAAATGAGGATTATGAAGCACAAACCAGGGATATAAAAATAACAGATGATCTGGAAGAAATAATTCCCAAATTGAAACAAATAGCTGAACAAGTTGCCCCTATAAATCCAAGGAAAAAACACCAGTGGTGGAACGATGAATGTGATGAAGCAGTGTTGGATTGACACCAAGCCTGGTTAAGGCATCAAAATGAAAAAACAGAAAAATCATATTTGGAACTCACAAAACAAAGGAAGACAACACAAAACATAATAAGGAGAGTTAAACGCCAGTACCAAAAAGATATACTTCTAATGATAGAAACAAATAGTGAAAAAACAAACTCAAGAGACTATTACAAAATATTTGGCAGACAATTACAAAGATATGATCCTCCAACATTAATGTTAAAAGATAAAGATAATAACCTAGCCCATAGCAATAGTAAAAATACAGAAATTCTAGCAGAAACATTTAACAAGTTACTAAATTGTGAAGATCCCCCAGAATTTCTTCAGATAAACACAGAAACCCCGATTAAAACACCAGCAGAAAATATAATTCCACCTACAATTAATGAGGTCTACAGAGCTTTGAAAGAACTCAAAAACTACAAAGCAAGTGGAGAAGATCAAACGTTTGCTGAACTTTGGAAATATGCAGCAGAACCAGTAAAGATAGCATTACACCAATGCATAGTAAAAATCTGGAATGAAGAGAAATTACCAGAAAATTGGACTACTGCTATAATACATCCATTACATAAGAAAGGAGAAAAATCAAATCCAGACAACTATAGAGGAATTTCCCTTTTGGACTGCACGTATAAGATCATGTCAAGAATACTATACAACCGTTGTAAAGATCAACTAGAACTGGAACTGGGAGAATATCAAGGAGGATTTAGATCCTGGAGAAGCTGCCCAGAACAGATAATCACCTTGAAGTTAGTTATGGATGTCTACAAAAGAAGGCAAAAACAACTAGTCATAACCTTTGTAGATTTCAAAAAGGCATATGATTGCATCCATAGATCTTCAATGATGAAAATATTAAGGAATTTTGGACTTCGTCCTAAATTAATAAAAATGATACAGTTAACCTTAACAAACACCAAATCCAAAGTAAAATTTAGAGGAGAAATATCTGAACCATTTACGATTAAAACAGGGTTGAGACAGGGAGATTGTTTATCACCATTGCTATTCAATTCTGCTCTTGAATATGTAATGAGAGAATGGTACAAGGAAAATCCTATGAATATTAAAATTGGAACTAAGAAAGATAAAATAAACCTAAATTGCTTGGGATTTGCTGATGACCTAGCATTACTAGCTAATAATATTCAGGAAGCCACGAAACAAATAACAAGCTTACAAAATATAGCACAAAAATTAGGACTCCAGATATCATTTGAAAAGACTGAAATAATGGTAACAGATCCACTTGTAATAGATCACATCACAGTGAACAATAGGGAAATGAAAATAGTGAAACAATTTAAATACCTGGGTGAAATTATAACACATAAATTGGACGAGAAATCTGCATGGCGAGCAAGAACCAATAAAATGATAAAAGCTCAAAAACTAACGTGGTCTACGTACAATAAAAAATGTCTATCAATTAAAACAAAATTAAAACATTACAAGATGGTGGTTCAACCAGAGGTTACATACGGAAGTGAAACTCTTTTTAAAGTCACCCAGAAAAACAGAACTGACAAAATTTTAAAAGTAGAGAGAAGAATTGCTAGAACACGCATAAATAAGAAATATCAAAAAGCTGGGCAATGGCGGATAGTTCCAAATGAAGTGGTATACAGAGAATTGGAGCCCATCACTGATTCTATACGAAAGAAAAGGATCTCTTTTTGTGGTCACATTCAGAGGACACCAGAAACCAGATTATCAAGGAAAATTATTGAGAAACTCTGGAATTTGAAACAACAAGGAGGATGGATTAAGGAAATAAGAGAGGATATGGAAGAACTGGAAATAACTCTGGATGATTTGCAGAACAAAACTCCAAGTTTAAAGAAGTTGAGGGACACAGAAATAAGATTTAAACCAAAAATTGACAAACGACAAACAATGAAAAGGGTATTTACAGATAAGGATCGACGAAAAGCATCGGAACAAATGAAGAGATACTGGGCCACTCGGAAGGGGAAAATACCAAAGAGGAGGACCAGAAATGATTGACTGAAGTGGTCCAATGAGGCCGTAAAAGCAGAAGAAGAAGAAGAAGAAGAAGAATTTTATTACCCCGTCCCCTCCCCACTGGCTTATTGCACCATTCACAGCACGAAATTTTCAGTACACCCTTAGTGAAATCAGTTTTAGCGACTTTCCACTGACTTTTGATATTGAATCTAGCGACTTGGGTTTTTTAGAGTTGGCAACACTGGGTTCCTATACGAATTGGTAAACAGAATATTAATATTTACAAATGTGTATCTAGCTGTCTTACCTCTGAGCATTTACATTCATATCGCAGTTTGCGTTACACGTTATGAAGTGATACTGTAACTTCATGTACATGACTTCTTCTATGAGTATTCCTCAGCCTGGCGTATGTATTTCAGAGGAGAGGACTGAAATGCACTAAAAATAAGTTCGTGGTGGGCAAGTCTGTGGCCGCCACGGAGTCGCATCGGCAGAGCCCGCCGGTTCACAATGCGGAGGAGAGCAATTGTAGTAATCATCAGCGTGGCCTTGGCGGCTGTGGTGTGAGGTGTTGCTCAAACGCCCGATGATGGAGGCCGTGGGGGGGGGGGGGGGGAGGGGGCCGACGGCTGGAGCAGGGGGCAGGCAGCGGACGAAGGAGGCGGGGGCCGGCCCAGCCGTGGCCAGGGTAGGAGGAAGGAGGACAAAGGGCGGGAGTCGCGATCGACCGCCACTGGTTGCTGCATCGCGGGACGTGCCTGGTGAGTGGCCACGTACTTCTGTCACCACCGTGCGCTGTGACCGGCTCTCACTTTACTCGACTTAGTAGCCTCCTGTTTCCTGTTCTCTGTCTTACACACACTTAAAAGCGGTGACAGTGGAACTGAGGGAATCCAAAGAAAGAATGGAGATTTTTTTCTGTTTTTCTTAACTTCTCTCCACGACCTGTAGCACTACAGCTCTTGTGATTGATCCCTGTATCCTTTCACTTCTGGTCGTGCAGTTTTAAAGCACAGTTTAAATAATAGCGCCACTAGCAATATTCACGTGTCGCATGTTTTTCGAACAGGTTTCTAGGCGAATGTTATTTTGATGTAAGTTAGTGCGATATGTAACGCTCTCGCGATGGCTAAATGTACCAATCACGAACCTTGCTGCTCTTCTTTGGACATTATCAATCTCTTGAATCAGGCACAGCTGGTAACGGTCCCACACAGACGAACAATAAGACCGGACGAACTAACGTATTGTATGCTATTTCCTTTGTTGAAATACTGCATCGGCTCAGGATTCTACCATGGAACCGCAATCTAGAGTTCGCCTTGCCACTTACTTGTGTAATCTGATCATTTCAGTTAAGATCATTTCGAATAGTCACTCCCAGATACTTGATGGATGTTACCGCTTCCAAAGACTGGACATTTATTTTGTACATTAATGAGGATTTTCGCCTTGTTATACACAGTAGGTTACACTTACTAATATTCAGAGATAACTGCCAGTCATTACACCAAGCATTTATTTTCTGCAAATCCTCATTGATTTGTTCACAACTTTCGTGTGACACTATTTTTCTGTAGACTAAAGCATCATCGGCAAACAGTGTAATGCCGCTGTCAATACCATCAACCAGATCCTTTATGTAAATTGTAAAAAGCAGTGAACCTATTACGCTGCCCTGGGCACACCTGATGTTATACATGTTTCTGTTGAGGTCACCCGTTCAGGACGACATACTGCTACCAATCCGTTAGAAAACTATCTATCCAACTGTATATGTCATCAGATAGGCCGTAAGCGCTCACTTTTTGGAGCAAGCGACAGTGCGGAACTGACTCAAGCGCCTTTCGAAAGTAGAGCCGACATCTAGAGCCTGTTGTATATCATGCACAAAGAGGGCCAGTTGTGTCTCGTATGACCGCTGTTTCCTAAAACCGGGCTGGTTTCTGCAGATGAGCTTCTCAGAGTCTATAAAGTACATTATGTATGAACGCAAAATATGTTCATGATTCTACAACAAATCAATGTCACTGAAATTGGTCGGTAATTATGTGTATCCGATTTGCTACCCTTTTTATTGATTGCTATGACCTGGGCCTTCTTCCAGTCCTGTGGAACGTTCCTCTGTTCCAATTATCTCTGATAGATGATGGATAAGAATGGTGCTACTTTTGTAGTATAGTCAACATATAATTTTACTTGGGTACCGTCTGGGCCAGATACCTTCCTGGCGTCTAAGGATCTTAACTGTTTTACAATCCCAGATACACGAAACACTATGTCAGCCATCCTTACGTTTGTTCGATTATTGAAAGGGGGAATGGTGCTGCAGTCCTCTGCTGTAAATGAGTTTTTGAAAGCTAGGTTTATAATTTCGGCCTTCTGTTTATCATCATCAGTTACACTACCAGCACTGTCAGCAAGAGAAGGTATTGAATTATTTGTAGCGCTCATAGATTTTACGTACGACCAAAATTTTTTGGGGTTATTTTTAGAATTTCCAGATAAAATATTGCTTTCGTTAAAAGAATCTCTCATTGACCTTTAGACAGCTGCTTTCATTTCGCATAATTTCTGTTTGTCAGCGGGGCAGTGACTACGTTCAAAACGACTGTGCAAAATTCTCTGCTTTCTCAGCAACTTCCTAATTTGTTTGTTGTACCAAGGTAGATCCCAGTCAATGGATGCCAGATTAAAGTCTCCACCTATAACTAATGGCTAATTTGGATATTTATTTCCTATGCACTCAAGACAACCAACTGAAAATTTATAGTACAAGACTTATAGTAAATATTGCTTCATCATTCATTAAATATCTATGATCACTATGTTCACTAATACACAATTTCAAACCATTTAATGATCGGACTCTACTTGTTGCTGTATATAACGGACCATACATAAAAATTGCTTGTCTTAATAAACTCCCAACTACTTCGATTGCTTGTCCTTGTAATTTATTAACAGTAATATCAAATGCAGGAATAATTCAGAATCATGTTCTTTGAAAAGGTCAAATAGTACCCGAACAGCCATAGATACACGTGGATCAAAATTTGCTTATTTTCTGTGATTCCAAATAAAACTTGTCAGTCAATAGCATTATTATACATATAAACATTTGGCATGCATTTTTCATCCCTCAATTACTCATTAGTTTGTATTTAGTTCAAATGAGAAGAGCAATGTACTTAACTTTAACTGTAATTTGCATCATAGCAAACCACTTGTTGTTGTTGTGGTCTTCAGTCCTGAGACTGGTTTGATGCAGCTCTCCATGCTACTCTATCCTGTGCAAGCTTTTTCATCTCCCAGTACCTACTGCAACCTACATCCTTCTGAATCTGCTTAGTGTATTCATCTCTTGGTCTCCCTCTACGATTTTTACCCTCCACGCTGCCCTCCAATACTAAATTGGTGATCCCTTGATGCCTCAGAACATGTCCTACCAACCGATCCCTTCTTCTGGTCAAGTTGTGCCACAAACTTCTCTTCTCCCCAATCCTATTCAATACTTCATCATTAGTTATGTGATCTACCCATCTAATCTTCAGCATTCTTCTGTAGCACCACATTTCGAAAGCTTCTATTCTCTTCTTGTCCAAACTATTTATCGTCCATGTTTCACTTCCATACATGGCTACACTCCATACGAATACTTTCAGAAATGACTTCCTGACACTTAAATCTATACTGGATGTTAACAAATTTCTCTTCTTCAGAAACGCTTTCCTTGCCATTGCCAGCCTACATTTTATATCCTCTCTACTTCGACCATCATCAGTTATTTTGCTCCCCAAACAGCAAAACTCCTTTACTACTTTAAGTGCCTCATTTCCTAATCTAATTCCCTCAGCATCACCCGACTTAATTAGACTACATTCCATTATCCTTGTTTTGCTTTTGTTGATGTTCATCTTATATCCTCCTTTCAAGACACTGTCCATTCCATTCAACT
This sequence comes from Schistocerca americana, assembly GCF_021461395.2. Lineage (NCBI taxonomy): Eukaryota > Metazoa > Arthropoda > Insecta > Orthoptera > Acrididae > Schistocerca > Schistocerca americana. The sequence goes on along the minus strand of NC_060129.1, from coordinate 131,923,006 downwards.
GCTCTTCCAAGTCCTTTGCTGTCTCTGACAGAATTACAATGTCATCGGCGAACCTCAACCACTTAAAGAGGGAAAATTCAAAAACTGTACTGGTTAGTAGTTATTAGTTTTGTATTCATTATCAGAAATCTTTATCATAGATGTGATAAATCTTTGCTTCACCTAGCATAGCACTGAGTATATCATTATTTACTATGGGACAGTATTAATTTAATGCTGAAGCTTAGATGGGTAGATCACATAACTAATGAGGAGGTGTTGAATAGGGGGAGAAGTTTGTGGCACAACGTGACTAGAAGAAGGGATCGGTTGGTAGGACATGGTCTGAGGCATCAAGGGATCACCAATTTAGTATTGGAGGGCACCGTGGAGGGTAAAAATCGTAGAGGGAGACCAAGAGATGAATACACCAAGCAGATTCAGAAGTATGTAGGTTGCAGTAGGTACTGGGAGATGAAGCAGCTTGCACAGGATAGAGTAGCATGGAGAGCTGCATCAAACCAGTCTTAGGACTGAAGACCACAACAACAACAACAACAACAGTATTAGTTTTTTGTGGTAGAATTACTGTATTTAAGATGGATTGCAATCATCAATCATCAATGAAATTATATTTATCAGGGACTAATGACTGTGGTATACCAATAATATTGTCATATAACTTACTTGGTACTTATCAGTTTGTTTCAAAAAGTCCAGGAACTCTAATTTATGTAGCATAGCCCTGATTACAGGTGAACCATGTGGAACACCTGGAGAAATTTATCGAAAATCACTACATAAGACACAGATCAATCCCGCATCCGGCCATCCAGACTTAGGTTTCCCTTGATACCCCTAAATCGCTCCATGCAAATGCTGAGATGGTTCCTTTGAAATGGCACAGCTGACTTCCTTCCCCATCCGTCCCTAATCTGATGATAGTGATGACCTCACTGTTTGGTCTCTTCCCCCAAACTACCCAACCCTACCACATAAGACAATTGTTTTACCTCCTAAAGCTTTATGCTTTTTACATACATCTGTACCACATATCTAAATAATGCATTATAAGGTTCAATACTTGAAGTCAACACATGGAAACCTTACAATAAACATGAATTAATGTGTTGATCACAGTTACTGTTTGATATTGGATTGGGCACTGAATTTTCCAAAATTGTGTTAGATAGTTTGAATGCATTGTACTAGGTTCTACCTCCAGTTAGGAGAGCTGAAGCTATGCTACTTAAGGCTGTTGTGGTGCAAGGAAGATTCAGGAAATGCAATTTAGGAATAATTTCAATTTGTGTGATCATTTTACCACAACCTACAAGAGGTGTAGGCAAAACACATTTGATCCAGTGTCATGGAACTAAACTTCACAAATAACACATTCAATTATAAAATGCTACTAACAGTTAGCTCTTTTGTCAAGTTCACTGAATTGTAGCTTTTTAAGGATCGAATCTCAGATATCTACATAAGGAAATTCTGGTATTAAAGTTGGTACAAAAAATTCAAGTAATTGATATTTCCAGTTGTAATCATTCACAATATCATTAATTTCTAATTGTACTCTGCTGTAAGAACTTTCTTCATTGTACTCCTTTAAGCAATTTTCGCAAACAAATATTCTAAATTCAAGCCATAGTACTAAAGCATTTGCTGCTACTTTCAGTGCACAAATTACACCAAACAAGTGATGTGTTTGCTTTGGTGGTTTCAATTCCTTTTGCTTCATTTAAACATTCATGCCAGTTTCATGCAAGTTATGGGATATACTACATACATTAAAATATTTAAAATTAACTCACGCCATCCACAAACCACAATTGGCTATGATGGTTTTCGATGACCAGAGCCGCTAATATTTCGGTCTAGTAGCTCCTTAATTGTAATCACAAGGCTGAGTGCACCCCCGAAAAATGGCATCAGCGCATTTCAACCTAGATGGTCACCCATCCAAGTGCTGGCCACCCCTGACAGTGCTTAACTGCGGTGATCTGACGGGAACCGGGGTATCCACTGCAGTAAGGCCGTTGCCATGCTTCATACATGCAGGCAATAATTTTATCACCCCCATGTACTTTTTCCTTCCATTTTTTCTATATCAAACTGAACATAGTGCATAGGAATGTCAGTAAAACAGTGAATATTCGCTGGTGAATCAGTTTCATTAAATGCAAGGAATTATAATAATCTGTTTTCGCATTTTCAAGTGCATCCCGTTCATGTCCGAATCTCAGGTAAACATTTTGTGCATGTGGTAAATAAATAGCAAGCCTAATGCAGGGTGCAACTGAAAATGGAATGGAAATTCACAATTACTCTATACCACTTCAATTGCTCTGACATAACAGCAGTTCACAAAATCGCTCACTTCACCAATCTGAACCTCTTCATTTCTGTGTGTTCTTTGACTGCCTAATTCTATAGCTGCACTATCATACACTTTATGCACATATTTATAAATATATTTAACAATTTTACTATAGCGCAAACTTCAGAATTCACATTGCAATCGAATTTGGCTAGTGAACATGGATTAAATGATACAATGTCACGATTGTCAAGAGATTACCCTCGAAAATTAACGCTAACACCATTATCACACCATCTGTGCAGTGGATATCCATTAACTGATTGTCAAGTGATATCACAGAAATATTTAGGAAATTTTTTTGTGCATTTGCCACCTCTCATACAAATAGAACCTTTATTATGTGCACCATATGGTCCATGCACCATATGTTTTGCAATATGTTTAAATAGTTTACAGTGTGTTTGAATATCTGGAATTTCTGCAAGTATAACTTGCATATATCGCCAGTCTACTATTTTATCAATTTCACATAAAGTGATTAAAATACAGGCATGTGACAACCATCTATTTTTAATTCGCTTGTGTAAATGATGGTCTGAACTTTGCAGAAAATATGTTTCATTAGTATTGCATCAATTAATTTTTAATTTAGCCTTAAATAATTGCACAACTTTTTTAAAGAAATTAGCAGATTCATGTCGATCAATGATATAAATAATTTCTGACCATTTAGGAAGGAAAGTCATTTTAGCAAATAATGAAAGTTTACCGAAATTTTGAACATTGCACCAAAATAGTTGTGATCGGTATTTTTTGGAGAACCATTAAATAAAAAAGGCAAAATAACTCTTCTACCACTATTTATTGTCATTCGGAATTAGTTATATGTGATTACATAACTTATTATAAATTTTGCCTCATGAAATGGATTCTCTTACCTTCAATATATACATACATATCAACAATTCACTATTAAAGTAGTTCTTGTGAGTGATGTGAAAGACAACATAGTAACTTTATTTCGAGGCTGTCTCACAGTGGACGTATTTGGGGTATTATGGAACTAATTAGTATACCATTCAGTGCCCCCATTACGAAATAATAATGGATGTACTAATGGATCCAGTGAGGCATCTAGAAATGAGATTGTTTTTCTTTTTACAATACACACAGTATTTCTTCCGAACAGTGGCTCACCATTTGCTGTGGTAAAAACAGCAGTCACTTGAGTCTGAACTGCGGCATTGAAACACCAGAGGTCCAAATTCTTATTAACTGTAATATTTTCGTCCACTGTTTCACCCCCTTTTGAGTCTAATTTCGAACAACCACTTCCTACAATATGAGATCTATACGCTCCCCAAATTTAAACTTTCTATCCTTAGTGGTTTGGGCTCGGCAATGATGGGTCAGTGACTCAGTCTGGTCCTATTTCACACCCTTGTAGGTTAATTTCCAAAAAGAGTGAAACACGAATTTTTGTGACTTCTGACTGAGAAGTCAGATACAACTTTTCATAGATTTAGCTTCCAAAATGACTGCATTGTGAAATATTTCCATAAAAACTTCCATCCTCTCTGTAGCCCCCTATGGGTTAGTTCCTAGAACAATAAAGAGGTTGGTTTGTTTACAGCTGAGTATCTAAATTCATGTTTTCGTATATTTATCTTGCAGAAATTAATTGTGAAACACACCCTGCCGCTGTTGGATGAGCAGCAGCCAGCAGCAAGTCGTATACTCTTAGCTCACTTATTTCTATCATAGTTTCTTAATTTATTTTTGGGTAGTTGCATAGTTTAATTTACAAATTGCAAGCTTATTATAGTATTTGAGAGTTCTAGCATAGCAATTTGTCCTTTTATTTGGACTGTTGAGCTCTGTGGCCGTGGATAATGACATTTCACTATAAAAATGCAGGAAAGTGGCTGGTTGCTGTATTTTTATAGTGAAATATCATTCTAGCATAGCGTTTTAGTACCTGTATAGTGTAAACTCGCGTAGTCGTCAGTCATCTGTTTGTTCTGAACGGCTTGTGAGGTAAAAGAGAGGAGAAAATTGTTTGGGATTGACAGAGATTGCGCCTGTTGTGTACGGATTCAGTGAGAATTGGCCACTGTCCGTAAACAGCTGGAAGCTGTGTTGGCCATGGTCGACAGGCTCCAGGCTGTTGCCCTGGGCCGCAGTGACATTGAGACACACTAGGTGAGAGCTTTGGCGCCTCTGGAACCTGTAGCATCCCCTGGGATCTCTGATGCCACTGCTCCCTCGGATTCGGAAGTCCCTGCCGGTCGACACTCGCCTGACGATGATTGGCGAACTGTAGCAGGGTCGCGAATTTCTGGGCGGAAGGCAAAAGTTGGTGTAGGCCGCAAGGCTGTACCCTTATGCCTCCCTAACAGGTTTGAGGTACTGCCCACTGCTGAAAGTACTTCTGAGCCAGAAAGGGTGGCCTCGCCTGTTGTAGCAGTGGCTGGTCTTCCTGAGAGGTCCGGACAAGCGCAGAGGGTGGGACTGTTTGTCATTGGGAGCTCCAATGTTAGGCAGGTGATGGATCCCCTTAGGGATATGGCAGCTAAGGATGGGAAGAAAGCCACTGTGCACTCCGTGTGTATGGGTGGAGTCATTCTAGATGTGAAAAGGGTCCTACTGGATGGCATGAAGGGTACAGGGTGCAGCCAACTGCAGGTGGTGGCTCATATCGGCACTAATGACGTGTGTCGCTGTGGATCAGAACAGATTCTCTCTGGTTTCCAGCGGCTATCTGAGCTGGTGAAGACTGCCGGTCTTGCTAGAGAGATGAAGGCTGAGCTCACCATCTGCAGCATCGTCGACAGGACTGATTGTGGACCTTTGGTACAGAGCCAAGTGGAGGGTCTGAATCAGAGGCCCAGATGGTTCTACGACCGTTTAGGCTGCAGATTCCTCAACTTGCGCCGTAGGGTGGTGGGGTTTCGGTTTCCGCTAAACAGGTGTCCACTACACACAAGAAGCAGCTACACGGGTAACAGGCCTGTGTGGCGTGCACTGGGCAGTTTTTTAGGTTAGACGGTCTCGGGAAAGGTCAAAAAGGGCTCCAGTCTCAAAGGATAAAGCGCAAAGAAACGACGAGAATCGACCAAGCAACAGTCGGTATTGTAGTTGTAAATTGTTGTATCTTTGTTGGAGTAGTACCAGAGCTTCAAGCGCTGATAGAAAGCACTAAAGTTGTAATCGTTATAGGAACGGAAAGCTGGCTAAAGGCGGAGATAAATTCTGCCAAAATTTTTACAGAGGCGTAAACCGTGTTCAGAAAGGATGGATTAAATAAAGTAGGTGGTGGTGTTTTTGTGTCTGTTGGTAGTTGTTTATCTGGTTGTGAAGATGAAATAGATAGTTCCTGCGAGTTACTATGGTTAGAGGTTATACTCAACAGACGTACCAAAATAATAATTGGCTCCTTCTACTGATCCCCAACTCATATGATATAATAGCTGAACGGTTAAAAGAAAATTGAATCTCATTACAAATAAGTACGCGACTCATAGAGTTATAATTAGTGGAAACTTCAATCTACCCTCGATTTGTTGGTGAAAATACATGTTCAAAGCCGGTGGCAGACAGAAAATATCTTCCGAAATTCTACTAAACGCTTTCTCTGAGAATTACTTTGAACAATGAGCTCACACGAATTCTAAATGGTTGCGGAAACACTCTTGAGCTCTTAACCACAAATAATTCAGATGTATTAGAGAGCGTCATGATGGATACAGAGATTAATGGACACAAGATCATTGTAGCGAGGCTCAAAACCATATCACCCAAAAACCACTAAAAATAAACGCAAAATATATCTATTTAAAACAGGAGATAAAAATTCGCTTGATGGCTTCCCAAGAGAGTCTCCATTCCTTCCAAGCTAATTATGTAAGCGTAAACCAGATATGGCAGAAATTCAAAGATATAGTATCGACAGCAATAGATACAGTCATACAGTATAATTGAATAAGAGACGGGACTGATCCACCATGGTACACATAACACGTCAGAACACTGTTGGAGATGTACCATAAAAAGCATGCCGAATTCAGAAGAACGTAAAATCCCCAAGACTGTCTAAGTTTCACGGAAACTCGATATTTAGTGGGAACGTCAATGCGAGATGCTTTTAATAGTTTCCACAATGAAACATTGTCTCAAAATATGAAAGAAAATCCAAAGGGATTCTGGTCGTCTGTGAAGTACAACAGTGGCAGAAAGCAGCCAATACCGTCACTGTGCGATAGCGATAGAAATGTCACCAATGATGAGGCCACCGAAGCGGAGTTACCAAATACAGTTTTCTTTAATTCCTTCACGGATGAAGATGAAGTTAAGATTCCAGAACAGCTGTTAGTATGAGTGACATAAAAGTAGATATCTTAGATGTAGCGAAACAACTCAAATCGCCTAAGAAAGGCGAGTCTTCCAGTCCAGCTGGTATACCAATCAGGTTCCTTTCAGAGTATGCAGACACAATACCGCCTTTCTTGGCAATCACATACAACTGCTCACTTGACGAAAGGTCTGTTCCTGAAGACTGGAAAGTAGCACAGGTCACACCAATACTCAAGAAAGGAAACAGGAGTAACCCATTGAGTTAATGACCCTTATCACTGACCTCAATTTGCAGTAGGATTTTGGAGCATGCCTATACTGTACTCGAACATTGTGAATCACCTTGAAGAAAATGACTTAGTGATACATAACCAAAGCGGATTCAGAATATATCGTTCTTGTGCAAAACAGCTAGTTCTTTATTCCCTGCCAGCCGTGTGGCCGAGCGGTTGTAGGCGCTTCAGTCTGGAACAGCTCGACCGCTACGGTCGCAGGTTCGAATCCTGCCTCGGGCATTGATGTGTGTGATGTCCTTAGATTAGTTAGGTTTAAGTAGTTCTAAGTTATCTAGGGGAATGATGACCTCAGGAGTTAAGTTCCATAGTGCTTAGAGCCATTTGAACCATTTTCTTTATTCCCATGAAGTAATGAGTGCTGTCGACAAGGGATCTCAGATCGATTCCATATTCCTAGATTTCCAGGAGGCGTTCCTCACAATCGACTATTAATCAAATTGCGTGCATATGGAGTATCGACTCAGTTGTGTGACTGGATTCGTGATTTCCTCTCAGAGAGGTCACATTTCGTAGTGATACACCGCAAATCATCGAGTAGAACAGAAGTCATATCTGGCGTTCCGCAAGCTAGTGTCATAGACCCTCTGCTGTTCCTGATTTACATAAACGATCTAGCTGATAATCTGAGCAGGCCCCTTAGATTGTTTGCAGGTGACGCTGTAATTTACCGTCTAGTAAAATCATCAGACGATCAATCCCAATTACAAAATGATCTACAGATGATTAGTAGCAATTGGCACTGAACAAAGAAAAGTGCGAGGTTATCTACGCGGGTACTAAAAGAAATCCGATAAATTTTCTGTATACGATAAATCGCACAAATCTAAGGGCTCTCAATTCGACTTAACACCTACAAATTACAATTACGAGCAACTTAAATTGGAAAGACCACATAGATAATATTGTGGGGAAGGCGAAACAAAGACTGCACTTTGTTGGCAGAACACTTAGAAGATGCGACAAACCCACAAAAGCGACAGTCTACATTAAACTGGTCCGTGCTCTGCTGGAATATTGCTGGGCGGTATAGGATCCTTACCAGGTAGGATTGATGGAGGACATCGAGAAAATGCAAAGAAGGGCAGCTCTTTTCATGTTATCGAGCAATAGGGGTGAGAGCGTCACTGATATGATACGCGAATTGGGGTGGCAGTCACTGAATCAAAGGCGGTTTTCTTTGCGGCGAGATCTATTTACGAAATTTTAATCACCAACTTTCTCTTCCGAATGCGAAAATGTTTTGTTGACACCCACCTACGTAGGGAGAAATGATCATCAAAATATAATAAGAGAACGGACAGATTTAGGTTTTCCTTTGTCCCACACGCCATTCGAGAGTGGAATGGTAGAGAAGTAGTATGAAAATGGTTCGATGAATCCTCTGCTAGGCTCTTAATTGTGAATTGCAGAGTAACCATGTAGATGAAGATGTAGTTGTTTATCCCCTGTATTTCCTAAAACACTGAAACACTTATTTGTAGCTAAGAAGTCAAATACCAATTTTCATAGACGTAACTTCAAAAATACTTTAGTAGTTCTTCAATAATGATTTATTTTCAAAAAATTATTCTCCCCACTATTTCATCATTATAGGGGATACATTTCCAAAATGCTCAAAGACACATTTCTTTATTTCTGTTTGAGACACCAAACACCAATTTTCGTAGGCCTAGTTTCAATAGTGCTTCGTAGCCACATATTTTCCAAAAACCATTCGTCCTCTACTTCACACCCTTAGACACGGATGCAACTGCGAACAAATTTCAAAACGCTTGTCTTTGTCGTCTTCATTGAGCTTCTGCAGTAATTCCAACTTAAGTTGGTTCATAGACAGCTTCTGTCGCAGGACTTTCCACGCTATCATTGGAGCCGTTTCGAGTTCACGGGATGCACGACGCACCCATTTATTTGGACTCTTTATGAATGTCACTACACATTCACTTCACGCAAACTGGGACGTCCGCTTCGCTTTTCCGGGCACAAGCAACCCGTCGTAACGAATTTGTTGTGCCAGTGGTAAATGGCCCTTTTTGTTGGTGACTTCTTACCGTACTTGGTTCTAAACATCCGCTGAACAAACGTAGCACACTTGTTTTTGTCGAGCTCCAACACACAAAATGTTCGCTCCGCATCTGAACTCGTCATGTTTGAGACTAGCGCTAACTATCGGCAAATTATACATGAAAATAAACTTTCAAAGTATCTGTTCAAGATGACATATGTATAATATTAGTTAAATGTTTGGTTATTGTACAATAAATAACTCAAAGTGTGCCTGGAATTGGCTGGTGCAAATGGCTCTGAGCACTATGGGACTTAACTTCTGAGGTCATCAGTTCCCTAGAACTTATACTACTTAACCCTAACTAACCTAAGGACATCACACACATCCATGCCCGAGGCAGAATTCGAACCTGCGATCGTAGCGGTCGCGCGGTTCCAGACTGTAGCGCCTAGAACCGATCGGCCACTCTGGGTGGTACCTTGACTTGATGTACAACCTGTTTGTATATACAATGTGTGATCAAAAGTATCCCGAAACCTGGCTGGAAAGCAGATACTAGTTCGTAGAGCCCTCCAACGATAATGCTGGAATTCAATATGGTGTTGGCCCACCCTTAGCCTTGAGTATAGCTTCCACTCTCACGGGAACACGTTCAGTCAGTTGCATGAAGGTTACTTGTGGAATGGCAGCCCATTCGTCACGGAGTGCTGCACTGAGGAGAGGTGTCGATGTCGGTCGGTGAGGCCTGGCACGAAGTAGCGTCCCAGAGCACCCCAAAGGTGTGCTATGGGATTCAGGTCAGGAGTCTGTGCAGACCAGTACATTACAGGGATGTTATTGTCGTGTAACGACTCCGCCACAGGCCGTGCATTTTGAACAGGTTCTCGATCATGCTGAAAGAGACAGTCGCCATCCCCAAACTGCTCTTCAACACTTGCAAACCAGAAAGTGCTTAGAATATCAATACAGGTCAGTGCTGTGATAGTGCCACGCAAAACAACAAAGGGGTGCAAGTCCCCTACATGAAAAATACGATCACACTATAACACCACCGCTTCGGAATCTTACTGTTGGCACTAAATAGGCTGGCAGAGGTTCACCAGGCACTCTCCATTCCCACACCCTGTCTTCGGATCGCCACATTGTGTATCGTGATTCGTCACTTCACACAACGTTTTTCCACTGTCCAGTGGTCCAATGTTCACGCTCCTTACACCTAGAGAGGCGTCGTTTGGCATTTACCGGCGTGATGTGTGGCCTACGAGCAGCCGATTGGCCGTGAAATCCAAGTTTTCCCACCTCTCGCCTAACTGCCATAGTACTTGCAGTGGATCGTGATGCTGTTTGGAATGTGATGGCCCACATAGATGTCTGCCTATTACACATTACGGACCTCTTCAACAGTCGGTGGTCTCTGACAGTCAATAGACGACTTCGGCCTGTACGCTTTTGTCTTGTACATGTCCCTTCACGTTTCCCCTTCACTATCACATGGGAAACAGTGTACCTAGAGATGTTTAGGAGTGTGGAAATCTCGCTTAGAGTCGTATGGCAAAACTGATACCCAATCACCTGACCACGTTCGAAGTCCGTGAGTTCTGCGGAGCGCCAAATTCTTCGCTCTCACGATGTATAAATGACTACTGTGGTCGCTATGGAGTACCTGGCTGTAGGTGGCAGCTCAATGCACCTAATACCAAAAACGAGAAACGTATGCTGTGTTTAGGAGATTGCCACAGTCATATTCGAGTCAGCACTCAGTAGTCGCTGTTATATTCCTAAGACCGTAGTTTCCGCCGTCACCACTGTTGGAGGTACCCACTGACCCGTCTTTGCCTCCGTAAGGCTCGTTTAGCCAGTAAAAGCCGACGTCTGGGGCACACACTCACACTCTCACCCCTCTCTCGCTTTACACGACACATCAGCTCTTAGTGTTCATGCACTACAATTTCGTTCGTTAAAGCGAAGTTGATACTGATCCCTCTAAAATCAAATAGACAGCACTTTCTCGTACTTGATCAGATGTAAACAGAATTACGATATCTTAGCGGTTTTTGAAATAATTTAAGGAATTAACTTAGCTGAATGAGCCAGTATATACATTCAACAGAACGAAGTGATATCAAGATGATGCTATCCACGATAGATTGGAACATTAATTTACACATTATAGATTGGAGCAACAAAATTAGTTTTGTATTATATTTACTTACAAAATCTTTCATTGTACAAGTGTCTGAAAATTTTATGATTTTTAGGAAGAAGTTCTTTACTTCGCCTAATTACTGCATCCCAGCATTATGTCGTGCAGAAGCTGCAGCTGGTTTATCTGCTTCTTTGTGGCGGTAGTCTTAGCTGCTGGCTCCAGTGACACAGATTCCATTACAGGTACAACTTTTACATTTTTTTAACTAAAATATGTATGGTATGATCATGAATAACTATTTTATAATCCGTAATGAAATACATGTTCTATTTTTCCATTGAGATTTGAATCAATTGCTTTTTCAGAATCCGATCCTGAAGTCACAGTCTACAGTTCAGAAAATGACAATCAAGGTAATATTTTATTTCATTAATCCTAGATACATCGAGAGAGGGTATATTAACTTGGGGTCGAATACGGCTCTGTACTTCCATTTAAAATTCCTGACACTCTAAGTACCGGGAAGGAGAGTTCTATTTAGGTATCACTGGTTTCGCCTGATGGGAGGATAAGTCGTTCCCAGTATGTACACGGGTCGTACAGGATCCTGGTTTACTGGAGCAGAACGTCAAGGCCGTACATTTGGTGCATGATGCGAGCCAAACATAAAAAAAACAAGGCTCAGTTAACTGGAGCAGGACGTGAAACGGGCCTATTTGGAGCAGGAGAGGCACCACAGGACATTTTATTTTCCACTGTCTGTACTTTTATAAATACATTCATTAAAGTTTGTCAGCATGACCAGGAAGGATTCAGGATTCACATTCATAGCAGTGGAAGTTCCAAAACATAATAAAATTTTTTTTTTTTTTTTTTTTTTTTTTTTTTTTTTTTTTTTTTTTTTTTTTTTTTTTGCATGCGAAGATTCATCATTTTTTCACTTTCTATTGGCTGCATTTGTTGCTATAGGTACACTTTTCTTCATAAGTGAGAGATTCTTCGATGAATTTTGCACAGCATACAAACCATATTTACAGGTGCATGAAACTCTAGAGGTTTCCAAATCTATTAAAAACTGTGGTAAAATCTGAGATAATTAACTATAAAATTTGAGGTTTTTTTTCTAAACATGAAGTTTAAAACGTAACAGCTCACTCATTTTTTCATAAATTAAGTAAATTGAAGGGTTTCGTTTACCTCGAAGTATAGTATGTATGCTGTCCAAAATTCATCAAGAATCTCTCCTACTTACGAAGGAAAGTGTACCTATAGCAACAAATGCAGCCAATAGTAAGTGAAGAACTGATGAAATATGAAATGCCAAAAAAAAAAGTGTTATGTTTTTGAACTTCCACTGGAATGAGCACGAATCCTGAATCTTTCCAGGTCATGCTGACAAACTTGTATGAATTTATTTGTAAAAGCATAGACAGTGGAAATTAAAATATCCTGTGGTGCCTCTCCTGCTCCAAGTCAGCCCGTTTGACGTCCTGCCCCACTTAATGGATACGTCTATATCTACATACCTACTCCGCAAACCACATTACGGTGAATGGCGGAGGTTACTTTATGCCACTACTAGTCACTACCACTTGCCAATAGAACGAGTGAAGAACGACCGTGTAAAGACCTCCGCATGAACCAAATTTCTCGCATTTTATCTTCATCATCTTTACGCGAAATTTATGGTCGTGTTACTGGAGTCGTTCTCACAATGAGAGCTAACATGGACATTAAGAAAATGTCACTTACTCTTCCGCAGCTTCTTCCTGTTCTGCTGCTGCTGCAGCTGGACAGCGCTGTACGTTCTCAGCTGGTGCTTCATGCTGGCTGAGTGAATGCAACTGATGCTGCAGAGATGCTGGGCCCAGCTTATATCCCTGATATGATCTGCTGTGGGTTCCTATCGGCTACTGCCAATTTCGAGCCCAATTTGTGGCATAATTGTGAATTCGACCAGTTGCTTGATCCTCTGGATCAAAGGCAGACATCTTGAGTGAGGTGGAAACTGCTGACTGTGATTTTCAAAAATGGCAAGCAGTTGTAACAACAGCAACATTCTGCATGACTTGCAGAATGCATCTCGGCAATATTCTGCAGCACAGCCTTTACCTGCTGGACAGTATTACTCTTCTTCTTCAGGCATTCATCCAGTACAACTCTTTTCCATTCTGCATGTAGCAGGCTATGGGCGCAATACTTGGCTGCATGCTTTCCTGAAACATGGCTGTTAAACTCCTCCTGCTCAGACACCAGCAGCTCTTAGATAGAAAAGGATAAGCAGTTGATGCTCATCATTGTAATACAGGGTGGTCCATTGATAGTGACTGGGCAAAATATTTCACGAAATAAGCATTAAACTAGAAAACTACAAAGAACGAAACTCCTCTAGCTTGAGCGGGGAAACCAGATGGCGCTATGGTTGGCCCCCTAGATGGCGCTGCCATAGGTCAAACGGATATCAACTGCATTTTTTAAAATAGGAACCCCCATTTTTACTACATATTCGTGTAGTACATAAAGAAATATGAATGTTTTAGTTGGACCACTTTTTTCGCTTTGTGATAGATGGCGCTGTAATAGTCACAAACGTATAAGTACGTGGTATCACGTAACATTCCGCCAGTGCAGACGGTATATTTGCTTCGTGATACATTACCCGTGTTAAAATAGACCGTTTACCAATTGCGGAAAAGGTCGATATCGTGTTGATGTATGGCTATTGTCATCAAAATGGCCAACTGGTGTTTGCTATGTATGCTGCTCGGTATCCTGGGCGACATCATCCAAGTTAGCCGGATAGTTACGTTATTTAAGGAAACAGGAAGTGTTCAGCCACATGTGGAACGTCAACCACAACCTGCAACAACTGATGATTCCCAGGTCGGTGTTTTAGCTGCTGTCGCGGCTAATCCGCACATCAGTAGAAGACAAATTGCGCGAGAATCGCGAATCTCAAAAAACGTTGGTGTTGAGAATGCTAAAACATCAATTGCACCCGTACCATATTTCTATGCACCAGGAATTGTATGGCGACGACTTTGAACGTCATGTACAGTTCTGCCACTGGGAACGAGAGAAATTACGGGAGGATGACAAAATTTTTGCACGTGTTCTATTTAGCGACTAAGCGTCATTCACCAACAGCGGTAACGTAAACCGGCATAATATGCACTATTGGGCAACGGACAATCCACGATGGCTGCGAAAAGTGGAACATCAGTGACCTTGGCGGGTTAATGTATGGTGCGGCATTGTGGGAGGAAGGATAATTGGCCTCCATTTTATCGATGGCAATCTAAATGCTGGAATGTATACTGATTTCCTACGTAATGTTCTACCGATGTTACTACAAGATGTTTCACTGCGTGACAGAATGGCGATGTAATTCCAACATGGTGGATGTTTGGTACATAGCTCGCGTGCGGTTGAAGAGGTATTGCGTAGCATATTTTATGACAGGTGGATTGGTCGTCGAAGCACCATACCATAACCTGCACGTTCACCGGATCTGAAATCTTCGGATTTCTTTCTGTGGGGAAAGTTCAAGGAGGAGGAGGAGGATATTAGTGTTTAACGTCCCGTCGATAACGAGGTCATTAGAGACGGAGCGCAAGCTCGGGTGAGGGAAGGATGGGGAAGGAAATCGGCCGTGCCCTTTCAAAGGAACCATCCCGGCATTTGCCTGAAGCGATTTAGGGAAATCACGGAAAACCTAAATCAAGATGGCCGGAGACGGGATTGAACCGTCGTCCTCCCGAATGCGAGTCCAGTGTGCTAACCACTGCGCCACCTCGCTCGGTGAAAGTTCAAGGATATTTGCTATCGTGATCCACCGACAACATGTATCGCATTGGACAACATGCGTCAGCGCATTGTCAATGCATGTGTGAACATTACGGAAGGCGAACCTCTCGCTGTTGAGAGGAATGTCGTTACACGTATTGCCAAATGCACTGAGGTTGACGGACATCATTTTGAGCAGTTATTGGATTAGTGTGGTATTTACAGGTAATCACGCTGTAATAGCATGCGTTCTCAGAAATGATAAGATCATAAAGGTACATGTATCGCATTGGAACAACCGAAATAAAATGTTCAAACATACCTTCTTTCTGTATTGTAATTTAAAAAACCTGCCTGTTACCAACTGTTCGTGTGAAATTGTGAGCCATATGTTGGTGACTATTTCAGCGCCATTTGTCGCAAAGCGAAAAAAGTAGTCCAACTAAAATATTCATATTTCTTTACGTACTACACGAATATGTAATAAAAAGTGGGGGTTCCTATTTTAAAAAAAACGCAGTTGATATCCGGTTGACTATGGCAGCGGCATCTAGCGGACCAACCATAGCGTCATCTGGATTCCCCCTTCAAGCTAGACAAGTTTCGATCTTTGTAGTTTTTTCGTTTGGCGCTTATTTCGTGAGATATTTGGCCGGTCACTATCAATGGACCACCCTGTGTATTGCACATACAGATACGCTTCCACTGATACGACTGAACCTGCCACATCCATTTTGGATGACTGCATGCTTCACATGGAATATATCAACAGTCTGCTCATGCAAATGAGCTCTATCATTTGAAACATCCACCTTGGCTCCACCCCACTATGCTGCCACATTCTGCTGAAGCGAATTCTTTTGCTCCTTCCTTCTACAGCCTTAGATTACCATAGTCTTCTCTCCCCTTTGTAGTGAACTGTGGCTACAGTCCTACCTCGAATGCCTACATGTAATACAGCTATTGAAAGCCCCTCTGTCCTTCACATTGATCATATTGATCAACCACATCATGATGCTTCCATAATGGCAGCTCACCAAAGACTGATCTTGTCTCACCAATTCTGTTCTCGTGAGTTGAGAGAAAAATATTCCACCCAGATTTGAATCTCCCACCAATTGATGGAGGAGGAGTTGGGGTGTGGCTTCAGCAAAGCCTTAGGGCAATGAAATTCCTACCATTTTTCTGAGTTTCCCGCCAACGTTCGAAGTTCTCACAGAAAGGGCAGGTGGAGATGGGCAAGGAGAGTGGGTGGGGATGCATGAGCCTGGTGGGGAAAACCAATGATGTTATCTGGGGATGGGAATGGGCGATATAGGTTATTAATAGATCAGTTTCATTGACTTAGATATCAGATTGATATGAAAGGTGTCCAACGCACCCCATCATCCCACTACTTACCATCACAAAAAATTTTACATTCGAAATCGCATCATGTGGAAGTGTTGTATTTCTTTTGGGTTGGTGGCCAAACAGCACATTTAATGTAGAACTTGCCACTGAATATGTCCCTGGGTCGTCACCACACAATATCAATAAGAATTCTGTTACAGGTAACGTACTCCATCCACCTCAACTTGTTGTAAGGAACGAATATAGTACAGTCCACAAGTATGCATTGTAAGGTATTCATCGTTCATTAAAAGATCTGAGGGGAAACGAGCAGCTCTTAGATTGCACATCCATCGATAAATCCGCGCAGCGTATTACAGACGAAATGACTCACAAAGTTTTCCTTACATCCAAGCAGAGTTACCAAAATCATCCGTGATTCAGTGGACATGGCATATTAGCAGCCAAAATCAACGATCTCAGTGCCAAGAATTTCATCACTCAAAACGAAATATCATAAAAAGTGGCAATGCATACAAGTATGCATTGTAAGGTATTCATCGTTCATTAAAAGATCTGAGGGGAAACGAGCAGCTCTTAGATTGCACATCCATCGATAAATCCGCGCAGTGTATTACAGACGAAATGACTCACAAAGTTTTCCTTACTTCCAAGCAGAGTTACCAAAATCATCTGTGATTCAGTGGACATGGCATATTAGCAGCCAAAATCAACGATCTCAGTGCCAAGAATTTCATCACTCAAAACGAAATATCATAAAAAGTGGCAATGCATCAGTCTTTTTATACTGTAATGCATCAAGACCAGGTTGTCAAAGAGCCAACTGAATTCTTGATTTCGTTTGATTTGCTGGGAGTCCATTGCATCGGTAAACACTGGAATTCGCCCTCCCTATCGTTCTCCATAACCATTTTAGTAACGCCATCAGGCATCCTATGAAACAGACGAACAATATCGTTGAAGCTACAGTTCTAAATGGAAAATTTACAGGAGAATATTTGCTCTTGCCCCACAACCCAATGATTCAGGCAGATATGCCTTATAAAATTCTAACGTTTACTGTTCCCATTGCAAGTCACATTTGCAGTGGCCATCAACGAAGCTCAGGGGCAAATTTCGCAGATCCTTGCTTCTCACATGGATAGCTGTTTGTGGCCTGTTCACAGGTAGGAAAATATTCATGCACGCACCACACGGAAAACAAAAAATATTATGTCTCCGCAAATACTTCAATAAACATAATTTGAACACAAACACCTTCATTGTTTGAGTGGGACTACAGTGCATACTTGATATTCAGCATAACTCGAAAGTTCAACCATAAGTAAGTAACGGGGCTACGAAACGTAATGCTTTGGAGGGTGCTTATCCAGTGATACATATGAAACGAAGGCAACTATGAGACAATATTATGAAACACGTATCTCTGAGCTCGTAGGAAGACAGGAACATTTAAGGGCCAAGCACCACAAAGCATGTCTACTAATATATATAGAAAGAGACATTTAAATCAATATACTTCACAAAACGCCAAAATAACTTCGTTTGTGAGTGTAATTAAGAGACATAAAAACTTGAATAAACTAAACATATCTGATAAACACTACAGTGCCTGTACAAGTATAAGTAATTATATTAAGCATTAATTAAGGTGACAGAAAACTGCTAACTAGAGAAACGTTTTATTTATACAGCTAACATGGCTGTCTTCATTCAGGAATTTAGGCCAGGCATTATACAGATATCCTGAAGAAATTCAAAAATTACATACAACAGTGAAACGTTCATATATAAAATACCGCACCCAAGCAATTTCTCGATTCTGCTGACCGCATAGATCACACATCACTGGAGCAGAACAAGAGGCTGTGGGAAAATGGGAAAAGAATCGTGAAAGGGTGTTACACTTTTTTCTCTCTAGAATAAATGGATTTGTAGTCCCGTGACAGATTTGAACTGAGAGGAAAATAATTCCCCATCCATATCTGTCCAGGAACCAAATCGTTATGGCATGGAACAGGACGACCTGCCCGAGATTCTTGGTCGGAGACAGCCTTTACGCTTTTCTGTGTTGACATACTTGAATGCCCTACATTCATAGCAGCTGCGGGTCGTTATTTAACAAATTTTTCACGTATCTACGGCCTATTTACCATTTAACTGTCTGACTAATTACATCAGGGGCGAATTTATTTGTTTTATTTTAGAAGCGCACTGAGAGAACCTGAGTTGCAGTGTCATCACCATGCAGAAAACGAGAGCCATTGTGACTTCGTTTAGTTTACTCCAGCTCTTCTTGTTGCGTAGTAGCAGACTGGTCCCGAAAATTCGTGGCGGAGGAGGAAGTGGTTCAGTATCTTTTCTCTTCAGTAAGAATTCTGTAGTAACCATGAGGAAGTCCTGATTCTAAATCCTCAGGACTTATAAGTTTATTTGTTTGGAATGAGATGAGGGTCGGCAGAAATTTGTTTGTTTTGACAGTGCATTAGAGCACTGTAATTTGCAGTTTAATTATACTTTCTCTCTTCTTTATTTCACTGACAAGAAAAAAGTGTGAATGCATGTAGTTAATTGCCATAATGCGACCATTAACTAGGTACGTCGGTGTACTGTTTTTCAACAGAAAACCAAACTGAAATTAGGCACTCAGTGTTAGTCTGAAAAATCTGTATCAACATAGACACTAATATTAAACCTAATTTTACTGTTGTGGAGTTTGAAGAGATACTTTCTTTACACACTAAGTAACGTTAACAGAGTATTATAAGAGGCCGGCGCAGTTTTGACACTGTGCAGTAGTTTTTCTCAGAAGTTCCTATTAGGCGGTCGTTAGCTCATGGCGGTGTAAGTACAAATCTGTTGATACACTGAAGAGCCAAAGAAATGGGGACACCTGCCTAATATCGTGTAGGGGCCCAGCGAGCACGCAAACCTACGTCTGAAGTAGTGCTGGAGAAAACTGACAATGAATCCTGCGGGGCTGTCAATAGATCCGTAAGAGTACGTGGGGGGAGGGGGGATGGAGATTTCTTCTGAACAGCACGGATATGCACAATGATGTTCATGTCTGGAGCCTTTGGTGGCGAGAGGAAATGTTTAAACTCAGAAGAGTGTTCCTTTAACCACTCTGTAGCTATTTTGTACGTTTGGGGTGTTGCGTTGTCCTGATGGAATTCCCCAAGTCCATAGGAATGCACATTGGAAGCGAATGGATTCAGGTTCTCGGACAGGAATCCTACGTACGTGTCACCTGTCGGAGTCGTATCTAGAGGCATCGGGGGTTCCACATCACTCCAACTGCACACGCCCCACACCGTTACAGAGCCTCTACCAGCTTGAACAGCCCCTGCTGACATGCAGGATTCATTGACAGATAGACTGCATACCCATACACGCCCGTCCGCTAGATACAATTTGAAACGAGACTCGTCTGACCAGGCAATACGTTTCATCAACAGCCCAATATCGGTGTTAATAGGCCCAGGCGAGGCATAAAACTTTGTGTCGTTCAATCATCAAGGGCTTACGAGTGGGCCTTCGGCTCTGAAGATATCGGTGATGTTTCGTTAAATGGTTCGCATTCAAATCTGCAGCAGTTTGCGGAAGGGTTGCACTTCTGTCACGTTGAACGAGTCTCTTCAGTCTTCGTTGGTCCCATTCTTGAAGGATCTCTTTCCGGCCTCGGCGATATCGGAGATTCGATGTTCTACCGGATTTCTGACATTTACGGTACACTCTTGAAATGGTTGCACGGGAAAATCCACACCTCGTCGCTGCCTCGGAGGTGCTGTGTCCCATCGTTCGTGCACCGACTATAACAATAATTTCAAACTCACTTAAATCTTGACAACCTGCCATTGTAGCAGCAGTAGCCGATCTAATAACAGCGGCAGACACTTGTTGCCTTATATAGGCAGCGCCATATCCTGCCTGTTTTCATATCTCTGTATTTGAATACGCATGCCTACACCAGTTTCTTTGGCGCTTTGGTGTATTTTCCGTTGTGATTGTTGACTACGCAGAACAGTAACAAAATCTTCAAATGGCTCTAAGCATTGTGGGACTTAATATCTGAGCTCATCAGTCCGCTAGACGTAGAACTACTTAGACCTAACTAACCTAAGAATATTACGCACATCCATTCCTGAGGCAGGATTAGAACCTGTGACCGTAGCAGGCGCGCGGTTCCGGACTGAAGCGCCTAGAACCGCTCGGCCACAGCGACCGGCTCAGAGCAGCAAAGACTGCCATGTTGTGTAATTGGTTTATGATGCGAAACAGTGCACATAAACTTAGTTCCAGCTGTCAAAGGTGTAAATTACATGTGCTGATAAAATACCACTGGTGGCAATGATGTAGTAAGAAGAAAAGCATTAAGCAGGGAGGCAGTGTGGCATACAATGAACAACCGTGTGACTGTTAGAGACACGTAGATCACCAATGTTCACATGACATGGCTGAGAAATTTTGAGAGTTGTAAAGGAAACTGCGAAGGGGTAAAGTATGGTATTTGCTAACTCGTTTCTGCTATAGTAAATGTAGGGACTTTTTCTTCATTGGCGCTCAATTCTAATCTCAAAATTTCGGGTCTCTCTGGCTTCTTCCACATTTGCTTTCGGAGTTGCTGCAGATAATGAAATGTGTAACGAGGGCCTCCCATCGGGTAGACCGTTCGCCTGGTGCAAGTCTTTCGATTTGACGCCACTTCGGCGACTTGCACGTCGATGGGGATGAAAAGATGATGATTAGGACAACACAACACCCAGTCCCTGAGCGGAGAAAATCTCCGACCCAGCCGGGAATCAAACCCAGGCCCTTAGGATTGACAGTCCGTCGCGCCGACCACTCAGCTACTGGGGGTGGACACTGCCGATACATTTTATAGTTTTAGCTGCGTACTTCAGTCGCAGTCTTTCTCTGGCCCTTTTTACATTGATGTGTCCGTTTATTACTGCTTTTAATAGCACCTTACCTGTCAATAGACATACAGTCATCTTTTTGTTTTATAACAGTATCCTCTTTTTTGTAATTTGCTACTTTATCAATCAATTTTATTTTCAGTGTTCACCTGTAACACCTCCCCTCGAAAAATTTCACTTCGTTCCACGGTCTACAAAGTCTCACTGTCATACAAGGCCACAATCTTCATATATGTGTACAGGAAACTTTTCCTGATTTGTGGCCTGTTACTTTTAGAGGTTAATATCGTTTTCTTTTCCTGAAGGGACTTTTTTCTTGGACAGTTCTGTTTGTTATTTCTTCTTTGCTTCTTTTACCTCTAGCAGTCTTCTTTCCTAAGTTAGTGAGTCAATTTGTTGCAGTTGATTATCGCATATACATACCCAGACACCCGTTTGTCGTCATTTGTCACAATCCATCACCTTTGATTTAGAAAAATTTTTTTCGTGTTACACTTTTTCGTCATAACTTTATCAATATAATAAGAGTCGAGATCTTGTTCACTTTCAGGTAAAACAGCAGAGGCATCAGCCCATTTATTCTTTCCTCCAGTATCACTAGAGGTAAAGGTGGATAAATGGGCCCCCACTTTGTTTTTTTTATATAACACCTTTTATTTTTAGTACAATCACCTGAAATTAACATAAAACATTTCTCTAGTATGTCCTGCAAATAGTTACGACATGTTTTGGTTCAACTTTTTAATATTTAAAACAAAATTTTACTTTTCCTGATAGTCTGCATTTTGTTGCGTCAAGAATTTGTGATGGTAATATGGGCCCCAAGGTAGTTTGAAATAAAAAGAAACAAAAACTTGAAAAAATAATTTTATTTAACTTTTGTGTATAATGAAAGAAACGTTCACTCTGAACATTGTTAATCAGTCTACTGGTGGGATGATTTTCACAGCCTATGTCTAGTCTATTCACAATAGTCACACACATAAGCATCTTTTTACACGTTACAAGTGATCCTCTTTCAGCTGCAGATAATGCACCAACCTGGCTTTTTCCCCTCAGGCCGATGACACGAGAAATTTTTCTTTGAACGACAGTAAGACCTGACTCGTCTGCCGGCCGCAGTGCTCGAGCGGTTCTAGGCGCTACAGTCTGGAACCGCGCGACCGCTATGGTCGCAGGTTCGAATCCTGCCTCGGGCATGGGTGTGTGTGATGTCCTTAGGTTGGTTAGGTTTAAGTAGTTCTAAGCTCTAGGGGACTGATGATCTCAGCAGTTAAGTCCCATAGTGCTCAGAGACATTTTTTGACTCGTCTACATTAAAAACTCTGTCCGCAGGATCTTTGTAGTTACTGAACGCAGCTTCAAGTAAACTGAAGAAATTGTCGACAGCTTGTTTTTAAACCCATTAGCACGTGAATCGAAGTTGCAGATGGCTTCAAAATAGACAGCATATTTTTGTGCCGTGACATAAAATGGTCAAACCAAGTTCGACCAGAAACTTCGCCCTTTACAAATGGACGAGGGATTTTATTTCTTGTGCAAAGCTGGTAGGCCATGCGCCTGACGTCATTTCTGGTAAGGCTGTAGAATTTGGGTTCCGTAATGAGAAGATATTTAACCAGTTCGTCCTCAAATCCCTGTGGTAAAAACCGGTGGACGGCCCAGTTTAATATTAACTATTTCTTCGACCGGTTTATCGATTCGTGAAAGCCTTTGGAGCGTACAACGAGGGACAGAGTACACTTTAACCGCTTTTTTAAACCCTATTTTTTTCTCTTTAATAGCTACAATAGCATTTGACATATTTGCTTTGTCCCACGATTGCCGTTTCGATTTTTTGATGGTAGAAGATGTCTTCGAGGCATCTGAAACATAAAGAGTAGCAATATTTGTAAATGGTCCCATAAAATCTGATTGATTTTATGGGGCTCATAATACCGGCAGCAAAAGGGGCCCATATATCCACCCTCGACATCTTGGGAAAAACGATTTTGTCTACGGTTAGTTTGGTTCGCAACCGACGTCAATTAATGTAAAACGGCATCCTAACAACAAGCCAAATACGTGCCTTACCTTAGTTTTAGTAATAACATGTTAGAAATTTGAGTTTTATTCAAATAAACACCAACCTTTCAAACTTTTGATGACAGCGAAAAAATTCACAGCACAACTAACTCAAAAACCATGACAGCTACCGCGTCTGCACACTCTGCAGTGAAGTTTGGCAACTAGTTCATGTGCTCTCCACTAGAATTAGTGGCCTGTACTTACAAATGTGTAGGGGGCCCATAATACCAGCAGAGGCCCATTTTTCTACCTTTGCCTCTACATCTACTGTACCTCTACCATTATCTCACATTTTTAAGTGACTGCTCTGTCTATAGGTTAAAAATAACAGTTGATAGTGCATACTCTTGGTGGCCTCGCTTCTGACTATGTGCCTCCACATGCATAGAGCAACCATCAGTAACTACCGTTTATACAAGAGTCACCAATCTCTGTATTTATTTCCTAGTTTATTCAGTAACTCAAAATTTACTTTGCCATTTTATGTTATAAAGTACTTCCTGTACTTCTACAAACCATGAACCATGTACCTTACTGTTGGTGGGGAGGTTAGTTTCAGTAGTTGCAGGGGCAAGGGTCTGGATGATTGACTGATCTGGCCTTGTAACACCAACCAAAACGGCCTTGCTGTACTGTTACTGCGAATGGCCGAAAGCAAGGGGAAATTACAGCCATAATTTTTCCCGAGGGCGTGCAGTTGTACTGTATGGTTGAATGGTGATGCCTTCCGTAGGAATGATGCCGTACATAGGAATTAAAATCCATGGAGAAGAAATAAAAACTTTGAGGTTTACCGACGACAGTGTAATTCTGCCAGAGACAGCAAAGGTCCTGGAAGAGCAACTGAAAAGAATGGACAGTGTCATAAAAGTCTAATCAACAAAAGGAAAACGAGGGTAATGGTATGTATTCGAATTAAATCAGGATCGCAGAGGGAATTAGATTAGGAAATGTGACACATAAAGTAGTAAATGAGTTTTGCTATTTTAGGAGCAAAATAAATGATGATGGTCGAAGTAGAGAGGATATAAAACGTAGACTGGCTATGGCAAGGAAAGCGTTTCTAAAGAAGAGAAATTTGTTAACATGGAATTCAGATTTAAGTGTCAGGAAGTCCTTTCTGAAACTACTTGCACAGAGTGTAGCCATGTATGGAAGTGAAACATGGACGATAAACAGCTTAGACAAGATGACCACAGAAACCTTTCAAAAACGGTGCTACAGGAGAATGGTGAAGATTACATGGGTACATCATGTAACTAATGAGGCGGGACTGAATAGAATTGGGGAAAAGGGGGATTTGAGGCACAACTTGACTAGAAGAAAGGATCAGTTGGTAGGACACGTTCTAAGGCGTGAAGTGACCTTCAGTTTAGTATTGGAGGTACGTGTGGAGGGTAAAAATTGTAGAGGGAGACCAAGAAATGAATACACTGAGCACATTCAGAGGGATGTAGGTCGCAGTAGTTATTCAGAGATGAAGAGGCCTGCACAGGATAGGGTAGCACAGAGAGCTGCATCAAACCAGTCTCTGAAATGAAGGCCACAACAGCAGCAACGAGTATTAATGGCAATATTTCTCCTCTGATTCATTTGTTTGTAGGAAAGGCAAATTAATTTTCTAATGACATGGCGCCAATTGTTCGAGGTAATTAGGTGTTGCATTCTGTGAAGGGTTCAGAACTAAGCTATGAGTTCGATAGTTTTCGCATTTCGAGACATTTCCCTTTTTTGGGATGAACATTATCAGATTGTAACAGTACTGTACAAATGTTGAATTGGTCACTTACTTAAATGGCATCAGGTGGTTAACGAATAACGTTATTATTATGCGTTTCACCATAACCATCATCAGGTATCAGATACATCGAGTTGCACAGGTGAACAGAAATTATATGTTACATACGTTAACTGTCAGAAGCAGTCTGCCTCCGACAGTTACGTACTGGAATTTTCATACAATCTCACTTCTTCTGTACAACTCGATGCATGTGAATTATGGAGAAACGTGTAATATTAACGTCATTCATTCAACACGTGTTGACGTTACACTAACAAGAGGAGGTCCAGACTTTGGGATCACAGATTTACTTCAAATTTTGTACACGTTTAGTAGGGCATTAAAACAACGTAATGTGCGAATGGTGACATGCACTACTTTGGCAAGTCCGAGAAAATCGCAAGAGAAATTTTACGCGTCAGTTATGTAACTGATATACCTGTGCGTAGGTACTGAAAGTTAGGATTCATGGGGGACAGGTGGTTAGCATTCGAGCTCCGTAAGACGACCGTATAAAAGGCGACGGCCGGACTCCCGCTCAAACTGAATTTATAACCTACGTTTGTTTAATCACGGGTCATGTTTTCTAATTTATACGACATCTCAGAGGTAATATAATTAAAAAACCACATGAACTTATATGAAGCTTTAGTGAATTTCATGTGGTTGGACTATAATGTTTTAAACTAAATTTAGTTATTAGAATGAACATATTTATAACTGTCGGCAAATACATGAGGAAACGCTTAGAGCTTTCTTGAAAATGTATGGCTGCCGTGATTTGCGGAATCAGTTATTCATTCAATCCGGTGCGCTATCCGAAACTACTTTGCACCTTGACGCTTCGAGTTGCAGACACAGAGGCAGGCCCCATTTGGCAGATTACCTACGTAGCGGTGAGATGTTGCTAATGTAGCAAGAACGAGTAGTGCGGGTGCAAATTTTTTGAATGTCACAGAATTTACGTTTGTGTTGCAAAAGTGAAGATTTGAGTGGGAGGTGAACCGTTGCCTCAGGCACGTTCGCATTACGAAGCTTGAAAGCTCACCACTTTTTCTTTTTACTATCAGAGTGACTTGTTACTATCATGAAACCTCAAAAGACCATAGTCAAATCACCATGTGATATAAGCTACAAATGGGAGAAAACATTAATTATCATAACAAGACAATAATAAAAGGAGAAAGGACAAAAAAACGAGAACATAGCCCAAAAACCACCACCAATGCCACACGATATGTATAAACAACTTTATTGTCGCTATGTTTATTTAGTTTTCTTAATTTTTATTTATTATGTATATACGCTCGTGTGTGTATATATATACTTCATTTATACACGTTTTACAATAGAAATGGTGCGATACTGAGTCAAAACACTAAAGAAAACGAGCAGGTAAGCTAGGAGAGAACAAACCGAAGCAAATCAGATGGGAAACATACATAACAAAGAAAACACCTATCATCAGAAAAATGAAATTAAGCAACACCTTGCCTGCGGAAAAGCAAATTCAACATGTTGGCGAAGAGGTTTCGATATCGAGGCATTCGCATACATGTCCAATAGGCCGAGACAATCTACTGCATTAAGTTCATGTGATCTTCCTCTTCGTCATCTACAACATATTGAGCGAAGTGTCCCAGCAACCACATAATTGTATGGGTTTTCTACCGTGGAAAAAAGGAAGAATCTGGTCGCAATATGATGTCCGTAGTATATCAAGTCTCAGAAGATCGAACACGGAAAGCTAATTGTCTCTTAAACCAAGTTCAGTTTGCCATATGACCTCCACAAGTAGAGCGATGTCGTACCGTACCTGTTGACGTACAACGACTACATAGATCCGTGTCGCTACAACCGATACGGGAAGTCGCTCGTTCGTTGGCATCAAGTTATTTACCACCTTATACCAACAGAACGCTACGCGCATCGGCCACATCGGAAGACTGATACTGCACCAGACTGTCACCCAGCTTGTTTGCGGCGATCGTCTTTTAACGAGGTTCGGGCAAGAGACTGCTTTCCAACGAGTCTGTAGGAATTTCGTAGTGAGGATGGGTCTCCATAAAATGTCAGCCCCTAAACAGCTACCGCAAGATAGAAATCACGAACGTGTTTTAACTTATAATGTATGCGACCAACATCAATAGGGGATTCAAGAACAGCAGGACGGACACAGAGAAATGAAAGAGACGTGAATGTTTGAGTTTCTTGAGTTATCAAAACAGTACGTCGCACATATAGCATCTGCATCTTCCTTCGTATGTCAGCCAGCCCAACGACCAAAGGAACGAGGCTTCGTGACCACCTCATACCGTAAGCGAAAGATATGTCTTGTCAATTGCTGTAGTTTCTTCGCCATCATCGAGGTAACCGGATGAACTTGGGCCTCGAAATAAGCTTTGCATAGCACATATGTAACCAGTACTCGGGATTTCTGGAGCAGAGTAAGAGAACGCCTTTCATGTTCTACAGTCATGCTCATAAATTAAGGATAATTGTAGAATGTGGTGCCACACAACGTGGCACAAACAAAACTGGCGCTAAGTGAATAGGCACATAGGGAGCACGCACGACACAGATCTGTAAGTCCGCGGTATTGGTGATAAGTTGAAAAAACTGTCCCGAAAAACATGTGCTACAAAACGCCACTGTCTCCTGTGCATGTACCCCGACATCAGTTTGGGATATGATCACCACGCACACCTACACAGGTCGCACAACGGGTTGGCATACTCTGGATCACGTGGTTGAGCAGCTGCTGGGGTATAGCCTCCAATTCTTGTACCAGTGTCTATCGGAGCTCCTGAAGTGTCGTAGGGGTTTGAAGACGTGCAGCGACACGACGACCGAGAGCATCCCAGATGTGCTCGATGGAGTTTAGGTGTGCAGAACCGGCAGGGCACTCGATTCGCCTGATATCTTCTGTTTCAAGGTACTCCTTCACGATGGCAGCTCGGTAGGGTCTTGCATTATCATCCATCAGGAGGAAGGTAGGACCCACTGCACCCTTGAAAAGGCAGACATACTGGTGCAAAATGACGCCCCGATACACCTGACCTGTTGCAGTTTCTTTGTCAAAGACATGCAGGGGTATATGTGCACCAATCATAGTCCCACCCCACACCACCAAACCACGACCTCCATACATGTACCTTCCAAGGACATTAAGGGATTCCTGGTTCACGCTAGATGAAAACCCGACGAGAATCACTGTTCAGACTATATCTGGACTCGTCCATGAACATAACCTGGGACCACTGTTCCAATGTCCATGTTCTGTGTTCTCGACACCAGGCTTTCCCTGCTCTCCTGCGACCAGGGTCAGTGGAATGCACCTTGCAGCTCTCTGAGCGAATAAACTGTGTCTGTTCAGTCGTCTGTAGACTGTGTGTCTGGAGACAACTGTTCCAGTGGCCGCAGTGAGATCCCAAACGAGGCTACCTGCAGTACTCTGTGGCCGTCTGCGGGCACTGATGGTGAGATATTGGCCTTCTTGTGGTGTTGTGCACTGTGGACGTCCCGTACTGTAGCGCCTGGAGACGTTTCCTGTCAGCTGGAATCGTTGCCATAATCTTGAGATCACTCTTTGTGGCACTCAGAGGGCCTGTGCTACGACCTGCTGTGTTTGACCAGCCTCCAGTCGCCCTAGTATCGTACCCCTCATAACGTCATCAATATGTATTCTTCGAGCCATTTTCAACTCCCAGTCATCATTAGCACGTCTGAAAACATTTGCACACTTACTCGCTGCACCGTACTCTGACATGCGCCAACACACCTCTGCACATGTGGACTGCTGCCAGCAATACCGTGCGACGAACGCAGGTCAAATGCACCGCATGGTCATACCTCGAGGTGATATGAACCCGCAGACTGCCCACCAGAGCATTGTTTCACCATGAATCAACATTATCCTTAATTTACGATCATGAGTGTAGTATCGCTCTCTGATTTTTTTCCGCAACAGACTTCCAGTTGAGCGTCGCCATATTGAGTGGACAACGATCAGTTATGATACCGAGTGACGCATGCCAATCCACCATAGTAGCCCACGGAGTCATCCGAACCTCGCAAAGCCTGCAATTACCTTCACTGAGTAGTGCACCTGAACTCCGACAATAATCATCGACTACAACTTTCAGTCGAGGTATCTCTGCAGAATATCGGTGCCGAACCATCAGGTCATCCGCGTATGCACGAACCACCTGACCACCACGAACTCTTAACGTCCGGCACCCACGCACAGTTACATAAGTTACATTATAGACGCGTAAAACTTTTCTTGCGATTTTCTCTGAATTACCACGGCAGTGCACTTTACTACTTGCACATTACGCTTTTCTAATGGCCAGCTAAAGTGTACAGAGTTTGAAGTAAATCCGTAATCCCAACGTCACGGACTCCCCTTGTAAGTAACCTTCTCATAAATGTGCAGTGCTGCTCCAGTTTTTTAATACGGCCACATGCTTCCTGTACGACTTCTTGTCGCATGTCGCGGATTACAAGGTCTCTGTGAAATCTGTGGGCAGTTTTCGCTGTTGGCTTACACTGGCCAAAAATAAACTAATAAAAATTAATACTTCCACCTAGAGGTTCCAAAGTCGCTCAAGATTTATTGTTGCAACAGTGCATATGGCGCACATGAAGTGATTACAGATGAGTAGCACAAGCGGTTCTGAAGTGCGATGTATCGACCGATGCTGAAACACCAGCCTTAGTGCGTGATGTAGTCTCCACGGGCGTCAATGCAGGCTCTCACTCTACCATCCAGTCGATCGTACAGGTGACGAACACTGTACTGCGATATGTTATGCCACGCATGCTCAGCATGTTGACGTATTTCTGTGAGAGTTGTTGGTTAACGAGTCTCACGAGTGAAATCTCGTCCCACCATATCCCACACGTAGTCGATTGGAGTCAAGGCCAGAGATCGTGCTGGTCAGGGGAGTTGCCGCACGTCTTGCAGAGCACACGGGCAGAGTGTGGGCGAGCATTATCCTGTTGAATCAACACATCACATTCCTATCGCAAGAACGGCAAAAGAACATATATAACAACACTCTGCACATACCGAGCGCTGTTTAGCGTACCCTCCAGAATTACAGCCTGTCTCAACCCCACAACATGACGCCCTAGGTGTGTCCAGTGTGTATTGGACAAATGCACTCTGAGGGACAGCGACGACAGAGACTGTCGTATGCACAAACGACCATCACAGGGTGCTGGAAGAACCCTGTTTCATCGCTAGAACCCATGGCGCCCCATTCCATCTTCCGACGGCAGCGATACAGACGTGCGCGTCGATGCTGTGGCGTGAGTGGAAGACACGCTAGACGTGTGCGTGTCTGTAGTCCCACTGCTATATAACCAGTCAGGAACAGTTCGGGATCAACAAGTCTGGACTCACAAGCCCTCCTATCTGGGCTGTGGCAGCTGTATGGTCTGCCACTGGTGCCCTTACAGTACGATGATCCTGGCGAGCTCCTGAGCTGCGACGACAGCCGAAACCTCCTCCAAAGGTATGAGAATATTTCCATGACCACTGGTACCGGCACCGCTGTACAAATGACGTACCGTATGCAACTTGTGCGGCAATTCTCCGAAAGGACCGTCCCGCCAGTCGGAAGGCCACATGGATTCCGCAAACAGAGATTTTGCGAAACTCAGCTAGCTCTGTTCCTCCATGTGATCCACAGTGCAGTGGACAACGGTGCTGAGGTTGATGCCGTATTCCTTGATTACAGTAAGGCGTTTCACACCGTCCCGTACTGCCGTTTAATTAGAAAGATATGTGCTTATGGAGTATCGGAGGAGACTTGCGATTGGATTCATCACTTTCTTGCAGACAGAACTCAGTATGTCGGTCTTAATGGAAAAAAAATCGATAGTTTTAAAGGTAATATGCGAAGTACCACAGGGATGTGTTGATGTTTACAATATATATATATATGATCTAGGAGAAAGTGTCGGCTGCTCTTTGAGGTTGTTCACTGATGATGCAGTTGTCTATACCGAACTAGCAAGGCCGGAGGATAGTAAAATTTGGCATGACGACCTGCAGAGAATTGATTGTTGGTGCAAGCTCTGGCAGTTGACCCTGAATGTAAATAAATATAACATATTGTGCATACATAGAAAAAGAAATCAACTACTGTACAGCTACACTATTGACGACAAACAGCTGGAGACAGCGTCTGCCGTAAACTATCTAGGCGTAGCTATTCAGAGCGACGTTAAGTCGCATGACCATATAAAACAGATAGTGGGAAAAGCAGACACCAGACTCAAAATCGCCGGAAGAATATTAAGGAAATGTAATTCATCGAAGAAAAAAGTGGCTTATAAGGCGCTTTTTCCCCCGATTCTTAAGTAGTGTTCATCTATCTGGGATCCCTATCAGGTAGAGGAGATAGAGAACATCGAAGGAAAAGCGGCACGTTTCGTCACGGCATCGTTTAGCTGGCCTGAGAGCGTTAAGGAGGTGCTAAACAAACTCCGCTTGCAGACGTTACAACAGAGGCGTCGTGCATCACGAAGAGATTTACTATTAAAATTTCGGAAGAGCACTTTTCAGGGGGAGTCGGACAACATATTACTTCCCAACACACACATCTCGCTTATTGACCACGAGGTCAAAATTCGAGAGATTAGGGCCACGCGCTATTCGCGAGTGGAACAGGGTTGGAGGGATCAGGTAGTGGTACCGAAAGTACCCTCCGCCACACATTAGGTGGCTTGCGGAGTATGATGGAGATGCAGATGAATTTGACCCCGCTAAAACTCGCTCAGTAGCTTGTATGAAGCATAGGAAGCACGTGTGGGTCTCCGTGGCATGGTTGCCTGCTTGCTTCACACGTCTGCATCACACTGAGCCTTCTTCCTGTGAGCATCCCCTGTTAAAGGGTACACACACATGCCACTCTGATAGCTATGCATCTCTGCTATATGTTTGCGGACGACACTGAAACCATTATCAGACATGTAGGTGGCAAATCTCGACATCAGCACAAAACTGACGTCGTCTTTCGAGGTGCGTTACTTTTTTTTTCTGGCAGTGTATTTGATACATCCATTTCCTCATTTACGGGAAGTTTGGCTGTTACATTCCCTTTCCCTCGGCTTTGTTATTTCTCAGGAATTTTACATTTAGTTGCAGAATTAATTAGTGGTGTAACACCTGATTTAAGGGCTCAAACTGACCCTCTAATGTAGGCGGTGTAGACACTGAGTATAAAAGGAACTGGGAATACCTTCAGTAATAACTGGACCTTATAACTGAGATATTATATCAATGAGAATTGTCGAAATTAGAACTGTGCGCCGGACCGAGACTCGAACTCTGGAACTTTGCCTTTCACAGGCAAATACTCTATCATGTGAGCTACCCAAGCACGACTCACGATCCATCCTCGTAGCTTTACAACCGTTAGTACCTCGTCTCATACCTTCCAAACTTCACAGAAGCTCTTCTGCGAATCTTTGCAGAATTAGCACTCATGGAAGAAAGGATATTGCGGAGACATGGCGTAGCTAAAGCCTGGGGATGATTCCAGAACGAGATTTTCACACTGCAGCGGTAGAGCACTTGCGTGCTAAAGTCAAAGGTCCCGAGTTAGAGTCTCGGTCTGGGACGCAGTTTTAATCTGCCATTCTCAGTACTGTGCCGGATTTGAATTTTAGGTGACTCCCTGTGCAAATACACTGAAGCACCAAAGAAACTGGTATAGGCATGGGTATTCAAATACAGAGACATATAAACAAGCAGAATACGGTGCTGCGGTGGACAACGCCTATATAAGAGAAGTGCCTGGTGCAGTTCTTAGATCGGTTACTGCTGCCACAATGGTAGGTTATCAAGATTTAAGTGAGTTTCAGCGTCTTGGTATAGCCAGGGAACGAGCAATGGGACACAGCATCACCGAGGTAGCGATGAAGTGGGGATTTTCCCGTAGGACCATTTTGACACCGGTGCAGCCAGAAGAAGATCCTGCAAGAATGGGATCAACGACGAAAAAAGAATTGATCAGCGCGACAGAAGTGCAAACCTTCCGGAAACTGCAGCAGATTTCAAAACTGGGTGATCAACAGGTGTCAGTGTATGAATCATTCTACGAAACATCATCTATATGGGCCCAAGGCCCACTCGCGTACCCATGATGGCAAAGCTTTACGGCTCGCCTGGGCTCGGCAACACCGACACTGCACTTTTGATGACTGGAAACGTGTTGCTAGATCGGACTAGTCTCTAATTGTATCCAGCAGACGGACACGTCCAGGTATGGAGACAAGCTCATGAATCCATGGACCCTGCATGTCAGCAGGGAACTGCTCCAGCTGGTGGCGGCTCTGTAATGGTGTGGGGTGTGTGCAGTTGGATTGATGTGGGTCCCCTGATATGTCTAGATACAACTCTGACAGGTGACAATACGTAAGCATCCTGTCTGATCACGTGCATCCATTCATGTCCATTGCGCATTGCGACGGGCTTGGGCTATTCCAGTAGGACCATGCGACACCCCACACGTCCAGAATTGCTACAGAGTGTGTCCAGGAACACTCTTCTGAGTTTAAACACTTCCGCCGGCTATCAGATGTGAACATTATTGAGCATATCTGGTATGCCTTGAAACATACTGTTCAGAAGAGATCTCCACCCCGTCGTACTCTTACGGATTTATGGAGAGCCGCGAAGGATTCATGGTGTCAGTTTTCTGCAGTACTACTTAAGACATTAGTCGAGTCCATACCACATCGTGTTGCTGCACTTTTGCTGGGGCCGTACGCGATAATATTCAGGTGTACCAGTTTCTTTGTATCATCTCGATTTAGTTCTTTTTTGTTCAGATTAATAAGAAATTCCATAAGTGATAGCATTAAAGATATGGATCTATTCAACCTTGGCATGAATTCTACACAGTAAGGATATCGTTTTGCTGGGACAGACTTACGATGGACAACATTTGCCAGCTTTTGCTTGACACAGACCTACATCTACATCTACATTGATACTCCGCAAGCCACCCAACGGTGTGTGGCGGAGGGCACTTCACGTGCCACTGTCATTACCTCCCTTTCCTGTTCCAGTCGCGTATGGTTCGCGGGAAGAACGACTGTCTGAAAGCCTCCGTGCGCGCTCTAATCTCTCTAATTTTACATTCGTGATCTCCTCGGGAGGTATAAGTAGGGGGAAGCAATATATTCGATACCTCATCCAGAAACGCACCCTCTCGAAACCTGGACAGCAAGCTACACCGCGATGCAGAGCGCCTCTCTTGCAGAGTCTGCCACTTGAGTTTATTAAACATCTCCGTAACGCTATCACGGTTACCAAATAACCCGGTGACGAAACGCGCCGCTCTTCTTTGGATCTTTTCTATCTCCTCCGTCAACCCGACCTGGTACGGATCCCACACTGATGAGCAATACTCAAGTATAGGTCGAACGAGTGTTTTGTAAGCCACCTCCTTTGTTGATGGACTACATTTTCTAAGCACTCTCCCAATGAATCTCAACCTGGTACCCGCCTTACCAACAATTAATTTTATATGATCATTCCACTTCAAATCGTTCCGTACGCATACTCCCAGATATTTTACAGAAGTAACTGCTACCAGTGTTTGTTCCGCTATCATATAATCATACAATAAAGGATCCTTCTTTCTATGTATTCGCAATACATTACATTTGTCTATGTTAAGGGTCAGTTGCCACTCCCTGCACCAAGTGCCTATCCGCTGCAGATCTTCCTGTATTTCGCTACAATTTTCTAATGCAGCAACTTCTCTGTATACTGCAGCATCATCCGCGAAAAGCCGCATGGAACTTCCGACACTATCTACTAAGTCATTTATATATATTGTGAAAAGCAATGGTCCCATACTTGTGGCTGATACAAGTATGGGGGCCGCAGAGGCTTGCTGAGTGGGGCCGTGTTCCAGAGCTGTCCACAGTGGAGCCGGCGTGCGAGCAGCTCGCGGCTGAGCAGCTGTCCGTTGAGACGGCGGCCGCCACCGCCGTGTCCGCCATGCGGCACTCCTGCACCGGCCTCGCGCGGGCCGCCGTCGCCTTCATAAGCGCCCGCTTCCTCAGGGTGATGGGCACGGAGGGCTGGGTTGACGCTGCACGCAGCTACCCGAGCACTTTTGTGGAGTTAGTTCGCCTGCTTGCAGAGGCTCAAGCAGACACCAGGTAAGCACGAGAGATGCAACTCGTCTGTGTTGTACACTTCTACATGTGTGTATGTGTGTGTGAATTGACAACTCCATAATTTCTGTCACTCAGTTACATTAGATATACGCACGCGAGGAAATACACCATCATTTACGTTCGCTTCATGATATTCAAACAACTTACGGGAATTCATTCAGGTAATACTTACAGCTACCACCGATATTTCGGCAGGTGTGCACCCCGCCATTTTCAATGCGGAAACTATAACGGACAGGAGATGTACAAACAAATTTAAAACCTCCGTTCTTGGGGTAATTCAGGAAAGATAACACACATACACACTGAACAC
This sequence comes from Schistocerca americana, assembly GCF_021461395.2. Taxonomy (NCBI): domain Eukaryota; kingdom Metazoa; phylum Arthropoda; class Insecta; order Orthoptera; family Acrididae; genus Schistocerca; species Schistocerca americana. The sequence goes on along the minus strand of NC_060129.1, from coordinate 131,887,474 downwards.
TAGTGCCTTCAAAGACGACCAAAGTAAGAGGTATCAGTAGTGAAAGACTACGTGTTATCATGTGAGGTAAATTTGAGTCTGTTCCTCTCTTTTTGGCAAGGGAGAGAGCAGGATTCCAAGCAGATTATAAACAAAAACCTACATCCCTGTTTACAACGTTGCTCGCTAATTTAATCTCAGCTCCTTCCTTAATAACACCATCCCAATAGCTGGACCTGCATGCCAATATCTTGGTATTTTTATATAACATAGGGTGACCAGCATCTAAACACTGTACGGCAGTAGGAGATCTACTTGGCTGCTGTAATTGCGTGTGCCGCTTATGCTCAGTGCATCGGTCCTCCACGATCCTGATAGTCTGACCAATATGTCATGCCACACCTACAAGGAATGCGATATACACTCGCCTTATGCTAACCAAGATCATCCTTAACAGAACCTAAAAGCACTCTGATTTTAGATGGAGGCCGGAAAATATATTTCACATCGTATTTCCGTAAAATACGACTGATTCTGTTGGAAGTGCTTGGTACTTAAGGCGAAAAGGCAGTAGACTCAGGTGTCAACACAGTATTATCATCAATCACCCGATGCACAGTTGGTCGATAGTGCAACGCACCTTCAATCTGTCTTTCACTATAACAATTTTGACGAAATGTAACTTCACGATGGGCCAGATCAGCTGGCAAAGTCTCAGTGTCGGAAATAACACGTGTCCTGTGTACCAAGGCACGGAGTACCCCTTCACGCTGAGCAGTATGGTGAGAACTATCAGCCTGTAAATACAAGTCAGTGTGAGTACGTTTCCGGTAAACTGCGTGTCGCAATGGTCCATTAGCCTTCCTCCTAACCAAAACGTCAAGAAAGGGAAGGCAACCATCATCTTCCACCTCCATAGGAAAACGAATTTTCTGGTGGATCCAGTTCACATGATATAAATTAGAGTGCTTTTCTGTTCTGTTAAGGATGATCTTGGTTTGCATAAGGTGCATATATATCGCATTCCTTGTAGCTGTGGCATTGCGTACATTGGTCGGGCTATCAGGAGCGTGGAGGACAGATGCACTGAGCATAAACGGCACACTATTACAGCAGCCAAGTAGATCTGCTATTGCCGAACATTGTTTGGATACTGGTCACCCTATGTTATATAGCGAGATATTGAGATGCACGACCAGCTATTGGGACGATGTTATTCAGGAGGCTGTTGAGATTGAATTAGTGAGCAAACTTGTAAACTGGGGTGGAGGTTTTTGTTTAAACTCTGCTTCGAATTCTGCTCTCTCCTTGTCAAAAAACAGAGCAACACTTGTTAGTTCGTAGTCTTTCACTATCGATATCTCTCACTTTGGTGACCTTTGGTGGCACTAGTGTTCAGTGTGTGTGTGTTATCTTTCCTGAATTACTCCTAGAACGGAGGTTTTAAATTTGTCTGTACACCGCCTGCCCGTTACCAGTTTGTGCCTTGAAAATGGCGGGATGTAATCCCGCCGAAATATCGCTGTAAATATTACCTGCCTTATTTTCTGTAAGGTGTTCGAAAATTGTATACAGTAGAAGAAACTCAAGTCTCACACTTTCTGATAGTGCGCGATGCTTTCATTCGCTTCTTATGAATTTAATAATTAGCAGTAGATTGTGCAACTAATAATATGAATTTTAAGTATGCAAGAAATTTCGTAATTTCAAATATTTTTAAAAGAAAAGTAACTTTAACTGTTAGTACATATCCATTATAAAACATTAATTTGTTTTTATACAACTTAGCCTGAGATACAATACATCGCATAAATATCATATGAATTCTTTTACTAGAAAAGCTGAGATAATTTTCAGCTATGTAAGGATCAATAAAATACATGGCATCGATTATCTCCATAAAAAAAGGTAATGTTGGAGAAGGCTGACTCGTTATAAGCAGCAGCATGAAAGTAAGGTAATTCTAAATGTAAATAATAGTTTCTAGGTATGGCAAGGTTATGAGCTTACGAACATTAATCTATTCAAATTGAAAAGTATTGCAATCGAGATAATCTTGTCAATACTGCATTAATTAGTCTGCATGTTACAGTACTAATCTACTTCAGACCAGTAATTTGCAAGTGAAATAGATTTAGAATTAGTAGAATAAAAAATCAGTTACAAGTGACAACATTTTGTAATAGAAACTATGGGCTACTTACAAAAATTTTGATTATATCAAAGTCTGAAAGAACAGACACGTTGGATTCATATAACTGACGCGCCTTGCTGGGCAATGGATCCACCTTCTTCAGTGCAGATGCATGAATACATCGAATCTCCTGTGGAAATCTCAGAGTAGCCGGCCGTGGTGGCCAAGCGCTTAAAGGCGCTACAGTCTGGAACCGCGCGGCCGCTACGGTCGCAGGTTCGAATCCTGCCTCGGGCATGGATGTGTGTGATGTCCTTAGGTTAGTTAGGTTTAAGTAGTTCTAAGATTTAGGGGACTGATGACCTTAGAAGTTAAGTCCCATAGTGCTCAGAGCCATTTGAACCAATCTCAGAGTAGAGAACACGGAGTCAATGGGAAGGGACTGCAGGCAGGCGGCGCGCTCTGGGAACCTGGATCGCCTGTGAGGCGTGCCGAGGTAGCCAGCGCAGCCGTGGTAGCTGTGACCTGGGCGCCGCAGTGGTTGACGCACTTGCCTAGTAAGCAGGAGATCACGGGTTCGAATCCCAGTCCTGTACACATTTTCACTTTTCGCCACTCATTCCGCATAATGTCTTGCTTCAACTGGCACCAGTGATCCCTTCACTTACATAAAAACTTCCTGTTTCAAGATCGCAAAAACTGTTAAGAGATTAAACAAACTGAATTCATTTGGAAATATCCCATGTGCCATCTAAGAAGAACATCTTTTACAAGGTACAATATCGTGCATGATAGATGAGGTGTACCGTAACTGCCCATACGTTACATAACTCTGTTTGAAAATGTACTGAATTTAATTCGTCATAAAACTCTGTAAATGAGGAATTCACAAAATTCCCCCAAAACTTTAGTAGCATTAAAATGTACAGAACTGCTGTAATTTACAAACATTGTACAAAACACAATCTCACGTCTCACAAAATGAAAAAGAGTAGAAGATTCTGGGACCAGCTTAGGTTTATAGAGTGCGTTGCGTCACGTGAATGAAAAACTTTCACTAGATTGTAACGCCCGATCAGGAAATGATGCACATTCCGAAGTACGCGGGTCATTCAATAATTAAAGAGACAGATTGGTCTAGGGAAGAAACTGTTGGTGGGACAAGTTTGTTACTTTTATGGTTTGAAGTTGCCATCACTGGAACGAGCCCTTTTCAGGCTGATGTATCAGCATTGTTTTGTTTATAGCATCAAAAATACAATTCAAGATGGCGAGTGCGTTTGAAACGTCCCCACTAGTTGAACAATGTTCTCTTATTCGGTTTTTACTTGCTGAAGGCGAGAAACCAGTGAATATACACTGTAGAATGTCTAAAGTTCATGGTGAAGGTTGCATGAATGGTGCAAAGTTTTACAAGAGGGTAGAGCAGTTCAAAAATGGTCACAACTCAGAGACAGACGAACACTGTTCTGGCCGACAAGATGCAGTTTCAACTCCCTCACTTGAAAGTCGAATTTATGACATTATTCGTGCCGACCGCCGTGTGACTGTGGAAATGGTGGTTCATAAGGTTCAAGTTTGTAGTATAGCTGATAACATTATCTGTAACTAGGTGTTAGCACCTCGAAACATGTGCAAGATGGGTCCCAAAGCACTTGACGTGGCTACGCAAGGAAACAACACTGAGAGTGTGCGCAGAGTTAAGGAACGTTGTGAAAGAGAAGGTGAGCATTTCCTCAACGAAATTTTAACTTGTGATGAAACTTGGGTTCAGTATTATGAACCAGACTCAAAGAGACAAAGCATGGAGTGGAAGCACACCAACTCACCTGTCAAGAAAAAATTGAAAACCCAAGCATCAGCAGGAAAAGTCATGTTGACAGTGTTTTGGGATGCTGAAGGTCCAGTTTTTTGTGATGATCTCGAAGAGCAGCGTACAATGAACAGAAAGTACAACTCTGATTTGCTTTTAAACAAGGTGAAGCCAGCCATGAGACAGAGATGGCGTGGATCTCAGAGGAGAGGTGTGATTCTCCAGCAAGACAACGCACTTCCTCATATTGCTGAACTAACCCGTGAAACCATCGACAAAATGGACTGGGAAGTACTGCCTCATCCCCCTTACAGTCCTCATTTGGCACCTCATGTTTTGCATTTGTTTCCTGCACTGAAGGACGTATTACGTGGGAACAGATTCCAGGACAATGAGGACGTGAAAGAGTTTGTGAGAAATTGGTTCAAAAGTCAAGATAAAGAGTTCTTTGCAGCTGGAATAGAAAAGCTTGTAGCCCGTTGGAACAAGTACTCAAATGTTGAAGAGGATTATGTTGAAAAGCAGAAACAGTATTGTTTTGTAAGAATAAACGCTATTTTCCCAAGACCAGTTTGTCTTTTATGTACTGAATGGCCCTTAGCATTGTCCTCCAGGTACATCAGTTACAGTTACCTTTCATTTGCGCTGTATTTTATACAAACTGCTGTTAGGCATACTTCAGCTACAGGTCGGGGAAACTCAGGATAAGCAATGCATAAAGCGATTAACTCATTGGCGACTCATTCGTCTTAGTGAACCAACTATTTGTCCTTGGGAGTGAATGCTCTATTTATTGTGTGTCGGCAATACCTCAGTAGAACTGGCTGTGGTAAGCCGCCATCCGCCCTCCGTGCGATCACACATTCCCCACACTGTGTCTCTCTCTTTCTGTCTCTGTGCAGTGTACCAGCCGCTGCAGACACCGGGAACACCTCTGCTGCGCCACACGCTGGTCTTCACTCCAGTGCCCCACCTCATGTCGCCAATGTTTCCTGCGTGTGGTGAGTTCCACCTTTACATTTGCACATCTCTCCACGTTCACACACTACAAATTATGATAAAAAAATCGTATGGATCCTAATTTTATTTTTATAAAACGCTGCGGCTCTGGTGGTTAACGGTAACTATATTTCATTCAGTCTCTACATGTTTCTCGGGGTACATACGTATAATAAAGCTCACTCTCCATATTTAATGTCTTGCATCAGATTTTACACATATTTATATGGTATGACAATGTGGATCATGTTCTGTCCAGAACACATGTATTTCACTCAATTCAGTAATATTTGTATGTCAAAATTCTTTTCCGAGAGTTTTTTTTACGTATTGATGTGCTGGATACAGTTTGTACTTTCATTACTGGTTATACAGGATGATTCGCAAAGATATGAAAATATTTTAAAATGTTATTCTGCAAGTAAAACTAAAGAAAAAAGTTTATATAGACATAGGTCAGCAAATGTTTAGTTACGGAGTTACAGCTAATAAGAGATTTTGCCTGAAATGTAGCAACTTTGCTGATATGAAGCCATCGCAAAACTGTATGAGGTTAAAGTAAAACACTGTTTCCTTTTATTTGGTTGTTACTGACTGTTGAATCTAATAAAACATGTCCCAGTCGTGTATCTGCAGTAGTTTTCCAGAAGATCCATAGAAGTAAAAACATAGTTTCATAAAATTTTAAATTTATTGACTACTTGGCTCATTTTTTTTAATTCCAGACAATTGCATAAAGATTTAAACAAAAGTTGTAGAGAATTTAACTTTGGGAAAATGATGGGAATAACGTTAACTGAAACTGTAAGAATGTGCCAGATAATATGCTTCTGTTAATACCATAGCAGACGGGAATTCTGGTTTCACTTAAACACACCATTGTTATTATGTTCTTTCACTCCACAATACACAAAACTAACTCGTATCAAGGTTAGGAAATGACTGAAACAACTCACTAAGGTTTGCCAACATTGACGTAACTTTTCTACATTCTTAATGGAAAGTAAACAAATTTATTTGTTTAATAATCTTTGCTTCTCAGGATGTTCTGGAAAACTAATGCAGATACGCATCTGGGACATGTTTTATTAGATTCCCCAGATCAATTACAAAAAAAAATGGAAATCGTAATTTACTTCAGCCTCATACAGTTTTGCCATGGAGTCATATTAGCGAAGTTGCTAAAGTCTTTTATTACCCGTAACTCTGTAATTAAAAATTTGCGGACCTACATTTATATCAACTTTTTTCTTTAGTTTTAACTGTAGAATAACATATTAAAATATTTGCATATCTTCGTGAATCACCCTGTGTATGTTCCAAATTCATCCTCTAGGGACTGGATGGGGAAGTGGGGTTTCGGTGCATTGCAGTTGCTGCAGTGAGAATAACTTGTGGGAGTTTGAATTTATGGTGGTCTTCAGCAGGAAAAGAACGAAGAATCAAGACCAAGGGAAGCAAGTAGAATTACAAAAATAATTTCCATCTAAAATTCTGGGTAGCACTTGTTCTGGAGTGTATGCTTAAAAGTGAACTGGGTTACACAAAAAAAGAAGCACGCTGAAGGGGTGGTGGACATAACGAAATGAAACTTCATGGCCTGAGACAATATATGATGTTATTTCATTTCCTCAAAACTTAGCTGTTTGAACCCACTTCCCAGTATCATGTCGTACCCATACTTGCCTTGATGTATGAAGTAATTCTGTTGGGAAGGACGTCCTAAAGCCATTATAACTTCTTGTGAGTAAGCTGTCCCAAAACTGTTGTAACTCCACCTAGACATCCTGGATACTGACATGGAGGATGGAGTGCCATTCATGTTTCACCACAGTCAGACCTGAGTATTGACTATCTTTCTGACCGAAGGAGCTTTTCAGCATCACACAGACAATTTATTGACATGTCCTATGTGTGGCCAAGCATTTTCATGTTGGTAAATTGTGTCATGTCAATGTTACTTCGCCACTAGGTTTCTCTCCACAACATTATTTGTTTATGGTTCACTTCAATTTTTGTAGTTCTTTTTTGCTCTAAAATTTTTGTATATTGTTACTATAGCCATCAGATAATGTTGCCACCGGATCAGATTTTCTGTATTTTGGCTTTTGTATAGTGTGAACCACTAAATTTGTTTTTCATGATCATTCTTGAACTTTACAGAAACTGAATCACTGTGTTATTTCATCCTAATCATACACCTTCCTTCTTGGTGTGATTAATCTGAGTATCCTGTTTTACAGACTTATGAAGTGCCAAGTTAATATAAAGAGGCACCATTTAAATTGTTTTTGTGTATATTATGAAAAAGTTTTCTTAACTATTGCAAAGTGTTACAGTAAAAGTTTGCTTGTGTAAACTTCAATCAGAGTAAAGCCAAATTACTAGAATTTCTTAAATGATATACAGAGTTTGTTCAAAGAATAATAGCTTTTGAAAGTAAATTCCAGCAAGAAAGAGGTATTCTTGAGATGATATGTTCAGTATAAAAAGTGTGTGTTTTAGTATCTAAGTATTTTAGTATTTGTTTGTTGATAATAAAAAATGCTTCTCTAAAGTTACACCCCTCCTGCCCAATTTCTTTTTATCATCCTTCAAGTTATCTACTGGGCTTTTCCTCTTTTAAAAACTTAATATATATGGGTGTAGTACAGGATTACTCACGTGCAGTAGTATTTATTTGAACTTAAACTGTAGCAAGAAAGTAGGCAAAATTCATACTTCTGCTTTTCCTGTTCTTCACTGTTTCATTGACTGTATAATCTGGCGACCATTCGTAAAGTGAGGTTAACTAGTCATGGAGGTTAGCTCAACCACTCTACTAAAAATTAATAAGGAGGGGTATTTTAGTCTAAGGAAAATTTGGTTATCTAAAGTTGGCAGCCCTCCATCACTTCATGTGATATTTTGGCGCCTGAAGCTGGTTACTGCAGTGTTATTAACCATAGCTGTGTTTTCAAGATTCGAGGTAAATATTTTGCTATTGGTGTTTTTCTTCTGCCTGCAGTCACTGAGTATCAAGTTTGTGATAATTTGATTTAAAAGTATTTTTTAAAGGCTTCATTACATATCTTATTTCCAAATGTTCTTTTGGTTGACGTTATGCTGTTGCACAATACATTTCATGAGCGTATGTGGGATTAAGTGCCAACACATTTTGGGGTTAACTTCTCAGTAGTCCAGTTAACCCCACTGAAAACTTGCCTTATAATTACCCTTATACTTACTACTGTAAATAAACAGAACCTTTATTAAGCATAATATTTACACATTCTGTGAATTACATGGTTCATAATGCCAAGAATAAGGCAAAAAACTACCAGTCACAGAGATTATCCACCAGAACTGCTGAAAGACGCAGTCAGTCAACATATCCATGAGCAAGTGTCTTTTGGGAAAATTAGAAAGTAGTGAGGGTGTTCTTAGATCAACCCTTAAACGATTCATATGAAAGGCTGTTCGTCTATGAGTTGACAACATAACTTCTAGGCCATCATATAAACATCTACAAATTTTCACAGAGGAGGAGGAAAAAACACTAGCTGACTATATTACTACTGCATGCAACATCCATTATGGCTTAACCACAAAAACTGCAAGGATTCTTGCTTATGAATATGCTAAGAGGAATGTCAAATCTGTACCACAGAACTGGGGAAGAGAGAAAGTTACAGAACTGTAATGGCTCAGGGCATTTATGAAACGAAACAGACTTTCATTACTCACACCAGAATAGACAAGTATATCATGTGCCACTAGCTTCACAGAGGCAAATGTGAAAGTGTTATTTGACAATCTGATATGCCTTAAAGCAAACTACAGGTTTGAACCACAAGATATATAAAATCTGGATGAGAGGTAACCACTGTGCAGAAAGTATTGGCACAAATTTGGTGCAGAGCAGTTGGACAAGCTACATCTGCTAAAAGAGGATCACTTGTGACAATGGTTGCAATAATCAGTGCTTATGGAACAGCTGTGCCACCATTCCTTGTGTTTCCTAGGGTACATTTTAAAGATCATATGCTGCATAATGTCCCACCAGGCTCTGGGGATAGGGCCACTGCCCCAGGCTGGATGAACAGTGAACTATTTTTATCAGTCCTGCAGCACTTTGTAAAACATGAAAGGCCTGCAAAGGAACATCCTAACCTCATGATTCTTGACAATCATGAAAGCCACACAAGCATAGCAGCAATACCATGTGCAAAAGAATTTGGCTTACTTTGCCTGCTCGCATGATCCATAAGCTCCAACCTCTGTATGTGGGAGTTTTTGCATCTTTCAAGAAGTTCTATAATACAGCATGTTGTGATCTTATGGCACATACAGGGAGATCTATCACAATCTATGATGTTGCTGGACTGGTTGACAGAGCTTTTCCCTTGCGTTCACCAGCCGAAATATATGCAGTGGTTTTGGGGCGTGTGGTACTGAACCAGTAAACAGTAACTTTTTCGATCTGACGACTTATTTAACTTATTTAACCAATCAGCCTTGGCGCACTGAATCTAACCAGAGAAATGATATGCCATTTACTTCCACTGTTGCTGACAAGACCATAACTACAGATTTAAATATTCCTCAGCCTTCTAAAGAAGTCAAGATGAATGGCAAAAGAACTGAACCAATCTCTCCAGAAGACATTCAGCCTCATCCAAAAGTCCCTCTTCCAAGAAGAAAACAAACCGAGAAATCAAAACCATTGATTGTGAGACACCCCAATAAAAGAACATTCTTGAAGATCAAGTTAAATTAAAAGAAGAAAAGAAAATGAAGAAATCTAATAGGATGATAAGAAAGAAGTTTGATCAGAATAAGAGACCAAAGAGTAAGCTCTTTGAGTTGGAAGAATCTGAAGCGTCTCAAAGATCTCTTCTCTATGATGACTCTTCTTCAGCAGTGAGTCTGTCTTCAGATAAAGACAGTATGGTGTATTCTCTAGGAAGCTTTGTGATTGTGAAAGTTTATGATAAAGACTTTACTACTTTCAGACATTACGTTGCTAAGGTTCTTAAAGTCCTAAAAGATGGAGCTGATGTGTAATTTTACAAAAGCTTAACTGGAACAATGAAATTCATGACAACAGATGAAAGACTGTCTGTACCAGAGACTGATGTTGTACTGAAATTACCTAATCCATTTCAATTAAAATCTGCTCGACATGCAAATATGTGTTCTTTCAATTGTGATTTGTGTAACTTCACATTGTATTAGTTGTTTATCTGTCTTTTGGTGACTGTTTTGAGTATATAACTAATTGTTTGCATTTCTTTCTCCTGTATTACATAGTATTAAGCACTGTCTAACGTTATATGTATTGTGTTTTTCAGTGAATACCAATAAATGTCAATCGTCCAGTTAACTGCACTGAATGACTCAGGTAACCTCCTCCAGGGGTTAAGTGGACTACTTGCAACTATGTTACATTTTGGTCTCTGATTTTTAAAATATTTTGGTTGGGCTCTTAATATTTTTTAAAAAAATATTAGTGTGCTAAATGTTTACTTATTGTGTAAAATATACATACAAAAATTTAAAATGTTAAAAGTAGTCCAGTTAACTTAACTTCACCATGTTTTAAACCACAAAATGAAATTGGAACTGAGTTGTCCTAGCTTAAGTATAATATTATTCATTCTGCGTTTCTACTGAACCGCTGGGTAAGATCTTAGGAAAAGAGTTGCATAGTCTGATTTACTTTTCAATTAGCACAACACACGGTAAAAACTTGTAAACATGGTAACTCTATTGATTAGCTTACCTTATTAACAGGACTACCCTCCCACAGTGTACTTTATTTGGAAACTAAACTACATTTTAGTAAGAGGGTTGTACGTGGCTTTTCCTGTGACAGGACTATTTGTTCTGTGGGGGTATAGTATATGTGGCAACATAGAGATAGGGCTTTGTGTTACTGAGGTAAAAAAATACTAAATTACAATAGTAGTGTTACAGTTAAGACTCCAGCACTATGTGCTATAGCAGAATGTCCGTGGCTTACCGTTTTGCCATTGAGGTTCTCTCCACCACTACCTACTGTGACCTGACATCAAAACAGATGGCAGCCATACGATGACAACAGAAATGACACCGCTGTGCCTGTCGAACACATGCGAATTCTGCCCATCTTGCCGCCATGCCCGCTGACAATGGTCTTCTGTGGAACTGAAAAATGGCATCGACTGTTGCGGCACCAGCAGCCTATGCTTCAGGTCACAGCACCACTTCAGTTGCAGTCCTTTGTACAGTGCCGTTAGATGTGGCCACACTCTCCTCATGGTTCCTCGAGCAAAATTTGTCTGAACACATTGGAGTGGCCGGTCTGCTAGCAAATCTAGAGAGATAACATAAACAGCCCATTAGAAGTAAACTGTATATGTGTCCATCACACACTACACCGAGCGAGGTGGCGCAGTGGTTAGATACTGGACTCGCATTCGGGAGGACGACGGTTCAATCCCGCGTCCGGCCATCCTGATTTAGGTTTTCCGTGATTTCCCTAAATCGCTGCAGGCAAATGCCGGGATGGTTCTTTTCAAAGGGCACGGCCGACTTCCTTCCCTGTCCTTCCCTAATCCGATGAGACCGATGACCTTGCTGTCTGGTCTCCTTCCCCAACACAACCAACCAACACACACTACAGAAAAGAGAAACGCCAAACATACTCTATGGACCATGCTAGTTCTCTGTTCTCTGAATGTGACTAACCTTAACTTTATCATGTGTAATCGTGGTAGAAATCATACATTAGTATTAGTTACCCAACTGTCAGTTATGATATCAGTAGTAGCAGTAGCAGCAACAGCAGCAGTAGTAGTTGCTGAAGAAAATTCAAGATGGTAGTAACAGCAATAGGGTATTTTTATAGTATGATGGTAACATCGTTTACTATTTCAGTAGTTGTATAAGCAGTCGTTACAGTGCTGATAGCCGTTGATATAAAGAAAACTGTAAAATTTGGCAAAATAATTCGAAATAACTAAAAGCTATTGACTTTTTCTGTAACTCTAAAGGAATAAAAAAAGTGTGAGAGGAAATATAGGCCATAGAAAAACCCCATGTCAAGCAGCAGATGTGTAGCATCTAAATGTTGCAGGCATAATGGCACAAAGAAGTAAGAATAATAAAAAAAGTTGTATGATTGATATTCTGAACTCATTTTAATTCTCAGAGTAGAAAAAGTGAGTACACATGAAAGATTATCATGAAAAGTTACTTACATGAAGTACTCGGTTATTGGCTTTAAGAAAGAGGAAGATGATAAATATACACTGAACCGTCAAAGAAACTGATATAGGCATGTGTAATCAAATACAGAGATACATAAACAGGCAGCATACAGCACAGGAATTGGCAACGCCTATATAAGACACAAGTGCCTCGCACAATTGTTAGATCGGTTACTATTGCTACAATGGCAGGTTATCAAGATTTAAGAGAGTTTGAACGAGATGTTATGGTTCGCGCGCGAGCGATGTGACACTATCTCCATCGTAGCGATGAAGTGGGCAATTTCCCCTTACGACCGCTCCACAACTGCGCCGTGAATATCAGAAATCTGGCAAAATACCAACTCTCTGACATAGCTGCAGCTGGAAAAGATCCTGCAAGAATGGAACCAACGACAACTGAAGAGGATCGTTCAAAATGACAGGAGTGCAATCCTTCCGCAAATTTCTCAGATTCCAACGCTGGGCCGTCAACAAGTGTCAGTGTGCGAACCATACAACGAGACATCATCGGTATGGGCTTTCAGACCCGAAGGCCCACTAATGCATTCTTGACGACTGCACGACACAAGGCTTTACGCCTCGCCTGGGTCCGTCAATGCTGACATTGGACTGTTCACTACTGGAAATATGTTGTCTGGTCGGACGAAAGTCGTTTCAAATTGTATCAAGCGGTTGGACGTGAAGGGTATGGAGAGAACCTCATGAATCCATGGACCCTGAATATCAGCAGGTGACTGTTCAAGCTGTTGGAGGCTCTATTATGGTGTGTGGAGTGAGCAGTTTGAGTGATATGGGACCTCTGATATATCTAGGTAAGACTCTAACAGGTGACACGTATGTAAACATCCTGTCAGATCACCTGCATCCATTCATATCCATTGTTCATTCCAACGGACTTGGGCAAATCCAGGAGGACAGTGCGACACCTTGCACGTCTAGAATTGCTACAGAGTGTCTCCAGAAACACTCTTCTCAGTTTAAACAGTTCCACTGGCCACCAAACTCGCTAGACGCGAACATTATTGAGCATATATGGGATCCCTTGCAATGTGCGGTTCAGAAGAGACGACCCCTCGTACTCTTACGGATTTATGTACAGCCCTGCAGGATTCATGTTGTCAGTTCCATGCAGCACAACGTCAGACATTAGTCGAGTCCATGCAACGTCATGTTTGTGCGATATTTCTGCATGCTCGCTGGGGCCCTAGACGAACTTAGGCAGAAGTATCAGTTTCTTTGCCTCTTCAGTGTATAAATGAATAGATAACCCTCTGAACAACGATATGGATAAGAGAGGCATTTGATTTTAGTCCATCACTTGGTCTTGGCTGGCAGGCATAGATATGAATGGGTTACGACGAGGTCGATGGTGATCTTCCATTCGGTTGTTCAGATGTGGTCTACAGGATTGTCGATAATCAGTATGTTCCCATGCAACTAAACATTGGGCCACTGTAATATATGAATGCCGCAAAATGTGATTATTGCACAGTTCAACCAACCAGCGAAATGGAGACCCAGAATGAGGTCACTTACAAATCGCTAGCTGCTTATAATGCTTCAGCATGCGTACAAAGCATCTCTGCAGCCTTAAAACTGATCACTGAACATCTGAGTCTGCTCACGGCCCTTATACAGTCTACGAGGCCTGGTAACAATACTCAACACGATCAACAGTAATGGGCTTTTGTATCCGCTTTCCCAGTCACAGAGCAACAGTTGTGCTCGAATGAGGTGTACGTTAACAGAGCTACAACGAAATCTGGCGGTGTCATCTGCGTGTAAAATAATGTTCGAAATTCTGACTTGTAAGAACAAACTGGCTGTTGCAGTCGATTTCTACATCTTTCTTTGGCTCCATAGGAAATTTAATAGCACATCTTTCATTCCCCATTTATTTCTCTCCATTCACGATGCATGTGCAAACTGTGCTTATCTATTTGAAAAATCAGTAATTGTCTTCTATTATTACCACATTTGCTTTATATTATAGAACAGTTAAAACCATGTTGCAATTTGAAGAGATCATATGTATTCGCTGTCTGCCCACTTCATCGTGTAATGGAAAACTTCTTACTGCAGACAGTTGTTACTGGACAGTGCCAGAAAGGCACTTTGTCGAAAACTCATGGAATTGTAACGCTTAGATACAGCTGTAAGCTCATAAAATTTAATTGCTAGGTTTTGTACATCTATTTGTAGTATGCAACGATCAATGTTTGCACTGTATCATATGTAAATTACGACTTTGACAAGTAGCAGCGATTGGTATAACGGAAACGTTGTCTTGGCTAGCTCTAGTCTCTGTGCTGGAGTGATGTGTAGCCTTCAGGTGGCCCCCACTGTGGACGGACACAGAGGTCGCTTCCTTTTGTGGTGCGGCATCCGCATGGCCCAGTGGTGACTCCCACACAGCTACTGTGCTGTTTGTCGTGTATCCACTGGCCGACGTGACACACAGGAGTGTGGAAACTGACGCTGTCGCCATTATGGTCCCAGGGCAGAACCAGTTCCAGCCCCTGTGTGCTCTCATAGCACGGGAGCGTTGCTGGCATTGGGCAAGCAAAAGTTTCAGGAAGAGACATTGCAAATGCTAACAGCTTCGCACAACTTAGTATCACTGGTGTAATGCAACCTTTCCTATATTTGTTTCCAGTTTTTCGTATTTTGAGTTGATTTAGATGTTATTATTCGAGACAAAAGGCACGAAATAACACAAAGAAATTTTTTTAGCACTGATGTTTACCATCTGTGCTTCCTAAAGTCTGGTTCCTGATCCCTAACATACACGCTACAAAATCTGATGATCACTGAACCACGTTAAGTCCACTAAATGGTTTTTTCCATTCCAATATCTGTGTGATTTACCTTCTTATATATTGAAAACATGCGGTCCAATAGTTTTGGTATCACTCCAGCCCCTTGCATGCACCTTTCACATGTGATTTATTTTGTACAGACTATTGTTTCCTGTGCTGAGCTGCTGGTAAGAGGAAGTCATGAAATTGT
Source organism: Schistocerca americana (assembly GCF_021461395.2). Lineage (NCBI taxonomy): Eukaryota > Metazoa > Arthropoda > Insecta > Orthoptera > Acrididae > Schistocerca > Schistocerca americana. The sequence continues at coordinate 131,872,305 of NC_060129.1, read as the reverse complement.
GTAAACTGATTAGCTCAATTGTAAGTCATCCATCTTACTGAACCCCCTACTATCGTTGTCAGTGCGTGTTCTACTATTCATGTGTAGGATCCATCTCCAGTAAGCTGCCCTCTATTCTCCATGTGATACACACTCCCAGGCAGGGACTCTCTGCAACTCCCAGTCACTGGAGACGGCAGCACTACCCCCACCTCTCAGCCCCACAGCGACCATGGCGGCTTCCTGTCACAGGTGGCACAGGTGGTCTCCCCACGACCCCCCAGACCAGTCCCCAGTCTGAGTGCGCCGCCGTCTCTCCGCTACCATCACATCACGTGCGCTTTGTCAGCCTTCACAGTGCAACCTGTGTGGCATTAACCAAGTGTTTTTCTCACAAAGTCTAATGCCACTTTGTCGCGTTTTTGATAAAGCTGGAGTTATGGTTCTCATCGTTAGAGTAGGCAAGGAGAAAAGTAATTACGCACATTCTTCAATGCTTTCGGTGTGTCTTACATTCACTTCAGAACACAAGTGAGTCAATCAGTGCAGTTACACAAGAAAGCTGCTACGAAACTAAATTTCCTCTCCAATGATAGTGAAAGTACTTGTGTGTTGGAGGGCATTTTTGTTTTCAATTATAGTTTTCTATCTTCCAAATTAATCTACAGGGAATAGATTTGGAACACGGTTTTTACGCATTGCATCCCCACGAAACTTTGACATTATGGGAACAAATGTATGTTAAAATAAGTCCATGGCTATTCACGAAAGGAAATGTTGAAGGAATAAGGAGAGTGGAAATACAAAGAAAGCAACATACCACAGTGTAATTAAGATATGCCATATTGTGCTGCATGTGTCTTTAACTGCGTGTATTTCGCATACTTTCCTTTAAATCATGCTTTCAGACACTTCCATGTTGTACCGTACATGTATGTATATCTCCTGCTTATCACAAGCAGTTGCCCCACAGGGAGTGAGATAATGGCACCAATGGGAGGGCAGAGTCAGTGGAAAGCGCTGGCCTACCATACTATAGGAGATGTATGTGAGGTCCTCTGTTGGTAGTGTTCAGAAATCTTTCATTGAAAGATCAGACTCAATGGATATTGGAGTCTGGCTAGTCACGCTCAGAATGCCTGACAGTTAAGGCAGCTGCTCGTCATAATGAGGAAGTCCAGGCAGTCCTATTGTGGTTGTCGGTGAATGGAGATGTTTGCGTCAATATGCATCTGACCAGTTGTAAACACCCCCTACAGCTGAGGGGCTTTCACAGATGTCCTGACTACAGTTCCTTTATTCATTGCACAGCAGTTTCTACGTAAATACATCCTAATGATGACTTACCTTTTTTTTTTAAATCAATGCGGTGGACACCAATATTTGGCTTTATGAATAATACATCAATCTTACAGTGAATATCGGATCCCAACATCACGTCATCGCCAATGCTGTTCATCTTAATATTACAGAAAATGCATTGGGTACCAGGCCCAGAACTGACAACACTGACGGTAATCAACATGCCTAGTGAATTGAACAATTAAGTACCGCATAATACAATAGTCTCTGATACTACTTTGGTCAGGGGGTAATATGGGATCTAAATAAATGTTTTTACTTTAATAAGTGCATAGTAAGATATGTTTGGCTGGATTTAAAAAAAAAAAAAAGAAAAAAAACGTAGTCTCTCCTATGCAGTGATTCAAGGAATTCTAGTCTTGATTACATAGTACCATCAACCATGTGTGGCTAGCCGATCTCATGTACTTGTACATTTAAAAGCCTCATGAGGATAGATAGGCACATATCACACCAGATAGATATGGAAGAGACAGAACGGAACAGGACGCTGCCAGGTATTCGTTAAAGTGGGCACATGGAGACAGTGTGAATTATTTGCCACAAGAGAAGTTGCATGATACAACAAACAAGAAGGAAATATAATGGAAGAGATTAAAGAGATGCAACATCGCGAGGAATACTTCACAAAAAGTCATGAAAGCGGTCAACGAAAGAAAACAAAGAGTTATATTTACCTGAAACACAATAATCAATGTTAAACTCGACTTCAGTCAGAAATTAGACATGACAACGGAAGCACTTTACACCACAAGAACACCATACAAAAAATAAAGAAAACTTCCAGGAAGCAACCACAACAGGTCACCAAAAAGCGAAAAAACCATGAGCGGATTACCCCGAGGAGGAAATATGAGTTACAACAGAAAATAAAACTAACTGGCACAGCAGTTTACAAAAGGAGCGATAAATTCGTTGGCAATAAGGCTAAGAAAATCATTTTGGAAAACATAGCTCAGTAGTTTGAAAATGGAATGAAAAATTGGTTGGCAATGAGTCATGGAATATCAGTTTGGATAGTAGGAGATATGTTGAGGAAGAGTATGTAGGAATGATGCCTTGAAGAATAATTCTGTACAGCAAAAATAATGTCAAGATTTTCGTCCCTGGTGGGCGGTAGAGTGTCGTGTGGACCATTAGAACATCTTACAGGCGTTGGAAGACTAAAACAAAGTGTTTTAAAAATAAAACCTATCCAATCGTAAGTAAAAATACAAACAATGAAAAAGAATGTTTGCGCAAGAAAGCGAAGCTCCGTGTTCTGACCTTGATGGACAAATCGGAGGAGTGTGGTGTCAGCAAAATGGTCTCCAGCTGTTGCCGGCTCCCTAGACGTCAGAGCCGGTATGTCTCAGTCAGTTGCCTCATGGCATGGCCGCACTGTTTGAGGCGCCATGCACAGATAATGCGGCCACTCACTCCAGAGGTTCGAGTCCACTCTAGAGCATGGGTGTGTGTTGCTCTTAGCATAAGTTTAAGGAGAGTGTACGTCTAGGGACCGATGACCTCAACAGTTTCATCCCTTAGGGATTCACACACACACACACACACACACACACACACCCACACACACACACACACATAGTTAGTTGGCATCATGAGGCTGACTGCATTTCATCCCAGGGCTCTCAGCAAGGGAATATCCTGGGCAGTACCAGAAATCAACCCCATGTCTTCTACATACCTCCAGATATGGTGACCACTCAGCTATGTAGGCAGACATGTTTACACATAAACATTATATACAATTTCCTTACAAGAAGAAGCCAATAAGAACCAAATACTTGGTCATTGCACGGTAAGTAACCTAGCTGACGTGGGTGAGAAGGAAATTTCATTTAGAGATGGAATAAACTGTAATACATCAACAGTTTTGAAAGACGGAACAGGCTTAGTGGCATGGCTGCAGAATCTGTTATTAGTTAAAAAATTTCACACTCGTCTATAGAAAATAGAATAAGTGGAAATACACAGCTAATATCTTTGACCCAGCTCTGTCATTAGGGCAACATTTAAACGGCGTGATACTCAAAGAGATACAGATGCCAAACCTTAATGTTAATGAGATAAAATCTTCGGATATACACAATGTTTGAATTTCATTGTACTTATACAACAGCCCACAGCAGGATTATATGGAAAAAAATGGAAATGAGCGTCTAGCATTGTTGGCTGGGAGGCCTCATCCAGGGAAGACCAGCCTTCAATGCAAGTCTTAATTCAGTCGACGCCATATTGGGCTACATGTGCACCGGTGATGAGGATGAAATGATGATGAGGACAACACAACACCTAGTCCATGAGCGAAGAAAATCTCCAACCCAGCCGGGAATCGAACGCCAGCCTGCTGCATCGGAGGGAAGCATGTTACCATCCAGCTAAGCAGGCGGACTTATAGAGAATATAGACACTTACTGATGAGACCGCGATGTTGAATGTTTCCTGTTCGCGTTGCAGGAAGTCACGTGGCAAAGAAAGTAAATTATTGGAGGAGAGACGAATAGGGAAGAATTTAGTGACATTGCAGGCGCATGTTGGTAATGTGATCTATATAGGTGATTTTAACAAAGGGCAGTTTGTGATGGCCCTGCGTCTGGTAACGAGTGTCTCAGAAATGGCGAAGCTTGTTACTCACTACTATCGATAGTACTTATAGAGATTGGTTGAAGTACTGTAGAGTAAACGACAAGGTGTTGGGCATCGATGACCCATCTTAGAAAGTGGAGGTACCTGGCTTGCCCGCTCCGTAAACTTGGATAGGTATCGACCCGTGGCACATCTGTCAAAAGAGATCAATGCTGTTGTGGGGACAAGTGGTTTCGAGCTCACCTTTCTGCATACACTGTTGAACTTGCGGCTCCATAGCAGACGAATCCTGGATATTCCCACGTTCACACAGTGGCGTCGTCAGTTGCGGTTGCAATGCACACAGGGTCACTAAGATGGGACCACAGATCAATGGACACGTGCCGTCTGCCGTCTGGTCGGTGAATCACGTTTCATGTTACACTAGGTCGATAGTCGTGTCCATATGCACTGTCATCCAGGCGAACAGTTACATGAGACAACACTGCACCATGAATTCGGTATGGTGGGGGCAATATTAAGCTCTGGTGGACATTCACTTAGGCTTTTGTGGCACCAGAGGTAGTAATCAAAGGATGCGTAGCAGCTGCAGACTACATGAACATTGTGACACCTTAACTTTTCACGGCGAATTGAATGTTCAAGTAACTTACGGGTTTGCTTCCAGGTGACATCGTCGAACACCGCCGATATTTCGACAGGAGCACACCCTGCCATTCTCAAGGCTGGGCAGGATATACATTCTATGATGCTTCGTGTTTTTCGCAAAGGCGATTGAATCTCGCAGTAGAGCAACAGCCCATATCATAACTGTGGTGCAGTAATTTGAGGAGCATGATAGTGGACTGACACATATGTACTGACTGCGAAATTAATCAATCTGAACCTTGTGGAACACATCTGGGATATTATTGGACGCCAGCTCCACATTCACAAACTGCTGGCCCACAGATGAAGCGAATTCTTTAATCTGCACATAGACATGGCTGCTCTCATCGCGTATTGATCGACCTCCAACGACGAAAAAGATACCATGGCACAAGGATGTACTGAATGAAAACATCTCTGTTTCACGAGATCGTTTTAACGTAGCATTGTGCAAATGATGACAAACTGTTAACACAGGAACCGCATTGTCATGAAAGATGACAGAAAAACACGAATGAATGTTATTCTATGTGCCTCCATGACATGTACAAACAATGAAATAACAAACTAATTATTTTTGAAGACTAAGCGGACAATTTCTATTACCAATATATCACCATTAATATTAGAAACGAGGTAAGCCGCTGTGAGAAAGAATGACAGTGAAGACCAAACATCAGCATTACAGATTAGATTGGAGACTAAAATGGCAGTGCAGGCACCAACAGAACTGTTAACGCGTGAGGACGGAATGCAACTTCAGATCTTGCGAGAAATTATGTACAAGATTCTTTAGGCATCACACCACCCCAGATGTGAATCCAGAGACAACTAGTGTGCTGGCGTAAGCTGGCGCCAGCGCTCCACGTGGCACAGAGGTTGCAAGAAGATCTATAATAGATACTGGAGAAAGTGTGCCTATCAGGAGAGAGGCCAAAGACAAACGCGCTAGAAACGCGCCGCCAACGCCGTGTAGACCATCAGTATTTAGATCGCCGCCAGGGACCGAAGGGCCAGTCAGTCAGTTGTCCAATGAGTCAACGAATCGACCCTTCAGTCACAGCGAAGTACCACAGTATCGTACATAATGGACTGGTACTTCAACATGAGTGTGGCCAATGTGAACTGTTACAGAAGAGCTTATACCACAACACCTGGACTATCTGAAGTTAAGTAACTTCTTGTTCCTGTGAATATAGAACCCCGTTAATACATGTATGCAGTTTGTGAGGATACCGGCCAGCAAACAAGGTCCTCTGCTTGCTTCCCATGGTACGAGCCTACAGAGAAAACGAGGCGACACAAAAAGTAGAGCATCTGGAGGATATCGTTGCAGATGAAATTACTGTGGCGGATAACGAGAGTGGACTACTCGATTTTGCCAAATATCATCAACGATAAACAAGAGAACATTCATAGAATACTTTTGGACTTTTTTGAGCAGTTATCTGCGAAAATTGTCACATAGTTTTTTCACATGCACGAGCTTTTAATCAAACCAGTAATTCTTACGATTTTATTGACAGGCTGATGGTGCTCTCCCAAAAGAAGTAAAATGGATCATCACCTCAATATTCTATATTGATACTATTACTCAATTCTGACTACAAAATCGACATTCTTACAAAACAGTGCACTAAAATTGCTTCTGAAAGGGAATCTAACCCCATAGAAACACTGTGCTACAGCAGTTAAAAGCAGGTCATATCCATTGCGGAATGTACAAATACATTCTGAATCTCACCTCAATCTACAAATCACAAGTAGCATATTTTGCTTGGATTTTGACAACTTGAATGATTTATTTAATGTTTTAGTTACTATGGCTATGAGAAAAATGAGATTTAGTGAACAGGTGACAAATATGATGTAGGTTGCTATAATACTGTAAATTAAAAGCCTGATTCGTCAAATACGGCTGCTGTCAGCAACATCACACGCAAATGATGTGGAAACACTTCTCTAAACACTTAAAACACTTGAGATTTCCAGCATGAGGACGATATCTCAGGAATGAAATCAGTTTGCGGACCTACAAGTAGGAAGATCTGCGTGAAATGAAATAAGTTTTAAGTAGATACGTCTAAGTGACAAGGGGGGGGGGAGTAATTGTAAAAAAAATGTCAGGTCATCAGCTCATGAAACTAACATAAACATGAAGTTGAATAAATTGAGGAGAACATCCTATTGGGACGTCCATAAGTTCCCAAGCTGAGAAACATGGTCTCAGTTAATTGGGAGCAAAAATATAAGGTATTGCTTGGCACGATGAAGGACTATGACATGATAATTTCGGACAATGCAAATCAGTAACCTTTATAAATCCATACATCATGCATAAAATAAATTATTTAGCAGCAGTCCCTCCACTGTCCACAGCATGTGCTAACAGAAGAAAGGCTGTGGTGTTTCAGTTCCCGAAGGCTGCATTTAGTACCACATCGATACTGAGCACACAAATGCTGGTGGCAGTCACAAACGCTGGAACTCTATCAGTGGCGCTGAATATCGCTGAGGTGAAGAAATCACAGCAAAACAACCACAGTGCTATACAGAAATATCTTTCATTTTAACTGTAACTCCCCAATAAAGATAATACAGTCTTTCAGAAACTCGTCCACCCAGAACATCTGTTGAATTGGAGTATGGGGATCTCGTGATTGTGAGGCAGCCAACTCATCAGGTTCCAGTAACTGCAGAGTAATAATGGGAGCACATTGTAGACTAAATCTGATCATAGTCAGTTTGCATCTGGTTACCATCCCAACAGCAGGAGTCATAGATAAAACGGCTGCACGTGAACCATACTAACTGCTCCTTATTACAATGCCCGATTGGACAGCTTGGGGTCTGCATCATATTTGTAGGGTATTTTTGAATTTGTGGATATGACTTTTACCTCTATCAGTGGTATTTAAAAAAAAAAGGAGTACCATTTGCTGGTATTCCATCATATACCGTTAGTCCCTGTGAACCGCTGCACACACCATAGGCAGGCAAAAGCACACAGCCTCCACTGGGGGTATACCTAGTAAAGGACTGTGGAGATCAAAACCACTTCCAGGCTGTTGGCCACTGCAGTCGTTCACAAATAACTTTCCCTGTATCGTCATTCGACAGGAAAGAGTCAAGAAGCGTTACACAGATTCGTCACAATATTAACAGCCATTCCAAGTATAAGAACTGTATGATTTTCTGTCGAAACAACTACATCAGGAACATCACATAAATGTAGTATTCATAGAACAAGAAAGCGGGGTGGACTGATTGATGGATACTGGATTTCTCAGCTGTAATATGTCATGTGGTAGGATAATAACATGAATTTGTTCTTTATCACCTTTAGATTAAAAACAAATTGCTACGTCTTATTCAGAAGGAGATGCAAGACAAAGTTTGTAGAATCAGATTGTGGTTATTATCTGTTAGGCTCATTATGGTAAATCCGATACGCGCAAATGACATGGTGCATTTCTGAGGACATAGATCAATGGTAAGAAGTCTACAGCGTGTTCAGGAGGCCAAGATTTCCTTGGAGCAGAGCTTCGAATCGTGATCTGGCAAGTGCTACAAACATAAATTTGCTATTATAACCTGCAGATTTTGTTGTTGCCTACAGACAGATAGCACTGCAAGAATTTATATTCAAATTGTGTGTGTGTGTGCGTGTGTGTGTGTGTGTGTGTGTGTGTGTGTGTGTGTGTAATAGATAGTATCTGTGAGTGCTCTTATTTTGCAAGCACTTTGTTTGTTAAGTGACCACTTGTGCATACCTATGTGCCTACAAAGTCTTTCTTTATAGGGGCAGAGCAGAAAAGTTACTTTCACTGCTGTATCTGAAATATTTCGACCAAACAGTTTTCTCATAAAAAGTAGCTTTCTCTGTTTGATTAAGCTGTTTCAGGATATTTGGGAATAACTCTGCTGATTTTTTCTCCATAACAGGAAATATTCCTTAAATATCAAGGGATGTGATTAGCTTTTTGTGCTGCGTTTCCTTATGGCAGAAGGTATTAGTGCACACAGAACACTACTAGTGGCAGCATGACGTAGCTCTTTCAGTCAAGGGCCGTGACTGCTTAACACTAGCATCTGGTTTTGAAGTAAGTTAGTGTAGGGAATGAATGTGAGAAAATGTAGCGACTGAACTTCTTGAGAGATGCGGTGTGGGAAATATAATTAGGAGTGAATGAAGGATTTGAGAAGACGATACTGCTGTGGTTATGTATCTTAAACTACCAAGACTTTAGGCTACTCTGGGCTGTAGAAGGGAGAGAATTGTAGATTCATTGGTTGTCACTGCGTGGATGTGTTTTCAGAGGTCACAGTCCGTGACTGCTTAACACTAGCATCTGGTTTTGAAGTAAGTTAGTGTAGGGAATGAATGTGAGAAAATGTAGCGACTGAACTTCTTGAGAGATGCGGTGTGGGAAATATAATTAGGAGTGAATGAAGGATTTGAGAAGACGATATTGCTGTGGTAATGTATCTTAAACTACCAAGACTTTAGGCTACTCTGGGCTGTAGAAGGGAGAGAATTGTAGATTCATTGGTTTTCACTGCATGGATGTGTTTTCAGAGGTCACAGTCCTGCTCCTGCGATTGTTTTCTTCATGATGTCTTCGTGTTTCTAGTAATGTATGAGAATATCTCTGTATTTTGCAGGAGCCTTCGTGGAGAGGAGAAGGACCAGAGACTGATCCAGGCAGCTAAGGAGGGGGCAGTGGAGGAGCTACTGATGCTGCTCAGGGCTAAAGCAGATCTGGGGGCGACGGACGAGAACAACAAGACAGCGCTCCACTGGGCGGCCGCTGGGGGCCACACAGTGGCAGTGAGGTGTCTGCTAATGGCAGGTGCTGACGTGGGTGCGAGGGACAACTCGCTGCAGACTCCCCTGCATGGGGCTGCACTGAACGGCCACGCGGCTCTTGTGCAGCTGCTGGTGGCGTCCTCTGCCGATCCCAACGCCAGGGATGAGGATGGGTGGACGCCGCTGCACTCTGCGGCATTCACAGGACAGGCAGAGGCGGTGACAGCACTGCTTGAGGTAGGGGCCAACAAGAGGGTCGTGGATAACATCGGCAAAACCCCGCAGGACATTGCCAGACAGTACAACCACCAGCAGCTGATAGACGTGCTATCATAAAGCTAGCAGCCTCACAAATGTCTGTGAAATAAAATAAATGAAGATTTTTGACAATACCCTTCATTTGTCTTAGAATAATGCAAACAAAGAAACTGCAGTCGTCCTCTGTATCCATATTTATGCAACATTTGTAACTACTGTAGGAACATCAAAAGAATAATGATAGAGGGAGACATACACTGGTCAACCAGAACACTCTGACCACCAACCTACAACCAATATAAACACAACAAAGCGGCAGCAGCGCCACATGGCGACGAATGGCTGCCAGTCATGCACTTGCACAGTGCTCCTAGTATCAGTGTGCACGCTGTCTGCGTGTTGAATCTGTCTGAGTTTGATCGAGGGTAGTTTGTGATTGCCCAGAGGTTCAGCTCGAGCATTTCGGATACTGCACGACTTGTCTGGGGAGTGCCGAGGAGAGTGTCTTCAGCATGTGATGAAACGAATGTGAAGCTACGTCCAGGCGTCCTGAGGTTGGGCAACCACCCCTCATCATGGATGAATGTCGTAGGCTGGGTAGATTCGTAAACCAGGACAAGCGGCGATCTGTGGGCAGAGTACAAGTGGGTCTGAACACACAGTGCACCAAACACTGCTAACAATGAGCCTCTGTAGCCTACAACCCATGCATGTGCCAATGTTAATACCACAAAATAGGCAACTGTGACTGAAATGAGCATGTGACCATTGGCACTGGAAGTTGTTGCATTGGCAGAGCGTTGCATGGTCTGATGAATCCCAATACCTTTTTCGCCATGCACACGGGAGGTCGTGAATCCTTTTTCTTCCAGGGAAGGGAGACGTACTGCTCTGAGGAACATTCACATGGTTATCCATGGTCCAGTGGTACCATGACGATCAAGGAGTATCGTACGCTCGTGGCAGACCACGTATACCCGTTCAGTGGCGATTTCCAGCTGATGTGCTGGCTTCCCAAGTCACCAGATCTTAACCAGATCGAACAAATCTATGATGTTATTTTATGGGGCATCACAGCTCATCGCACCCACCATCGCCCCCACCACGGAATTTATGGGAAGGTGAATTGTATGTGGAGATTTAGTGCCAGCTCCCTCCTGTGACCTACAAACGCCGCATTGCTTCCATGCCAGACGAGTCTCCGCTGTTATGCGTGTCGAAGGTCGACATACTGGCTATTAGGTAGGTGCTCACATTGTTCTGGCTGATCAGTGTATAATGGAAAGCAAAAATAAGTGCGCTTCCTTTTGTGAAAATTCAACAAAAATCGAAAAATATACTACTAATTCTCTAAAATATTTAATTACTGAAAATTTCTTGGCAGGTACATGTTTGGTGCGATGTAAAACTACCATAAATTTCTCCATAACAAAGCATCGGCATAAAAGTTCTGTAGTTGGAATGCATCTTTAGTTCAGAGCCAAGAAGAATTTACCTATATCTGCCACGCAGATGGTCGAGAAACTTGCACCTGTAGTTAAGATGTGAAATTATGAGGAATATTCACACCACTTTCGCTCTGATTCTAGACTGAATTTACACGTTTCAATAACTACTTCAATTACATTCAGACGTTGGTACTAATATTCTCGCTTTGTTACCTGCTTATCAACTGAAATCACGTTATGAGTGTATTCTCAATTCAAAAGAATGGTTGAACAACCTCCAGTGCTGCAGTAAACAGACGTATTACCACGCATAATCTAACGCAGATCACCACTCTCACATAATGGGGAGCTACAGCAAACTCTCTGACAGGCTATATCTCCCTCCTATCGATATTTAATGATTTCCTTCAGACTGGCGTCATGTCTGCAGATGTAGCCAGTCCAGTCAGAAAACCAAATGTGATACACGACATATGAATACTACTCCACTCCCAAGGAGTAAAAACCAGTAGTGCTTCTAATATTCCAAAAAATAGCTACACTGATGGAAATAACTTTGCAATTTGTCAAAAATAATTTAAAAATTGTGGTGATCAATCTCAGTTATCAAACAATATGTTACCACTTACTACCAAGTAATAGCCCGAGCATATCTTAGCGGATATAATTTAATGACAATGTAATATATTATAACCCTGTTTGAGACGGATTTTGAAGAGCAAAGTGATCTTCCATGAAGCATGTAACTCTACTCCTTACAGTAAAGAAGGCTGAAACCATTGCAAGGTGCAGTGAGTCTCTGTTTTACTTCGAAACAGAATTTGAACATTGCACGCAGATACAGATCGCTTAAGCCAGGCACTCGTCCATCCAGCCCGCAAATGCCGAGAGAGACTGAAAACAGGCGCCTCTCTGGCACTGACCGCAGCCCCTGAGCTTGCTGTGGGCATCAGACAGCTATTGGACAATGGAGCCAGCCGCCATCAGCACCCGTTCGGCCAAGCTGTTGTCTCTTTCTCCTTGTGTGAGGTACGCACTGAGTGAAAGAGCCACGCAGCCCTCATATTCTGTGTGGTCCATCCCTCCTTCTGCGAATACTTTGGTAACTGCCCTCCAGGAACATCTCACAGTAACGTAAGATGCACATGTAACCCACTGATAAACCAGAACAACTAGATGCTGATTCTCCAAGTCGTAATCACTGTTAGGTTTAACGTACATCGACACAGTACTGGTAACCAATGCTGATGATCGTAATTAGGAAAGGGCAGCAGTCCAAGTTGACCCGTCATCTATAATTTCCTCCTGCTCATAGTAATTATTTGCATAGGGAATGTATCACTTAAATGCAATTAGTGTGGTATGAACAAACTATTTTTCTTTCAGAAGGAATGATAAACCTGATGTATCAGTATTAAAATCGTGACGAAAGGATTTAACATTGCCAACTTCACACCACCGAACCGACAAACATTCACGAAGGTATTGACACATTTGTTCACACACAGTATCACCATCCTGCTGCACACATGGAGTCATGCTGTGATGGATGTTACATACATAAACTGGACCACTTGGTCTCTGCAGTCATCGCAGCCGATACTTACAAACAATCAAAATATAAGAAATGTATCCAGATAACGCACATTCTGTCCCTACACTTCATGCTAGAGTGAAAAAGTTGTTTGTGTGACGGTTCAAATGAATTTCTGTACCTCCTCACACATATCTCTCTGTACAATGAAATGACTATACTTAAGCTGATCTGACGGAACGTCCTCACATCTGACCTTCACCATGAAAAATATCACACATAGCTGTCACTCGTACACCACAAACACACCGGATAACATACGACTGTGAAATACACAACGGTGTGTATAAAAACAGTAAATTTAAATAAGATTGTGATCTATAAAAATCACTAACAATGCTATAAACTATACTGAACATACACCTACCAATCACTGAGATCGTAACAGTTATGTGCAGTGTTCGTGTTCCTCTCTACTCTTTCAAGAAAATTAATTCTAATAAATCTTATGTTCCATTGGAGACAAAGTACTTAGCGTGAAACCAAAGTATCCAATCAAAGAAATGTGTATTACACACTACTATTTTTTATTTTATCGTAGTGATATGCCGTTCCTGAATTAGATGAAACAAAGATGATCAACGGGTCAAACAGTTTACCACAAATACACAAGACGTTTCAGCGTGTCTTAGTTCTTTGAATGAGCTATATGAAATAGTACTTTATAGCGAGAGACAATGGCGACATATAGTAACTGTGTAGTAAGTTTGCATTCTAAGCTTTGTAAAGGATTATAATGACACTGAAGCAATTATTATATGAATTGTACAGAGGAAAATGTAGTCCAGGCATAAGTAGAGACAGAATAACTGGGTGTGAGGTGAATCACTAAACAATAAAGACAATACTACAGAGTAATACAAAACATAGCACGTCAGTTCAAAATACAAGAACAATGGAATGCGGTAGTACAAAAATAAATGACATCGACATGGAACTATTAGCTCCTCAATGGACCTGCCATGTTAAAATGCAATGAGATGTGCTTGACCTAACGTTCATAGTACCAGTAAAGGCCACACTAACAAAGAGAGGCCTGCAGCAGTGAGATCGACTTTTTTAAACTCGTTACACAGTGACGTTGGTTATGATCCCAGGTATCACACAGTGCAGCTATTCACCATGGTGAGTCCTTGTTTACGAGTAACTGACAAAAAAATAATTCGGTAATTTTGTGCAACACGCAACAGCACTAAGAAATTTCTTTAGTGTACTCTGGTAACATGGCATAAGGTATACGATTACAGCGTCACGTGCAAGAGGTCTTGGGGTCGAACACGTCAGATGCCGTAAGGTTATTTCTTTATCGAAATGACTCTGATCATTATTATTATGCAATTAATTGATTTAAATGAAATTTTTAAATTCCATGCCTTTGTCACATTATTTTGATCACCATATGAACTTTTTTGTTTGTTCCATATTTTTTCTTTATATCATTCCATCTCCCCTGGAAATCTTTGTTCGTGTGTTTTTAACCGATTTTATTTATTAATTTCGATTTTATTCTTTTATTTGTTACCCAGTTTTATCGTCCACATTATTGCATTCATTGCATGTATTTCCCATTTTGCCGGAATTTTGTTTTACTTATAAATCCTTCTTTCTTTTAAATTTTCATCTCTGATGGTTTGTGCATAGTTGAATAGGTATGTACGCTATACTTTAAATGTTTGCATGACTATTACCATGCAAAAGAAATTGCACAACTGGTAACAAAAATGCATTTTTGGCACTATTGCAGATATATAAAAAGATTATTCCATCTTTTGTTCTTTAACTAATAGATCGGAATGTTCAAATAATTCTATATTATAATAGATAAATACAATTAAATTCACATTCACAAAAATTCCGATTGGAAAAAGAATAGTGCAAGTAAAAACATGAAATGAATGGAAAAATTCATATGGTGATTAAAATTATGTGACAGAGGAATAGAACTGAATATTACATTTAAATCATTTACTTGAATAAAAGTCATTTCGATAAAGATTTAAAGGTAAAAGAAATTTACATTACCTGACAGCATTTGAACCCCTGACCTCTAGTATGTGGAGCAGTTGTCCTATCCGCTCTATCATGCCACCAGAGTGTGCAATGTAATTTTCTTAACACTACTGACTGACACACAAAATTTTGAATCCTTTTTTTCGACAATTCCTTCAAATGAGGGCCCACCAGGGTGAATGGCTGCAGCGTGTGATACCTGGGAAGTTTACCTACACACCTGTATAGGTTGTTTAAAAAAGTCGATAGCACCGCTGGGGACCTCTCCTTGTAAGACAGAACATTGAAAACTTCTCTTTCAGACGTGGCTTTCTGAGGGAACGGGGTGGGTGGAGACTGTGCTGACTGTGGAGCTCCTGGGTAGTGGTAGGGACCACCCCACAGACGTACTCCACGGTATGGAGTGGCAGCAGACAGCAGTCTGCAGCAGTGAGCAGCAGAGACAGCAGTGGCGGCAGCGGACGTCCTTCCTTCAAGTGGCTGCCCTCATCACCAGGACTGAGTGGCTGTCGTTGTCGGGATGGCAACGTGCGGTGTGGTGGAGCATGGCTGCCAAGTTACTGTGGACGACGGGAAGTTCTCCACATAGTCTCTCGAACAGTGACACCTGAAAATTGTCGTCGTTGATGTGTACCTCTTCGTCTATGGCTTAATTGGCGATAGATGAGAGGTATTCTCACAAAGAGGAAAACATCAGTATCATCCTAAAAGTGGCTGTTCCTTAGCATAGGACTGTGTGTGGTTAGAGACTGGCTACTTGGGTTGAAATATTGGGACTCGAAAATTGCAAATGCACTACTCTGGATCTTAACATGTCCTACAGATGCCAAGTCACTCCTAATTCCTTACTGTTTTTACATACAATATAAAGATATTACATCATATTCGAGAATGTATAGTGACATGAGATCCGTAACACAGTACGTATTTGTACAAGACTCATCCTACTCTATCGTGCTATCGTGCTAACACTATTCAAAACATGTGATTAATTGTGATTTGTCAGCGCTAGACAAATGTGAACAGAACGTAATTACTAATCATGATTCTTACGAATGTGTGTGCACTTAATTTTGTGTACGCAAATAATCCAATTGGGCCAACCTATTACTACTGTGTTAATAAAAGAAGACCTTAGATGAATGCTATCTGAGATGGAATAAATACCATCACTAAAGCTATTTGAAAATTGATCTACTCCTTATCGCAATTAAAGTAAGAAGAACTTATTAATTTATAATGCATTTCATCAGAACTAAATACATAAACTACGTGTATCTATGCAGACACTTTACTGTACTATACAGACTTAACGAAAAAAAAAGATGTCTCCTGTGCCGACGTTCTCAGGCACCCCACAGTAGCGCTACGTGAGGACAAACTCACATAGAACAGCGCAAGATACGGTAGTAGAAACGTCTGAAACTGATTGGTGACTACATATACAAAGAACGTGAGGAATATATCACCAGCCGCTCTCATCGAATACGGCTTATTATGATTAAGGT
Source organism: Schistocerca americana (assembly GCF_021461395.2). NCBI lineage: Eukaryota > Metazoa > Arthropoda > Insecta > Orthoptera > Acrididae > Schistocerca > Schistocerca americana. The sequence goes on along the minus strand of NC_060129.1, from coordinate 131,856,102 downwards.
TGTGTCTTATAACTTCTACATGTATATAACCTGTTCCTACCATAGCGCTAGATAATTCTGGCGACGATCGACTCGGCGTGGTCGGTAGACGCCGTCCTCCACTGTAGCTGTTGAACACCTAAGCTGTCATCTTTACTGTCGTTGTCCGCACACCTCTATCTTCCTGTAATTCCTGGTTGAACTTTAGCGACGAGGTGCGTTTCCCTTACACAAGACTGTAATAAAAATTCAGTTCTTCCATCTGTGACTTCTGTCGTTGTAGGTGTTGTTAAGGAAGCCTAACTTATGGTCTATCCGGTCTTGGTGCTGCCTGACTTATTGCCTCTCACGAAAGAAAATAAATCAACCACCTTTCTCATGCGCAGCGACAAAAGACGTCCTGCCGAAGCGCTCCACTAAGAAAGGGTCCAACGATCATAGTATGGTCCATACTCATCGGCGTCCAGCGTAAATATCGGCAAACATGCAGCTACGGCGTGGTCACTTATAAGTGCCTCCATCGAAAACTGGTGCTGGTGAACAGGCAACAGTGGCGTGGCCTAGCACAGCAGCCTCTAGCGAAAAAATCGATCGAAGACGTCAACACCAAGGTTGTGGTTTACCAAGTTTTGTAATTGTCACAACACAAATACTCTGAGGCTAGAGTGCAGGAAGATTTTCTGATTCGATATGAAAAATGATAGTGGCTCACTATTCTCAAAGTCTTGCACCTGAAGACCATTTGCAGATGAGGTGCCCAGTATGGAGTTGTACCACGCACTCTCTCACAATGCAGTGAAAACGTGACGAGCAAGTACGAAGACATTCTTGAGACCGCGACTTGAGCGCCAGCAGACTAATAGTTGCAGACTAAGGACGCCACAGATAACAAGTGAAGAGGTAACAAGATACTAACTCAAAGTCTCACAGTAATTTTGAAACCTAACTTACGTATTTACATTTACTTGTGCGATGGGGTGCAGGTCCACCCAATTGTACCCTTCTTTTTCTTCTGACTGACATCTTCATATTCCAACATGTTAACTCAGCTCGATCTTAAGGCTTCTGCTAGTATGTGTTTTGCCTACCCCACCTGTTCAGATAGACAGTTATCTGATGGGTCGTAAGTCGGGCTAGGCGTTCTCAATTCGACGATTTGTACTGTTCGTTGCCTTTTATTAGGTTGTCGCCAGTTCCTATCGAAATACCGGTTCACATTCCTTCCAGAAAAATTATGCCAATTATTCGGTCTCTCTGGGGTAGGACCCGCTGCCTGATCTAGTCCATAACCACGTCCACCTGCTGCTCTGTCCGTTTTACTATTGTTACTACTTCTCTTGTCATTTAGATTATTATTGTTATTACTACTACTTCTACTACTGCTACTACTACTATTAGACTCACAGAGGTTGTCGTCCTGTCATTGGGAATATGTCCCCAAAGATGTATATCAATGCCTGTTTTCAGCTAGGGTGTCGATTTAATTATATTTTCATTCTAGTGAAGCTGCACGGTCATGAATGGTATCTGCTCTTTCGGGAACAGATACTACCTTCATATATTGTCGTCCTGTTTCTGTCTCGTGTCTTGCCCGTGATTTAACTCTTACGCCATATCTGGGAGAGTGCTTTTCGGTTAATCGATGTTATCTCCACACCTTCCTAACTGCTCCAGGTGAATCACCTTACTTGAAATTTGTGATGCCTTTCCGCTCGTTTCTTTTATCAATGCCTTCCAGTGTTTGTGTAGCATACTAACCAAATTTGTCATTTGGCTAACCACATTCGTCGCTCGTCTCATTTGTTACATGACTACTAGAGCTTTTTTTTTCTGGCTCCTATAACTTGGATACACGCTAGGGTAGCGCCCCCCTTTGCATCTACTGCCTACTGCTTCCCTTCTGTTGCTCTATGTTTGGTTTTAGACATATCTTCCGTGAGTACAGACAGATTGCCTTTTATGTCTTCCTCGAATTTCTTTGTCATTTCTTTACCTTATTTACGCTCCTTTTCCCTTTTCTTTTATACCCTCTGCAGTCTCTCTTGTGGATTTTTTGTTTGATTTTCCATCCGTACAGTATATTCTATAATCATACTGTTCCCTGTGTTCCCATCTTTTGGCAGCTGTGTGGAAAGTAGATATGCACTAACCCCAGACAGCCGCTCTGGTGGCAAAATCGATCTCGTATTTTTCATTCGGTCGAGTTTTGTACAGGGTGTTTCCTTAAGAGGGTGCAAAAACTTAACAGTACAGAAAATATGTTCCACTAAACAATTTCAGGTAAGGAACATAGGGTCAGAGTAACATGCTTAAGGAGATAATAGGAATAAAATCACATTACTGTGTACTTCTTTATTTATATTAGTTACAGTTAACGGCAAATACCATCAGTGGCCCGATGAACATGGCATTTATACTTTGTGCTACAAAATGTGCTGAAACTGAGGGCCATCGACCTCACTGCAAGCATAACATCGGCTGACAAGGTGCTAACGCACCCTGACAAATATCCCTGGTGTGTTTCGAATCACATCACAGTCAGCTGCAACGCTGGCTACTAATTCCATCTCTGCATCCACTTGGGTCTCAAATACAAGTGACTTTAGTAATCCCCATAAGAAATTATCGAAGGGATTCAGGTTAGGTGACCTTGAATTCCATGGAATACAGGTACGACCTAACCTTCGAATCCAGCGACCAGGAAATACACCGCTGAGAATGTTGCAGACATCCACACTGAAGTGAGGCAGTGCACCGTCATGCTGTATCCACACCCTCTCACGAACAGCCAAGAGCACGTTCTCCAACAGCTCAGGTAGAACTTTCTGCACGAACGTCAAGTACAGGTGGCCATTCGGACGGCCAGGTAGAAGATATGGCCGAATGAGACTGTCAGCTACATTGTCGGCCCAGATATTCACAGCAAAACGTACTTGATGGTGTGGCTCTACAACAGCATAAGGGTTTTCCTCGTCCCACACATGACTATTCCTGAAACTTCCTGGCAGATTAAAACTGTGTGCCGGACCGAGCCTCGTACTCGGAACCTTTGCCTTTCGCGGGCAAGTGCTCTACCAACTGAGCTACCCAAGCACGACTCACGACCCGTCCTCACAGCTTTATTTCTGCCAGTACCTCGTCTCCTACCTTCCAAACTTTACACAAGCTCTCCTGCGAGCCTTGCAGAACTAGCACTTCTGAAAGAAAGGATATTCCAGAGCCTGGGGGATGTTTCCACTTGCCCGCGAAAAGCAAAGGTCCCGAGGTCGAGTCTCGGTCCGGCACACAGTTTTAATCTGCCAGGAAGTTTCATATCAGCGCACACTCCGCTGCAGAGTGAAAATCTCATTCTGTATTTCTGTTTTTCGAAATACCATCATGATCAAATGAGGCCTTGTCAGTAAACGGCATGATCTGGGGGAAATCTGGTCTATCAGGCCATTGTTCGAGAAATCACTGGCATAATGCGACCCTTCGTACACAGTCAGTCACAAGCACTGCCTGGACTCGTTGTGGGTGACATGGGTGTGCTTGTTGTTCGTGGAATACTCGCCACTTGCCGGTACGTGCAGTGGCCATTTCACGTGCAACGCGATGCATACTCGTAGTGTGGTCCACTGCAACACGCTCTAGCATCTCCTCTTCAAAATAGGACGTGCGAGTGGTCCTCATGTTGTCAGGTCCCTCGTTTCTTCTCTCCAATTAACCAGTCCTCCGCATTCGTCGTTCGAGTGAAATATACATTAATGGTGACAGATGAGGCGTCTTAGGAAAAAGTCCCCAGTACAGCCTTTCAGCAGCGAGAGCACTGCAACGTACTTCCCCATACGCAACGTGCATGTCAGTGAGCTCCGCGAAACTGTACGGGTACTGCTCCATCGTTTTGTGCTGTACATCTCTGAATAGCACTGAGTAATAAATAGGTCTGTCGTTGGTTCATGGGACAATGTGAAAACGATACAACAGAGCCACCTTGTGAACAAGTAAACAACACATGCATCATGGCGTCCTAGTAATCAGGTTAGTCCTCCTTATTTCTTTGCAGAAAATACAGAATGTACATGTAAATAAACAACACAGTACCTGTAAACCTGTACACATGTTACTTGTAAATAAAATGTAAATCTGTAACGCTAGAGAAAGCGGTAGACAAGTTTACTTCCACGTCTTAAGGGGAACACACCCCTAAAGGGGCTGCATTTTTAGCAATATCTTCACCTTCATAGTGCAACAAATCTGTAAATGGAAGATTTGGGTCACTCTTCAAAGCATTTGCCTAAAACTCATTGAGATATTTATTATATTTTGGTACTGACAACTATATTTATAATAGTGTAAAAACTGCAGTAGCATTTTCTTTGGAACCACTCACTGCACAGATTGGAAAAAGTGTCAGAATACAGACAACATTCAAATAAGTGTTTTCTGTCTTCATTTTCCTTCCTTGATGCTTATCAGTGAAAAAAACAAGTAATTTGTTTTACTACAACAAAAATACTTAAAAATGTAGCTCAAATATCAACTACATCATCATCATGTTATAAATTTTTTAGGAAATATTAGGCAAGGAAGGTAGAGGAGGTCATTCTAAATATCTTTACCAATTTTTGTGACTTTAAATTCAGTTATTTAGGAGAAAAGTGTACCTGAATTATGAAAATTCAAGTTTTCGGTAAATCGTAAAAGAAGATTTACAGATTTATTGGCTTACCACTATGCCCGTTTACAACATTGCAGCCAGATACTCCGGTTGTCCTCCTGTTTCCTCACCCTCTATACTCTTTCTCTTCATTCTTTTCTTTATCATTTACGCCTTGGCAGCAGTTTCTGCAGCTGTCTCTGCTTCAGTTACCAATCGCTTATCAACAACAGCTGAAGCGATATTCCTTCCCATCTGGATGTTCAATTTTTTCATGACGTTGAACCTTGAAATTGTACCATCACTGAATGTTATTATTGTATCTATCAGGCCAACAATTATAGTTTAAGGTATTCTCCCCCATATACAGCTGTTGAAGCTTTCATTTCTATTCTGAGAGAGACCATGCATACATTTCCGAAGTTGATTTTTGTTTGCCAGATACCTTTATATAGGCCTAATTGCCTCCATCACAGCAAGTGCTAAGGAATGCTTGTAGGTATATTGTATGCCTGTAGCATTGCTCAACCAGTACTTGCACCACGAATCTTCCCCTTTTGAACACAAATTATGCTGCAGGGTTTCATCTGTTGGCTCTCTGTGAAATCATGTTGCCCAAACAGCTCGTCTCATGTTCTTCAAATCTGCTACATTTCTCCTCATTGCTAGTCCATAATATTGAGTCGAACAATCAATTTCACTTTTTGTAAGACGGCCTGTACCACCTATGTGTTTTCCGTCTGAGCGTTTTTCCACTGAAATCCTTACATAATTTTCTCAGTCGAGCTCCGATTCGTTTTCCTACGTACCGAACACATTCAAGCTTTTCTATAAGAGTGCCCCCATGTGGCCTGTCATTAACAACATTAGTGTGTCCTTTACAGTCTCCATTCCCAAGGTGGCCTACATACCTCACACCGCAACAGACCTAACAGGGGTGCCAACAAATTTACTTGAGCAGCGCTGGCAGTGCTTTGTTAGATATTCATAAACTTGTATCTTATCAGTTTCAATAAATGTGGCAGTTAGAACCCCATTCAGAGAAGTATGACCTCTCTTCTGCCAAGATCCATCAAATGCTGCTACAATATCTGTATCCTCAGACAAGGCTACTGTTTCTTCTGCTGCTCTTTTCATTGAATGTTCACTTTCACCACATAAAGCATTTTGTGTTAATTTATTGTATCTGTCAAACCTCAGTGGAAGTGGAGGCAGATCCATCACTGCACAAGAAGTCTGGCCAGCTCTCCTTCCCCTTCCCATACATTGCATTGCATAAGCAAGCTGAATATTTACACTTTAATGGAGAATATCAGTTACTGGCAATGTCATAGTATCACTGTGCATCTTACACGAGTTACAGGCCATGACTAACCGACATGAAAGACCCTTCCTTGCTGAAATGTCTTCAGAAAAGTCAATACTATCTTCACAATTGCAGTACTTACATTGCACAGCACTCTTCAAAAGTCTTGACAGCATATTTAGGTTAACAATAACATTTCTGTCGTTATTGCTGCTCACAATACTACTAGGCTTGTTCTTATTACATTTAGAAAGCGAAAGTTTACGTCTAGAAGCACTGCCTGTAGACACAGTTTCTGCAGGCGACTTTTGAAGCAGCTGATGTGTATTATTCGGTTGTGTTGGCAACTGGTTACTGCGAAACTTTCGTTTGGGGCTAAACTCTCTTACTTTTGGCATTTGTAGCTCATAAAACACACACACAGCAACAAAACAACACACAATAGCTACAAAACCACACACTTATGAAATTCCGAAATGATATATTTTCAGATCTTTGTTTACATTGGAACCGTAGCCTTCTAGATATCCCTGTACTTTGATTCTGGGAGTCAGTGACTTCTAGAATATACGTGTATTAACGATTTGTAACTAACAGCGGAATAAACGGAAGAACAAAATAATGCATCACGTATTCTGACGCACTCGTAACTAACAGATGGGTGTGGCCCTCTGCAACATTACATTCAACCTTAATTTTAGAACAAAGTGAAAATGATAATGCCCATAAACCATACATTTTTGAAATCAGCATGAAATGCTGTTTTCTATAGACTCAGAATCTTTTTTTCAAATTTTATGTCATTTTCACGAGCATGTCCCCTTAAGAATTACAAGACAGCAGAGGTACTGCGCCCATACAAGCTAGTCAATGGGCAAATCCACTGGTTGTGCTCCCCAAACTTCCAGGTTGCATTCACCTCTTTGTTGACTTTAATTCAACAGTCAATTCACAAACTGTGATTGATACTTAACCATAACCACAGCCAGAGGCTATCAAGGACAGATTATCCGCTGGTCGATACCTCTCAAGAAGTTGACTTGTCTGGTGCATATCTTCAAATACCACTAGCTTAAGGCAGTTCCTGTACAAACTGCCCAAATATTGCAAAGATGAGCTTTGTTGTTGTCTCAATATCGGTACGAGATTATTTCTCGTCCGAGAGCTCAACATGATAATGCGGTCGCATTTCCAAGTCTTCCGATTGGCCCTGATACAGACCTTGACGCTTCTCCTGCATCCTGTTGCCACATCAATGCTCAGGATCCGCAATTGCTTCACTCCTATCCCCTGAAGTGTAGGAAAAGTGCACAGGCCACGGAAACTGATTCAGATTTGAACATTCTGCTACAGTACATTAGCACATCTGGGCCTCGCTCCTTGCATAGCATAAGGAACTCTGTAGTGCACCCATACTTTGCATGTCAGCATAGCCTCGCTATACATCAAGTTGTGATTCTTGTGACTGAAAGTGGACAGTCATGTGTGTGGATCCCCAAAGCTTTGCAAAAAGAAGTGTTGCAGTTACTTCACCAAGGACACTGGGGGATTGTTCGTACATACCAGTTAGCACATCAACACTGTACTTGGCAGGGTATGGACATCCAAATAGAACAGATGACGTCACAGTGTCATGTATGTGTGGAAAATCAGTCTGCTCGACCACAAAAATTCTCTACTTGGCGTAAGTCGTAATCACCATGGCAACGTGTGCACATAGACTTTGTGGGACATTTTTGGAACACATGTTGTTTGATTGTGGTAGACTCATATGGCAAGTTTCTTTTGCTGTGCCAATGAACTAGAAAATGTGATTAGCACCATTCACACGTTGTCCTCTATTTTGTTGCTCTATTTTGTTGTCATAGTGTCAGACAACGGCCCTCAGTTGACGTGAAATGAATTGGAAACATTGTGTGAATGCAGTGGAATGCAGCATCTACCTAGTGCACTGTTCCATTCAAAGTCAAACTGGGAAGCGGCACGTTTTTTCAGACCTTCAAGCAGCAGATGGCCAAACTTCGCGCCGCACACACCAGAGATCAAGCACTGCAACTGTTTCCAACCTCCTATTGTTCGCATCCACGAAATGGACCATCGTGGAATTGATTCACATCAGACACTGCTCCACCTACTCCACCCTCGTCAGCGGCGCAGGAAAGATGTAAGTATCGCTTCTCGCCGCATGATACTGTGTTTTTCAGGCTTTTAGCGGCAGCAGATGGGCGCGAGGCGGGATCCTTTGTCGACATGGAGCTGGCATGTGTCTTATTTCAGGCCCAAACGGATTGCGGCACCAAGACCACAATCACATTCACCACTGTCATGTGCATGGTGATCCTTCTGTATCTCTTCTCCCCGATTCGCATATCCCAAGGATATCATGGCCACAGCAGCTACCAGACGGTGTTATCACGACACTGCAGGACGACTCCATGGAGACGAAACCTTCACCTCCTCCACCTATTCTCGTATTAAATCCGCCAACGCCGTAGCAGCAGGCGCCTTCTACGTCAGGAGGTGGATGCATACCCTTCTGGTCGTTTTCCAGGAGGTGTTCCACGACAGCACAAGCCAGATGACAGGCTACGTTCCCTTCAGTCATAGCTTCAAGTCCATCGCAGCGTTCACTCTCCTACCTCCCTCCCGTTATCGCACGACTTATACGACGAAGGTCCGTCGCTTTGCGGGGGTGGTGGGAGGGGTAGGAAAGTTGTGGCGTAAGGTGAAACGCTGGCACGCCAGTCGGGAACCATAGAGCAGAGAGGGCTGTGACAAGACGTCAGCCAATTGCACGCTGGCTGACCCCTCTGCAGGATGACGACAGCAGCGGCCCCTATGCAATGAGGACATAAGCGCCACGCCCGACTCGTCATGGCCCAGTTGAAGATTAGCTTCAGGATTAGCAGCATGGACACTAGTTACTTCGCTTGTACAATCTACACTATGTGATGAAAAGTATCGGGACACCCCAAAAACATATTTTTTTTCACATTAGTTGCATGTCGGCGACCTCAATAGTCATAATACATCGTGAGGGAGCAGAATGGGGCGCTCCACAGAACTCACAGCCTTCCATTGTGATCAGGTGATTGGGGGTCACTTGTGTCATACGTCTGTACATGAGGTTTCCACAGTATTAAACATCCCTAGGCCCACTGTTTCTGATGTGATAGTGATGTGAAACGAGAAGGGACATGCACAGCAAAAGGTTTACAGGCCGACATCGTCTGTTGACTGACAGAGACTGCTGACAGTTAAGGGGGGTCGTTGGTAGGTACTCATAGAGCGTATAGGATAAAGTTAACATTGGTGATGGGGCCATAAACAGTTACTGTGACTGGCACAATCAAACACACGACTTTATTTTGCTAAGAACTACTTATTTACACAAAGTTCTAAAAGAACACAACTAAACAATACAGCTGAAGGCCTAGTTAAAGAAAACTTGAGATGCTTTCTGGGCTGAAGGCCCAAAACCACACCAAACAGAAGAACAGAAGAGGCCTAGCTTAGAAAACTAAAGCAATTAAAAATTGAAGGTAATTTTTAAAGAAAAAAACATGCAATTGAAAACAATTAGCACCTGAAGGCCTACACAACACGTCTGAAGGACAACTATAATTAAAGCACATAAATAAATCTTCTAACCAAGAAATTTCTTTTTAAACTTACAACAGAGCAGCCGTAGCTTAATTAAAGAAATATTAACTTATTGCACAGCTGAAAGCCACAAAGAAATTTGAAACAATGGCTGAGGGTCTGAACAGCAAGTCAGACAAACAATTTAAAAGAAACTATTTCCTTCTTATAAAATAATTTTCCTTTAAAGAGTACACAAGGCTAAAGGCCTTATTAAAAGGGGTTCACGTAAATCCTCGGCTGAAGGACACACATAACACATTGAACAACTAACAGCTTAGAGCCTAGATTACAAATAATTTGAGATAGAACAAATTTTAAGAATTTTTTTAAAAATAACATCAATCTTCAAATTTTTAATTTAACACAGCTGAAGAATTTCATGTAAAATTTTAAAAACTGAATTAATACTCGGCTTAAGGCCTCCCACAACACTTCAAACTAAAATTAAAATCAGAATTTAAACAAATAGAACAAGTGGTGCTCATTTGTGTTCCAGGGGTTTGCCTGAGAAGATTACTCAAGCGTAAGGTGAGGTGAGACAGGTAGCCAAGAGTTGAAGTTAAATAATCGCATGGCAACCCAAACTAGGGATGTACCAAGGACTGACCAACAGTTTAATCAATTCCCTTCTATTAGACCTACGGCCGACGACGAGGATATGAACAGCACTACGTCTTCAGAAATTGGTGTCGAGAAACAGCCAATGGAACAATATCCACTCTAAGCAAAATATGAACTAAACAACTTAAGGGCTGTCAAACTGCACACTGTGCCGGACATCATCAGCAAGACGAGGAGAGGCACACTGCCGGAAAACTACGCTAACGGCCAGGGCAGGTAACTGGGGTGTTAACGGCCACAGGGCAGAAAATATCGCTGGTGCACTTCACTGGAAAGTAACAGTCAATTTAATAATTAATCACAACATAAGAAGACAGCTGCAAGACTCTGCCGACTTAAACACATCATGTGTCGCTGCTAGCCTGAACTGCCCAGGGAGCAACAACCTGCAAATGAGCGAAGAGATATCACAATAGTTGAGATTTCATAACAGGTTAACTGGTCTCCCAACTTCAGCGTCCAGGTCCGGTGGCAACGAACTTTGTCGCTCTCACAGCTAGTGCACGCAGCCAGCATTACAATAGCTGCTCGGTGAAAACCACACAAGCTATACACGGTTCCACGAAAACGCTTGCACAAACAACTCGAAGAATACTAAGACCAGTGACTGTGGAACAAAAAAGATGAATCACAAGTCGACACACACAAAGAGCCCAGAAGCGGTCGGCGACCAAATACACGTCGTCCGATGAGACGATTGACCTAACGACCAACCAAGGTCGTCCCGAATGAAGTTTTGTGGGTGGCAATGCTCAAGTGAGTCACGGCTGTCCGGACCTCACTGTTGCTCTGTCCCAACTGAACTCCCAACACACGAAGACCCGGATGTACTAGCAGTCACTCCAAAGATAGTATTACAGAGCTCTTGTCGATAAGTGCTGCTGTTGCTACTCATGGGCAGGCAAACCAGCTACTTAGTGTTGCCAATAAACCGAATAAGAAACGAGACAGCAGTACTGCCAAGACAAGATGTCAAGCAATAACGGCACGGACACGAGCCACGCACGGCTCAGCCGTAATGTGTAATAGGCAGACATCTATCCAGACCCTCACACAGGATTACCAAACTGCATCAGGATACCCTGCAACTACTATGACAGCTAAGTGGGAGGTTTGAAAACTTGAATTTCATGGTCGAGTAGCTGCTCAGAAGCCACACATCACGCTGGTAAATGAGAAACGACGCCTCGCATTGAATAAGGAGCGTAAACATTGGACGATTGAATTGTAAAAAAACGTGTGGAGTGACGAATCACGGTACACAATGTGGCGATGCGATGGCAGGGTGTGGGTTTGGCGAATGCCCTGTGAACGTCATCTGTCAGCGTGTGTAGTGGAACAGTAAAATTATGAGGCCGTTGTGTTGTGGTGTGGTCGTGTTTTTATGGAGGGGGCTTGCACCCCTTGTTGTTTTGCGTGACACTATCACAGCACAGGCCTGCAATGATGTTTTAAACACCTTCTTGCTTCCCACTGTTGAAGCGCCATTAGGGGATTGTGACTGCATCTTTGAATACGATCGATCACGGCCTTTGGCGGAATGGCTACACGACAATAACGTCCCTGTAATGGACTAGCATGCACAGAGTACTGATCTGAATGATACAAAACACCTTTGGGATGTATTGGAACGCCTACTTCGTCGTAGGCCCCACCGTCCGACATTGATACCTCTCCTCAGTGCAGCACTCCGTCAAGAAAAGGCTGCCATTCCCCAGGAAAGTTTCCAGCACCTGATTGCACGTATGCCTGCGAGAGTGGAAGCTGTTATCAAGGTTAAGGGTGCGCTAACACGATGGAATTCCAGCATTACTGATAGATTGCGCCCCGAACTTGTAAGTAGTTTTCAGTGAGGCGTCCAGATATTTTGATGACATTGTGTATGTAACACGGACTTTGAAATTGTTATACTGAAGAACATTGCTTATTTTCCATGTCACCCTTTGCTTGCGATAGATCTGTGTAACATAAAGTTAATTATTGTATTTTTTCCTTTTGTAATAAAATTCATTAACACGATTTGCTTGTCTAGCGATACGAGAAAGCCGGTTTTTTAGATACTCCATATTCGACGACTAGGCATGACTCAACACTACATGTTCTAGTGTTTGCCTATGTACGTTTGTTCAATAGCTCTCAGTTACGTATATGTTAGTATAACCGTTATTTTAAAAAAATGGAGCCTGCTGTCGCTTATGTCCGTCTAAACATCGGTTTACAATCACGGTTAACTTGTGTAATTTGTTTGTATGAAACTATATTTGTAGAAATTAATATTATCATAATTTTGCAACAGGAAAGTGTGTATTTAGTAACATGAAAAGCTGAACATTCCAATATATGGAGACAATTCCAGAGAAAATATAAAAAACGCTGTAAGGTACTAGATTTAAGTAATATAAATTTAATTTTTACGAAATGAATGGAACTTAATAGAACGAAAGCAGCTACAATTGATACCCTTGTAATAGATATGCAGGTGTAGTGCTTCTATCCTTTCGTAGGTGAGTGATTTCCTCTGAGGTCAAAATAAAGCAGCTGATTTTCCGGTCCCCAGTGATAAGACCGGCTTCGCCTACACTGAAGCGGCGTGTATTCAAATACAGCGTCACGTGAAGGAAGTAAACGATGGATCTGGAAGGCAGTCTCAGCCTGCAGAGGCGGGACATATCCAGCACAGTAGGAGGGTTTAACGACAGGTGACTGCCTTCCACGAAGCGAACCCTTGCGTCTTGCACTGATCTCCTTTCTTCTTTAATTTTAGATGTACTGTTTTCCTCAGCTGTGTGTAATATTGTGTTAGTAATTTCTCACGTTAGAGAATCGAATAAAACTAATTTTTGGCTGTGCTGTTCTAGGCGCTGCACTCTGGAGCCGAGCGACCGCTACGGTCGCAGGTTCGAATCCTGCCTCGGGCATGGATATGTGTGATGTCCTTAGGTTAGTTAGGTTTAAGTAATTATAAGCTCTAGGCGACTGATGACCTCAGAAGTTAAGTCCCATAGTGCTCAGAGCCAAAACTAATTTTACCAAGCCATTCTCATTTATCAACTATTTTTTAAAACGCTTCGTCAGTGACAAGGTTTAGGAATGCTGTTAGAGCAGTTTTGCTGACTGCCATTCGAATTTTCAGTTGCAAAGCACGGAGGATATGAACACTCATTTACTCCGTGCTTTGTATATAAACAGGGTAACGCTCGTTTTACCACACTTCCCGCAAACGTGACGTCTTCTTGACGTCATATGCTATATCGACTACTGCATGATCAGCTATCGACTTTCGTCAGCCTCCGATGCAGGCCACTGACAAGACTTAATGCGCACGCACCGGATATTTACAAAAACACGTCATTCTTCGAATGAGTTATTATACACACATCAAAAAAAAGGTTTCCATCACCTCGGTTCCGAGAGTTCCGGAACCTGTGCAGCAAATTGGAATAGAGATCAACATATACATCATTTCCGCCCTTTTTATTGGTTCAAAAAATGGCTCTGAGCACTATGGGACTTAACATCTTAGGTCATCAGTCCCCTAGAACTTAGAACTACTTAAACCTAACTAACCTAAAGACATCACACACATCCATGCCCGAGGCAGGATTCGAACCTGCGACTGTAGCAGTCCCGCGGTTCCGGACTGCAGCGCCTAGAACCGCACGCCCACCGCGGCCGGCGCCCTTTTTATTGTTCATGAAAAGCACACACTGCATGTTGTACCACCATACACCGAGACCATCAGAGGTGGTGGTTCGCTGTACACACCAGTACATCTAATACCCAGTAGCACGTCCTCCTGCATTGATGCATACTATCCACAAGTTCATCAAGGCACAATTGGTCAAGACTGTCCCAATCCTGAACGGCAATTCGGCGTAGATCCCTCAGAGTGGTTGGTGGGTCACGTCGTCCATAAACAGCCCCTTTGACTCTATCCCAGGCACGCTGAATAGCGTTCATGTCTGTAGAACATGCAGCCCACTCGTGTCGAGCGATGTCGTTATCCTGAAGTAAGTCATTCACAAGATGTGCACGGTGGGGGCGCGAATTGTAGACGAATGCACCGCCAATATGCTGCCGATATGGTTGCACTATCGGTCGTAGAATGGCAGTCACGTATCATACAGACGTTACGGCGCCTTCCATAAGCACCAGCGGCGTACGCTTGCTGCACTCGCTGGACAGTGTGTCAAAGGCGTTCAGCCTGACCGGGTTGCCTCCAAACACGTCTCCGACGATTGTATGGTTGAAGGCATATGCGACAATCATCGGCGAAGAGAACGTGATGCCAATACTGAGCGGTCCATTCGGCATGTTGTTGGGCCCATCTGTACCACGCTACATGGTATCGTGGTTGCAAAGATGGACCTCGCCATGGACGCTGGGAGTAAAGTTGCGCATCGTGCAGCATATTCCGCACAGTCTGAGTCCTAACACGACGTCCTGTGGCTGCACGAAAAGCATTATTCAACATGGTGGCGCATGCATGGTTGTTTACATCTTTGGGTGTATTTAGTGACATCTCCGAACACTCAAAGGGGCTGTGTCTGTATTACATTACCCACACTCAATGTCTATCTTCAGCAGTTCTGGGAACTGGGGTGATGCGAAACTATTTTTGATGTGTGTAATTACTGCAATAATAAAACGTTAAGTAAAGATATATCGATGGTTAACGCCTTCATATAATTGTGCTCTCTCAGAAGTGGGATATTATCGTTAATAATTTGCAAATTAAGCATGAAACACGTTGTTTTATAATCTGCAATATGCTGTTTCAAGCTATCGGAGTACTGAAAATTTATTACAAACAAGTCATCATTATCGTTTAATATAACTTAAGAACTCATCAACGATGTATACATTCAAGAGAAAATATGATGACTTGAGACAAACTTCACATGATTAACTGTGAGGGTAATAGATAACGGCGGGGTTTGTGGAGTTGAAAGTTGTGGGTTCCCATGACATGCAAATAATTTTTTCATATTAACGTTGGTAACACGTTCTGCGACTCTCTTATCAATGTAATACAAGTATCCTGCAAGATAAAAGATGTTATTTACATTCTGTCTGATTTGAGAACGGAGGATGAAATAAATACCAATTTCCGAGTGCATGGCTAGGCAGGAACTGACAAGGACAGCTTAAATTGCTGCGACTGAAACAAGCAGCAATACCATCCATATTCTTCCTTCTCGTTAATATTTGTCTCTTTATATTGATTAAGTGCCGTCTTTCGAGTGTGATGGTAGGCTGGAACCCAAGAGGGCAGCTTAAACTGCTGTGAGTGAATCAAGGTGCAATATTATTCACATCCTTCCTTGTCACAAAATCGATAGCCGATATTGCGAGTGATATCAAAGTGACGTCACGTTTACGGGAAATTCGTGAAACGAGATTTACCCTTTCAAACATCCACATAAATCATCAAAAAATCTTGCCTCTGATTATTACTTTCAAAAAATAAAAGCAAAATATGTGTAGCCTGACAAAGTTCATTTCTTCTCGTATCAGTCAACAGTTACCTAATGCTCTATTTGAAAATCTCCACGACCGATGGTACTTAAATCTATCAAAGACCCATACGCGAAAGTCCACACCTTGCCGGAATTTATTCAGTATTAGTAAGTCTTACCAAAGATGAAATTAAGCATACAGCAAAAACTCACCAGGTCACTCCATGTTCTCCTACCATTTTTCTTTCTCTTCGTCTGACAGAATTCTATCCTGTATCACAACTAAATTTTCGTCAACATTAAACTCTTGAATAATTTAACTCAACATACACTGTCCAAGTCTCTTCACCAACTGCTGAGCTAGCACGCTTATAAAGTTTTTCTGCTCCTTTGGTTACATTCCTACATACCTTGTCCACGATGACTCATTTGCTATGCTGCTCGTAGTAGCTTACCCACATTCTAATTTTCTTATTCATTATTACACCTGTTCCTGCATTACCTCCGTTTAATTTAGAGCTGCTAATCCCATACTGACCTGACTTCTGTCACTACATCCAGCATGAACGTTTCCATCTCTCTTTCCAATTTCTCTAACATATCTACCCACTTAAGGGCACCAACACATCGCACTCCGAACTGTAGAATGCTAGCTTCGTTCTTCTGATTACCACACTTTTCATATACAACTATAATATAGTTCCACGTACAGTATGGCTGTGGTAGATGCATGCAGTACCTTCCACCGTGGGATGTCCACGGTCCATATAACCTACAGATTAGATTATTTATGTTTTGTACCATACTGTATACGGACAATAAGTAATAATTTGTTAACTGCCATTCTTCGTGGTGTTTCCATTTTAGTAGACAGCACACTGAAGCAGGAGCAAGATACTGATAAAACCTGGAGCAGAAGAGTCTTGCGCCAGGAAGAGCGAACTCTACCTACTAGGGCCCTTTTTTTTTTCATCCTCCAATTGCTTAGTATAGAAGCTACGCAAGCGATGGAAAGTGGACATGCGCTGTAGGCTACTGCGCAACTCTTGTGCTACACACTCTACCATTGCTGACCGCAAGGCATCAGTCCACAGAACAAGAAAAAAGAGAAACGCAACTCCCGTGTTAAGATTGACAAACAGAGACCGTCAGGAGCGCCTCATGTGGTATGGAGATGAACTAAAATATGAAAACATTGCGGGTTGCATCCCCCCCCCCTCCCAGTTTACTTACGTTGTAGGTTTTTATTTTTATTTTAATTCTATTACCTTATTTTCCTGGGCATGCTATGTAATTGTTTTGGCTGGCATCATAATAAAATAATTGAAACACAGCTATAGCACACTGTACTACAGCAGAGAGAAACCTATTCAGTAATATTTTCAGTATATTTTTGACGTCTGCGTCTGACAGACAAGAAAACATGATAGGAGCAGCAACTGTCAGGCGCAAACGTCAAAAATAGACTTTTAAATTGACATGCTTATATTGTTATCTATCAACATGTAAAAGCTCCAGCATGTTTTATAGCTCATAAGAACTAGATGCAACACTTGAAACTGAGAGTAAGTCGAAACAAGGTTTTAATGAAAATAGTTGAAGCAAAAGAAAAATAACATTGTAGCAGCTAAACAGGACTACAAAAATTCCTGAATAATGTCATAATTTTTACATCATACAAGCTGATGGATCAATGGAGGAAAAAAGCCTATTATTAAGAGTATAAGCAGCAGTCAAAGAGGTTCAATTAAGAAATATTTATCACAGTATTAATTAATGAAGAATTCCAAAATTTGTTCCAACTATGTTTCAGGACTATAAGTTCTGAGTAACTACCCAGCAAACTTGCACTACTAACCATCAATTTCTTACAAAGGTTCCTATGTCTTACTACTGTAAAGCTTCAACATAAAAAAGAGAACATCAATACCAAGTACCAAAAGCAGGAAAGGTGGATAAAAACAGTGAAATGAAAACAGTGAAATGAAAACAAAACTTACTTTTTGTTTCTCAAGCACACAAGAAAAATTTTCTTTTAACTGTTATAAAGCTTCAAAACTGTTTACTGAATTTGTCTTTAACAATATCAAGTCTTTTTTACTGGTGATGTGTTTCCAATCTGACTATGAACATTTGCTACAAAGGACATTAAGCTGTCACTAGCTGTTTTTAAAGCATCATTTTCTTTGAAACTTGTAAATACATGATGCTCTGTGGGTGTTGGTGAGAATAGAGTTGTTTTACAGTCACTGCAGTTGGTTTCAGGTGTTACACCCATCTTCTGTAGAATGTAACCAGCTACATATGCTAGTGCTTATCTGTCATTTCTTACATCAGCCCCACCACTACCAGCAGCTGCTTCATTATCAGTAAGGGCCCAATATAAAGCACTTTGATCCATAATGGAATGGTCTGTTGTGGAGTCAAGAAAGTTGTCATCACTAGCTCCCAAAAATTGCCTTAAACTGCTTAATGGCATGCATCTATCATCCTCACAATTACCTAGTGACTTTGTAGGTAAGGAAATGGTATTGACTATAACTGTTTTCAGTGCTGCTTTGAACTGAAAGTAAGTTGGGTTGGTGTTTGCAACACCATGCTGGCTCACACAACAAAATACATTCTCCACTGGGTCTTGATTGAAAGCGCTCATGCTTAAAAAATTAAAGTCATTTTTTTAAAACCTGTTCCAAATGAACATCAGTGATCTTATTGTAGTTCGCCACCCACTTATGAAACTGAACATATTTGTCTTACCTCTCCCTGTGCCTAGCTCCAGCACTTTCCAATTTTCCATTTCCTTTAACAGACTGTACCGATTTCAATATGTGGGGACTCTGCAGAGAGGGCACACTTATAAGACTTGCCATCTTGTGGATAACAATAGGAACTGTTCAGTAAATCAAATAAACAATCCATCTTTTCAACAAATTCTGCAGTGTATATTGCCTCAACAGGTAAGATATTAACTGCCACATAAGTTTCTATAAATGCAGCAACTGTATGACTACGCTGGGCTGCAGCTACCTTGACTTTCATTTTAGTAAAAGAATCCCTTAATTCAAAATGATTCCTATGTACTTTGGCAATGTCTTAAACATCTTCTGCTGATCCAGAAGAAAAGCCCTGTGAATATATTCTACACTGGCCTCTTTTTTAAACCCAGACTGTATTTTACTTCCTAGCAGAGCATTTTTAGTTTTTTTAATAGATGTGGGACAACACAAATGACTGCAATAGGTTCATCTCTGACTACAAAATGAAATGAACTGGACTCAGTAGATTTCTCACAGCAGAGTTCCTTCAGTGCTCTCTGGTTGGTTGCACCCTGGTCACAAACTGTACAAACTACCTTTAGCCCTATTTCTTGCAATTGCCTTATGACATAGGTAATGAGACTTTTTAAAGTGAGACTTGAAACTGAGTTCTGAGTGAAATAATAAGCAACAACTTGCTTCCAGCTTTTATGTATGCCTCTAACCATGAAAACTAATGCATGATTTGCATGAACATTTGACCTCCCTAAATGCCCTAAATCTTGAAACCCTGAAATTTCTTGTTTGCTTGCGTTATAATACAACCCTCTTTCTAAAGACATTTCATCAAACAACAAAGCACAATATTTGTCACTGTTGTTCATTACTTCAACTTCTGATTTCATTACATTCATGACCGAAGTATTCAATACTGGTTCAAAAGGTATAGAAGACAACAGACATTTCAGATACCTCACAGAAGGAACATAAAAATGAACTGACAAATATTTGTATAGGCGGGGATTTTGTTTGTGTAAGGATAAAGCAAACACTTTGTCCTGGGGTGTCTATCGCCTTGCGATTGCTGATCGACGAGCATTTCGTAATTTGCTGTTTATGAAATCTTTGGCTACAGAGTTTAAATTAGATTCTATGACAGAGAAAGTATTGCTGTCATATAAGTCTTTAAGTGCTTTCAGTTCTGATTTTTCATGATGTAGCTTTGCTTTCAGTTTTGATAGCCTTGTTAGAGTATTCCTATGAACCTTGTACATTTTTTATTTTGTTGGAGTTAAGTCTGCTTTTGAAACCCCTGTACCTAAAACCCCACTTTCCTCATCACAAAATGTTTCAGATAAGAATGTGTACGCACTATCTGCAGATTGAGGGGAGATAAAAAATGTAAGAGGTGCATCACTCAATGAATTACTCTGCTCAGCACAACTAGTGTGAAGTAATTCTCTAACACCAGTTTCACCTCTAGTATTGGCACCTGTATAATAAAGATTTTCCATGGTACCACTAGTGCTTGGTAAGTCTAATTCACTATTAACACCAGTTTCACGTGATCCACTTCTGGTACAAACACCTAAATGAGAACTACTTGCCACAGCACAACTAAGGCTTTGTAGTTCATTAACAGCAGCTTCACCTCTGGTATTAGCAGCTTTAAAATGAACAGCCGCCATAGCACCACTAGTGCTTGGTAGACCCAATTCACTATTGACAACATTGTCACCTGATTCACTACCAGTTTGGCAGTTTCACATGGAACACCTGTCACATGTTTTGGAAACACACCCCTGTTTAACCTATGCCTACTTTTATTCATAAAATCTTCTTCGAAAAAATGATCTTCACAAACAAAATAAGAAGCACAGTTCACATCTGGTGACAGTTTACAAACATTCTTCCACTCTAGAAGCAACTCTTGAGGTTGTTTTGGAAACCTGTAGAAATGCTTGTTGCAAATTTCCTCTGTTCAACCCACGTAATAGCCATATGAACACCCAGGGAACTTGCAGGAGTATTTCAACATCAATCTGTTGTGTTGAATATTCTGAAAAAAAACATAAACGTCTTCATTAAATAAAACTACTACAGACATATCAAAATTATTTAAATAAAGAAACGGAAACCACACCGCTTAATTCACGATAGAAGAGAATGCATTTCATTTATAAGCTACGAGATTATTTAATGAAAAATTAAATGTACTACCTTACAATTAATTGTGGACATTTTTCAGCAGGAAATTTCTTCAATTCCACGGTGAACTTTACGAATTTAAAGTAAGAAAATCTGTTTATAAGGAAGATGAGTAGTATGTAAATATGAAACATGTACAAAGACGACTGTAACCGAGGACCACAGACTTCAGTGCAGAGCAAGACGATAGAATATTTCAAAACAACCACCATTGGAGTTTAGACAGCTCTCATTGGTCAATTCCAGCTTCGTTTGACCCCTCGCGCCTCTAGTGGTCTGGAATGGAACTACGTGACTTGTTGCCTCTTCGGCCTTATAGCTTTCACCCCCGTGCATCATTCTGCGTTGCACTACAGCCACGTAAACATGGCTGCCGTCATTATTGCTCCCACCAAGTGTGAATTACGGAGTGTAATTCAGTTTCTACAAGCAGAAGGGAACAGAGCAGCAGAAATTCATCAGAGAATTAGCAGAGTGTACGGTGATAGCTTCATGACTGATTGTGTTGTGCGTGAATGGTGCCGAAAGTTCAAAGATGGCCGAAACGACGTGCATGACGAAGGGGGTCAAAGACGCAAGTCTGTCGTTACAGACGGAATTGCTGAACAAGTTGACAGAATTGTTTGAGAAAATTGTAGGTTCACCATAACTTCTTTGCCTACGGAAATTGCGGAAGTTTCAAGATCTGTCGTACACTCTATCGTTACTGAACATTTAGGCTAAAAAAAACTTTGTGCTCGTTGGATTCGAAAAATGTTCATGGACGCCCACGAAAGTCACCGAATGGCGTCAGCTTTGAATTTCCTTGACTGTTATCACGATGAAGGAGACACGATTTTGAAATCAATTTTTAGTGGAGCTCCAACAAGACACACCAGAACCAAAACGACAATCATAACAATGGATGCATCCAAAATCACCAAACAAAAAAAAAGATTTCAAACAAACATTCAACAACAGAAAGATTATTGCTACCATGTTTGGGACCAAAAAGGTGTGTTGCTCGCAGAGTTTATGCAACCTGGAACGACTATCAATGCAGCTGCTTCTTGTGAAACTTCATGTCGTTTGCGGAGAGCCATTGAAAACAAACAAAGACGAATGCTAGGTGCTAAGATGAGATCGTCACTCTGCAGCTGAGTGTGCGCTGATATGAAACTTCGTGGCAGATTAAAACTGTGTGCCGGACCGAGACTCGAACTCGGAACCTATGCCTTTCACAGGCAAGTGCTCTACCATCTGAGCTACCCAAGCACGACTCATGCCCTGTCCTCACAGCGAGTTCGAGTCTCGGTCCGGCACACAGTTTTAATCTGCCAGAAAGTTTCAAAGAGGAATGCTGACTTCTGGAATTGTGTTGATGCATGACAGTACTCGTCCAAACTCTGTTGACACAACCCAACGGCTCCTTGGCATTTTCAGTGGGACATTTTCTATCATCCACTGTACAGTCCTGACCTGGCACCTAGTAACTCTCACCTTTTCCCTGAACTGAAGACGTGGCTAGGAGGGCAGCACTTTCAAACCAAAGAAGATCTTCAAAACACGTCAACGTTCATGGGAGCAACATTTTTTGTAGAAGGTATTGCAATACTTATCCACAGGTACGATAAATGTCTCAATCTTTTCCGTGATTATGCTGAAAAATAACCATAAGTGTACAAAAAATTTTGTGATAAAATAGTTGTTTTCTATGAACCTGTCTTTTATTTGTAGCCTATTGAAGGTTAAAAAAATGGCCCTCGTAATTCCGTAGGCAGGCTGTAGAGGAGAAATTCCTTAAAGCGCAGGGCTGCAAAATCCTCCAATAACAAGCCGAACGACGCACGAGTATCAGATTTATTCTACCAGGCACAGTGTTTACCATTGACAGTCATTCATACAAAAGTTACTGCGTTCGCTTAATAGGCGAGGTAAGTTTTTCTGAGATGCTGTAGAATTTTTCAGACGGTAAACGTGATTCTTGTGGTAGTCATAACGAACTTTGAACTGAAAGCGTCAGGCAATTAACTGATGACTGTAATCTGAAACTGCTACTGTATCAATTGCATGCGTAAATGAGCAAGAAAAATTTCGCACTGTTATTAAACATTTTACTTTGAAGGATTGGGCATTCGAACAGATGAAAACTGAATCATGTCAAGACCGAGGGACTCTGCACAACGTGTACTCCCAGGAACAAAGCTGAAGATGGAACACACTTTGGACACTTAGCGACTTCAGCAAAGCAGAAGATGGTGATGAGCCCCATTTTTTCGTAACACATAGCGGCTGACTTTCAACCAAGAATATAAAGAGTGTCAGCTAATGTTTATTACCGATGTGCAGGGAATTTTACATCACATCAGAGATGAAAAAGCTGACAAAACATTGAACATGGATCTTTGAAGTGTGCAAGTGGAGACTGAAGCGATTTTGTTAGCTCATACTTCATTGAGCACTATACATACAAAACAATGGTAAATCAATTTCATTGCGAGTCATAGTACACTACTCGCCAGTAAAATTGCTACACCAAGAAGAAATGCAGATGATAAACGGGTATTCATTGGACAAATACATTATACTAGAACTGACATGTGATTACATTTTCACGCAATTTCGGTGCATAGATCCTGAGAAATCAGTACACAGAACAATCGCCTCTGGTTGTAATAACGGCCTTGATACGCCTGGGCATTGAGTCAAACAGAGCTTGGATGGCGTGTTCAGGTAGTCGCCCATGCAGCTTCAACACGATACCACAGTTCATCAAGAGTAGTGACTCGCATATTGTGATGAGACAGTTGCTCGGCCATCACTGACCAAACGTTTTCAATTGGAGACAGATCTGGAGAATGTGCTGGCCAGGGCAGCAGTCTAACATTTTCTGAATCCAGAAAGGACCGTCTAGGACCGGCAACATGTGGTCGTGCATTATCCTGCTGAAATGTATGGTTTCGAAGGGATCGAATAAAGGGTACAGCCATGGGTCGTAACACACTTGAAACGTAACATCCACTGTTCAAAGTGCCGTCAATGCGGACAAGAAGTGACCAAGACGAGTACCAATGGCACCCCATTCCATCACGCCGGGTGATACGCGAGTATGACGATGACGAATACACGCTTCTTATATGCGTTCACCGCGATGTCGCCAAACACGGATGCGACCATCACGATGTTGTAAACAGAACCTGGATTAATCCGAAAAAATGACATTTTTTTCATTCGTGCACCCAGGTTCGTCGTTGAGTACACCATCGCAGACGCTCCAGTCTGTGTTGCAGCGTTCAGGGTAACCGCAGCCATGATCACCGAGCTGATAGTTCATGCTGCTGCAAACGTCGTCGAACTGTTCGTGTAGATGGTTGTTGTCTTGAAAACGTCCCCATCTGTTGACTCAGGAATCGAGACGTGGCTGCACGATCCGTTACACCCATGCGGATAAGATGCCTGTCATCTCGACTGCTAGTGATACGAGGTTGCCGGCCGTGGTGGTCTCGCGGTTCTAGGCGCGCAGTCCGGAACCGTGCGACTGCTGCGGTCGCAGGTTCGAATCCTGCCTCGGGCATGGATGTGTATGATGTCTTTAGGTTAGTCAGGTTTAAGTAGTTCTAAGTTCTAGGGGACTGATGACCACAGCTGTTAAGTCCCATAGTGCTCAGAACCATTTGATATGAGGTTGTTGGGATCCAGCATGGCGTTCCGTATTACCCTCCTGAACCCACCGATTCCATTTTCTGCTAACAGTCATTGTATCTCGACCACCGCGAGCAGCAATGTCACGATACGATAAACCGCAATGGCGATAGGCTACAAACCGACCTTTATTATAATCAGAAACGTGATGGTACGCATTGCTCCTCCTTACACGAGGCATCACAACAACGTTTCACCACGCAACGCCGGTCAACTCCTGTTTGTGTATGAGAAATCGGTTGGAAACTTTCCTCATGTCAGGACGTTGTAGGTGTCTCCACCAGTGCCAACCTTGTGTGAATGCTCTGAAAAGATAATCATTTGCTTATCACAGCATCTTATTCCTGTCAGTTAAATTTCGCGTCTGTAGCACGTCATCTTCGTGGTGTAGCAGTTTTAATGGCCAGTAGTGTATTTTCTTTTCATTCCTTTTACTAGGCACTAAGGATTTATCTTTTGGTGAATAAAATTATGATCCGTTGCCATTAAACATTTGAAACTGAGTCACATGCAAAGTCAAAATATTTAAGCGCAACTGTATATAATTTCATGTACCACAAGATTAATCGGTAAGGCCCACAAAAAGCACACCGAAAGAGAAAACTATAATTCGCAATAAATTACTGTAATACATTTTAACCACGAGTGGAGATCGCTCAATGATTCGAACAGGATGTATGAAACAAACTAAGAGAACTTTGGAGACAAGTAGACAGTTAGCAACTGACCTATAAAACCTGTAATGTTGTTCACACACTGTTTTACACTGCTATAGTACGTTGAGAAAGGTGATGCTGTTCTATTCATGTAACAAGGAATCGTGACACGGAGTATTTTGGTCCTGATCTGGTGAATCATATGACTTTTCTGTATTTCTGAAACTAAGGAGTCTCGTATTTCCTTATGAGAAACTCAGTTAAAAGTCTGATTCTCCTATAGTAGTAACTAATGATTGAAGTCTGAATTAGAATGTACGCTTTGACATGAAAGAGAGAGCTGCAGACATGGATGAAATGTCATTAACCACTGCAAAATTCATTGATTACACTACGTTTAATCCATCAATGGATACTATATCCATTGGAAACAACGTAAATTTTATGTCTAAAACAAGATTCACAGGTTCTCCATTCATTTAAATAACAATAGGCCTTTATATTCAGAAGTAAGACAGTACGATTGACATTATTATCCTTCTGCTGCTCTCCTTTGAAGTTAGTCCACTTATGGTATGATCTGGTGAACTGTGCACATTAAGATGTGAATGTCACTTATATTTATTTACCATGACACGATTTTTCTCGTGTTAGAGAGAGACATTCTCTTTTCTTTTTATTGATGTAGTCTAAGAACCTGGTTTGTATCTGTGATTTTCTGATGTTCTGTGATTTAGTGAAACGTCCCCTTTGAACAATTCTTACACGACTGTCCTTAACCTGACACACAATATTTTTAGCGCAACGCAATCTGACTTTCAAAATTCCCTACAAAAGAATGGCCCTCACTAACATTAAACTATACCTTTCACAAATCACTTACCTCACAAAAATCTTCGCTGCTCAAGCTACTGCAATACAGCGAGCGCCACTACTGCCAGCTAAATAAAGATTCAAACTACTGAAGGCACTAACTACTGATAGGGATAGTTAGCAAATGAAAGATATTAATAGAGAACAAACAATGTATTTACCTTGATATCATCATATATAAACATAGCAGTTCATGACAAATTTCAAAACTCCGCCATCTCTCTCCCCACATCCACCACTGCTGGCGGCTCACCTCCAACTGCGCAACGCTACGCGCTGTTCACATCCAGCTGCCGCTGCCCAACACTACAATGGCAGACAACAATGTAAACTAGCCACAGACTGCACACAGCACAGCCAGTGATTTTCATATTGAGCGCTACGTAACGTTGCCAATAAGAAAACATAAACAGCCTACTTACATAGAGAAAACATAAACAGCCTACTTACATAGCCCCCATGCTCCCCACAAAAAATTTTACAAATTTTTTTTTTGGGCAGTGGCCAATAATGATTTGATAAAATTTTTCATATTTACAATAAGAAAGATATCAAATGCACACACTTATTGATACAACGTTGGTCAAAAGCTCAAATTTTCTCACAGTCCATAAAGACAGTCCTAATCGTACATAACAGTAGAATAGCAGTGTTTTTCTCAAAGTCTGAGCAGTAAAAGAAAATGCACACGGATGTAGTGGATTTCCATGCAGTCTTGAAGAAGTAGCGTTGTCCTTCCAACGGAAAGACAGTGCTGACTCTTGACATGCTGACAGATAATGGGCCACAACAGAGCAAACCCACAGCAGAGTCAGTCGTAGTTTGGAAGAATATTGGTAGGTAGGTCATCACAGAGCAGACCCACTGTAGTCCTGGTAGAGAGTATGGTATTGGTGGGCCACCAGAGGTGCAGACCCACTGTAGTCCTTGTAGAGATAATGGTATTGGTGGGTCATCAAAGATGCAGACCCACTGTAGTCCTTGTAGAAATAATGGCGTTGGTGGGTCATCATAGATGCAGACCCACTGTAGTCCTTGTAGAGATAGCCAGCAGCCATCTGTTGTGACTGTGCAGGTGCACAATCACCATTGCAGAGTCTTGCGGATAATATAGCAAGTCCATAAACCACCACTTGTGCACTCACAAAGTTTTCGGAACTGTCCTTAGAACCAGCAATGCTGTTATCCAGTCCCTTGCTGAATTAGTAACAGACGTGCAAACACTAACAGTCCCAACTTCTCACATATTGTCCATATACTATGACCAACAGAAACGTGTGCAGTGAAATGGAACTTACAAGTTAATAATATGATGAACTGGTGTCAATTACAATTTTATAACATAAGAATACAATTACAAAGGTACAAAATACATCATTAAAGAACATAACAATTCAGATAACATTTGTAGTAACAAACTTTACAAAAGAACCGAAATAACATATACATCAGTGTTACAGGAATTATGACATAAGTGAATATATAAAATAATGAGAATAGTTTTCGAAACATTAATTTCACACATGAGCATTAAATCAGAACAGAATAAATAATGTCTAAACATCTTTACAAAGAAAATAACATAGTATTTGAAAAATTCTACAACATAAATCTTATTAGCTAAACACATAAAGACAGGAAAAAGACAAATACACAAGGGTACATATACACATACCAGAATAACACAGGAGAAAAGGACAGGGTTTGTTTTCAGTGTAACATTTGGTACTGCAGTATTTTGCGAACAAAACCTTTTTTGTTCTTGGAGATCTCCCTTCGTTCATCATTATTCCCAAAAAGTCCTATCTGTACCTCTTTTCTGTATTCTAACCATATTTCTTTCAAAATAAATATGGCTCATTGTACAATACTCATTTAGGCCCAAATCGTTTTCATATAACTTTCAAAGCATTATTTCCCTATTCTCCATAGTTAGGTTCTTATATAGTCTACCCCCTCATAAGCTAACTTAAATCTACTGAGCTCAGATATTAAACTAAGGGACGAGGCAATGCAGCAGCACAAAACAATTAACACAAACAGCAATGACAAAAAAATGGAAAGTTGCAAAGCAAGCTACAGTAAATCTAAACTACCAAGCAATTCAACATTACAACTAATATGAGGCAATGTGCAAAAAAAAAAATAATAAATCTGGCTTAGCAGAGTAACACAAATTAAAATTCAGCAACACTATGCCTGGCAAACAGCAGCAGAAAATGATATACCTAAACATGACAAAGCTCAAGCAAAAAAAATATTACACTAAAAATGGCCATGTCTAATACCTATGTCACATCTTAACACTAAGGTGATGCATCACGATAACTTACTCTATGAAATAAATTACCAAATATTGTAAAGAAAATTATGTATGCAGTTCCTGTGAAGGTAAAATATCTTTTTGTGCTCCCTCATTTTTTTGAAATATATCACAAAACTATTATTTACTGGATCTGTAGACAGAAAATATTTATATTAGTACATCTATAAAATTTTATTTGAACGAATGCAGCAGTGCAGCTAGAAACTAGATATCAAATGAAATAAGCAACTATGTACACAGCAAAGCATAAGAACATCGTTCAATAGCCATGTGGCATTTCATAAGTTAGTAGAAAAATCTCTCAACTAGAGAGACAGTAGTCATAATCAGGTGTATAGACATAAAAATATTTCTCGTCATTTCATTAGGCATCCAGTGTAATCATATGTTTTCAAGTTCGACCGTGTCGTTTTTGCGATGCTTTCTACAAAGGAATGTCAGAAGCGAGGTTAATGGCGTCTTTTTTTTATTTTTTTTTCTACCTGTGCCGCTGAAAAGGGCTCGCAATAATGGCTTTTCCTCCAGGCAACTGGCACACCTGGCCGCTCGCAACGCATGACGTCACGGTCACTTACCTTTCTTACCGACATATTTACAACAGCAGTTTCCGCTACAGTGACAGTTTCATATAAACATTTCACAGGTCGAAAATTTGCGTGACAAATGTGTAGAAAAAAAATCCTGTAAATATAACAGTGTTCAAAAAATTTTCGCCAGCATTGTGATACATTCACGCATATACACACATTTCATAACTCTTAAAGTACGATTCTTGGTTTCCAACATCCTGTTTCACAAGTCAAGAGTCCCTACCCACTACTCATTACTCCTTACCTTATTACACATATATATATTCGTCGACACGTCAATCTTGCGACGACACTTCAATATTTCATCATAATAAGTACATAGCATAACCAAATTCCTCATATAGCATCATCTTATTGATCATAAACATATCTCAACAGCATAATACACATTGTCGTCGTAATAATAACATCATAACACCTCAGTCAACTCTCAAAATCGTCGTAGCTTCCTCCAATAATTTCAAAACCTAAAAAAATTCTCTCCTCATTTCAATAGTGTCATCTACCTCAAACGTACTTTAAAAATCATGATCTCACACCAAATACATCATTCAAAGCTCTCATAGCATCACAATGTGTCCGAAAAATATGATCAGTTTACAAAGTACAGACAAAATACAGTTTCATAAGTGTGAAGTTACCCAACTGTGTAATTGCGTAAACATGTGTCACTGATGTAGTAAAAAAATGTTTATCTCTCAGTTAAATGATCAGATAGCTGTGTAATTTGTGTGTTAGAGAAATATGGTACCGATGTGTAAAACGTCCCCTTTGAACAATTATACACGACTGTGCTTAACCTGACACACAATATTTTTAGCGCAACGCAATCTGACTTTCAAAATTCCCTACAAAAGAATGGCCCTCACTAACATTAAACTATACCTTTCACAAATCACTTACCTCACAAAAATCTTCGCTGCTCAAGCTACTGCAATACAGCGAGCGCCACTACTGCCAGCTAAATAGAAGATTCAAACTACTGAAGGCACTAACTACTGATAGGGATAGTTAGCAAATGAAAGATATTAATAGAGAACAAACAATGTATTTACCTTGATATCATCATATATAAACATAGCAGTTCATGACAAATTTCAAAACTCCGCCATCTCTCTCCCCACATCCACCACTGCTGACGGCTCACCTCCAACTGCGCAACGCTACGCGCTGTTCACATCCAGCTGCCGCTGCCCAACACTACAATGGCAGACAACAATGTAAACTAGCCACAGACTGCACACAGCACAGCCAGTGATTTTCATATTGAGCGCTACGTAACGTTGCCAATAAGAAAACATAAACAGCCTACTTACATAGAGAAAACATAAACAGCCTACTTACATTAGGTACCATACTATGCTCTGATTCGCCTTTGTATCTTCACAAACAAAAAGTAAGCATGTACAGTTTTTGAGTTTTTCTTGCAGAAGTACAATTTCTATTCTCTGAATAACCCTTCCCCTCACGGTGTAGAATTTTTTTTTTTTGGTCACTGCTGTACTGTTAAGTGTAGCACTCTTTCATGTTGCTCAGTTTATAATAAGGGAAATGTAGGCAGAATTAATTTGTGCTTTAGGAAATTATTTGTTTTGTGGAATTTCTTAGTCATTGCCTTGTTCTTTGCTTAGATTGCTATGAGCAGGAGAAGAAAGCTGAACCTGGCACAGTCAGCATTGTTGTCAAATTTATTCAAGACGACAGCTTTCGAAAGTGGTCCCCTTACCTCCTCTCCATGGGGAATAGACGTGTCAACATCACACCAATGGCATCACCACCACCATTACTCCCCCTCCTCCAATTCCCCTCCCTTCACCCACTTGGGAGATAGCAGGAATAACACATGATCTATGTTGAGCTGCTAGACAGTATTTAAGGCACTGTGTTTATTTATATGTGGGTTATCATTAGTTGCTTTCCATCCTCCACTTGTGAAGTGCTGGGACAAGCTCAGTCTGCATTGAGCTATTGGCGAGGAAGGTCTGTATGTGCGCACATTGTGGACAATTGATGAGATATAGATATCGAGCAGAGAACAGTTTAATAATCATATTACATGTAAACATGGAGTCGGGGACTGTAACCATGGCTTCATACCTGATGGTTGGAAAGATGAGATAATGGAGGAGCGTAAAAACAAATGTTTTCACTCAATAATGGTGATGCAGTGCGATGGGGTGAAGACGTATTTCACAGTTAATACAAATGGTTGCCAGTGCTCAAACTGCTGGCCTCCTTTGGAATGTGCAAGAGAAGATTGCCTCCCATCCAACAGGTGTGTAATATTATTCCTATGTGCTACACTTCTTGAAGCGGGCAGCGAAACAACAATAGTAATATACCGAACTAATAATGGTTCTCTCTACAGCCAACAGGTATGTCTGCAGATGTCTGTCCTCTTCCACAGGCAGAGACTGGGTAGCCTAGTTGACAATTCTGACAGCAGGGGATGCTCGAAATCGTGATCTCATAGGCAAAAAATTGGCGGGAACCAATGGCAATGATGCACCCAGTCACATGAGCATGATGTTGGAGATATAAGATGAGCACAGCAGATCAGCAGCCTCAGTCAGTTAGTGGGAGGACTGCGAAGTGTCAGCACCACCTAAGATGTCATCCACCTCTGCCTCACAGAAGAAGCATAAATGTAGGTATATGTGGTCTGCTCCCATACCTTTGTTCAACTCCATGTCTTTATTTGTGGATGGTTATTATTTCTTGTATTTTTTTTCCATCGATCTCCAGCACTCCCAGACCGGCAGTAGCCTCCAGCTTATGCGGACCAGCAGTGACCTCTGGCATGTCTGTGTCAGTCAGAGCCATCGCTGGCCCATTATGATCTGCTGCGACCTCCAACCTGGCAGGAGCAGCAGCGGTAACACCGTCTTGGCGCCCCTGATCAGCATCTTGGAGTAGGACAAAGAGCTGCTATTTTCAATCCAGTTCATCAATTTTTGTAATAAGGACACCCAGCCTGATGCTGACTCTAAGAAGAATTGTACTTGGGTTCCACAGTCAAGGCCAGTACTGGTCTCCAACATATCCATCATCCGAGAAAATTCTGGTGTCACAGCAAGGACATGGTGTTGATATGGTGAATAAGAAACTGTCGATTCCTCCCATGCTCTGCTGCATTTCAGTTTATAATTTAACAGCTATCAGTTCAAATCACTTAAATATTGATACAGAAGCACAAGTGGGCAATGATGTGTTGTGAGATGGATTCAAAAAGTATCACAAAGTGTTAAAGTGCGTTTTACAGAGTTCGAATTGGATGAACTATATCGTTCAGAACCCTACATCAATCAACAGATAATCTCCAAGTACTGTCCATCTCTTCACCATCAGACATTTACTGTGCCAACACGCTGCTATCTATAACATCTGTATAGTGGCAGAGCACTAATGGTGAGATCTGGAGATCGATCCACTGGTACCAACTTACTTCAGCTAAGGCTGTCTTGTGTTCAAACTTTGAATAAAGACATTGTGAACTATCTCCATATGTATAGGATGCATGAAAACGATTTAGAATACTGCTCCAATGCGATGTGAACAGAAAAAGCTAAAGGAACACCCATCGCTTTGAAAGAAATATCTGTGCATAGAAGAAAGCTTTATTTGCTAAATTCTGTACAGATGTAAAGATGCTTATTGCTGTAGTCCCCTCCTGCCGGAGGTTCGAGTCCTCCCTTAGGCATGGGTATGTGTGTTGTTCTTAGCATAAGTTAGTTTAAGTAATGCGTAAGTCTAGGAATCGATGACCTCAGCGGTTTCGTCCCTTAGGAATACACACGCATTTGAACATTTTTCCTATTGTACACTCAATGTGTGGCCATCAAAATGCCGGCCGGTGTAGCCGAGCGGTTCTAGGCGCTTCAGTCTGGAACCACGCGACCAGTACAGTCGCAGGTTCGAATCCTGCCTTGGTAATGGATGTGTACGATGTCCTTAGGTTAGTTAGGTTTCAGTGGTCCTAGGTTCTATGGGACTGATGACCTCAGATGTTAAGTCCCATAGTCCTTAGACCCATATGAACCATTTTTGATTTGCTATCAAATAAAAATATTCATACCTCTCATAATAAAGTTATTGCTACCAATTTTTACACTGTGTTCATATATATATATATATATACCCGCTCTAAGTGCGGTCCGGTGAAGATGATGCAGAAATCCATTCCAGAATAGCACAAGCTGCTTCCTCCTTAGCGTTTCTCACAGACCACGTGCGACGTTTCACTCATGCTTCGCAGCACATAGCTACATTCCATCAAAAGCGCATCTAGAAACGTTCTCAATGTTATACCGAAGCCACATTACTATCTGAAATAACAACACGGTCAAACTTTAGTAAATGTTCTCACAGCTATGTAGGGGCTCCCATATCCCAGCACAAAAGATGTGAATGAATGGATCATTATGATTGGCTGTTATCAAATTGAGTCGTCGAATTACTGATGCCGCAGGTATCCAAGCCCCATACACCTTTTCTTTCTGGGACTTTCAGTGGTAAAATTATTTTGCACAGATCTCTGAAGTGTATGGGACTCACAAGAATATGGATGACAGGAATATATCTACCAGTCTAACTACAATTAAATATTACCATTGCTGCTACAGTCTGACACCGATCTATGCACAGGTAATGTCTCTTCTTTATGGCTATCTTTCTTGAACCAACCCCATTATCTATAGTGCATGTAATTTTCCACATAAAAAATCTCTCCATTTTATCTATGTTCTGAATCTATGTGACCCTCACGATAGGACACATTGTCATCCTCTGTTGTCATGAAGCAACATAAATCACATTACCATTACAATACCATATATACACATTTTACATAACATAAACCACAGCAACTTTACAATGGAATATATACACATTTTATACAAACAGTGCAGTTATCTTTTGTATCTGTACAGCACCAGAAAAAATTATCGCATGCCTACACTCACACAGGCTATATGTCACGATGCTCCCCAGTCCTAGGAAAGCACCGCCCACATTTTATTTCTTTCTACAGACGTGACATTTAGCTGCAATAAACTATTTTACACTGATCACCATATTGCACCGAGAACTAAACCTCGCTAAGTGCCATATATATTCTGAAGTACGTAAAGACTCCTACTCATTTACACTGTCCTCTCCCACTGGTGCCACGAGCTTGAATGTTTCCACATGAAACCCATCTCCAACTTAGCAATATATCAATGCATATCATGTCGATGGAGTAAATATACAATTCGTATCCTACGCCAACAAAATCACTCTTTTTACATCAGAAGAACCTCAGTGAATTGAAGTCACTCTCAGAACTGATGTGCAAAGACAGGCTAATTTCCCCCTCGGTACAAATGAGCTACTGTTTCTGGTCCGGACCTGCCTGCTTGCTTGCGTTTCTACACCCGTATCCAGACTATGGGATTACTCGAACACAAGTATTTCCGCATCGTCTGCCATAATATTATATAATTTTCGCGGTACTTCTCGATACCAATCACACAGCAGTAGCCTCCCGAGCGCTCACGCAACATAATTCCGAAGAGATAGACTGGAAATTATTTCTCTACAAACCCGAAACCTTAGCTAGTTGGAGCGTGCTCTAGACCGCCGAGTAACTAGAAACAAACTGAAGAAAAATGATATTTTCACCCGGAATAACGATCTCGCTAATTTAACCATTCCAATTCATCCCTATAATTTACAAGCTAACTAACGTCTTTCTCATGTCTAGAGAACAGGCCAGATGCACACACCACAATCCATCTTCCCTCAACTAAATAAAGGCGCGAAATGTGCAGAAGCAGTCAACCGAACAATTTACATGAGAGGCAATAACGGTCCAG
The DNA here is from genome assembly GCF_021461395.2 of Schistocerca americana. Classification (NCBI taxonomy): domain Eukaryota; kingdom Metazoa; phylum Arthropoda; class Insecta; order Orthoptera; family Acrididae; genus Schistocerca; species Schistocerca americana. The sequence continues at coordinate 131,821,508 of NC_060129.1, read as the reverse complement.
CGCAAACGCACCATCTTCTCAAATTTCCACTTGATCACGAAAGCCGCCCAACACATACTAACTATTAGTTCGCTATTCGGTCGTCTAGACGAGGGTAAAATTAATTCACATACGTTCCTACACTCCAACAGACCTCTGCATTCGGACTGCTGCTACTGTTAACAGCAAAGGTGAATCAGTACCACCACAGGCCATGCATACACGGAATAATTCTGGAAAACCGGTGAAATATATTCTTTATCACTATATTTACAATTAAATCTTACAATCGCAACCTCAATTGAATGGGATTCGACAGTGAGCGAAATATGCGGAATACACCCTTCTGAAGGCTGTTGCTCTGGAAATGGAAATATCTGTACCTTCCTTATGACTGGACATACTCCTCCCTTTGCTATCACAGTGCTCCAAGTCAAATCCATACCCTCCTTACTAGTGGACATAGTCTTTTTCTTTCCAAAAACACATACTTTATAAACCTGATGCTCAAATGCGAACACATCACACACACACCACTACTACTAAGTATACTACTTCATCAATAACTGTCTACGATACGAAGTAATACTGACCGAAAATTAGCTATGTGTTTTATTCTTGCCAATCTTACCACCATGTCCTTGAGAGAGAGACATAATCGACCAGATGTTAAGAAAACTCGATCGCAACAACTACTCCACGTTACTTTCACATGTGGTCTTGGTTCTACGGGTGCACACAAGTATCCATGTTAAAAGCTATACCCGTTTATGAATCGAGGTATGACGTTACTTTTTAATAATGTAGTTTTCTTTCCCCTGACAAATACCGTGATGGTGATTCTAGGAATGTGTATAATCAGCCCACCATGGAACCTCGCTATATAATCACTGAACTTAGAAAGTGATTCCTCTAAGGAACATGGTATGTAAGCGGTATTTGCAACTCCATCACACCGCCCCAGCTAGATAATTCTTTAGTATTTGTAGCGCATTCTGTCTCGAAACCATATCAGAGGTTCTGTGATGCATCCACTGAGATATAGGCGATGGCTAGTTGAGAAGGAGCACAAGGAGTAGTAGATGATGTGGCAATTGAGGATTAACAGGATGTACACTAGCTTCTCAGATCTCTAGTGTTATGCTATCCACTAGAAATGATGTCCATTATTTGGAATGGGCTCCTTACATTCAAGCACATACATGCAATGGATCCTATTGGCAGTTCATTTAATGATTACACCACAACTCAATCATATTTACGGTACTCCCATATCTTGAAACGAGTCACCTTCCCCGAGCCTAGCTGCTAGAGTAAAATTCCAACGCGGTATTACTCACTCCCTATGCATCTTGCAGCTGCTCCCATTTCTACAGCTTTCCGCATGTGATTGTTCCAATATAAGTCGGAACTGAGAAGTCCGAGAAAGACATATCCACCACCTTCTGCAATCAGAGCTAGTGCAACAGGGCTGTGTTTTGACCATTCAGCGGAAATGCACTCTATGTCGTACGTCCCCAAATTAGATACAAGTACTACAGACCCGAGTCCATTCAAATCAATCAGCTCAACATGCTATCATCGTTGTTCTCTACCCCAACATAGAAAAATTACGAACTATAAAAGCTCATCCGATTTAGAAGTCAGATAGGCACCGATGTGGGCGCAATGACACATAGCTGCTGCACAGTCCAGGGTGGAGGAAGAGATCTCACAATACTTCCCTGAATACCGCAGTGTGCAGCCATCGAAGCATTCCTAACGGAATACCAAGTCCCTCAGCCAATTTACACCTCAAACTGCTACTGCTATTGCCGCCTATTAAATATAAAGGAGCTGCAGAGACCACTTTAAAGTTTGACCAGCTGTACTCTAGGCAAATCATCTTTTGTCACGGACTATACTAAATACTTCTTGTCCTGTATAGTTGTTCAGACACTGTTTTCTAACACGCTTTTGTACAAAGCCAAAGATGTCGTTTTTCTGCCACGACTTCGAAGTCTGTGCCGGGTTCTAAACTGGCATTTAGAAGTTCTGATCCACACCCTTTCACAGGAAACTAGACGTCGCACTGTGTAAATCATATTCTTACGGCAGATAGCATAACACTGGATGATTTTAAATAAAAGCAAAGTGGAACACTTTTATGGCGTTAGCATCGGTCTCCAATCAACAGTCCAAAGGTAATTCATGAGCTCTACATTTAGACTCGTCTCTCACAATGAAGGAATAGCTGATTACTCTGCGTTCCCTTTCGACTGATTCCTTATATTGTAGCAACCCCCATAAGTTGCTGTCCATCCACCAAAACTTTTTCCCCAACTCACACAAGCGATATCAGTCAATGATTATGTGGTAATCGATGCACAGATGCGATAGAAAGGACACCATCCATGTACTCTAATAATAAACATCACACTTGATAGCGCAAAGAATTTTACACTAACTTCTACACCGGCCAAAGAGGTGACAGCATATTTCCTCAATTTGAGTATCATAGCTAAACCATCCCCTCTCCACTCTGCGAGTATCATTGCGAACATGGATACATGACTGTGCAGTACATACATTTAGTGTTAATTCTCGAACACATAAATTATCAATATATACCAGACAGCGCTCCACATATTTCTATCACCTCGAGCATAGTGTATAATTTAAGATCTATATCTCTGCGTATGGGAGTCACAGAGCATTCTCGCTGTCTTAGGATAAAATTAGAGAGTGAAAGACCCTCCTCACAATGTCACTGACCAATCAGCCCTGCAGCACTGTTAGCGAGTTAATCTGCAACCCACCAGAAGAAGACCACTACAGTCCACGTCTCGTGAATGAATTGAGCTCTCCGATTCCTAACCTGTCCAAGTGCCCGAGATTGCTGGAGATGAGACCGTGCTGAAGAGCTTAGCACTCCTTATCGATGTATAGTAACAGATTTCAAGGTGCCGTCATGTAATAGCAGACAGTTAAGAAGAACGAGAGACGAATGATTTTTATAGGCGATGGACCTCCATACGGACGGCGTTCGACGCATTTTTACGTAAATCAACCAAGCTATCAACTCTAAAGTACTGTTCCACAGTATAGGGTCGGTATATGGAAGATATCGGTAAGAGAGAACATAAACACACGCACTCCTAAGGCTACAACGTTCTGCACTCAAAACGGGCCTATATTGTTAGATCAGCTGCGTTTCCAACCTATCAGACTTTTGGGAATGTAGCCTTGTTAATATTCCTTTGTCGGTAATATATTTCAAGTACATGACATACATCCTCCTTTGCACCTTCTCAACGAAAAACTATGTTAGACGTCCAAATAGCGAACTAATACTTAGTATGTGTTCGGCGGCTTTCATGATAAAGTGGAAATTTAAGAAGATGGTTCGATTGGGCTGGACCGTTATCGTTCCTATGTAAATTGTTCGGTTGACTGCTTCTGCACATTTCGAGCCATTACTCAGTTGAGGGAAGATGGATTGTGGCGTGTGCATCTGGCATGTGGAAGACACTTTAGCCTGTTCTCTAGACATGGGAAAGACCTTAGTTGGCTTATAAATTATAGGGATAATTTGGAATGTGTTAAATTAGCGAGATCGATATTCACGGGTAGAAATATTATTTTTCTTCTGTTTGTTTCTAGTTGCTCAGTGGTCTAGAGCACGCTCCAACTAGCTAAATTCTCGGCTGTGTAGAGAAATAATTTCCAGTCTATATCTTCGGAATTATGTTGCGTGAGCGATCGGGAGGCTACTACTGTATGCTTGGTATCTAGAATTAGCGCGGAAGTGATATAATATTATGGCAGACGTTGCGGAAATACTTGTGTTCGTGTAATCCCACAGTCTGGAGATGGATGTAGAATCGCAAGCAAGCAGGCGGGTCCAGACCAGAAACAGTAGCAAGTTTGTACCGAGGGCGGAAAGTAGCCTGTCTCTCCACATCAGTTCTGAGAGTGACTTCGATTCAGTGAAGTTCTTCTGATGTGAAATGGGTGATTTCGTTGGCGTAGGATACAAATTGTATGTTTACCACATCGACACGGTACGCATTGTTATATTTCTAAGTCGGAGATGGGTTTCGTGCACTAATATTCAAGCTCGTGGCACCAGTAGGACGACAGTGTAAATTAGTAGGTGTCTTTACGTATTTGACAATACGTACGACACTTTGCAAGGTTTAGTTATCGGTGCAATGTGGCGATCAGTGTAAAATAGTTTACTGCGGCTCAATGTCTCGTCTGTAGAAAGAAAGAAAAGGTGGGCGGTGCTTTCCTAGGACTGGGGAGCATGGTGACTTATAGTCTGTGTGAGCGTAGGCATACGATAATTTTCTTGGGTGATGTACAGATATAAAAGATAACTGCACCGTTTGTATAAACTGTGTATATATTGCACTGTAAACTTGCTGTGGCTTACGTTGTGTAAAATGTTTATATATTGTATTGTGAAGTTCATGTGATTTATGTTGTGGCATGAGCAGAGGGGATGATCGTGTGTCCTATCGTGAGTGTCGTATAGACGCAGCACATAGATAAAAGGGAGACATTTTTGATGTGGAAAATTACATGCATTACAAATAATGGGGTTGGATCAGGAAGGACAGCCGTCAAGAGGACATGGATCGCTGTCAGACTGTAGCAGCAATGGTAATATTTAATTGTAGCTAGGCCGGTAGATATGTTCCTGGCATCAATATTCTTGTGAGTCTGGAATGTATTTGATGATGTATGGACACGTTTACGGGTTTAACTGTCAATGCGCTTCAGCGATCTGTGCTAAATAATCTTACCGCTGAAAGTCCCTGAAAGAAGAGGTGGATGTGGCTCGGATACCGGTGGCATCATTAACTCGGCGAGTAAATTCGATAAGAGCCAATCATAATGCTCGATTCATTCACACCCTTTGTGTTGGGGTATGGAAGCCTCTACATAGCTGTGAGAACATTCGTGTATATTGAAAGCAGGAAGGGTAGCACGTGATGGAGTGGGTATCACGTTAGGTCCGCAAGGAAGACTGCATTCGATGTTATTCTGCGCTATTTTCGTAAAGAGGTTCTGTTTAGAGCAACAATTTCCCTGCATACAAGCTGAGACAACAAGGAAACTGCTACAAAAGCGAACGTTAAGTATTTGTTGGGTACTATACAATCGACTTGGTTATTATTTGAGATAGCAATGTGACTTGAGTATAACATTGAGAACGGTTCTAGGTGCGCTTGCAATGGTAAGTAGCAATGTGCGGCGAAGCGTGAGTCAAACGTCACGCATGGTCCGCTAGAATCGATAAGGTGAAGGCAGCATGTGCTATTCTGGAATGGATTTCTGCAATGTGTTCATCGGACGGCAGGGGTTAGCGACGAACCCACGCGCGCGGCCCTGCTTGGGGCGATCGCTATGTAAATAAGTCTTCGTTCCTGTCCGTTCCCATCATCAATGGAGTCTAGATGAAACTTCCACCTGCGTTCGGCGGCGGCTTGCTTGTGCGCTCCCACCCGATTACGTCAGCACGTGTGTCTACGTGAACACGTATTTAGATAGGAATTTCTCAGAAATCAAGTACGAATGAGATGTTGCCGCCTCATGCTTGCGGGACCCAGGCGGGGGTCTGTGCGTGATTTGACAGCTGACGGCCGCGCCACTTCGTTGGAGTTGCCTGTGTGCTCTATTGGACAGAGGGTGGCGGAGGGTGCTTGCACCTGTTGAATTCATTAATTTGCGAGCAGGTCTGTAGGCTGTGCTATGAGTTATTTGGACCGTTTATGAGTACTGAGCGTGTCTACATATCCCTGTGCTGCATTACTTAGGAGGAGTCTGCAAGTGTATAATAAATAATTTCGGTAAATAAGGAAATGTTTGCGTGTCTGGAGAGCGCTATTTAGAAGTAGTTTACAGGTCTGTGAGCTGTGTGAGTTGGCCCCAAGCATGTCAGAGCGTGTGTTTTGTGTCAGTGTGATAAACATACTCCATCCCTACATGAATTGTTTCAAAATAAATAGAGTGGAGTCCTTCCTTGCTCTACACAGCAACCCAGAGCAGGCTGATACATTTAGCTCCATTTTCCCCCTCCAGACCACCATCTTGTGTTATGTCACATGTCGGAAGACAGCACCATCTGGTGGCAGTGTTGTGCACTATGTCAGATCGACTCTAGACCTAGTGGCGGAGAGGCTGCTTGCAAATTAAAAACTTGTGTCCAGAGTCGTTTTTCCGCCATTTCCCCCCACCATCTTGGATTACGTCACGAAACGGACGACAGCGCCCTCTGCTGGTGGTACTGAGTACTAGGACTCGTGGTGAACACACTGTATGTAGCGATCTTGGATTACGGTACTTGCATCATCGCCTGACATCACAGTAGCGCCCCCTGGCGGTGACGATATGTACTATGAGAGTAGAAGTCAGGAATTAAGGGTGAACACATTGGATGCACCCGTGGTCTAGGGGTGGCGTCTTTGATTCATAATCAAAACGTTTTCGGTCCCGAGTTCGATCTCCGCCACTGCTTAAATTTTGATAAATAATCAGCATTGGCGGCCGAAGACTTCCGGCATAAGAAGTCAGCCTCATTCTGCCAACGGCCTTGTCAAAGAGGACGAAGGAGCGGATAGAGGTTCAGGGCACTCTCTTGTCCTAGGGGTGGGAAATTGCCCCTAAAGGCGGAAGAATCAGCAATGATCAACGACATGAGGATGCAGAAGGCAATGGAAACCACTGCATTAAAGACATGTAACGTGTATCCACAGGACATGTGGCCTGTAATTGAAGAAGTGTCATGATGATCTCTCCATTGGCAAAAGATTCCGGAGTAGTCCCCCATTCGGATCTCCGGGAGGGGACTGCCAAGGGGGAGGTTACCATGAGAAAAAGACTGAATAATCAACGAAGGATAACGTTCTACGAGTCGGGGCGTGGAATGTCAGAAGCTTGAACGTGGTAGGGAAACTAGAAAATTTGAAAAGGGAAATGCAAAGGCTCCATCTAGATATAGTAGGGGTCAGTGAAGTGAAGTGGAAGGAAGACAAAGATTTCTGGTCAGATGAGTATCGGGTAATATCAACAGCAGCAGAAAATGGTATAACAGGTGTAGGATTCGTTATGAATACGAAGGTAGGGCAGAGGGTGTGTTACTGTGAACAGTTCAGTGACCGGGTTGTTCTAATCAGAATTGACAGCAGACCAACACCGACAACGATAGTTCAGGTATACATGCCGATGTCACAAGCTGAAGATGAACAGATAGAGAAAGTGTACGAGGATATTGAAAGGGTAATGCAGTATGTAAAGGAGGACGAAAATCTAATAGTCATGGGCGACTGGAATGTAGTTTTACGGGAAGGAGTAGAAGAAAAGGTTACAGAAGAATATGGGCTTGGGACGAGGAATGAAAGAGGAGAAAGACTAATCGAGTTCTGTAACAGGTTTCAGTTAGTAATAGCGAATACCCTGTTCAAGAATCACAAGAGGAGGAGGTATACTTGGAAAAGGCCGGGAGATACGGGAACATTTCAATTAGATCACATCATGGTCAGACAGAGATTCCGAAATCAGAAACTGGATTGGAAGGCGTACCCAGGAGCAGATATAGACTCAGATAACAATATAGTAGTGATGAAGAGTAGGCTGAAGTTGAAGACATTAGTCAGGAAGAATCAATATGCAAAGAAGAGGGATATGGAAGTACTAAGGAATGACGACATACGTTTGAAGTTCTCTAGCGCTATAGATACACCAATAAGGAATTGCGCAATAGGCAGTACAGTTGAAGAAGTTGGGAAGCAAAACGTAGGTACGAAGAAGGTAGCTGCGAAGAAACCATGGGTAACAGAAGAAATACTTCAGTTGATTGATGAAAGGAGGAAGTACAAACATGTTCCAGGAAAATCAGGAATACAGAAATACAAGTCGCTGAGGACTGAAATAAATAGGAAGTGCAGGGAAGCTAAGACGAAATGGCTGCAGGAAAAATGTGAAGACATCGATAAAGATATGATTGTCGGAAGGAAAGTCTCAGCATACAGGAAAGTCAAAACAACGGGAATTCCACTGTTAAATGCAGAGGAGAGAGCAGATAGGTGGAAAGAATACATTTAAAGCCTCTATGAGGGTGAAGATTTGTCTGATGTGATAGAAGAAGAAACAAGAGTCGATTTAGAAGAGATAGGGGATCCAGTATTAGAATCGGAATTTAAAAGAGCTTTGGAGGACTTAGGGTCAAATAAGGCAGAAGGGATAGATAACATTCCATCAGAATTTCTAAAATCATTGGGGGAAGTGGCAACAAAACGACTATTCACATTGGTGTGTAGAATATATGAGTCTGGCGTTATACCATCTGACTTTCGGAAAAGCATCATCCACACAATTCCGAAGACGGGAAGAGCTGACAAGTGCGAGAATTATCGCACAACCAGCTTAACAGCTCATGCATCGAAGCTGCTTACAAGAATAATATACAGAAGAATGGAAAAGAAAATTGAGAATGCGCTAGGTGACGATCAGTTTGGCTTTAGGAAAAGTAAAGGGACGAGAGAGGCAATTCTGACGTTATGGCTAACAATGGAAGCAAGGCTAAAGAAAAATCAAGACACTTTCATAGGATTTGTCGACCTGGAAAAAGCGTTCGACAATATAAAATGGTGCAAGCTGTTCGAGATGCTTGAGTTACAGGCTGACCCTCGAATATCTGAGCGCCCTTGGGTGTATTGCCCTATTATTTTTTTAAAATTTGTTCTTGTTGTTTGTACTTGTATGGCTTCTAGCCGATTTTTTTAAAAATTGGAATTGTTTTGCTATTAAGGCCTTCAGCCTAGTTGAAAGTACTGTTTCACGTAAATTTTAATGTTGAATTTTACGTTTTGTGCCTTCAGCCGATTTTGAGTTTGAGTTCTTTTGCTCTTAAGGCCTTTAGTCTAAATAAGGACCTGTTTCACGTAAGACCTGTGGTATTTTAAAAAAAATTAATGTTATGCAGTTTTAAGTGTTGGATCTTCAGCCGATTTGAATTTAATTTGTTTACTTTAGCCTAACTAAAGAATTGTTTTAAGATAAGGCTTGCCTGTAAAATTTCTGATTATGCTTGCATTTTAACTTATAGCTTTCAGCTGTTTTTAAATAAAGTGGCTTTCAGGCGGTAATTAAGTCCCAAGGATTAAAGCTGTGTGTTTTTTCAAAAAAAAAAAAAAAAAAAAAAAAAAGAAGGAAAGAAAATTGCGGTCTTGTAATGTTTGATCAAATTATAAAGTTGTATGTTCGAGTGTAACAGACAGTCCTTATTTTGGCTTCTTTCCACAATTTATATTATCTGTCATGTCCTGCGGTATTAGTAGGGAGTCTCACTGGTAGCAGAGTGTAGTTTGTGCATGTGCTTGCCATTCTAGTTGCTGTCAGTTTCTCTCTTGTTTTGTCTGTGTTACTTGTTCAGGTGCTTACCGTAATGGTAGTCAGACAGTGTCTGGAGATCGGCCTGCTCAGAAAAGACCATCTTGCATATGAGTTGGCATTAAGGGACCAAGCGACTGAGGGCAGTGGTCCGGAATTGGTAACCTGTTTGCGGACTGCCGTTCTTCAGCCGGTTGACGTTTCGCCAGCGGTGGTGGATGAGATAGGAGCGGCAACTGAGTTCTTGTTTGAGGCTATTAGAGGCCTTGAGGCCACCATTTGTCTTTTGGAGGGAACACAACCTTGTGATGGGCAGCTGGATAGGATGCAGGCACAGTTAATGCATTTAACTAATCGGGTAGTGGATTTATTTTGCAAAATCATCACAAAAAATTAACTGTTGAGTTGGTAACTTTGGTGGGCGCATTGCAGTTTATGTGTTAGGAGTTGGATGGGAGGAAGGTTGAAGATAGACACTTGCACTGTCAGGGAGAGAGTGAGAGCCAGCACGGGATTGGTACTGTGACAGCCGCTGTCAAGGTAGATACTGTGTTTGCTAATTTGCCGAATCCTCTGGCATGTTTCTTTCGAGATATTACTGAATTGGTTGTGGAGCAACTTGACCTGGTAGAGGAATGATTGTGGTTATTGGTTCGCTTAGGACAACGCGTGGCAGCTTTTCGAGTTCTGTACCAAGTATTTTTGTCTTTGTTGTACCTGTTAGCTAGAGGGGAGTTACAGAACCTTATCTCATGAGCCGTGGAGGTAGAGTTTTCCTTGCAGCAATTAAGAGAACTCGTAATTAGCCAAAGGTTGATCACTGAGGTTTGGAAACAGCTTGAGTGGCGTTACATTTGGAATGTGCAGTGAGTTGAGGAGCAGTTACATCAGTATGTCGATAGAGTTCAGACAGCCTCGTTAGACTTGCTGATTGATTTACCTGAACATGAACTGGTCTCTATCATTCTCAGGGGAATGCGTGTGGCGGATAAGTAGCACTTTGTCTTCCGTAAGCTGCCATCAACCCGGAAAGAGCTCCATGACGTGGTTGTAGCAGTAACTGCATTACCACTTGAGAACCGTGTACGTCACGAGGTTAAGGAGTGGGATGTCAGTGCTGATGCCAGGTTGACTACATCTGATGAAGTTATGAAAAAGGAACCTCAGCGGTGTTCCAGGTGCGGCAGTATGGCTCATTTGGTGCACTCATGTGTTCAGCCTCGTACACCTAGAGCCAATAGATTCATTATTTTGGTTCAAGTGGTCTTCGGAATTTGGGCATCTCATGAAACTTCGGTTGGTCCCTGTGGCGGTGCAGAGATGTCGAGTGGCCAGTGGCCAGGTGTTGCCTCTGTATGGTTGGGTCTGAGAGAGTATATCGGCTGGCGAATTTTCCTGGCCTATGTCTGCAGCCTTGCGTAAGGAACTGTCTGTTAATCTAATTTTGGGGTGTGATTTCATCAATAAAACTGGCTTTGTCTTGGATTATTCTGGACACGCCTTTTTCTTTAAATTCTCTCCTCGAGAGAAGTTTGGCCTTTGCGATTGTGCTAAGCCTGTTGTCCATCAAACTGTAGGGTATTGGTCATTGAGGCCATAGCTAACGAGTTTGATCTGGCCGACCTCTTGCCCCATCAGGTTTCCCAGTTACGCAATTTGTTGCACAGTTTCCCCAGCCACCTATTGATAACCTGGGTGATACTAATGGTCTTCATTGTCATATATGTCTGTCTGACAGTATTCCAGTTAGGCAGTCCCCATATCGCCTCTCACCCGCTAAGGTGAAGATACTTAAGGTAAGATATCTCAGATGCTTCAACAAGAAGTAATTGGGCCTCCTACATCTGCTTATGCCTCCCCAATGTTTGTTTTACCTAAAGATCAGGGGAGTGATTTTAAACCTGTGGTTGACTACCGCTGTTTAAACGCTAAGGTTGTCCTTCAATCGGTACCCCTACCTGATCTGCATATTCATTTACTGGGTTTGCTGGAGCTAATTGGTTTACACTTCTTGACTTCAATCAGGCCTATTATCAGACTCCATTGGCTGAAGAGTGTAATCATGTTACTGCCTTTTGTACTGATTGGAACTTGTCCGAGTTCAACATAGTCCCTTTTGGTCTAGCAACAGGAGCGGCTGTGCTTACTCGTTTGTTGGATAATATCCTTGGCGACTTTAACTTAGTCTGCGATAATAATTAAGCGGACGACTTGGTTATCTATAGTCGTTCGTTTGTGGATCATTCGGAGCATATTCAGCAAGTCCTTTTGAGATTACAGGGAGCTGCACTGACCGTTAGGCCTAGTAAGATCACGCTTGCCAAACAACAGGTATCTCTCTTAGGTCATATAGTGTCGGGACAGAGTATTTGCATTGACCAATAGTGAACTAAAGCCTTACAGGCCTTGCCTCCACCTAGTGATAAGCGGGGGATTGCTACATTCATAGGTACTGCAAATTATTTCAGGCGTTTCGTTCCCCAATTCGCTCAGTTGGCTGCACCCTTAAACCAGTTACGCCGGAAAGGGGGCTCGTTATGAATGAGGACCCGCACAGGAGGCTGCCTTTGAGGATATTGTGGCAGCGATAGCCAATCCTCTGGTCCTTAGGGTCCCAATATTAATAAAAGGTTTATTGTTCAAACTAACGCTTCTAATGCTATGGTTTCAGCTGTTCTCCTCCAGGAGTTTGAGGGGCAGAGGCAACCATTAGACTATGTGTCTCATCAGTTAACTAATGCCGAACTCAAGTACTCCATCTACGAGTGGGAGGCTTTGGCCATTTTAGTAGAATTAGAGAAGTACCATTTCTACCTTGAACATCGGGTTTTTCAATTAGAAGCGGACAATCAGGCTTTGAGCTGACTGTTGGCTAGGCTGCGTAAAACTGGCTGTATTACCAGGTGGACAGTATGCATTTCGGCATTTCAGTTTGAAGTTAAACATGTGAGGGGCTCTGAGTATCCTTGTGCATGTACTCAGCTGGATATTCACCGGAACTACACCTAGTGAGAAAAACCAGCAGGTAAAATGAGACGATCTTAATCGTAAGGTGTTGGGTGAAATTACCTTCTTGTTAGAAGATATGGCGCAGCATCAGGACCCTGTTGGGGCCCCCATTAAGCCCAGGAGAGCTCACGGAGGAGTATGTTGTTGTATTCTCTGTAAGAGGGTGGGCGAGGCTAAGCAGTGCAGGGTATGTTTTCCTGTAACTTTGGTGCGCCCAATTTTTTGTTATTTTCATGATTCGTTGGTCAGTGGCCATTTGGGTACTTACAAGACTCTCCAAAAAATCAAGGAGCATTTAACTTGGCCCTCCATGGACCGGGATGTGAGAGATGATATCCGAATGCCGCTTGTGTAATGTAGCCAAACCCAAGAATGCTCTTCAACAGGGTTTGTTGAGTCCTGAACGAGAGTCGTGTCCTATGCACAAAGTCATTATTGATTATTTACCTCGTACTAAGGAGGGTCATCGATATGTACAAGTTACTATCGATGCATTCTCCAGATTTACTTGGCTCCTCCCGACTTGTAACGTTACCATTGCCACCACTATTTATCATTTTACTAATATTTTCAATATTTTTGGCCCACCCAAGCAGTGTGTTAGTGATAATGCTGCTTTTCTGTCAGCTCCTTTCAAGGCTTTTTCTTTTCATAATCAGGCATATCACTAACACCCCGTATTATCCCCAGGGGTCTTTTGTGGAGAGAGATAACTGAAATCATGTCCAGATTGATCATCATCTGAAAACCCCTAGTAGATGAAGCTCCACTCTTCCCTGGCTTAGTTTTGCCTCTAAAACCGCCAATCATGAAGCCCTGGCAGCTACACCCACCTCCTTGTTCTTTTCCTATACGGTTAATTCTCCTCTTTGTAACTCATGGAGAATTCAAGATTTATTCAGCCGATATTAGTGCTCGTGTTATCAAGGAAAATTGGAACTGGGCCAGGTGCCATATACTCAAGAGCCCACAATAAACAATCTGAGCATTATAATCGCAATCGAAAAAACCTTTAAGGGCAGGCTAGGTGATCAAGTTTATGCCTGCAATTTCCCAGAGAGGCAGATGCGTGGCGGGAATCTTAGTAAATTTACTCCTTGTTTTCTGAGGCCTTGCTGTATCATGTGTATTTTAGGCGAAGTAAATCTGTTGGTCAAGGAGAACGGTTCAGGCAAGCAATATCAGGTTCACCTTAGCCAAGTTAATTTCAGGTGGCTCAGAGGGTGGAATTACCCCCTTCCTTTGTTAAGTTTGATGAGGGGGCAGGTTGAGCCGTGGCTGGCTCATGCTATGCACTGGATTAAACCTTCGTTGCGATTCTGTGTTTAGTCCCCTGCGGTTATTGCGGTTATGCTGTTACCCTCTCCTTCTGCGGGTGGCAGCAACATTGTGTATCAATATTCACACCTTGGACTATCTTTGAAGTGGCGCTTATAGTTTCCAGCTGGCCGGTGTGCGACCAGTCGGTCGGTTGACGTGGAGCTGCGAGGAATTCTCGGCAGGGCGTATTTTGGCCAGGGCTGCTGGCGGTCTGTATGCAGCGTCGGGGTGTGTGGCGCTGTTCCCATTGCTACAATGTCCATGGCTCACCGATCCTGGGCACGAAAGTTGAGTTTTGATTTGACCTACCAGCAAGTGAAGACTGTTCATGTTGTGTCAGTTGGAATTCGATGTCGGCTGTTGGGGTATCCCCATAAGCAACAACATTGTTTTCAAGTCAGAAAATTCTAGCCACCCTCTGGTGGAGTTTGACTGTATTTGGTTATTTGAATTGAACTCTACCAGCGGAATCTTCTGCCATGTGGCCGTTACCGTTCCAGTTACCTGCCATGGCAGTTGGCGTAAATTTCAAGCAGTACAGTTTCCTCATCGTGTCGTTGCAGTCCAGCACAGTGTGTAGATTGACTTGTCCATGTATGATAGGTTGTGGGCGCAAATGTCTCCTACATTGCTCCGATGAACTCCCTGTTGTGCCCTGGTCGGGTGAAGTGGAAGTTATCTTGTCAGTTGGTCTGTTGACTCAGTCAGTTGGGTTGTCGTCGGATCGTGAATGGTTGGCCTGACTGCATGTCTAAGTGAGCGTTACTGCTTGAATTACAGGCTGACCCTCGAACATCTGAGCGCCTTTGGGTGTACTGCCCTATTTTATTTTAATTTGTTCTTGTTGTATGTACTTGTATGGCTTCTAGCCGATTTTTTTAAAAAATTAGAGTCGTTTTGCTCTTAAAGCTTTCAGCTGAGTTTAGAGTACTGTTTCACATAAACTCTTTGGCATTTTAAAACTTTTAGTGTTGTTGAATTTTAAGTCTTGGGCCTCCAACCGATTTTGAGGTTGAGTTCTTTTGCTCTTAAGGCCTTCAGTCTAGTTTAAGGTACTGTTTCATGTAAGCCCTTTTGCACATTAAAACTTTTAATGTTGTTGAATTTTAAGTCTTGGGCCTTTATCTGATTTTGAGTTTGAGTTCTTTCACTGTTAAGGCTTTAATCCAAAATTAAAGAACTGTTTCTCGTAAAGCCTTTGGTATTTTAAAAAAAAAATAATGTTATGGAGTTTTAAGTGTTAGGCCTTCAGCCAACTTTAATTTAATTTGTTTACTTCAGCCCAACTAAAGAACTGTTTTAAGATAAGGCTTGCCTGTTAAATTTCTGATTATGCTTGCGTTTTAAGTTATAGGCCTTCAGTTTTTTTAAAGTGGCTTTCAGCCGGTAATTAAGTTCCAAGGCTTAAGGCTGTGTGTTTTTTTTTATTGTTTTGGGATCTTGTAATGTTTGATCAAATAATAATGTTGTATGTTCGAGTGTAACTGACAGCCCTTATTTGGCCCCTTTCCACAATTTATACTGTTTGTCCTGTCCTGAGGGATTAGCAGGGCGTCTCACTGTTGTATTTGGCCCTTTGTAAACGTGCCAGACGAAATGGACACCAAGCCGTTCTAAATTGCCATGTAGCTTTTCATTGGACTGTAACAGGACGTCGCAATGAAAATTATTTCCCTGGACCATATTGAGGCTTGTGTGGGGAGTGACTGAAACGGGAATATCATCCAGCTTGTCACAGGTGAGTAACGTCTGGGACTGGGTTGTGGATGCTGTCTGAACAAAATCGACCCATTGTGCATTTTGGACACTGCTGGCACTTTCACAAACTTATCCTCTAGGTGCTCAATAAAAACAGAGGTTTCGTTTCCAGAAAGGAGTACCCATCAGTTTTGCTGTTTAAGTAACATGGTGAATAGGGATCCAGTCACTCTCAAACCCTTTGTTCCTCCCAAGGTGTTGCTATGGAGGGGAACGACTTAGGGTTATATTTGTCAGTGTTGTAATCAACCATTCCTTGTTTGAAGACTGATGGAGTCATTCGGTCCCCAGCAAAAGATGACTTAGTCTGCCTCATTGCAGGTCATCCATCGTGATGACCACCACGCCGATCAGGGGCTCTCTCCACGGGCGCCACCCAGCCACAGCAAAGGCCGCCTGGCATGACGGCTGTTGGTGGGAGTCCTGATGCCCCAGAAAGACGGGCTTATACTCCATGGCCTACGTGGGGAGTTTACAGCTCAGGCATCAGCAGTGCAATCCCTGTGTTGTTATGGGGCTACCACCAAATGGATATATGATGGCCCCAACCCAACGGACTGGCTACTGTGCTGAATATTAGGCGCAGAGGAATCCAATAGTGTCATGGGAGCGAAAGAGGACTGGAGACGATGGAAATAGAATACGTACCCCACAAAATGCCCTCACCCAATTGTAGATAGAGATGCAACGCCATGATGACAAGAGATTCAAGAGATAGAATCCAAGGGCACTATAGATAACTCGTGCACCATGTAAGACGCCCTGCCCCATATGGTATGCACTTCCGTGGAATTTGGAAAGTGGCAGGTCAAACCATTCAATGGGACCTGAACATATGGCCGAAATGTGTGAGACTCCTTTTAGTCATCTCTTATGACAATCAGGAATATCTCGAGCCTATTCTAACACCTGCACCTGCTGGTTGAGGTGATTTGGTGTGTATCTCGAAACACAAGACAGGAAATGGAAAGTCTTACCTCCCAAACTGGTCGAGTGAGATATTCCAAAAAGTGCAAAGAACAGATACCAGGACTTACATCTTAAAGGATAGCAGTAGCACTGAAATTGCAGGATGCTTTTACACAGAGGAACTGAGCTCAGAGCCACAAGTATTCCTCATAGTGCACATCACAAATAGTTGAGGAAATGAGCACTAGTTAAATACCTTAGGTTTACTGCAACAGAAAAAAAATTGACTGACGATGACGATTTGCTGTATAATGGGGTGCACAGAGGACTACCAGCACAGCAGCTTAATATGCACAAAAGGATATTTATTATAGGAGGTGGTGGTGTTCTCGACAAATTACCTGTCGAATTACACATTCTGTGGTATAACTACAGCAGAGCTGATACAAAGTCTCAAAAACGTTTTCCTCATGGTGATAAGGGGATTACCCACATTTCTGAGGCATGTTTAAAACATGACGCTACATAAGCAGCAAATAAAGGTTTTCCAAGACGTCATGCTGCAGACCTTATTTTAGCTGATCAAGCCAAGCTAATATGTGTGAGAAAAGATATTGTTCTAGGACACCATAGTACAGAATTTTTAGTGGCTAAAACGATGCACAGTAAAAGTAAGTTGGGCATCAATGTGAATTTCAAGCAAGTTATGAACGCTGCACATCATGCTCTGGACAATAAGAAGAAGAAGACTATGATGAAGAAGAAGAGGCTAGGGCAGATGTGTTCAAGAACTGTATCCTGCCAGCAATGTGCGCAGTGAAAAGCGCCCTGAACCATAAAGGACTGGTTAGAGCACCAAGGGTTCTACTGTTACCTAAGACATCAGTAGGTGTTATCCCCTTCCTCATTCCTGAATTTCTGTCCTCACAGGTCTCCCAGCGCTACGTTCACTGGCTGGTGGTGCTGCAGATATTGCCAGAGCGCACAGAACCCCATGAGACGTAACTGCGTGATGGAAGTGGCAGCCATCAGAAATGGACTAGACCAGGAACCATATAAGGAAGCATTAGGTCTCTTCATAAATAGCTCATTAGCTATCCAACCAGAAAGGGTGCTCACAAATTCAAATCTTCTGCCGTTTATTAAGAAAAAGTTCAGGATTCCTAGATTCTGTGGTGAGTTTATGCGGTATACTTTACCAAAGACTATGTGGAATTTAAGACAATGTGGAAATGTGAATGTAGATATTACCAGGGACCAGGAAGCAACTGGGTGGCGTATGCTAAGAAATTAGAAATAATGTCTACTTATACTACTTTGGAGAGGTGCAGCCCTCAGAAGAATTGCAACGATACTTCACAGGCAGAAGACGTTTGCTTTACAATATCCATCGATATCAAGACGTTAATACTCACCTGTGTGGGCATCTGTGAATCATGCCCCGCTACCGTTCACCTAGATGGATACATAAGGATCTGTGTTAAACATCCATTCGTCAGTTGAGGTTCAGTGAAAATATCATATAGTCTGACTTTAAAATAACGATCGCCTGTGTTACAGGAAGTGGAGTATTGCACTGATTGGACTGGAGACGCACAGCACCATTCAGAACGTTAAATATGTTAACAATAAACTTTGTTTGGAAATTAATGATAGAAAAGAAATTGCGGATGTACAACATGCTGCAGTGGATGACCGCTACCTACAGATTATGGCTCGGAGAAACCCTGACAGCAACACTACCATGTTGAACAATGCTTTTCATGTAGCCACATGATGTGCGCAATAGGCTGCATGATGCGCAACTTCACTCCCGACATCGATGACAGGGTCCATCTCTGCAATCACAACAACATACAGCCCGGTAAAGATGGGCCCAACAACATGCCGAATGGACCACTCAGGATTGGCGTCAGGTATCGAAGGAAATTGACAGAGATCCAAAATATGAAATAATTTGGGTGAAGGTCACGATTAAAGCAGGCTCAAACATGGTAATTGGATTTCTTTATAGGTCCCCTGGCTCTGCAGCTGTTGTGGTAGAGCAGCTGAAGGAAAATTTGGAAAATATTTCGAGTAGATTTCCCGAACATGTTATAGTTCTGGGTGGAGATTTTAATTTACCAGATATAGACTGGGAGACTCAAACGTTTATAATGGGTGGTAGGACAAAAAATCCAGTGAAATTTTTTTAAGTGCATTATCTGAAAACTACCTTGAACTGTTAAACAGAGAACCGACTCGTGGCGATAACGTATTACACCTTCTGGTGTCAAACAGATGAGAACTATTTGAAACAGTTAATGCAGAACAGGGAATCAGCGATCATAAAGCGGTTGCTGCATCGATGATTTCAGCGGTAAATAGAAATATTAGAAAAGCAAACTGGCGCTTTTCATTTATTAATATTGAAAAAGGTAGGAAAATTTTTGTGTTCAACAAAAGTGACAAAACGTAGATTTGTCTCAAGTACAGATAGTGTTGAGGGTCAGTGGAAAAAGTTCAAAACCATCGTACAATCTACATCTACATTTACACTCCGCAAGCCACCCAACGGTGTGTGGCGGAGGGCACTTTACGTGCCACTGTCATTACCCCCCTTTCCTGTTCCAGTCGCGTATGGTTCGCGGGAAGAACGACTGTCTGAAAGCCTCCGTGCGCGCTCTAATATCTCTAATTTTACATTCGTGATCTCTTCGGGAGGTATAAGTAGGGGAAGCAATATATTCGATACCTCATCCAGAAACGCACCCTCTCGAAACCTGGCGAGCAAGCTACACCGCGATGCAGAGCGCCTCTCTTGTAGAGTCTGCCACTTGAGTTTATTAAACATCTCCGTAACGCTATCACGGTTACCAAATAACCCTGTGACGAAACGCGCCGCTCTTCTTTGGATCTTCTATATCTCCTCTGTCAAACCGATCTGGTACGGATCCCACACTGATGAGCAATACTCAAGTATAGGTCGAAAGAGTGTTCTGTAAGCCACCTCCTTTGTTGATGGACTACATTTTCTAAGCACTCTCCCAATGAATCTCAACCTGGTACCCGCCTTACCAACAATTAATTTTATATGATCATTCCACTTCAAATCGTTCCGCACGCATACTCCCAGATATTTTACAGAAGTAACTGCTACCAGTGTTTGTTCCGCTTTCATATAACCATACAATAAAGGATCCTTCTTGCTATGTATTCGCAATACATTACATTTGTCTATGTTAAGGGACAGTTGCCACTCCCTGCACCAAGTGCCTATCCGCTGCAGATCTTCCTGCATTTCGCTACAATTTTCTAATGCTGCAACTTCTCTGTATACTACAGCATCATCCGCGAAAAGCCGCATGGAACTTCCGTCACTATCTACTAGGTCATTTATATATATTGTGAAAAGCAATGGTCCCATAACACTCCCCTGTGGCACGCCAGAGGTTACTTTAACGTCTGTAGATGTCTCTCCATTGATAACAACATGCTGTGTTCTGTTTAAAAACTCTTCAATCCAGCCACACAGCAGGTCTGATATTCCGTAGGCTCTTACTTTGTTTATCAGGCGACAGTGCGGAACTGTATCGAACGCCTTCCGGAAGTAAAGAAAAATAGCATCTACCTGGGAGCCTGTATCTAATATTTTCTGGGTCTCATGAACAAATGAAGCGAGTTGGGTCTCACACGATCGCTGTTTCCGGAATCCATGTTGATTCCTACATAGTAGATTCTGTGTTTCCAAAAACGACATGATACTCGAGCAAAAAACATGTTCTAAAATTCTACAACAGATCGAAGTCAGAGATATAGGTCTATAGTTTTGCGCATCTGCTCGACGACCCTTCTTGAAGACTGGGACTACCTGTGCTCTTTTCCAATCATTTGGAACCCTCCGTTCCTCTAGAGACTTGCGGTACACGGCTGTTAGAAGGGGGGCAAGTTCTTTCGCGTACTCTGTGTAGAATCGAATTGGTATCCCATCAAGTCCAGTGGACTTTCCTCTATTGAGTGATTCCAGTTGCTTTTCTATTCCTTGGACACTTATTTCGATGTCAGCCATTTTTTCGTTTGTGCGAGGATTTAGAGAAGGAACTGCAGTGCGGTCTTCCTCTGTGAAACAGCTTTGGAAAAAGGTGTTTAGTATTTCAGCTTTACGCGTGTCATCCTCTGTTTCAATGCCATCATCATCCCGGAGTGTCTGGATATGCTGTTTCGAGCCACTTACTGATTTAACGTAAGACCAGATCTTCCTAGGATTTTCTGTCAAGTCGGTACATAGAATTTTACTTTCGAATTCACTTAACGCTTAACGCATAGCCCTCCTTATGCTAACTTTGACATCGTTTAGCTTCTGTTTGTCTGAGAGGTTTTGGCTGCGTTTAAACTTGGAGTGAAGCTCTCTTTGCTTTAGCAGTAGTTTCCTAACTTTGTTGTTGTACCACGGTGGGTTTTTCCCGTCCCTCACAGTTTTACTCGGCACGTACCTGTCTAAAACGCATTTTACGATTGCCTTGAACTTTTTCCATAAACACTCAACATTGTCAGTGTCGGAACAGAAATTTTCGTTTTGATCTGTTAGGTAGTCTGAAATCTGCCTTCTATTACTCTTGCTAAACAGATAAACCTTCCTCCATTTTTTTATATTCCTATTAACTTCCATATTCAGGGATGCTGCAACGGCCTTATGATCACTGATTCCCTGCTCTGCACTTAAAGAGTCGAAAAGTTCGGGTATGTTTGTTATCAGTAGGTCCAAGACGTTATCTCCACGAGTCGGTTCTCTGTTTACTTGCTCGAGGTAATTTTCGGATAGTGCACTCAGTATAATGTCACTCGATGCTCTGTCCTTACCACCCGTTCTAAACATCTGAATGTCCCAGTCTATATCTGGTAAATTGAAATCTCCACCTAAGACTATAACATGCTGAGAAAATTTATGTGAAATGTATTCCAAATTTTCTCTCAGTCGTTCTGCCACTAATGCTGCTGAGTCGGGAGGTCGGTAAAAGGAGCCAATTATTAACCTAGCTCGGTTGTTGAGTGTAACCTCCACCCATAATAATTCACAGGAACTATCCACTTCTACTTCACTACAGGATAAACTACTACTAACAGCGACGAACACTCCACCACCGGTTGCATGCAATCTATCCTTTCTAAACACCGTCTGTACCTTTTGGCAGAATTTATCTCTGGCTTAAGCCAGCTTTCTGTACCTATAACGATTTCAGCTTCGGTGCTTTCTATCAGCGCTTGAAGTTCTGGTATTTTACCAACGCATCTTCGACAGTTGACAATTACAATACCGACTGCTGCTTGGTCCCCACGTGTCCTGACTTTGCCCCGCACCCGTTGATGCTGTTGCCCTTTCTGTACTTGCCCAAGGCCATCTATCCTAAAAAACCGCCCAGCCCACGCCACACAACCCCTGCTACCCGTGTAGCCGCTTGTTGCGTGTAGTGGACTCCTGACCTATCCAGCGGAACCCGAAACCCCACCACCCTATGGCGCAACTCGAGGAATCTGCAGCCCACATGGTCGCAGAACTGTCTCAGGCTCTGATTCAGACCCTCCACTCGGCTCTGTACCAAAGGTCCGCAGTCAGCCCTGTCGACGATGCTGCAGATGGTGAGCTCTGCTTTCATCCCGCTAGCGAGACTGGCAGTCTTCACCAAATCAGACAGCCGCCGGAAGCCAGAGAGGATTTCCTCCGATCCATAGCGACACACATCATTGGTGCCGACATGAGCGACCACCTGCAGATGGGTGCACCCTGTACCCTTCATGGCATCCAGAAGGACCCTTTCCACATCTGGAATGACTCCCCCCGTATGCACACGGAGTGCACATTGGTTTCCTTCCCCTCTCTTGCTGCCATTTCCCTAAGGGGCCCCATTACGCGCCTGACGTTGGAGCTCCCAACTACCAGTAAGCCCACCCTCTGCGACCGCCCATATCTTGCAGACTGAGGGGCAACCTCTGGAACAGGACAAGCAGCCATGTCAGGCCGAAGATCAGTATCAGCCTGAGACAGAGCTTGAAACCGGTTCGTCAGACAAACTGGAGAGGCCTTCCGTTCAGCCCTCCGGAATGTCTTTCCCCCCCTGCCACACCTTGAGACGACCTCCCACTCTACCACAGGTGAGGGATCAGCCTCAATGCGGGCAGTATCCCAGGCAACCACAGTCGTAGTCCGATCGGGGGATGCGTGGGACGAGCTGGCCGTCCCCGACAGACCCCCATCCGGACCCCCACAGTGATGCCCATTGGCAACAGCCTCAAGCTGTGTGGCCGAAGCCAACACAGCCTGAAGCTGGGAGCGAAGGGATGCCAACTCAGCCTGCATCCGAACACAGCAGTTGCAGTCCCTATCCATGCTAAAAACTGCTTTGCAAAGAATGTCTGAACTAATCTACAGAGAGCGCAAACAAATCGACAAAATTTAAACGGTTATTAAAATACAAGATTGCCTAGTAAATGCAGTAATGCTGCTACTTGCGCACTGCTGACACTGCTCGGCGGCGGAAGGAGACTACGCGAATTTACACTATTCAGGTATTAAAACGCGATGCTACAACTCTCAAATACTATAATACGCCCGAAATTTATGAATTAAACAATGCAAGTACCAAAAACACGCAAAGAAATTAAGAATTAAACTATGTAACAAATGAGTGAGCTAGGAGTATACGACTTGCTGCTGCAGCTGCTTATCCAACGGCGGCAGGGAGCACACCGACTGTGACCAACCGACACTGGCCGTTCAAAACAAAAACAGAAGACAAACGACTACGCGAACTTACACTATTCAGGTACTAAAACGCGATGCTACAACTCTCAAATACTATAATACGCCCGAAATTTATGAATTAAACAATGCAAGTACCAAAAACACG
Organism: Schistocerca americana; assembly: GCF_021461395.2. Lineage (NCBI taxonomy): Eukaryota > Metazoa > Arthropoda > Insecta > Orthoptera > Acrididae > Schistocerca > Schistocerca americana. The sequence continues at coordinate 131,798,271 of NC_060129.1, read as the reverse complement.
CAAAGAAATTAAGAATTAAACTATGTAACAAATGAGTGAGCTAGGAGTATACGACTTGCTGCTGCAGCTACTTATCCAACGGCAGCAGGGAGCATTAGATGAGTATGTGCCAAGAAAGATCGTAAGAGATGGAAAAGAGCCACTGTAGTACAACAACCAAGTTAGAAAACTGCTACGGAAGCAACGGGAACTTCACAGCAAACATAAACATTGCCAAAGCCTTGCAGGTAAACAAAAATTACGCAAATCGAAATGTAGTGTGAGAAGGGCTGTGCGAGAGGCGTTCAATGAATTCGAAAGTAAAGTTCTATGTACTGACTTGGCAGAAAATCCTAAGAAATTTTGGCCTTATGTCAAAGCGGTAGGTGGATCAAAACAAAATGTACAAACACTCTGTGACCAAAATGGTACTGAAACAGAGGATGACAGACTAAATGCCAAGTATTAAATGTCTTTTTCCAAAGCTGTTTCACAGAGGAAGACTGCACTGTAGTTCCTTCTCTAGATTGTTGCACAGATGACAAAATGGTATATATCAAAATAGATGACAGAGGGATAGAAAAACAATTAAAATCGCTCAAAAGAGGAAAGGCCGCTGGGCGTGATGGAATACCAGTTCGATTTTACACTGAGTACGCGAAGGAACTTGCCCCCCTTCTTACAGTGGTGTACCGCAGGCCTCTAGAAGAGCGTAGCATTCCAAAAGATTGGAAAAGGGCACAGGTCATCCCCATTTTCAAGAAGGGACGTCGAACAGATGTACAGAACTATAGACCTATATCTCTAACGTCGATAAGTTGTAGAATTTTGAAACACGTATTATGCTCGAGTATAATGACTTTTCTGGGGAATAGAAATCTACTCTGTAGGAATCAGCAAGGGTTTCGAAAAAGACGATCGTGTGAAACCCAGCTCGCGCTATTCGTCCACGAGACTCAGAGGGCCATAGAAACGGGTTCCCAGGTAGATGCCGTGTTTCTTGACTTCCGCAAGGCGTTTGATACAGTTCCCCACAGTCGTTTAATGAACGAAGTAAGAGTATATGGACTATCAGACCAATTGTGTGATTGTATCGAAGAGTTCCTAGATAACAGAATGCATCATGTGATTCTCAATGGAGAGAAGTCTTCTGAAGTAAGAGTGATTTCAGGTGTGCCACGGGGGAGTGTCGTAGCACCATTGCTATTCACAATGTATATAAATGAACGTGAGGGTAACATCGGAAGTTCACTGAGGCTTTTTGCGGATGGTGCTGTAGTATATCAAGAGGTTGTAACAATGGAAAATTGTACTGAAATGCAGGATGATCTGCAACGAATTGAGGCATAGTGCAGGGAATGGCAATTGAATCTCAATGTAGACAAGTGTAATGTGCTGCGAATACATAGAAAGGAAGATCCTTTATCATTTAGCTACAATATAGCAGGTCAGCAACTGGAAGCAGTTAATTCCATAAATTATCTGGGAGTAGGCATTATGAGTGATTTAAAATGAAATAGCCATATAAAATTAGTCTTCAGTAAAGCAGATGCCACACTGAGATTCATTGGAAGAATCCTAAAGAAATGTAGTCCGAAAACAAAGGACGTAGGTAGCAGTACACTTGTTTTCCCACTGCTTGAATACTGCTTGATAGAAGAGATAGAGAAGATCCAACAGAGAGCAGCGTGCTTCGTTACAGGATCATCTTTCTTTCCACGAACAATACGTGAATGGAACAGAAGGGAGAACCGATAGAGGTACTCAAGGTACCCTCCGCCACACATCGTCAGGTGGCCTGCGGAGTATGGATGCAGATGTAGATGTAGATGTAGGATCTTTTCACTGAAGAGTGTCGCATATGCCATCAATCAGACAATCGTCAGAGACGTGTTTGGAAGCAACCTGGCCACGCTGAATGCTTTAGGCATTCTGTCCAGTAAAGTGCAGCAAGGTGGAGGTTCCATGCCGTTTTGGGCTGGCATTATGTGGGGCCGCAGTACAAGCCACAGGTGGCCATGGAAGGCGCTGTAACAGCTGTATGATATGTGAATGCCATCCCCAACCCGTAGTGCATTCATATTCCCAGGATGTTGGCGAGTCATTCGTCTTCATGGACGAAAATTTGCGCCCCCATCGTGCACATCTTGTGAACAACTTCCTTCAGAATAAGGACTGTGACTGGGTATTAGAGGTACTGGAAATTACAGCAGGGTGGACCACCACCTCTGAAGGTCTCGCTCTATGGTGGTACAACATGCAACGTGTCGTTTTCATGAGCAATAAAATGGGCGGAAATGATGTTTATTTTGATCTCTATTCCAATTGTTTTACAAGTTCCAGAACTCTTGGAAATGAGGTGATGCATAAATTTTTTGATGTGTTTATTTGTACTGCAGACACACGAATAAATTCTGTCTGGCATCTGAAATAATGTAGTGTGAGTACTTCTAATAACATGACATTGTAACTATGGGCACAAATTATTGGACTATCTGCCCAGTAGAGAAACAGGAAAATTCCTTTCTGAGCATACTGCTTACATGGCAGTATTATGTATATTGTGAAATTTACAGCAGTTTCACATAGCACCTATGCTGCTCCTACCAAATACTTTTCAGTAATTATGTATTGTAGAGACCTGGTGTATTTTTCGGATTCTCTTGTTTTTTCGAGAATGGACTCTTTCTTCTGACGACTTGCATTACTTTGTAAATATCTTACATTGTTAGTCTTGTCTGAGTTGGGTTGGGTTCATTTGGGGGAAGAGACAAACCAGCGAGGTCATTGGTCTTGTCAGATCTATGAGGAAGGTAGTCGGCCATGCCCTGTCAAAGGAACCATCCCAGAATTTGCCTGAAGTGGTTTAGGGAAATCGCAGAAAATCTAAATCAGGATGGCCGGATGTGGGATTGAACCATCGTCCTCCTGAATGCGAGTCCAGTGTGCTAACCACTGCACCACCTCCCTCAGTCTCTTGTTCTGATGTTAGTGGAGTAGTTAGGTGTAGATCGAAAATACAGTTACAAAGAATGACTGCTGATGTAACATTTTGTATGGTTTATTTTAAAGAGAAGGAGAAATCGTGTATTAACGATTACTTTATTTAGTATACATCACAATCGTTTGTTGGAATGCTAGATAGGATTTCTACCATCCATTGTCGGTTGTTCACTCTTGCTAAGTCCAGCGCGGTATTCCCTGCGTCCTCTGTGGCGTCCCTATCGGCCCCTGCCTCCAGCAGCGCCTTCGCTGCCTCTGTGTGGCCGTAGGGTGCCGCCCAGTGCAGCGGCGTCCTACCCCACTGGTCCTTGGCATCGACGTCGGCGAAGGCCGCCGCCAGCAGCCGCACCACTGCTGCATGGCCTTTCCAGGCAGCCAAATGTAGAGGCGTGTGCCCCGCGTCGCTCCTGGCATCCACTTCTGCCCCATTCCCGATCAGACACCTCACCATACCCGTGTGCCCCTGCATCGCTGCATAGTGCAGAGCGGTCCACGTGGACCATGGTCTCTGCCCCACATTAGCACAAGCCCAAAGCGGCACCTGCACTTCATCCACTGACCCCCGTGTAGCTGCCTGGAGCAGCACCTTGCTGTTCATCTCTGCAGAAAGGGTCCTGCAAGAAACGGAGAAGTTCTCGTATTTTTCTGCACATATACACTGTTTATGAAGTAAACTATAAAGACCAGCTCTAAAAACATGTCAGAAAACTAATTAATCTTCAAATTTTCCCCCTCTATCATATGTTACAGAATAGTGGAAAAGTGTCTCTCCATTGAAGTACAGATACACAATTGCATCATCCTCATAAATCTTCGTCACTCACCATAAGTAAGCCTTACATTCCATCACTCCACAAATTCAGACAATACATTTTGCCACATTGATTCCTGATTGTGAATTCCTATGAGCTCAGGATGCTATTGTTAATCAGTGATTGCACTTCACTGAAAGAGATGATTCATGTAGACTACTTTTCCTCTATACTGAGCATATCACCTTAATACTAGCAAATGCAATGAAAAAATAACTTATTTCTGTATTTAAATAAAATTTTGAGTCTTTTTACTAGAAAATTTACTGGCACAGCCACTTCAGAGAAAGCTAAAATTTATCAGTAAACCTTTTAGACGATATATTTCAGGTATAGGTATGACACTAATTCGATTCCCCTGCCCCTACACACAAACACATTTGGTGGCACATGCACATGAGGGGGTGCACATACACAGATAAAGATGACTGCAGAGTTAACAAGCGAGTGTAATGGTACTTTGACTTCCGCAAAGTTATAATTTACGATCGCGCACGCAGAAGAGCGCTGCGCCAGCGACCGATTTTATAAATAATTTTGTTCTTTTTTTTACTTTTGCGTAGTTTTTTTGTTTTTAAGAACTAATGGAGGTCTCTCTCTCTCTTGTCTTGATACGAAAGACGTGTATTTTTCCGTGATGTGTTGAATGTGCTTTTGGTGAAAATTAAAATTACATAGCAAAGCGATGTTGTTTCAATAGCTAATGAGGAGAAGATAATACAAGGGAACACTACAATTGGCGTCCTGGTGACAGGACTTGCAACCTTTGGATTTGATACAAGTGCAGTTTGGATTTGATACAAGTGCAGTTTGGATTTGATACAAGTGCAGTTATTATAAATTTTGGACATTTTATCTAATTTTAACCACTTAATAGCATCAGAAAATGAATTTGGACTAAGTCTCATTCATTTCAATTGTAATGTTACGTGCATGAAATTTACAACAACATTGTTTTCCCTGTTATTAATTTGTGTTAATTTTCATTTTCATGCTGAGGAAATTAATTTGGTAAAAAAAAGGGAAAAGGATAACGTTCCATAAAATAATTTGCACGGACGCGAAAGAAAAATTTTGGATTGAAAACTGTATATTTGACGCTACATTTGCAACATAAGACTGAAAAAAAAATTGGTGAGTACAGAAATTTACATTTTTTTCCAGTTTCAAACAGCCATCTGTACTTCCTTTATTCCAATCCATTTATTTCAAAAATTATTTTTTCAAATTGTAGTTAAAATTGATTTACTAATATTATTGGAAATGGTAAGTGAAGAGCATATTCACAGTCATTTATTTGTGAGAGGGAAATTTCAGTACCAGTTTAATAATTCGATTTCTAATTAGAAATCATATAGAAATATCCATTTCCATAAGAGAAATTTCAGATTTCAACATATCATATTTAAAAAAAATTTTTTTACCATTGGAAAATTTTATTTGCAATTAATTATGAAAATCGCAAGATGGACGCTAGACGCGTAGAAATTGTTTCCGCAGACGAGCTTAGTGAAAGTGACACATTGCAAAACATGTCCGACAGTCAAATGAATATTGAACTTAATAGGGAGGATGTTCAAGACATAATTTTACCGGATCGATTAAGACAACAACCCCTATATTTAAACAGATATACAGGCGAATGGAGAGTGAGTACAACGCGACAAAACGTGACATTGACAACGTCAACTTCAGAACCAGACATCAATCAGACACGAAAAAATTACGAAACTAAGACACAGGACTCTGACATGCTCAACCAGATTCTGAAGTTACTTGGTGACCAAAACAGAAAATTTGACAAAAGATTTGACGCTTTAGACGAGAAAAATGAAAATTTAAAACGTGACATTGGGAAATTTGACACTAAATTCGATGAACTGACACGGGACATAAAACAAAATTTTGAAAAACAATCGAGACAAATTTCCGACTTGACAGAAACCACCAGTAGTCTTGGAAGGAAATTTACTGACTTATCAGACAAGGCTATGAGACAAGAAAAGGTATTTGTGGAATTCAGTGACGAGATAAAAACTGACTTACAACGATGTAATGAGAAATTGTTAACAGTAGTTTTTGAACAACAGAAAACCAGTACCCAAGTTGACGAATTACGACAGTCACACAATTCCGTAAAAACAAACCAAGAACACTTAGACCTGACGATTACAGACCTTTCAGACAGATTAAATGATGTAACATTGGAGCAGAAATCCTTACAGGAAAAGTTAGAAAAGCTTGAAGACAGAGCAGATGTAGCATCTTTAAAGAACGACACAACTCTAGCAGAAAAACTTGTACATGAATGCAAATTATGTGATGATTATTTAGATGAAAAGTTTGAGACAATGACACAGATCATTTTAGATAAGACAAAGGAATGAGTAAAGGGAGAAACAGATAATATTCAGAAAGAGGTACGTAAACTTAAAGAGAATGTAATACCAAGTTCGTCAGTGGTACCAAAACCCATAACAGACAACAAAAACATAAATGAGAATCATAATAATGCTAGACCCAGCACACAGCCGAAAATAGAATTACCAATAAGTGACACAAATCCCAATGAACCATTTTCAATGCTACCACAAGATCAAAATTACTATCAGACATCACCACATACTATGCACAGTTTGACACAAAATACAGGACACATAATACCATCGGGAGTAGCTGATGAAACATTAGTACGACATGGATACTTTCAGACATTTTCATGTGATGAGAAAGACAAAGTGCATCCGATTGTTTTCATCCGCTCTTTTGATGGTATTTTCCCGAGACATTGGTTAGAAGCCGATAAAATTAGATATGTTACAAATTTGTTACGTGGAAGAGCAGCTAAGTGGGGAACAGCAATTAAAAGACGATGTTTAACATTTCAACAGTTTGAACAAGCATTTCTTGAGGAATTCTGGTCGATCACAGAACAGCGAAGTTTAAAACGAGAAGTATACAATCCAGAAATTTACAACCCGAAGAAAGAGACTTTACGACAATACTTTGAACGCTACCTAGACAAAACATTATATTGGACAAAACCAGCAGATTTACCAGATGTAATTAGAACACTTAAAAGCCACTTACCATTTCCTTACCATGATAAATTAATAGGAGTGTCTGAGGACAACATAAAGAATTTTTTCAGTTATTTTGATGAGATAGATGTTGTTTACAGGGATGAGATCAGGAATTTCAATCAATTGTATCCAATCCATCCAAGTAATTCGCGTACGCACAACAGAAATGACAGAGGCTCTTGGAATCCGCCTCCGACACCACAACAAAACACTCAAAGAAACAATTCACACTACAATGGGACAAATCCATTCAATATTAGGAGAAACAACTCGCAGCATTGGCAAGGAAACAGTAATTATTACTATAATGGTTATCCGGACAGTAATTACAATCAGAACACTAACAGTTATCTTCAAAATAACAACAACAGAAGAAGGAACCGAAATTATAGAGATCAAAGAAGAGAGGATAACAGGTACCATCCAGGATATTTTCAGAGAAACAATATCCAACAACATCCAAACATGTATTGCAGGAATAACAGTAATGACAATACCAGTTACAGTCATGGGCGAAATAATGTATGGGGAAATCACAATGGACAACCGCCACGACACATGCAATACAGCAACCCTCAATTTGTACCTAACGGAACTCCCGATGCGACACGGGGTAATGTCAACAACCAAACAGCTGATACTTGGGTGACGCGCGACAGAAGTGTAAATATTATTGAGTTGGGCAATGAACCCAACCCGCAGCAACAACCGAATTTGCCGGAAAACGAACGACGACCGAGCTAAGCGCTCGAGTTACGGTCAATAGGGAGCAGAGCGCAACGGAACCGACGGTTTGTTTTCTCCGATATGATGACAGTAAGAAAATAGAAAAAGAATTATATCAGGATGTAGATTTTAATAGTACCAGTAAAACAAAGAAGATTATTCAGGCTATAACACGAGTTATGATTGGTAGTTATGAAGTGGAAGTAATGTTAGATACAGGAGCAGCAGCAAGTGTCATTTCAATGTACTTATATAATGAACTCAAACAAATAATGAACATACAAACATTGCCAGTACAGAATTGTCACATTATAAGTGCCACCGGTAACAAATCAAAGAATGTGAAATTTCAAGTGCTAATTAACTTCACATTTTCAAATATACCACTCAATTACAGTTTTCTGGCAGTAGACAAATTAGTTATGCATTGCATATTAGGAATTGACTTTTTGAATGAATATCAAGCAATCATAGATTTAGGAAAAGGGAAATGTCAATTAACCGTAAACCAACAACAACTGACAATAGAGTTAACACAGAGTAAAAACTTAAACAGTAAACAAGGTAAATTTGAACAGTTACATTTTGTGTTTCCACCAGCAATAAACATATGTGATTTAACTTTTAATGAAGCTGTATCTCAGGGAATTAAACCTAATGATTTATATGAGAAATGCACAGAATCTGAATATCTGACGAAGGAACAACAACTTGAATTACTTGAAGTTTTGCAGCAATTTGTTCAGGTATTTGTGGAAAAACCTGGAATTATTAGAGGCTATACTTATGAGATGGATGTTAAACCACACAAAACATACTGTAGAACATATAATATTCCTTGGTCAAAGAAACCCGCAGTTTTGAAAGAGATTGAAAAAATTCAAACTTGGGGTATCATTGAAAGGTCACATTCACCATATTGCAGTCCGATACTAGCAGTTAATAAAGAGGATGGTAGTGTAAGGTTAGTGCTGGACGCACGGAGAAATTAACAAAGTTATAATTCCAATCAACACACGACCTATTAATTTGGAAGCACAACTTTTAAAATTTCATAATGTACAGTATTTAACCAATATCGACCTCCGCTCATCATTTTGGCAGGTGAACCTCCATAAAAACAGTCGTAAATACACTGCATTTCTATGTGAGGGACGTAGTTATCAATTTTGTGTTCTACCCTTTGGTCTACGAGTGAGTGCTGGAGTATTTATTGAAGCCTTAGATGCTGTTCTTGGACCACAATTGTTATCGCAAATCACAGTTTATGTTGACGACATTGTCATTGCAACCACTACTTGGGAAGAACATGTAAATCTTTTGAAGCAACTTCTGACTAAATTTTGCGACGCAGGTGTCACTATCAATTTATCAAAGACGAAATTAGGGAGGAGAGAAATCAAATTCCTTGGTCACATCATATCAACTGAAGGCATTTATCCAGACTCAGAAAAACTGATGCAATAAAGAATTTTCCATCCCCACAGAATCGTAAACAACTCAAAGCCTTTCTTGGTCTATCTTCATTCTTCAGGAAATTTGTACCCTACCACCTTCTTAACAGTCCACATCTTCTATTTTTACTCAAAAGAAATAATATTTGCAAATGGACAGAGTTCTGTCAGACAGATTTTGAAGCGATTAAGAATGCCTTAGTTAATGCACCGTTGTTATGTCATCCCGACATGACGTCAGACTTTTGCCTAGTAACAGATGCAAGTTCCTATGGGCTCGGAGCATTTTTATTCCAAATTCATGTAGAAGATGAACAAACAGTCATCAAACCTATATGTTTTGCTAGCCGCACGCTCACTGAATGCGAAAAGTCATATTCAGTGACCGAGTGTGAAACACTTGCCATAGTATGGACGTTTCGCAAGTTTCGCTACTTTCTATGGGGAAAACGTACTAAGCTTTATACTGATCATCAAGCTCTTTCTTTCCTGCTATCATGCAAGTTATTACATCCACGTCTTGCACGCTGGTGTGCATCACTACAAGAATATGATTTTGATATTATATATATAAAAGGAGAATCCAACATTATAGCCGATGCTCTATCTCGTTTGCCACAAGGCCTACAAGAATTTTCAGATGTGACAGAACAAACATCAGATTTTAAAATTTTTGCTCATGTATGACGGTACATTTGCACCTTACTACAAAAAAATGTGCAGGAAGTTAGCCATATTGCAGGACAATGATCCCAGGTGGATCCAGATAAAGAATAAATTACGTGCAGGAACAGACCCACATCTTGAAAAATATTACACGTTACACAAAGAAGTATTATTTCACCGACGAAACCCTGAATCACAGCATTGGTGTGTTTGCTTACCTGAAGCTCATGTTGATGATTTTATTTTATTTACACACAGAACTTGGGGACACTATGATGTAACCACATGTACAGATAAGATTATGCAATATTGTTATTTTCCAAATTTAAGGCGAAGAGTATTGAGTAATATTAGGAAATGCATCATATGTCAGAAAGCCAAATATTCTAATCGCACAAGCATGAATGAATTGCACCCAATCATACCTAAGAGGCCATTACAGCTAATTTCTTTAGGTATTGCAGAACTCTATCCACAAGCACGTGGAGGAATGAAATACATCCTTGCTGTGTTAGATGTTTTCACAAAGTATTTAAAATTAAATGCTTTACGTTCAGTTTCTACCACTGCTATTACCAGACGTCTATTAACAGATTATTTTGTAAGAATAGGAAAACCTGAAGTTATGATCAGGATAATGCAGCATATTTTACCAGTTTAAAATGGAAGACATTTATTGAAGAACAGAATGTTAAACATATTTTAATTTCAAGATTTCACGCAGCAGGAAACCCAGTAGAAAGAACATTTCGAGAATTTGGACAGTTTATGAGAACACACACACCAGAGAAGCACACAAAATCGGTAGAATACCTAGCACCATTTGAACAAATAGTGAACAATTTAACTCACATTTCTACTGGATACACACCAACTGAATTAATTATGGATAAAACAGAAAGAAATGAATGGACAGATCCTCTACCTAAATTTACAGCAACAACAAATCATGTTAGTTTAGAAGAAAAGGTAAGACAAGCTTACACAACATTATGTGACAAAGCTAAGGAAAGAAAGCAGAAATATGACAGAGGTGTCAGGAAAGCCCAAACATTTGAAGTTGATGAGTTAGTTTTACTAAGAACACATCCTAAACCCACAAAACTGAAACATTTAAACAGGAAATGGCAGATCTTATACTCTGGACCATACCGAATTGCAAATATTCCACAGCCTGGCTGTTATTCATTAGAATATCCATTAACACATAAACCCAGAGGTCTACATCCACACAGACATTTGAAAAAATACATACAGTAAAATGTTAGCTACTGAGGAGAAGATAATTAATATGATATACAGTTATGATGAGCCTACATTTAAGTTATACAGATACTTACAATCTAATGAATGCAGGTAAGTCTAGAAAGCAATGTGAACCATCCAACAGCTAATAAGATATTTGGTTATAAGAAGAGTTGTTACTGAGGCATATACACATTAGAGGAGGCATATACACATTAGAGGAGGCAGAGAACTAAACAGAATTATTTTCTTTAGGAGGCATGTGATAATAGTAATGTTGATATGAGTGATGTGAGTGACTGAATGAGATGAGTGAATGTAATTTTAGTTTAATAAGAGGACAAATAGTAATACGGAGAGAGGTAAATGGTATATAAGATGAGAAAATGGTATTATTATTATTATTATTATTGTTGTTGTTGTTGAAGTAAAAAGTAAGTGGTGATGAATAAGAGGAAAATATATATATAATGCTGAGGAATAAGTATATGTTATTTTGTGAAGAATGAATAATGGATAGGTGAGAATGTTATGAGCAACTGAGAATATGTTGAGAGGAGAGAAACTAGATTTGAACGCTATATCACATGTACTCATGGAATACAGAATGAAAGTAGTGGAAAGAATATTATTTATTGAAAGATTGGTATGCCTGAGATAATAACTTATGTGGTGTCTTATATATTCTTATAACTAAAGGTGAAAGTATAGATTTACGTGGAAAGAATTATTTACAGCAGCCACTGTTGGAAATATACCAGAAGATTTAAATCTATAACACTTTAACACTAATCTAATGGGAACTTGTAATGAAATTTTTGGAGTTACGTAGGCTTGACACTTCAGATTGGAAGAATTATTTAAGAGAACATATTTAGCAGTCATCTAATGACATAATTAAAGCTCATCTACTGTACTGAACTAATGCGCCATTAAATAGAAAGGAGAATAAGGAGAAAACAAAACGTCACTCCTCTGTTGCGGTTCATACTCTCATCCCTTCCTTAGAAAAATTTATACATGTTGATGAAATATTTGACATTATATAATGCGTGATTATCTGACAGTATGGAGAGACATACACACATATTTATTTATGAATAGAATTTTACAGGTACCACAAGGTAAATACAGAATGAATATACAGCATGGAATGCAGCAGCAATTATCTAAGAAGATTTATTTATTTATTTATTAAGTAAAACATTTATTTATATTGCTTGATACTCATGAAAGGAAGGAGATGAACTATACAAACTTTATAGGAACATGATTGACTTGAACTATATATATATATATATATATATATATATATATATATATATATATATATATATATATATATACACTTACCACACTGATGTACATACTTGTAGGATCCTAAGATATTTAGAGGGGCACCACTCTAAGAAACGGTAATAGAGGGGTACCACTCTTAGAAACAGCAGTAGTGGGGACACCACACTTACAAACGGTATTAGGTATAGGAATTTTTACATTATAGTAAGTTAACATGTATTTTATTTATCATATTTTATTTTGTGTAGTCCACTGTAGGGGATGACTTTACTAGTATTTATGAAATAGTTAGCAACCATCCCATGAACCTATCCTCCTACAGAGGGCTGTCTTGAAGCTTGAAATATGTGTAAATTTTATTCCAGGGTGCAAGATGAATTTTAAGTTGAATATTCTAGCGAGTTGCCACAATTATCTTCAAATGTTGCAAGTGTAATGGGGGAAAAAAGAGAGAGAGAGAGAGAGAGAGAGAGCTAACAAATAAAATAAATAAAATGTATATTTCAATCTGAATGTAATGTAATTCACATGTCAGCACAATGATATTGAATGTAATGTAAAAAATTTACTATATTTTTCATATAATTCTGTATATGTAGTATATGACAACAATGTAACTATCTCATGTAATGATTAATTGTAAATATTTGTATATTTATGTACTTACTATATCAAGAAATGTATTTTAAGATGTTAACGAGCTGCAAAGGACTTGTGCATGTAGCACATGATTCATATACATGGAACTGAAAATGCAAAGAAGAAACCAACGTGATGGAACACTGGTCAAGCAATATTTACGTAGTGTCAATATGCTTTGAAGTGTATGGTGTTGTGGAAGCCGGCAGGTCTTCAGGTTGGTGTAAAAGACAAGCTCATCACCTGTCGTAGGCAGTGAGGTGTTTCCTGTGCCCTCATTGACCATTTATACCCCGGTAGACGCCACCAACATTCGACTGCTGGAGATCACAATTTCGTGTTGACACATTGAACAGACTTTGGATTTTCTTCAAGTCACAGGCAAGAGATCCAGGCAGTACACACACACTCAGAATCCGATACTACGTTTAAAGACATTGGAGCAAAATAATAGAAACATTTATTGTTCGAATTAATTCCATTGTAAACACGAATCATGTGAACTGAATTCAAACGCTGTGCTAAGCAACGATAATACGCTGCAATTCAAAGACATTAATGTTACGACTCCTAAAGAAGATACACACCAAAAAGACTGTATACAAAGACTGATATGCAAAGAGCATTACGCTCAGAAATATTTTTTGTAATATGTAAATTTCTTATTTTCTCTTATATGTATGTATCTATGTAAATTTTCTATACTGCCACGCTCGCTTGCGGAGCGTGTCAGTAGAGGAGGCATTGTAATGGTACTTTGACTTCCGCAAAGTTATAATTTACGATCGCGCACACAGAAGAGCACTGCGCCAGCGACCGATTTTATAAATAATTTTGTTCTTTTTTTTTACTTTTGCGTAGTTTTTTTGTTTTTAAGAACTAATGGAGGTCTCTCTCTCTTGTCTTGATACGAAAGACGTGTATTTTTCCGTGATGTGTTGAATGTGATTTTGGTGAAAATTAGAATTACGTAGCAAAGCGATGTTGTTTCAATAGCTAATGAGGAGAAGATAATACAAGGGAATACTACACAAGCACACATGCAATCAGCACACACACAGGTACACATGCACAAATGCAGTCACTCACACACACACACACACACACACACTCACACACACACATACACACACACACACACACACACACACACACACACACACACACACACACATTCTTAACTCATGTTCTTGTGGGTGCAATGCAAAGCAGCTGAGAAGCCTGCTGTTTATGAGACAAAATGAATGCTTCATCTACAGACCTGAAGTTAATCGAGAAGAAGGGATTAGCGACCATAATGTCATTGTGCCTTATGTCAGTGGAAGTTGCAAAAATACCAAAGATACAGAGTAGAGTCTTATTGTTTGGGAAAGCAAATAAAAGTGTCATTAATGAATATCTTCATAGTCAGCTCCAAGCATTCACTGCAGGACACAAATATATTGATCATCTTTGGTCAGAATTTAAAGGTATTGTCCACCACGTGCCAGAGAAGTGTGTTCCTAGCAAAAATATATGGGAAGGAAAGGATGCACCTTGGTACAACAAACAAATTAGGAAGCTGCTGAAAAAGCAGAGAATTTTGCATAGTCGTTTTTAACTTATTCGCTGCCCCGCTGACAAACAGAAATTATGTGAAATGAAAGTAGTTGTCAAAAGGTCAATGAGAGATTCTTTTAATGAATTTGAAAGCAATGTTTTATCTGCAGATTCTAAAAATAACACCAAAAGATTTTGGTCGTACGCAAAATCTACGAACGCTACAAATAATTCAATATCTTCTCTTGCTGACAGTACAGGTGATGTAACGCATGATGGTTAACAGAAGGCCGAAATTCTAAACCTAGCTTCCATATACTAGTTTATGGTAGACGACTGCAGCACCATTCCCCCTTTCAATTACCGAACAAACGCAAGGATGGCTGACATAGTGTTTAATGTAGATGGGATTGTAAAACAGTTAAGATCCTTAGATGCCAGGAAGGCACTGGACCAGAAGGTATCCCCGTAAGATTATATGTTGACTATGCTCCAAATATAGCACCATTCTTATCCATAATCTATCAGAGATAATAGAAGTAGAGGAACATTCCACAAGTCTGGAAGAAGGCCCCGGTCATAGCGATCTATAAAAAGGGTAGAAAATCTGATGCACATAATTACCGGCCAATTTCACTGACATCTATTTGTTGTAGAATCAAGGAACCTATTTTATGTTCAGACATATTGAACTTTCTAGACTCTGAGAAGCTCGTCTGCAGAAACCAGCACGGTTTTAGGAAACATCAGTCATGCGAGACACAGCTGGACCTCTTTGTTCATTATATACAGCAGGCTCCCAGGTTGATGCCATATTTCTCGACTTTCGAAAGGTGTATGACTCACTTCCGCACTGTTGCTTGCTACAAAAAGTGTGAACTTACAGTCTATCCAGTGACATATGCGGTTGGGTAGAAAGTTTTCTAACAGACAGGGAGCAGTATGACATCCTGAATGGGGTAACTTCAACAGAAACAAGAGTAATTTCAGGTGTGCCCCAAGGCAGCGTAATAGGTCCTCTGCTTTTTACGATTTGCATAAACGATGTGTTTGATGGTATTGACAGTGGCCTTAGACTGTTTGCCAATGATGCTGTAGTCTACAGCAATGTAGTATCACACGAAAGTTGTGAACAAATCAATGAGGATTTGCAGAAAATAAATGCTTGGTGTAATGACTGGCAGTTATCTCTCAATATTAGTAAGTGTAACCTACTGCGTATAACAAGGCGAAAATTCCCATTAATGTATGAGCACAAAATAAATGCCCAGTCTTTGGAAGTGGTAATATCCATCAAGTATCTTGGTGTGACTGTTCGAAATGATCTCAAATGGAATTATCAGATTACACAAGGTACGGTCAAGGCAGTCTCTAGATTGCAGTTTATTGGTAGAATCCTGCAACGGTGCAGCCCTTCAACAGGAGAAGTGGCTTACAATACGTTAGTTCGTCCAGTATTGTTCTTCTGTGTGGGACCCTTACCAGTTGGGTCTGATTCAGGAGATTGAGAAGGTCCAAATAAGAGCGGCAAGATTCGTGACTGGTACATTTAGCCACCGCTAGAGCGTTACTAATCTCATAGAAAGTTTGGAGGGGAACACACGACGAGCTAAACGGAAGGGGCTGCTCACTAAGTTCCGAAAACCGATCTCTGCCGAGGATGCAGAGGTTATATTATTACCACCCACTTTGAAATCCCTCAATGATCACCATTCAAAGATAAGGGAAATTAGGGGTCGTACAGAGGCGTTCAGACAATCGTTTCTCCCTCGCGCGATTGGCGTGTGGAATAGAGGGGGGAAATATGACTTTCCCGCAAATTGTGCACTCCGCACACACCACTTGGTGGTTGGCGGAGTATATATATAAATGTGTATGTAGATGTACGTTACAGTCCGAAATATTGATCTAAATAAACCCCATTTTCCTGGACACACTGTCCACCTCACAACGCTGATGTATGCTAGCACACCATTTCATTTGCGTGTGACAGCATCACTATAATGTGGCTAAGAGCCAACGCCCATATTCTGATGTTGAAGACAGTGTGTTGCATGCACACAGGAGTTAAATGCAACAAAATTCTTTATATATTAAAGAAAATTAATAACAAGTAGATTCTCTCATTCTGTCAAGTAATACGTTACGGCGGATAAAAACAATTTCCAACAGTCGATCCAGCACTAACCCTCTTTTTCTACAAACGTAATCCAGTTAATACACTCAAAATAAACCTTAATACTGTGAAAAATGTGTGAGACCCTCGTTGATCTCTCCTATGGAATGAAGAAACATCAAATGAGAATTCTGAATTACCATAAAATCGCTAACAGCCAGCATATGATTTTGACCCACACAGTGCTACACTAGGCTTGGTCGAGGTGCTTCCCTTTGCCAGCTTTTAGTTTCTGCATCGGTTCGCACATACCCACAGTTTGATGTGGAATTCTCGGAAGATGCCACTTAGTTTTAAAGCACATGGAGCTCTGACAGAGGTCAAAGTCATGTCTAGAGATTCAAACAATCCAACAAAAGGGAAGGGAGTGCACCTGTACACTTGACTACATAGCAACCAAGCTTATCCACATTCAACATTTGGCTGTCACTACTCCTATTGTAAGGAACCTGATGCAAGCTGATTAGGATTACTGACATTGTAAGAGCCACCTCATTCCCTATTCTTTCTATTAGTGCACATTTTATGGAACTATTGCTTTATTATCAGCTGGCTGCCTCCAGTGCAAGAACTTCCCCGCTGCAGTATAACGTATGTTGTGGATGGCAGACCTACTGGAAGCCTGTATTCTCCTAGGGCAGTTACATATGCACATCTGTGCCTCAGTGGTTTTGGCCATATAAACGTGGAAAACACACGTCGTCTTCAGTGGGAGGAGATTCTGCGTTGTCTATGTGTGGTTGCTGGTTCCAACAGTGACGTCAACCTGTAAAGGTGTCCCTGAGGTGCAAACTGAGGACAACATCTTTCTACATCCAAGTGATCTGCGACAGGACACGGTGTGCCAGTCCGTCTGATGAATGGCGTTCCTGGCGCTGACGTCAGTAGGTATAATGAACGACTTGTGGTCCTCACGAAATATTACGCTTTCCACATGGAAATCTATCAGTTTCTCAGAAACTACTCTTCAATTTTCCTCTAACACAACATATACAGGTTGGTCCATTGATCGTGACCGGGCCAAATATCTCACGAAATAAGCGTCAAACGAAAAAACTACAAAGAACGAAACTTGTCTAGTTTGAAGGGGGAAACCAGATGGCGCCATTTCTGGCTCGCTAGATGGCGCTGCCATAGGTCGAACGGATATCAACTGCGTTTTTTAAGTAGGAACCCCCATTTTTATTACATATTCGTGTAGTGTGTAAATAAATATGAATGTTTTAGTTGGACTACTTTTTTCGCTTTGTGACAGATGGCGCTGTAATAGTCACAGATTTATAAGTACGAGGTATCACGTAACATTCCGCCAGTGTGGACGGTATTTGCTTCGTGATACATTACCCGTATTAAAATGGACCGTTTACTAATTGCGGAAAAGGTCGACAGCGTGTTGATGGATGGCTTTTGTGATCAAAATGCCCAACAGGCGTCTGCTATGTATGCTGCTCGGTATCCTGGACGACATGATCCAAGTGTCCGGACCGTTCGCCTGATAGTTAACGTTATTTAAGGAAACAGGATGCGTTCAGCCACATGTGAAACGTCAACCACGACCTGCAACAAATGATGATGCCCAAGTAGGTGTCTTAGTTGCTGTCGCGATTAATCCGCACATCAGTTGCAGACAAATTGCGCGAGAATCGCGAATCTCAAAAACGTCGGTGTTGAGAATGCTACATCAACATCGGTTGCATCCGTACCATATTTCTATGCATCAGGAATTGCATAGCGACGACTCTGAACGTCGTGTACAGTGCTGCCACTGGGCTCAAGAGAAATTACGGGACGATGACAGATTTTTTGCACGCGTTCTATTTAGCGACGAAGCGACAAAGCGACGAAGCGACGAAGCGTCACTCATCAACAGCGGTAACGTAAACCGTCATAATATGCATTATTGGGCAACGGAAAATCCACTATGGCTGCGACAAGTGGAATGGCTCTGAGCACTATGGGACTCGACTGCTGAGGTCATTAGTTGGTTCAAATGGCTCTGAGCACTATGGGACTCAACTGCTGAGGTCATTAGTCCCCTAGAACTTAGAACTAGTTAAACCTAACTAACCTAAGGACATCACAAACATCCATGCCCGAGGCAGGATTCGAACCTGCGACCGTAGCGGTCTTGCGGTTCCAGACTGCAGCGCCTTTAACCGCACGGCCACTTCGGCTGGCGACAAGTGGAACATCAGCGACCTTGGCGGGTTAATGTATGGTGCGGTATTATGGGAGGAAGGATAATTGGCCCCCATTTTATCGATGGCAATCTAAATGGTGCAATATACGCTGATTTTCTACGTATCGTCCTACAGATGTTACTACAAGATGTTTCACTGTATGACAGAATGGCGACGTACTTCCAACATGATGGCTGTCCAGCACATAGCTCGCGTGTGGTTAAAGCGGTATTGAATAGCATATTTCATGACAGGTGGATTGGTCGTCGAAGATACCATACCGTGGCCCGCGCGTTCACCGGATCTGACGTTCCCGGATCTCTTTCTGTGGGGAAAGTTGAAGGATATTTGCTATCGCAATCCACCGACAACGCCTGACAACATGCGTCAGCGCATTGTCAATGCATATGCGAACATTATGGAAGGCGAACTACTCGCTGTTGAGAGGAATGTCGTTACACGTATTTCCAAATGTATTGAGGTTGACGGACATCATTTCGAGCATTTATTGCATTAATGTGATATTTGCAGGTAATCATGCTGTAACAGCATGGGTTCTCAGAAATGATAAGTTCACAAAGGTACATGTATCACATTTGAACAACCGACATAAAATGTTCAAACGTACCTACGTACTGTATTTTAAGTTAAAAAATCCTACCTATTATCAACTGTTCGTCTGAAATTCTGAGCCATATGTTTGTGACTATTACAGAGTCATCTATCACAAAGTGAAAAAGTGGTCCAACTAAAACATTCATATTTCTTTACGTAGTACACGAATATGTAATAAAAATGGGGGTTCCTATTTAAAAAACACAGTTGATATCCGTTTGACCTATGGCAGCGCCATCTAGTGGGTCAACCATAGCGCCATCTGGTTTCCCCCTTCAAGCTAGACAAGTTTCGATCTTTGTAGTTTTTTCGTTTGACACTTATTTCGTGAGATATTTGGCTCAGTGGACCACCCTATATATGAACTTCATTAATGGCAGTGATACCCTCCAGAATACTATCTGCCTCTACATGTTACTTGCTACTGTGCCACATTTTGGATTGCTGTATGTACAATTATTAATAGGACACTGGTTAAACTTATGATTTAGTTAGAAAAATACCACCCACATCAGGTAAGGAAAGAAATTTGTTATACACGTTTTCTTTATGACATGTGGTGTGTGTGTAAAAAACACACCATATGTCATAAAGAAAGCGTGTAAACCGTGTGAGGATGAATCACTACGATTCGAAACCGGTAATGGTATCCTTTGAATAAAAGTACTGAAAGTAAATTTGTGGCTGGTTGCTGCCCTGAGAATGTTTTTTGACAAAGGAACGTCTACTAAATATCTGGGCATAATGTAGCAAACTGATATGAAATGAAACGACAACGTGAGGACAGTATTATAGGAAACTGTTCCTTGCCTGTAAAGGTGACAGTGTATAGAACACTAGCTCAACCAATTCTTGAATACTGCTCGAGTGTTTTGGATGCCCACCAGGTTATATTAAAGGAAGTCGTCCAAGCAAGTAATGGGCGTGGTGCTAGATTTGTTAATAGTAGTTTCGATCAACACACAAGTATTGTGGAGATGCTCAAATGGCAATCCCTGAAGCGAAGAGGACACATTTTCCGCGAAACACTAAAGAGGAAATGTAGAGAACAATTTTTTTCACCTAACTACAGATCGGTTCTACTACTTCCAACGTACATATTCCGAAAGGATCACGAAGGAAAGCTAATAGAATTTATGGCTCTTATGGATGGATGTGCACAATCGTTTATACCTCGCTCCATTTGTGAGCAGACAGGAAAGGAAATGACTAGTACAACTGGAACATGGTATCCTGCGCTTTGCGCCATATGGTTACCAGTGGAGTATGTATATAGATGTAGACGGATGTACATGTACACTATGTGATGAAAAGCATGCAGACACTCCCAAAAGCATACGTTTTTCATACTAGGAGCATTGTGCTGTCACCTATTTCCAGGTACTCCATATCAGCGACCTCAGTAGTCGTTTGACATCATGAGAGAGCAGAGCGGGGCGCTCCGCAGAACTCACGGACTTCGAACGTGGTCAGGTGATTGTGTGTCATTTGAGTCATACGTCTGTATGCGAGATTTACGCACTCCTAAACATCCCTAGGTCCACTGCTTCCGATGTGATAGTGAAGTGGAAACGTGAAGGTGACACGTACAGCATAAACGCATACAGGCCGACCTTGTCCAAGCTGTGTCAGGATCCACAGCAAGTACTATGACAGTTAGGTGGGAGGTGAAAAAACTTGAATTTCACCATCGAGCGGCTGCTCATAAGTCACACATCATGCCACTAAATGCCAAACGACACCTCGCTTGGTGTAAGGAGCGTAAACAAGGACAATTGAACAGTGTGAAAACATTGTGTGGAGTGAAGAATCACGGTACAGAATGCGGCGATCCGACGGCAGGGTGTTGGTATGGCGAATGCAACGTGAAAGTCATGTGCCAGGGTGTGTAGTGCCAACAGTAAAATTCGGAGACAGTCGTGTTATGGTGTGGTCGTGTTTTTCATGGAGGGGGCTTGCACCCCTTGTTGTTTGGCGTCGCACTATCACAGCACAAGGCAACATATTTTATGCAGCTTCTTGCTTCCCACTGTTGAAGAGAATTGCACCTTTCAAGACGATCGAGCACCTGTTCATAACGCTCGGCCTGTGGCGGAATGATTACACGATAGTAACATATCTGTAATGGGCTGGTGTGCACAGAATCCTGACCTGAATCCCTTAGAACACCTTTGGGACGTTTTGGAACGCCGACCTCGTGCCAGGCCTCGCCGACCGACATCGATACCTCTCCTCAGTGTAGCACTCCGTGGAGAATGGGCTGCTATTCCGCAAGAAACCTTCCAGCACCTGATTGAACCTGTCTCTTTCGAGAATGGAAGCTATCATCAAGGCTAAGGGTTGGCCAACACTATATTGAATTCCAACATTGCCGGTGGAGGGCGCCATGAACTTGTAAGTCGTTTTCAGCCAGGTGCCCGGCTACTTTTGATCACATTGTCTAGATATCACCTCATTAGAACTACAGTGGCTAATATGTCTGACATGATGGTGAAATATGGAGATGTATTTTGTATCTCGCGCCACTCTATGAAGTTGTTGAAAAGAAAAGTTTACTGAACAACATTATGAGTATAATGGAAGTCGTTATTCAAAAGTAATCACCAGAGACCAGAGCACAATTATCCCGCTGTCCCACTGTTTCACGAAACGAATGATTTCCTGGTTCTGGACTTCCTGTGGCTGCGACAGGAGCCAGTCATACGCTTTGCCCTTCAACTCATCGTCAGAGTTGAAACGCTTTCTGATTTTGTTTCTCTTTTTTTAGTGGACCAAAGACTTGGAAGTCGCAGGGCGACAGTGACCGAGGTTTAGGGTAGGTGATGAAGCTGCTGCCACATGAACTTGGCCATTACATTTCGTGTGATCTTGTTGACGTGTGACTTGCGTTACCGTGGAGCAGAATCGCTCCCTCCTACAGCAGGCTGTCTGTTCTGGATGGACTTGCGTAGGATACATAGTGTCTCACAGTACACGTCACTATTAATGGTTTGTCCGTATTCGACGGATTAGGTGAGTACCGGACCTCGAACATCCAAAACACTGTGAACTTCACCTTGCCTGTTGACGGCACAGCTTTGAATTTTTTAAGGGGAGGAGATAAGGTTACATACGCACCCCTACAGGTATCATCACGTTTTCCCAAAGTGGCTGATGCATATTTCATCTGGTTTGGTTCTTACGACCCTTTTCATCTTTTCATTTGAATACTGCTTACACAAATGACAACTGGCCATCATTTATGTGAATTTGTGTGATTGAGTTAAAGAACTACCTACTAGAAAGAGACGACATGGTAGTGAATGTGTATCTCAGAAGAATATCGCTGGCTGAAAAGTTTATGGAAGGGTCTTTCTCCACCTGCTGTACAGAGCATGATGAAAGAAGTCTGTATCAGCTGGAGAACTGGGCGTCGCTCTGGGAAGAGACCGACACCACCACAGGTGGTTGATGAAATCACTGTGGCTGTGGCAGACAACGCTGCACACAATTCTCAATCGTTAGGCAGTCTTTGTCTTGTGTCATGAAAGTTGAACATCCAGTGGTCCACTACATGGAACGTGCTTCGAACCATTATCTGAGCATGAAGTTCCTCCGTCCGGTGTCTGCAGCTCGTGATCGTGTGGTAGCGTTCTCGCTTCCCACGCCCGGGTTCCCGGGTTCGATTCCCGGCGGGGTCAGGGATTTTCTCTGCCTCGTGATGACTGGTTGTTGTGTGCTGTCCTTAGGTTAGTTAGGTTTAAGTAATTCTAAGTTCTAGGGGACTGATGACCACAGATGTTAACTCACATAGTGCTCAGAGCCATTTGAACCCTCTGTACGGTGAACGTGTCACTGTTTGGAGTAGCTTCATGGCCATGTTCATCATTGGCTCGTTTCTTTTTTGAACAGGCTGGCGCTCAAGGACCAAAGACATGCTGTGTGACTGGCCAGCATTACTGCGATATGACTCGCCAGCACGTCATACCCGCCCTACAGGAGAGAGATGTTTTGAACTCAACAGTTTTCACCCAAGATGGGGCCCTAGCGCACATCACTCGTGAAGTTCACCTGCTTCTCCGAAACACCTTTGGAAACGGTCAAATTATCTACATCTACATCTACATTTATACTCCGCAAGCCACCCAACGGTGTGTGATGGAGGGCACTTTACGTGCCACTGTCATTACCTCCCTTTCCTGTTCCAGTCGCGTATGGTTCGCGGGAAGAACGACTGTCTGAAAGCCTCCGTGCGCGCTCTAATCTCTCTAATTTTACATTCTTGATCTCCTCGGGAGGTATAAGTAGGGGGAAGCAATATATTCGATACCTCATCCAGAAACGCACCCTCTCGAAACCTGGCGAGCAAGCTACACCGCGATGCAGAGCGCCTCTCTTGCAGAGTCTGCCACTTGAGTTTATTAAACATCTCCGTAACGCTATCACGGTTACCAAATAACCCTGTGACGAAACGCGCCGCTCTTCTTTGGATCTTCTCTATCTCCTCCGTCAAACCGATCTGGTACGGATCCCACACTGATGAGCAATACTCAAGTATAGGTCGAACGAGTGTTTTGTAAGCCACCTCCTTTGTTGATGGACTA
This sequence comes from Schistocerca americana, assembly GCF_021461395.2. NCBI lineage: Eukaryota > Metazoa > Arthropoda > Insecta > Orthoptera > Acrididae > Schistocerca > Schistocerca americana. Next base: position 131,774,272 of record NC_060129.1, on the reverse strand, counting down.
CATTTCCTAAGCACTCTCCCAATGAATCTCAACCTGGTACCCGCCTTACCAACAATTAATTTTATATGATCATTCCACTTCAAATCGTTCTGCATGCATACTCCGAGATATTTTACAGAACTAACTGCTACCAGTGTTTGTTCCGCTATCATATAATCATACAATAAAGTATCCTTCTTTCTATGTATTCGCAATACATTACATTTGTCTATGTTAAGGGTCAGTTGCCACTCCCTGCACCAAGTGCCTATCCGCTGCAGATCTTCCTGCATTTCGCTACAATTTTCTAATGCTGCAACTTCTCTGTATACTACAGCATCATCCGCGAAAAGCCGCATGGAACTTCCGACACTATCATGCGATCGTTCCCGAATGCTTGGCCAGCACGATCACTTGATCTCACTCCCTATGATTTCTGGTTGCGGGGCTACCTGAAGGACAGAGTTTACCAGGGGAACGTTCAGACTTGTGCTGATCTGAAGCGAAGCATTTCAAAGGTGATAGCCACCATATCTATGAACATGCTTCGTTTTGCTGTTCAGAATGCAATACTGTGCTTTCAGACTCTTCTGGACACTGATGGGCACCTTATTGAGCACCTTTTGCGGATGTAATGGTATTGGTATCTAATGGTATGCTGTACCGTAGCAGCACATTAGAAGTGTTTGAATGATAGGTGATTTTGCGTTATTTCTCTGCTCCATGTCCAACCAAGTTTGGTCCTCATTCGTCAATTAGTTTCTGTATTATAACATGTTGAATAGGGAAAGTCTAATTATAACCACCCAGTACATAACGGGTGAGGGAGTGCAGGCTGTTGACACATGGTTGATGACAGGTGGGCCTTTGGGTCATGCTTAGGTAGCATAATGGCAACAACTCGCGAGAAGTGGGAAATCCGGGTTTGAGTTGCGGTCTGGTACGTATTTTCGTTGTCGTAATTCCATCATACAACTAATGGTTGTCCATATTCGCAACTACAAATACATTTCATGCGTATCAATTACCTGCTGACTTCCCCTGGTAGCTGAGTGGCAGTCAGCCTTCAGCGGCGCAGCGGTTCGGACGGTGTTTACGTCCCTGCCGCTCGTTTGCGCGAGAGGTGTTTACGTTAAGTGTGTAGCGGTGTGCCGCGGTATACATAGAACGAATCATGGCCTTGTCGTTCCGCAAATCGACACTGAAATTTAGTTTTGTTAACGAATATGCTCGGCCGAAGGCTTACGAGATCGAACGTTATTTACGGGACGAGGCGAAAATCGAACCTGACGTTCTAGTTGGAATACACTTATCTATAGTCAGCAGCGTGGTCTATGTCAAGCTCATAAATGAAGCGGGATGTGACGAACTACTACTTCGACACCGACAAGGACTTCGTTTCCGTCATTCGGACGGCAATTTTGGAGCGGTCACAGTTGAACACGCCGGCATGGGACTCCGAACGATCCGCGTCTTTGAGCTTCCATTCGAAGTGCCAGAAGAATTAGTGACCGACGCCCTGCGTCCTTACGGAACGGTCCTATCCCACGTGGCTGTAAAATGGGCGAGTTCCAAGACGTATCCTGTCCTCAATGGCGTCAGATAAATACGGATCGAACTCCGAAAATACTTGTACATCGCCAGTTGTAGGGCGATTGTCATCTACGACGGACAACCAAGGAAGTGCTCTGGGTGTGGGAAGGAGGACCACGTACGCTCTGAGTGTGCTCAACGAAGGTTATTACAGCTACCACGGGATGATCCACCCCTCACGCCGCATCCGACTGTGCTCCCCATGACTTACGTCGCCGCATTACGCGATGACGTGGGCCGCGAGACAGACACGTACCAGAACACACAGACAGCGACGGATCGTGGCGAGCCACAGAAAGACGACGTTGCGGTGGACCGCCTGCAGCAGTCACAGGACGCTTGCGGCCCCTTCAGATAGGGCACTTAGAGACGTGGATAATACGACGGCGCACGATTCCGACGCCCCCCACGAACAACTGGAGACTGTGCTGACATCTGATTCCGAGGTCCGGCAACGTAAACAGCGATCACCAAAACGCCGGAATAAGCGCCGCCTCAAGGTGGAGAACGACGACTCTGATCTAGCAGACAATTCTGAGACGTTTACGGGTACAGAGCAGACGACCATGGATATAGAAGAACTGCCTAGCGTGGATGCAATGGTGGCCAGCGGGACGGCGGCACGACCTACCGCTGACGAAGCTCCAGACACAGCGAAGGAGTTCGACCGACGGCAACAGGCTACAGAGGAGGCTACGGCGCCTGCACCGCACGATAACGATGGGACACTAGGGAACTGGTCAGAAGAGCCACCCCCGTGGGGACCACATGATGCCAGAGGAACTGCTTCCACGCACTCTCCCGGTGTAAGACCGGAAGACTGCACGGAATAACGGCAGACCATATGAGGGGACGGTTGGGGACGTTAGTACGACAGCAGGCTATGTATGGAAGAATTAGCGACTGTACGGTACCCTATCTACGTTGAAAGCCATGCAACAAGCTTATCGCGTAGGGTCTGTTAACATCAATAGCACTGGGTCGCCGGTAAAAATCAAGATGCTCAGTGACATGATAAAGGCTGCGGATTTAGACATAGCACTATCACAGGAAGTTCGGGTACTTCCCCCCTCGGACTTTTACGGTTACGACATTTACTGTTCCCCGTGTGACGAGAAACGCGTTGGCACAGCTATACTATTAAAGGAAGGGATACGTGCTGACGAAGTAGAGTATTTGCCTTTTGCCCATGGTACGGCCGTGACCATAGGTGGAATACGTTTGATCAACATATACGTACTTCTTGCTCGGATAAAAGAGACAGAGCAGATTTTTACGCCCGTTGTTCCAGGGACGACACGATGGTTGCATACTCGGCGGAGATTTTAATTGTGTGCTCGACAGAAAGGACCAACAACCTAACTATACTACTAGCCAAGAACTTAGGGAGCTGGTCAACGGGATGGAATTAGTCGATACATGGGACCTAAAGTATCGCAACCAACCAGGATATACATTTTTTACTAGCCACTCCGCGGGCTGTTTGGATCGGATCTACGTTTCAAAGGCGTTAGCAATGTCGACGATGTATGTAGGAATATGACCGACAGCGTTTACGGGCCACGAGGCATTTATTTGTACGGTTCACCTTGATAGACAGCAGGTATGGAGACGGAGGGGTAATTGGAAGATGAACGTCTCCCACCTGCGAGATGCAGAATGCCGACGCATGGTGGAGGACGCGTGGCATGGCTGCCTCCGTCGACGAAATTCTTTCTGTTCTGTCCTGCAGTGGTGGATCGAGTGCACGAAGCCAGCTTACGAAGGACGTTAATAGGTTACGGGAAGGAGGTTTCTCAATGACAGCGCACGACCACTGAGTTTTACTTTACGGCTCTCCGGGAACTGTTAGCTCAACCACCTACACCAGAACGCCAGACGGCCGTCCACCGAGTTAAGGCGAAGCTGATACAAGTTGCGACGCTGAGGATGACAGGTACGATGATACGTGCGAGGTCGCAGGATTTCCTGCCCAACGAGGTTCCCTCGATGCATTATGTGATAAAAGAAAGGCGAAGAAGACGAAGGAATTTAATAAATGAGATCGATCTCGGCGATGGCCGTCGTTTCACAACTCAAAGGGGCATAACTCAGGCGTTCACGGATCGTTTTAGCAGATTCTGTGCGAGCAACGGGGAGGGTCAGAGGGAGCTGGGGAATGTCCTGGAAGAGGTCCCAGACGCGACGAGTGTGAACGGGGAAGCGGACGGGTTATCTGATATTACGTGTGAAGAGCTGGAGGAAGCGATTACAAGAGGTGCCGGCAACAAGTCCCCAGGTCCAGACGGATTCCCGTTGGAATTTTACCGTGCCTTTGTGACCATTATGACGCCTATGTGGCTATGCATGTTTAATGAGCTTCTACGGCAAGAAGTACCGGTTCACATTCAATTAACGGAAGGGCTCATGATACCGATACCAAAGCCCCGTGGTGGTAAACTGCCTTGTGATTATCGCCCCTTGACCCTCCTTAATAGTGACTACAAGATCTTCATGCGCATCCTGGTTCAAACGGCTCTGAGCACTATGGGACTTAACATCTATGGTAATCAGTCCCCTAGAACTTAGAACTACTTAAACCTAACTAACCTAAGGACATCACACAACACCAAGTCATCACGAGGCAGAGAAAATCCCTAACCCCGCCGGGAATCGAACCCGGGAACCCGGGCGCGGGAAGCGAGAACGCTACCACATGACCACGGGCAGTAGATTTCGAACATGCTTTTGATCGCGTGGATCATGGGTACCTCGCGGCGGTGATGAACAGGATGCGTGTCCCGCCATTATTGACCACTGCTGTGATGTGGCTGCTGCACGGTGCCAGATCAGCGATGGTGGTCAACAGAGGGAGAAGTGAGTATTTTAAGATCTTCAGAGCAGTCAGACAGGGTCGCTCCTTGTCGATCCTCCTTTATGCGATCGCCTTAGAACCGTGCCTGCAGGTCTTCGCCGCCGTCTTACCGGGATCTCCCTACGGCATTTATCATTCAAATGCAGAGCATACGCGGATGACATTGTGTTCCTCGTACGGAATGAGGGGGAGACTCAAGCAGCACTGGATTGCCTACAGACGTATGGGATGGCAGCTGGAAGTGTGGTCAACTACCGAAAATCACAATTCATGCATGTGGGGCGTGGACTAGAACCAGGAACGGAAGGACCGTTACCTGCGGTGCAAACCCTCCGCTGTTTGGGTATCACCTTTCATAAAGAGACAGCGGGAACGGCTGCGGACAACTACCGAAGGCTGTTACTCAGAGCTCGCACGGCAGTGCGACTAAACGCCCTACGGTCGATGGATATGCTGCAGCGAGTGTTACTCGTCAACCTTTATCTCGCGCCCATGATGTGCCACCTGACGCACCTTCTCCCCATAACGCGCACGATGGCTATGCGAATTCAGGCGGCTTTTGGGTACTATGTATGCCTGGGACAACTTTTTAAGGTACAGTACAACAGGCTTACCTTCCCAGAGCGAGAGGGGGGCGTTGGTTTAGTGAACGTGCACGAGAAGGCGCGTGCCATATATATTAATACTATGCTCAAACGGTGGCGCAACGGGAATCACTCGCTTACGGCGACGATCATCGAAGAACTCGTACCAACATCGCATCTTCCTCCAGTCAGTGTCGGCCATATATCGCCACCGTTAACGTATGTGCGCACGTTCATCGTGGAACACGGTTACGTTCGAGAGCGTTTACAGACGTCCCGGCAGTCGACATCGAAGGACGTTTACCATATGCTTCTTCGACAGATCGCCCGGAATAGGGTGGAACGAAAACATACAGCTGTTAACTGCCACGTGGTGTGGCGCACGGTCCACCACCCCCACCTACCTACAACAGCCAGATCAACATGGTACATTGTCGTGAACCGAAAATACCCTACGAATGATAGAAAGTACGCAATACATTTGGCGGATTCGCCCATGTGTCAGCAATGAGGCGTGCTGGATACGGACGACCATCGGCTGGTCTGCGGCGAGGCATTGGCTGTCTGGACTCTCGCAAGAAAGATAATAGCGTTCATGCGACGCACTATCTATACAGCAGTCCCTTTTGACATAGTATTTTTTCCAGAGTGAACGTGTTTTCCGCGTCATAAGACGAACGCAGTGGCGTGGATCACAGGTACGACGGTCCATTACATCTATAGAGACGCACGTACGAACGTACTGAACGTCCTAGATTACTGGCAATACTGGCAAGAAGAACACACAAAACTATTAGGGCTACAAAGGTACAAGGATTGGTATGCCAATTTCCTAGTAACGGTTTTCACGGACCCGCCGTATACTTGGGGTGTGCCGGGTGCGCAAAGATGAGCGGCGGTGCTGTCGTTGTGAAACCGACCAAGTAACGTGATCGGCTAAGAACACCATGCGAGTATGCGACCTAGGAAAAGCTAACGCTTGCACGGTTAGCAAATGGATGTACTTCAAATTTTGTTTTCATATCTATAAATACTTTTCTTTAGTGTGCCGGAGGCGGCCCCACTTTGATTTTGTTGTTACTTCACGCTGCATGGTAGAACGGCAGCGAGGTTCCTTCCAGGACAGTTATCATGTGTCAGGACGTACTTTGTTTATTTTGTGAATAATAAAGGTTTCTGTTTCTCCTACCTTCCTTAATAAAAAAAAAAAATAATAAAACATCCTCACTCCTGACAAAAAAAGTGGTTACCTAGTTTAAAAAAGAAAGATGGATAAAAAAAAGATTGATAGGCTGTGAATCCTAAGGGCCCGGGTTCGATTCGCAGCTAGGTAGGAGATTTTTTTTCCGCTCGGGGACTGGGTGTTGTGATGTCCTAATCATCATTTCATCCCCATCGACTCGCAAGTCGCCGAAGTGGCGACAAATCGAAAGGCTTGCACCAGGCGAGCGGTCTACCCGACGGGGGGCCCTCGCCAGGCGACGTCTAATTACCAACTAGGTCTATGACCAAAATGGCATTTAACTAATGGTCCACTAACATTATCAACATCGTTATAACTTATGAGTCGTCCGGAGTCAGTGTTCACGGCAGAATTATCACCAAAAATGTCACATCGACAGAGATGACTCCTCCCAGCAATGTTACACGCAACTGACGCGGAAGCACGTATTGCAACATTAAAAGGACACCAGGTGTCTGCGTGAAAAGGGTTCATCACGAGAAATCTCACGAAATCAGCTTGCACGGTTGGCAAAGGATACGTCTAAGCACCAGAAACAAAAATTAACTACGGAATAATCCCATATCATGGAACTGGTCTAAACGTTCTCCATCCCTACTAACGTCCGTATTTTCTCATTCCAGTTCACACCACTTTGCCACATTGTCCCTTGATATTTAATCGATGTCCCTTTCTCAGCCAGCACCCCCATTGATACTGTGCTCTTGCATTAACACATACTTTACTAGCTGCTATTCGTCACATCAAATAAAATTCATTCTAAGCCATCTTGTATATTTCTGCAGGCATTATGCGATGACACTTTCCCATACACTACAGTCTCACCAACACACAGTCGCAGATTTCTGCTGTCAGATCACTTACGTATAAGGAATACAAAAGCGGTCCTATCACACTTCCTCACACTGTAGCCTCATCTCTGCTGAAAACTAGCAGTCGAGGTCAACACAACTGGTGGCTCTTTTTACCCTTCTTCTACACAAGACTCACCAGTGCTTTATTCCAGTCCCTCGTGACTTCGATGTGGAAGAGCGATTGGCGATAAATGTGAGTTAATTAAAGGGACCATAAAGTGAAGTATCCGCTGTAAAATTCCATCCAGACCTGGCGGATTACTTGATTTCAACTCCTTCAGCTGATTCAGTACAGCGGAGGTGGCTACTACTACGTCCTCCATACGGGCATCTGAGTGCCTTCAAACGACAATATGTTGTTGCTGTTGGGATGTTTAAGGGGAACTAAACAGCTTAGGTCATCAGTCCCGACAATATGTCAAAGTAATCTTCCTGTGTGGTTGATATCCTGTACATGAAATTTAAAACTTCTGCTTTCATTTTCATCTCATTTATTGGGACATCGTACCTGTCAATGAGTGACTCGATTGAAACTCTCGACCCATTTAATGATTAGTCCCAACTTAAATCATGTACTGTGTTAGATTTTTCGCTAAGACTTGGCTGTCTAGTTTGTTGTGTGCATCGTACGTCAGTGTTCTGATAGACACATGAATTGCTACTAAATTTGGGTTGTGGACATTTATGCGTTCTTTTTCGATCACTCTAGCCTCCCTCGGCATTTTCTGAGTTTTGTTATTCAACCATGGTTGGTCTTTTACAAGCTTAATGCATTTATAGGCACATTTACGATTTGTGCAGAAACCAAATGGTAGTTATAAGAGTCGAGGGGCATGGAAGGGAAACAGTCGTTGGTAAGGGAGTGAGACATGGTAGTAGCCTATCCCCAACGGTAATAAATCTCTGTATTGAGCAAGTAGTAAAGGAAACAAAAGAACAATTTGAAATAGGAATTAAAATCCATGGAGAAAAAATAAAAACTTGGAACATTGCCGATGACATTGTAATTCCGTCAGAGACAGCAAAGGACCGAGGAAGGTCAGTTGAACGGAATGGACAGTGTCTTGAAAGAAGGATATAAGAGGAACATCAACAAAAGCAAAACGAGAATAACGGAAAGTAGTCGAATTAAATCAGGGGGTGGTGAGGAAATTAGACTAGGAAATGAGACACTTAAAGTGGTAGATGAGTTTTGCTATCTGGGGCGCAAAATGAATAATGGTCGAAATAGAGAAGATAAAAAATGTAGACCCAGCAATGGCAAGGAAAGGGATTCTGAAGAATAAAAATTCGTGAACGTTGAGTAGGGATTTAAGTGTCAGGAAGTCTTTCGTGTGGAGTTTATGGAAGTGGAACATAGACGATAAATAGTTTATACAAGAAGATAGTAGTAGTTTTTAAAATGAGGTGGTACATAAGAATGCTGAAGATTAGATGCGTAGATCATGTGACTAATGCTGAGAAGAGTAATTTGTGGTACACCTTGACTAGAAGAAGGGTTCGTTGTTAGGATATATTCTGAGGCATCAAGGGATCAGCAATTTAGTACTGGAGGGAAGCGTGGAGGGTAAAAATGGTAGAGGGAGACCAAGAGATAAATGCACTAAGCATATTCAGAAGGATGTAGGTTGTAGTAGTTACACGGAGATGAAGAAGCTTGCACAGGATCGAGTAGCATGGAAAACTGCATCAAACCAGTCTTGGGACTGAAGACCACAACAAGAACAACACCTCCCTTGGACTATTTACAGTCAGTCTACACTTTACTCAAAATTCCTCTATGTCCATTCAATCGGAACTAAATATTGTATAATAATTATCTGAGTAGGATGCTAACAATTGTACTACTTAATGATCTGTCCAGTTTAAATACACTCTATATCTTCTTGATGAACTTCAGTTATCATTGATACTGCAACGACTTAATGATCGCAAGTATCATATCCCTAATGATACTAACCATAAGATCACACCCAACTTTAGTTTCGACATCTAAAATATTTCCATTGCTTGTGGTTTGTTGAACCAGTCGCTGAAGACAGTTTTCAGAGAACATTTGCACTGAGCACCGAAAGCAGTGTAGGGGGACTAAAATATGCTGACAGTGACTTGGGTTGCGCTGGGCTTACAAACGCGGACCTGGGCGTTCCAGAGTGGTCGAGCAGGGGGTGCGGAGTATGGAGGCAATTCTTGACAACACTGTACTGGAGCCACCTGGTAGTTGAAGGAAAAGCCAGGAGTATGCAGAGCAGCATTCGCTCCCAACATGTGGACGAACATGACCTACTCGTCACACTGCAAGTTCGACTGGATGAGCAGACACAATCTGTTAAATCACCTGTCGTTTAAACATTCATTGCTATGATCAGCAGTTCAGTCTCATTACGCTTAAAGCTCCTTTGAATTAAAAAATAAAATGGGCGAATATTATTCATCAGACTTAAAGGCGGAGTGAGACGAAAAGTGCTGATGGCGACTTGGACTGCACCAGGCCTGCAAAAGTGGACCTCGGCGTTTCGGAGGGGTTGAGGGGGGTTGGGGTGCGGAGAACGGATGCAGTTCTTGGCAACACCGTACTCAAGCCACCTAGTAGTTGAAGGTAAGGCTGGGAGTATGCAGAGCAGCATTGGCTCCCAACATGTGCACGAACATGAGCTACTTGTCACACAGCGAGTATGACTGGATGGAGCTGCAAAATCCCTTGTGCTTCAAACATTCATTGCTATGATCACCAGTTGAATCTCATTTCGCTTAGAGCCGCTCCATTCTTAAAAAAAGAAAATGTGCAAATATTTTTCATCAGACTTTAGGGACTCCACAGCTCCTTTCCAGCACTTCGTCAAAGACGGCGCCCCTTCAGAATTTCGACAAAATCACCTTCACCATCATATCGGAAACAGTGGACCTAGGGATGTTCAGAAGTGTGGAAATCTTGCGTACAGACGTATGACACTAGTTACACCCAATCACCTGAGCACTTTCGAAGTCTGTGAGTTCCATGGAGCGTCCCATTCTCCTCTCTCACGATGTCTAATTACTACTGAGGTCGCTGATATGGAGTACCTGGTTGGAGGTGGAAGTACAAACGTATGTTTTTGGTGGTGTCTGGATATGTTTGACAACATAGTGTAGAATATGTACTGAATGTAGCACTATTTTCATCAGATGATGGTTTTAGCTTGTGTGTCATCGATGGGTCTGTAGGACACACAGATGGTCAGATCTTAGTTGCTACATATTACTTTGTGTTATTCCATACCTGGTATCTAAAGGAAACAAAAAAATAAATCTCAAGTACGAAGAAACTAAAAATAAAAACAGAAAAGGACATACTCTGCCAGACACCTAGAAAGACGACGTCGGTTTTGATCCAGTGATGTCATGTACTAAATGGTGGATAGTGGATGTACTGATAATGGTTTCAGTGTCATTGGGCAACATATAGCTTAGCGCCATAGCTAATAGGGTGTCATCTGAGTGTACCCTATAACAGTGAATACTCACAGCCAGAAGGTTGAGAGTGGTACAAACGTTTTAAGCAAGCAGACAATGATATCACAGAGACACACTTGTTCTTCCTGCAGCCAACTGAGCGAATTTGGAAGGGGTCAAATTGTGGGCTTTTGAGTGGCGGGATTGTCCTTTTAGAGAACTGCCACATAACGTGGACGTATGGCATCAATTGCTTTCGATGCAGATATCGGTAGTCAGCTGAATATTCTCACACTCATAAATGCAGTCTTGGATGTCCATGCAGCACAGACGCCCGTCTGGATCGTAGTATTTTAAGGGCAGCAGTGGTGGATCGTACAGCTACCACACTACAGATAAGAGATCTTGTGAGCCCACATGTGTCAACACGTACTGTTGTGAACTGGTTATTAGCAGTGGGGCTGCAGGCATGCACACCTCTAGCCCATCTTCCATTTGTGAACACGATCGACATGCATATGCATGACTCGACTGGTGCTGTCAGAGGATCGTTTGGAGCAGGGAATGACGCATTGTGGTCTCCAGCGATGAAAGTGGATTATGCCTGCATGCAAGTGTTGGTTATTTGTGCATACAATATAGATATTGTGAGTGCTACATTGTAGAGTGAATTCGTCCAAGACACTCTGGTCCTACCCCAGATGTTATGGTCTAGGTTGTGACAAGCTGCAGTTCTCGTTCACCTTAGGCGTTTCTGAAAGGGATGCTACTCAGCACTCAGTATTAGCAGAATGTTGTTAGACCTTTTCTTTTTCCATTCTTGCATCAGAAATATGATGTGTTATTCCAACAGGACAATGCACACCAGCATTCTGCCTGTAAATCTCAATATACTCAGTTCTGTATTCTGCCCACTCATCTAACGTAGGGTGCCTAGGAAAGCTGCTTCCTCGGATTGCTAGACAATAATTCAACCAAATCGTATTAATGGAGTTCATTATAAAACTTAACGAGATATTGACGTAGCGACAGATGAACATAAGCAAGCTCTTCAGTACACATAATTCGTAATACAAGTGAACGGATACAGTTTTTACGTCACTGCTGTAGCGTTTGTAGGTCGGCTCGAGTTCAACACAGGCCACAGCCAGGCGGAGCAGCGCTTGTATTCTTCTCACGTAGAGGGCACTCTTGTATCAGTGCCGTACGTCCGTCAGTGTGCTATTGGCTGACGCCGCCTCACAGCCCTCTCTGCCGTAACGTTCCTGGCCGATGTGCCAGCGCTTCATATTACACTGAAACGCTCTGTAAGACACGGAGCAACTTCCCTCCCGGCATAATACCCAGACAAATCTCCTAGGGAGCAAGTGTGGGATATGAATTATGAGACTCGTCAACTAACAACTCATACAGAACTACACAAACAGGTCGAGCTGATGTGGCATAACATACCCCAGGACAGTATTCGCCATCTGTTCAGTTGACTGGACGCAAGAGTCAGCACCTACATTGGTGCTGTGGAGGCTAAAGCATGTACAAATGTGGGTGTTTCACTGTGGTCGATGCCTGGTACCACAGAACTGTCTGTGCTATCAATCTTTAAGTGTAATCATTTCATGTACCCCATATGCACTGTTGCAACAATAAAGCTTGAACGAAATGGAAACTTCTTAAGTGGTGCACTATTTTTTCCCATAGTGTATTATAACAGCGATATATTATGAGAGGACGTTGCCGTGTATGATGCCATTTCTTTGGGACTACAGGTTGCGTAGAAAGGGGGAAAAGAACATCCGAGTGCTCTGAGAACACAAGGGGACTGGGCCTAATTGGGCCACTTTAAAGTGACAACTGCATATCGCGTTACGTCTTTATCATAGTACTTTAATATTGCATGACAAAGTGAGTAGGCAGCAAATAAACGGGATCTCTTCAAATCATTATGCACAGATTTAGCATAATATAAAACAAACAAGGCAATAATTTGTCTTAAAGTAAGAATAAATGGCAGTTACTCAATTTTGAAGGAAAGGTATGACACTGAGTGTCGAAACTGAACGCTATTCACTCTATGAATCCAAAGAGTGAGGTAGAAACAAAAAAACTGGTAAGTAAATTGTTACCAGGCTCCTATTTCAAAATTCGTAATGCACTGCCAGACAAAAATTTGACTTACTTCCAGGACGAAATTCAGTCATCAGTTGCAAATATATTTTGTGGTGCTGTACAGGTTTCGATAAATTAATTTGTCATCTTTAGATGCGTACAAAATTATGCTCACCATAGATCTTGGCTACACATTTATGTGAAGCATAAAATGTGTTTCAAATAATCACACATAATATGTACATTTCTAGGCATACCATGGCAGTAAGCTTCTATGAAGGAGATATTGATATCTACTAAACATACATTAAGTAAGTTTCTGTAATATTAAAGTTTTAAACATAGCTGCGTGGTCAGCGACCGTTTACAAAGTAAAATTAAAGCAATAAAACCCCTCGGTCGCAAATATTAAGTCTTTTGACCTAGTTTCGGCACTACTAAGAGTGCCTTCATCAGAAGTAGAACATTCAAACTGGCCTATAACGTAAGTACAAAAATTATGCGACATTTTTTTGTATTAGTGTAAGTACTGGCTAACAGTACAAGAAAGAAACAGTACTTACATGTCGTGTATAAAATAAATATGAAGCGATAAAGCTGTAGTCACAAAATCTTTGAAGTTGTATTTTTCTGTAATATACTTTTTATGCTTCACATAAATGTAGAGTCAAGGTCTAACGATTTATAAAATCACTAATTTTGTAGGCTTCTGAAGATGACAAATTGATTTGCCGAAACCGGTAAAGCGTAATAAAACTTATTAGCAACTGATGGCTGAATTTTATCCTGAAAAAATAGTACCAGAGTTGCTGAAAATTACAATCACAAATAAAATAAAAGAGAAAGTGCGATTTCAATATAACTTCATACACATACACACCATCAACAGGTATGTAATTAGTTGGAAATGCAGTTCTCTGTGAGTGACAGAATGGGTGTGAGTGTGTAGTACTGTTCAATTTTTAGCATTGTTTCCAGGCCTGATAAGGTAGAATAGTGGCATAAACAGCGCCCTCTGTTGAGCGAACTCTGAATGAGATGGTGATGTCGAGTATTCACGTGAAACAGCATTATTGGCAACTGAGGGGTTTTAAAGAAGCTTTATTGCGAGTCTTCACTTGCCTGGCTGCTCGAATCCTACAATATCCAGCATTTGGGCCATTAGAATGCGATGGGGCCCCATGTTGAACTGCATGGGGGCGTCAGGGCAGGCATAGCAGTCATCAGATCGACCATGTCAGACAACAAGGAGGTAGCATCGCTGAATGAACACAGTTTTAATCTGCCTGGATGTTTCATATCAGCCTGCAATCCACCGCAGAGTGAAAATTTTATTAACATCACCCGGGCTGTAGCTAAGCCATGTCTCTGCAATATCGTTTCTTCCAGGAGTGCTAGCTGGTCTTGCAAGTTATGCTGGAGAGCGTCTCTGAAGTTTGGAAGGCAGGAGGCGAGGTACTGGCGGAAGTTAAGCTATGGAGACGGGTTGTGAGTCGTGTACAGGTAGCTCAGACCATAGAGCTCTTGTCAGCAAAATACAAAGCTTTTTTTTAATTTTTTTTAAATGTGTGAAATCTTACGGGACTTAACTGCTAAGGTCATCAGTCCCCAAGCTTACACATTACTTAACCTAAATTATCCTTAGGACAAACACACACCCATGCCTGAGGGAGGACTCGAACCTCCGTCGGGACCAGCCGCACAGTCCATGACTGAAGCGCCTTAGAACACACGGCTAATCCCGCGCGGCAGACAAAGTTTCTGAGTTCGAGTCTCGACCTAGCATACAGTTTTAATCTGACAGGAAATTTCAACACCCAGTCTAATGATATATCCATTTTCATAACTGGTCATAACCCATATGCTGAATCAAGAGAAAATGGAGAATCAAAGGTATGACACTAAAACTTGAAACTGAACAAGTTCCACTGTGAAGGTGTAAAAAGTGCATGTATGGAGACAGAACTCACCGTAGGAGAGAGACCGTGGTGTCACCAGTTGTGGGGGTGGTGTGGGCGGTTGTCGTCGGCGCAGTGGCGACAGGAGTCCTGCTGTGGTCGCCATGGTCACTGTGCGGCAGAGTGCTGGCTGCCAGTCTGCTCTCTGGAGTGGCTGGAACACTGTATGGAGATCAGCAGGTGTGGAGGTGTACTCACATGGAGGACAGGTAGCAGCCGCCCATAGACAGTGATACTGAGGGCTTGTCCAAACACAAAAAAATAGAACACATGGTGTGAACGACAATAGTCGCTCCACTAAGATGTACCATTGAGGTACAATAAATGATTATATGACATTTTTGGCTGGGAGGCACCACTGGGGAAGTTCAGCCGCCGAGCGCAAGTCTTATTTCAGTAGACGCCACATTGGGCGACTTGTGTGCTGGTGATGAGCATGAAATGATGATGAGGACAACACAACATCCAGTCCACGAGTGGGGAAAATGTCCAACCCTGCCGGGAATTGAACCTGGGCCCACTACATTGTAGGCACGCACGGTACCACTGAGCTAAGCAGTTGGACACCATTGAGGTAATCAGTTCACACATTTTTCCTCCTGAATTTCCCATACCACCAGCTTAGCGTATTAGACCATAGTATGTACGAAATAAACCATAGATAAACGGTATACGCAACGGTCTATACTTATGCTGCACTGATATAGCAACTACTGGGCAGCAAAGTTTGAATGCATATCTACATTATAAGCAATATTACAATGGCTGTAGCCTTTAAATATACTTCATGTGATACTATCAAACAATGGAAAATGTAGGATGGAATGTAACACTTTCATGAGACGGGAAGTAGCTACTCACCATATAGCAGAGATGCTGAATCACAGATGCGCACTACAAAAAGACTCTCACCTTTTTTAGGATAGGTAAGACAGAAAGATGTCAAGTTCTACGAGAGGTCAGGATTGAAACAAATCTTCAGTTTAGGAAAGAAATTAAACAGCACAATTCTAGCGCATTGGATCACCAATCACAGCTATCAATTATAAATTTTCACCAATCACCAGAAATTTTATCTCCACCAAGTTGTATCTCAGTCCTAGGTAATTCCATTGATGAATTAAAGTCACCCAACCCAGTTGACATAATCTGCCTCTCTGAACACCATGTGACCACTGGTATAGGAACTAGGCCTAAGCACAATGAGAAACTCAGACAGGAGAGTACTGCAAATGTTAGAATAAGGAAAGGTTCTCATAAAAGTATAATTAAAAATAATGTAAGTATATTTCATCAAAATATTGGGAGTTTAAAGAATAAAGTAGATGAGCTTCTGGTTTGTTTAGAAGATTTAGAAGCTGAGAATGAAATACATATACCATGCCTGTCTGAGCATCACATTGTTACTGATATGGATAAGGTAAATGTAAGTGGTTATAAGCTCTCTGCACATGTAATGAGAGAAAATATGGAGAAAGGAGGAGTTGCCATATATGTCAAAAGTTATCATTGTGCAAAAAGTATAGAAACAAAAAAGTTTTGTGTAGAGAAACATATAGAAGCATGTGCCTGTGAGCTTAAATTAAATAATGGCACATTTATAATTGTAACTGTATATAGGTCCCCATCAGGAAATTTTCATCTATTTCTGAAAAATTTGGACTCCTTGTTGTGCTATCTGTCAGACAGGGGGAAGCAAATTATTATTTGTGGGGACTTCAATGTAGATTCTCTGAAAGAGGGTAATAGGAAAAATGACCTTGAAGTATTACTTGGTTCTTTCAATTTGACACCCGTTATTGATTTTCCTACTCGGGTGGTAAAGGATAGCAGCTCACTGATAGATAACTTCTTTATAGACCAAGATAAGTTTAACCAGATAAATGCTCAGCCTGTTGAGAATGGTCTTTCTGATCATGGTGCACAGCTGGTTACAATATATGACATAGCTCCATTCAGCAATACTAAACAGTCCTCCAAAGTAGTACGTTCAGTCAACGATTTAACAATTGCAAATTTCAGGGAAAGCCTACAGCAGTTAGACTGGGATGAGGTGTACCGTGAACCTGATGCCAATTTAAAAAATAATTTATTTCATGACATTTTTGTAAATGGATTTGAAAACTGCTTCCCCAAGAAAATAGTTAAATATACTCGTAAGAAACCTTGTAACAAACCATGGCTTACTAAGGGTATAAAAATATCTTGTAACCGGAAAAGGGAAATGTATCTGACAGCAAGAAAGAGTAGTGACTCAGAAACTATCAAAAATTATAAAAACTACTGTGTTATATTAAGAAAAGTTATTAAAAAATCCAGGAGTATGTGTATCATGTCTGAAATCAGCAACTCTGATAATAAAATTAAAACAATTTGGAATATTATTAAAAGAGAATCAGGTCAACCAAGAGCAGAGGAAGACAGTATTACCATCAAATTGAATGAAAACTTTACGAACAAAAAGTCAGAAGTTGAAAATATTTTTAATAATCATTTTCTAAATGTTGTGGATATAGTAGGATCCAGGTGTTCATTAGAAGATGCTAGGCTGTTAATGGAAGAGGCCATACCTATGCAATTTGATACAATTGAAATCTCACCCACTTCTCCCTCTGAAATTAGGAAAATAATAAACTTGCTTAAAAGCAAAAACTCACATGGAATTGATGGCATTTCCAGCAAAATACTAAAAGTTTGTTCTCAACAGATAAGTAAGATTCTCAGCCACCTGTGTAATAGCTCTCTGGAACAGGGCATTTTCCCTGATAGACTGAAATATGCTATTGTTATACCTTTGCATAAAAAGGGGGATAGATCTGATGTCAACAATTACCATCCAATCTCCCTTCTAACAGCTTTATCCAAAATTTTTGAGAAAGTAATGTATTCAAGAGTAGCTTCACATATCTGTAAAAATGAAATACTAACAAAAAGTCAGTTTGGTTTCCAGAAAGGTTTTTCAACAGAAAATGACATATATGCTTTCACCAGTCAAATTTTGAATGATCTGAATAACCGAACACCTCCCATTGGGATTTTTTGTGATCTCTCAAAGGCTTTTGATTGTGTAAATCATGAAATTCTGCTAGACAAGCTCAAGTATTGTGGCATGAGTGGGACAGTGCACAAATGGTTTAATTCGTACCTAACTGGAAGAGTGCAGAAAGTTGAAATAAGTAGTTCTCGTAACATGCAAAGATCAGCACATTCCTCAAACTGGGGAACTATCAAGAATGGGGTTCCACAAGGGTCAGTCTTGGGTCCTTTGTTGTTCTTATTATATATTAATGACTTGCCATTCTATATTCATGAAGAGGCAAAGTTAGTTCTCTTTGCTGATGATACAAGTATAGTAATCACACCTGAGAAACAAGAATTAACTGATGAAATTGTCAATACTGTCTTTCAGAAAATTACTAAGTGGTTCCTTGTAAACGGACTCTCACTGAATTTTGATAAGACACGGTACATACAGTTCCGTACAGTGAATGGTATGACGCCATTAATAAATATAGACCTTAATCAGAAGCATATAGCTAAGGTAGAATATTCCAAATTTTTAGGTATGTCCATTGATGAGAGATTAAATTGGAAGAAACACATTGATGATCTGCTGAAACGTTTGAGTTCAGCTACTTATGCAATAAGGGTCATTGCAAATTTTGGTGATAAACATCTTAGTAAATTAGCTTACTACGCATATTTTCACTCATTGCTTTCATATGGCATCATATTTTGGGGTAATTCATCACTGAGGAATAAAGTATTTATTGCACAGAAGCGTGTAATCAGAATAATAGCTGGAGT
Organism: Schistocerca americana; assembly: GCF_021461395.2. Classification (NCBI taxonomy): domain Eukaryota; kingdom Metazoa; phylum Arthropoda; class Insecta; order Orthoptera; family Acrididae; genus Schistocerca; species Schistocerca americana. Next base: position 131,755,862 of record NC_060129.1, on the reverse strand, counting down.
GCACCCAAGATCATCCTGCAGACATTTATTTAAGGATCTAGGGATATTCACAGTAGCTTCTCAGTATATATACTCTCTTATGAAATTTGTTATTAACAACCAAACCCAATTCAAAAGTAATAGCAGTGTGCATAACTACAATACTAGGAGAAAGGACGATCTTCACTATTCAAGATTAAATCTAACTTTGGCACAGAAAGGGGTGAATTATACTGGCACTAAAGTCTTTGGTCACTTACCAAATAGTATCAAAAGTCTGACAGATAACCAACAAGTATTTAAGAAGAAATTAAAAGAATTTCTGAATGACAACTCCTTCTACTCCATAGAGGAATTTTTAGATATAAATTAAGAAAAAAATTAAAAAAATAAAAAATAAATAAAAAAATAAAAATGAAAAAACACAAAAAAAGTAGTTATATTAACTTAAGTATGTTGTTAAATTAACCTAATTATGTCATGTATTGGAAAATTCGACTCGTTCCACATCATTACGAAATATCGTATTCATGATCCATGGAACTAGTATTAATCTGATCTAATCTAATCTAATCTAAAGATTTCGGCCATTGGCTTTCGTCAACAATAGACACACATACGCATACACACACAATCATGCAAACACAACTCACAAACACGACTACAGACTCAGGCAGTCTCCCTGTCCATGGCCTCCTCCTTTCCCCCACCCAGTCGCCACTCCCATCATGCACTGGTGCTGCTGCTCCCAGTGTAGCCTCAGATGCATGAGACAGCGGTCGTGTTTGAGTTGCGTTTGCGTGTGTGTATGTGTATGTATGTCTGTTCTTGACGAAAGCCAATGACCAAAAGCCTTAATTGAGAGAGTCTGTTTGTAGTGCGTATCTGTGACTCAACATCTCTGCTATATAGTGAGTAGCTACTTTCCTTCTCATGATATTGTTAATGCGATATTGTGATCATCAGATGGTCTATGTCGGTTCTGTGTTAGACACCTGGCTGTTAGAAATACGGATGTTAAACAAGGCAGAGAACTTCTTGTATGAAGCTATTCTTATGAAAAAGAAAAAAACAGATTTGATTTACGCGGCCCAACGAGAACCCTCACTAAGCAGGTGAACATTGAGCATCAAATGACTGTAAAGTCGAATGAGTACTTGAGGAACTTCAGTAAGGTAAGCTGAGACAGTGTATGCCTGGTAACTGACAACAGGGTGTCACTCTGCTGAAATTAAAAATTCTGTTTCGTTATTGTATTCAGTGTACTCGTACTATCAGACTGTGATTGAGGGATTTCCTGGAGAAGGAAGGAGACAATATGGTAGAAATTAATGAGAAAGAGGTTACGCAATACAACTATCAAAGTACATTTCAGTAAGGACACATGAAACAACGATTGCACATAAGAAATCCTTAAAGTAGTCTGTGAATTTTGGCAATGAAGAGAAGATAGACGCTAATGTCTGTGATGTGAAGTATAACCACTGAAGAAAGTGTGGATGGGTGTGTGTGTGATTTTTTTTCCGTTTCTTAATGTAGTGAAATGTCGTGTGACTTGGGCCTCCTGTTGGGTGGACCGCTCGCCTGGTGTAAGTCTTCCTAGTTGACGCCATTTCGGCGACTTGAGCGCCGATGGGGATCATATGATAATATTGATGATGAAGACCACACAACACCCAGTCCTTGAGCGGAGGAAATCTCCGACGAAGCCAGGAATCGAACCCAGGCCCCTTAGCATGGCATTCTGACGCGCTGTCTCCTCAGCTACTGACACTTAATGTAGAATAATTGGGCTGTGAATTTACGAATGACAGGAAGTGGAGGATATGATAAACGGACGTTATACGAGACATTGATCTTATGATAAGCAGATGGACTCCTACCATGCATTAGTGTGTGAAGCCTGAGGCTGTGGTGAAGTTGATGGTCAGGAATATCAACACAGATTCTATTTAATTTATTAAGTGCTTCTTTGATCAACACTTCTGAATACTGCAAGTATAATAACGTCTACAGATAATGTGTTTGTCTACCAACTCAGAGTCGTCACCTTTGAAAAGTTTCTGAATACTCACACACACATCTGCTGCATGTCACATTGGGTGGCACTTTGGCCACTACGACTGCTGCGCCTCTGAAACGAAGCTGCCTGCTGTTGAGTGACCACAGGAGGTACTCACCCCATCAGCTTTCAACCAACAGCAACCATCGACAGCGCCTACGCCGCTGGATTACATTGTTTCCATTCCTAGACTTGATGATTTTCCATGCTCTGCATCGTCAATAGCAGTGTGTACCATCGAGTGATCCAGTGCATTAAGTTTTTCTGTTTGGGGTTGTGAATCCTGGTTTGTCTCTTTGCATGCACAGGAAATGCTTGGTGGCCGTGATCATCAGAAAGGCTCTGGTTATGTTTTAGAAAACGTTTGGTGTGCCTGACCTATGACCAGTTGAATCGTTTAAGGTGGAATCTATGTACCAAACGTTCAGCGAAAGAATCGATAGTCCACCTGCTGAAAACGTGAAGTCAAATAGTGTGTTCAAATTTGACGATGTTGCAGTGAGAAATCAGAAAATATGTATGCTTTCCTCATATATGGTAGTTGATGTACAGCATTTCAGCCAGACATACTCAAGGGTCCAAAAACATTTGATCCGGGATACTGCAAACCTTTCAGGCAGGACAATCTGAATTTCAAGTATGTTTGCCAAACTCATGAAGGAACCGACATGTCATTTGCTGAAATCAGCACCATATGTTGGAATTGATGAGATAAATCGCAATATGATTTTCTGATTATTGATAAAACGAAGAAACTGAATGAGTGGCGATAAAGACCACATTTCGAGGAGATTCTGTATAAAAGCTAGTGTACCGAACTGTGATCGTGTCGGTATACTGTAGGCTATGATCAAATTTTAATGGCTGCAGTGTGCTCAACAACAGAAAAATCGAGACCTACAATGTTAGATTAGGATAACTGCGTCAAGGCAGCAACTCTGAAAGGGGATCCCCAGCTGAATGACAGACTCCGCTCAAGCGAGCAAGCACTCAGCAAAAGGTTAGCGGTATTGGAGGGCATTATCAAGTCAGCAGCTACCACAGGTGAGTTCAATGGCAGAACCCCACAGCAAGTAAGTTGCATTCTGTCTCGAAGTTTGATCAGTAGGCAGCAGGACACCAACAAAACACATGGCCCTACAGGTGTTGAAAGCTACTTGTCAGAAATTGCTTCTCTCGGGATAGCTGGACAGTGAAAAGTGACTCTCTGAAACGTTTAGACCCGTAACCGGAAGTATTTAACAGTTCTTGGTGGTGGTGGCGAATGGTGGTAGTGGTAGTAGTAGAAGAAGAAAGAGAAGTAGAAGAAGAAGAAGAAGAAGAGGAAGAGAAAGAAGGTGTGGACATTCGAAATCAGCCCTGTATTTAGATAAAGTTACATATATGCGTAACGAAGAACACCTTAAAGTCGAGGGAGTTTGAATGGACATCTGGTTTAGTGGACCCAAAAAAATCAAACCTTTAAAAGTATTTTCTGAAAGGGAAATATTGCTGACATTTTACGTATGACTGCCGTACAAAAGCGAACACTCCAAAAAGACCATCAAAAATCAGTAGGATATACATACATTAACGTTATTAGACCAATGTTAAGCGGCGAATTTCGCGTAACAAAAACATGTATCGGCTCCAACTACTGACGGCATGAGCATCAGCGAATACAGGGCACACGAATGCTTCTCAGAGCTACGAGAAAGTCGCATTGTTGAACGATATTAGTGGAGACGGTGATTCATAAACTTCATGAGTGCGATCGCAGAATCTCCCAGGGCGGAAGAGCTATAATACATAATTTGGATGATCAGGCCGATCTCGTGGATGCAACAGAAAACTCATGACTGAATGCAGGTTGAAATACATCTTAATGATCACAGGTATGTGTTCCAGATTTTCCTGGGCAGCTCCTCTGAAGGCAAAGACAGGGAGTAACGTGGTGCAGCCGTTTGAACAATTTCTTCAGAACGGTAGGAATTGGTGTCCAGACAAACTGCAGAATGATCACACAGCTGAATATTACAGTAAGTACATCATGCTCGTAATGGAGCGATAAGGGATAAACCACTATTCAACATTCTCCGACATGAAAGCGAGTATTGCAGAGCGTATGAGCAGAACCAACGGCCTTACCTCAGTGGCAACCCCAGTTCCCGCAAGATCAACGAAGTAAAGCGCTGTCAGGTTGGGCTATCTCTTCGATGGGTGACGATCCGGTCTGCCAAGCAGCTATTTGACTGAGGGGCTACTTGACAGAGAAGTAGCTGCTCCGGTCTCATAACCTCATAACGGCTGGGAGAGCAGTGTGCTGACCACATGCCCTTCTGTATCCACATCCAGTGACACCTGTGGGCTGAGGATGAAACGGCGGCCAGTCGGTATCATTGGGCCTTTCTGGGCTGTTCGGGAGGAGTTAACCATTAAGAACCATATGTGGATGGCTTGCACACATGTCGAAACATTCTCCAACAAATTATTGGAGTGTATAACCGAACTGAAGACAGCTGTCGATGGACATGACAATGACTTCTGAATACAGCGTACAAGTGGATTAAGATGGTGGATCCACGCAGTCAGAAAGTCATAGTAGGTGGTTTAGTGCTTATTTCAAAATCCAAAATTGTGTCTCAGAAGTCTTACTTTCCTAGCTGCTCAACGGAGACCTTTACAGTGTCCAGAGCACAGGGGACAAACGCGAGAACACACACCTTAAAGAACAGCGCTGGTGAATAAATTGCAGGAAGTTTTTACAAAGAGGAATGGCACAAAAGTTCCGGGTTAAATGTGTTTCTCGTAGAATCAGTCATAAGGATAGAGGGAACAGCGCGTTAGTGATATGTCTTCGATTTTAATAATTACTAATCAGCTGTGTAAATGCTCGAAACTGCGGTACAATAGGGTGTGCAAACCTCATATAACGCAGTAGCTTTCCATGGGTGCTAGTAAGGTAACCAGTGGAGGTGGTGGTGGCATACTCGATAAACTGCCAGTCGAGCGATTAATGACAGCTGCCTACATCCAAGGACCCACATGAGCCTTTCTGTACAAGGTAAGTGGCCAATCATCTAATAAATGAACCTCTTCTGGAAAACGTATGTTCTTCCTAGGCATCATAGCTATGTTGTATGTAAGCATTCAGCGCCTCAGGTGGGTGAGGGCACTTTCATGCGACTGGCTGCCAGGATCACGGTGGCCATCAGCAGTATCATGGTAGTGTGTGGGCAGTACTCTTCAGGTAGTAGCCAGCTCTTGGCCAGGGCTCAGAGCAGATGGGTACTAACCTATGTTAGCTGCTTGCATGCATAAGACTCTCCATGTAGTGGTGGCCGCTATGCTGTTGCCAAGTTGTGACCACTGCTCATTGCTTCTGCAACCTCTGGAGTATTTTATTCGCCACCAGGTGTTCGGTAGCACACATAATGCGATACACTGTGCACTCACACTGAAACATAACACCACCAGTGCTGTGTGTAGGCTACGTCCATAACAGAAGCGTGATAGTGATGTGGCAGTGTGGTGGGAAAATAAACTATTATCTTGATCATGGGATACTGCAGACAAGTTCTGAGTTACCCACACCTATGAATGCAGGAGTCGATTTGACCATGCAGTGATGTGTTCCTGGAATGAGTCGCGCTCATATATTTGACAGGCGTCATCTCCTCAAGCTAGTGTGTTAGACTGCACAGAGCTACTCATTGGCGGTTCTCAACTCGCTATCCCGCCATTCCTCTCTCTCATTATGTACTGAGCAAACTGGTTAGTGCTTCTCAACAGTTGCTGTCCTTTCATTCTTTCCCACTGCTGTTACAACCGTTCTTCTTCAAACCTAGACCCTTTCAGCATTATGAAGCACTATGTTGCTGTTTCAACATAGGTATACAAACGTAATTTCAGCTCTCTTCTCTATGTGTGTGTTTCCTTCCTTTATAACTTCCTATCAGATGGCAAGTTTCCTTCTCCTCCCTCCATTGTAGTTCTGAGCATCCTGTCGCCTATGTTGAGCACCTGTGCATTTCAGGATCTGGTTAGGCAGACTTGCACTCCTGAGGAAGGCTTCTGTTTGAATTCTGATTCATGTGAATGTGACTACGAGTTTCTCTCCCCTCTCTCCATCTTCAAATGAGTATATGCATAGATGTCTAACAATACGCATTTTATTTGTGTCTTTTGCAGAAATCTTCAGTCAGATCAAGGAATTGGGGATGGATCCACTGCCACAGCTGAGTCCAGTGACAACTGGCTTGACTCCAACTCAGAGTACCATCCTCATTACTGATGACAACAACAGGCAGGAGATACCTTCTGAGTCCACCCCATGGCAGATAACACCAAACATCGAATACCACAGATATAAGCAGTAGTTCTCCTACCACTCAACACAAAAATTGCATTCTAGCGCTGCTAATGGTATGTGTTCTTGTCTGCTTATAGGTGCACTCAACAATGAGTACCAGGTGAATTTCTTGACCCTTTTCTTCAACATTAGTTCATGAAGCATGATGTTGTCCATCAAATAGAGAATGTATGAAATAGTTGTCCTCATTCTTCTTCTATCAACAAACACAACAGCATGCATTGATTACTAATGTTATGTGTTCTATTCACTGTTTGCTGGTGCACTCAATGCACACGTCCAGGTTGACCAACTTTTGTTGGAGGTAGCGACTAATAAATTCCCTTTGACTCATTCAGAGGCAGTGAACGTTATTAGAAACACTGTAGACGTCCACATACATCTTCATTTTATAAAAGTATGAATGATCCTTTATATTTTTCCTCCTCCTCTTTGTGCAGATTATATGGAGTAGATTATGGGTGGTAGACTCGCACATGTAGCAGCAGCAGGCCCACTGACAATGGTACAGCTGCATCTGGCTGTGCAGCAGCCCTGCCCACCATATGTGTTCCAGTAGTTCTCCTGCCATCCATGATGCAGCCTGGGCGGTTGAGAGACACTTCTGATTTTGAATGTACGTGGAAACAGTATAGATCCCTACATACTCTGTTTTTTTTTGAAATTATGTATGATAATATTGGTTCCTCCTTCTGTCTTTGTATGTGATATGTGGGAGAGGTAGTGTGGTGGACATGTGCGTCAAACAGGAGCTGGTCGACCCATGATGATGCAGCATGCTCCACAGCCGCCCATGACGCACCCACAGCACCAGCAAGAGCAGCAGCATCAGTAGCAGCTGGTCACTGCAGCTACTCATTGGTGGTTCTCAACTCACTATCCCGCCAGCAGATGCAGCAGCAGCCTGCCCCATTGATGATTGTGGTGATGTACTTATGGCTGACCACGAGGTATTCCAGATATAGTGTCATCTGTGGTACAGCAATGGCTGTCAAAGTTCCAGACCTGCCTGTGGCACTGCTGTTCAGTTCTGGCCTGTTTGCCCATCTCGCAAGAGAGGTGAACTGTTGTGGTATCATGGGGTGAGTTGATCGCAGAGTAATTCAGAACTCTTAATAAGAGTTTTATGTTCGGTCTTTTTCCTGAGATGCAGGGAAGAGAGTCTGGTGAGGCACATAGCCATGTACTCCACCTTAATTTTTACTCACATGCTTTTGATCCAGGTATTGGAGGTCCAGTTGCATCTCTCTTCCAAAAGATGTCGCTGCAAAACATGCGTGCTTTTATGTCTGGAATACTGCCAAAGGGAATGTATATTGCATAACATTGGCGTTTATGGCCAGCAATAGAAATTACCCTATGTCATTCGAATACATACAAAACATCCAGTGTCCCCTGTTGTCGTAGTGTCCACGGCATTTTCTGTAAATCTGTAGGACATTCAAAATTTGAGATGCAGAACTCCTATTATACGATTCATGTGTGCACCCTCGGAGATAATGACCCAGCCAATGAACACGACCATGAGCAGACTGAACAACAATTAAGTGAAGCATAAAGCAAGGGGACTGCACTACTTCTTCAAGTTAGCCAGTAAGTGTTCCAGATTCAGTGGCCTGTCTCTAATACCTGAGTGCATTTTGAATAAAACACATGCCATGCTTGTTTCTGCCCACATGTCCAAACACTGTGGTACACGACATTTCTGAAATAGATGTCTCAAGTCATTCAGCAAGGGTGACTATCTTGAAACACACTTCATTGACTGCCCAATCCATGAACTGGTACATGTGGAAAAACTTACCGAAGAGAAAAAGTTCTTAAAATGTAAGAACGACCACCACCAGAAGCGATGTTCCTTAGTTATGTACTCCGTTCTCGAGTGCCTCATAGTTCCTGTGACACATTCTGAAGGCGATCCCCCTGCCTTCCAAATCATCTACATAGAATGGCTTGTACCATATGCAGCATACATTGCATGCATGTATGACTCTAGTCTCAACAAATTCAAATTTATGTTGCGGAAAATCCTGGGAGAGGTGGATGCTCACTGACCTCTAAGAACTTGTGTGGGAAGCTAATTATGCTCATAGTGAGAATGTCCCCATGACCAACTCAGAGCAGAATAATCCATTGTTTGAGAATGCATTTGATTGCTGTATTTGTGGGGTGCTGTTTGATAGAGATGAGGAATCTCCTCGTCGTGACCATTGTCACCTAACAGGGAAATTCATTGGAGCACCTCACAACACATGCATTTGGAAGTACCAGCTGCCATGGCAAATACCCATCTTTTTATATCATTTCATTTGGTATGATAACCACTTTCTGGTTCAGTTCATGGGTGATTTCTCGTTGAAAACTGATCAGGTCTATGTCATTCCTAACACTGTTGAAAAGTACATCTCATTTTCGAAGAGAATCATGCCAAGAATAATGCTTTGCTTCCTGGATTCGCTTCACTTAATGCATGTGTCTCTTTAGATATATACTGAGCCAATGTATTTTGAGGATATGCAAATCACCAGTGCCACAGATCCAGATGATCGAAGTTTCACCTTGTGACGAAGAAGAGTGGGTTTCCTTATAAGTACTTGGATTCGATGGTGTTCGGTATGCCTTCATACACAGTGGTAAGGAAAGGTGGCAAACAGAGGCAGGCGGCAGCCATTGTCATAAGAAAGCTGGACGGGAGCAGAAGTGATAAGTGAACAAGTAACACAACAAAAAGATTTACTTCACTTGTATTTCACCAAATATGCAAAGACTTATTACAAATGATGTAATAAGATATAGAGTTCAGCTCATACAATAGCAAAAACTATGACGTGGGAGCTGTGACTTGGCGGAATTGGAGTGGCATCCGTAAGGAAGAGGCTCCAAGTGCGAGCAGGCTGAGCCACTGTCACTAGCCATCCCGTATTGCAGCAGCAAAGAGCGCTCAAAGTACACCTGCTGAACACATAGCTCGCCATGGTGGCTGGGTCCACCAGATTCCATGGTATCACTATCGGAATCAGATAGAAACATTCAATTCAATTGGTATGATGTCCATGATGTAGCAGTGATACATGATATCACCAATGGAGAGAATCAATGAAACTACATTGCCAACTCAGCTGCATTCTCCAGTGAAACAATAAACATTATCATAACGGATGTGGAGTATGAGTATACAGTTTGTATTTGACTGGAGTTTGGCATCACTGATTTAAACGAGTATGCCAGATGATGCGGAACGCTGACATACACATGCTCACGGAAATATTCAAGAAGTTCTGGAATGTACACATGAGCATATGCTTTTTGGATACTGTCTTCCTCTTGATGGCACCTGGGCTTTCGTGGGATGCAATGTTAAGGAAGATCTTTGTCAACATTGTTCTGCTGACCAATACTGACATGTTGCTCTTCTTAAAATGTGGGATTCACTGGGGATTTGCCAGTGCATGGCAAGATACGCCAGGGCGAATAACCCATAAATAAGTGAGGAGGAGTGCAGGCCATCTGGCAATTTAAATTACAACCTTTACCTGGTTGTCAAGCATCCATATGAACAGTCCATGTAATGAAGTATACCTTCTGAAGGGTTCTAGTGGCTGTCCAAGAAGAAAATCGACAGTTTGAAGCACGAGATCCATGAAGCTGAGGATTGTGGTGAGGGGTATGGTCTAAGGGTAGAGCTGGAATATCCCACCAATATTCATGAAGAGCGCAATGTCTTTTTTCTATGTTTCTTCACCAGCTGGTGCTTGTCCATGTTTCCCCTGTATACAGCGTAAACAGAACAGAAACCATTAACGAAATACCAAAGATATCGAAAGAGCTGTGTATATTGTACACAGAAAGAGCTGATTCATTGAAATCTAAATATACTAAAAGAAATGCTGGATATATTGAATGTAGCGATTATATTGGAAATGTAGTAACCATGTTGCATCATTAATGTAAGTGACAGTCAAAAGTCATCAAAAATAGTACCTTGTAAATAAAGCCAGTATGTGTGTGAGTCCAGTTTGGGCTTCCACGTCTTGTGAATGGTGTAAACTCCCGGAATTTCCCAGGATTTTCGGATGTGTTGGAGTCTTGGGAACTATTTATGTTAAGATCCGTATTGGTGTGTTTATGTTGAAATTCACAGTTAAGATAGATTATAATTTCTCTGTGTCAGCTATCAAAGGTTGTCAATGCATAAATCTGGATTAGTTCTTCAGTGGAGTCAAAGAAAGTTTTATTTTGAGTTTGCAGACCAAGAATTCTTTAGTTTTGTAAGCATATGGTGAATCGAAGAGCAGGGCATCAAATACAATTTACCAGTTCAGTTAACACCGATTTTCCAGATTATGACTTTTAACACTCCAGCTGAATAAACAGACTGTGGGTTTCTGTGTAGGATTTAGGGATATGCTTATTGACAGACTAGATGAGGAGCAAAGAACATTACTGAATTTACAGGCAATATTCTCGCAAAGGATTCCCAAACAGACTGCTCCCACCTAAAGCGCGTTCAGATGAGATGCTATGGAAGCGTGTTAGAAAGTAATCTAATTCCCTATACTGCCCCCCCCCCCCACCTGTATGTTTATGGTGCCTAAGCCACATGGCAGGGTGATACCAGATATGTACTATCAGGCCCTGAATGAGAAAGTAGTTCTTCAATCTTTAACCCTTCCTTATTTTCAGTCATGCTTCTCATAGTTACAAGGGATAAAGGTCGTCACTGCCTTTGACCTACATGGAGCCTATTATCAAATTCCGCTGGCTGAGGAATCTAAGCATACCACGGCCTGTGCAACGGTTTATTCACAGTTTGATTTTAGCACAGTCCGATTTGGGTTGTCTACAGTAGCAGGCGCTGACTGGTGTACTAGATAAGATTTTTCTGACCTTAAATCCCGCTCTGCCTATCATTATTTTGATTATTTGGTGATCTTCAGTGAGAAGTTTCAGAGCAAGTAGGCCACATCATGCAGATGATTCAGCTGCTGCATAGGACTGTGTTTTTGGTTAAAATTTCCAAACCTACTTTGCTCATCCAGAAATCTCATTCATAGTTCACATTGTTTGTGATCAAGATATTACCGCCAATCAGAGTTAGAGAAAGGCTATTTATTCTTATCCCAGAGCTTAAAATGTACAAGCAGTGGCCCATTTTGTGGGGATGATAAATTACTTCCATAAATTTGTTCCTCTAAATTTTCTCAATAGCGTTCCACGAAAAGAACAAGCAGTTGAGTTCCCCAAGCATCTCCCTACCATTTGCATGTTGCCTGAAACTACCAGTAACAAACCTAGCAGCCCACCTCTGAACTGCCTCGATGTCTTTCTTTAAGCTGACCTGATTCGGATCACAATCACTCGAGCAGTACTCCAGAATAGATGGCACCAATGTCCTACTTGTGGTCTCCTTTACAGACGAACCGAACTTTCCTAGAATTTTGTTCAAACTGACTCCACCACGTCTTGTGGCCATCGTTTTGTAGGAAGTGGTAGTAAAGAGAGGATCTGTGGCATATGCTTCATGTAGATTTCTCCAGTGGTAAGCCATCTATTCTGTATATGACCTGGAGCCACTGCCAGTTCTATTCATGCTTTCGAGAAATGTAAACTACACTACGTGATGAGAAGTACCCGGACAACACAAAAAACTTACATTTTTGATATTAGGTGGATTGTGTTGCCATATCAGCGAAATGAGGAGTCATTAGACGCCGTGAGAGAGCAGAATGGGGCACTCCACGAACCTCACGGACTTCGAATGTAGTCAGGTGATTTGGTGTCACTTGTGTCATACGTCTGTAGGCGAGATTTTAACGCTCCTAAACATATGTAAGTGCACTGTTTCGAAGTGATAGTAAAATGGAGAGAAAGAAAACGGGCGTTCTACGGATTGAAGCGTGGAATGTCAAATCCCTTAATCGGGCAGGTAGGTTAGAAAATTTTAAAAGGGAAATGGATAGCTTAAAGTTAGATATAGTGGGAATTAGTGAAGTTCGGTGGCAGGAGGAACAAGACTTCTGGTCAGGTGACTACAGGTTTATGAACACAAAATCAAATAGAGGTAATGCAGGAGTAGGTTTAATAATGAATATGAAAATAGGTGCGTGACTGCTACAGTCGCAGGTTCGAATCCTGCCTCGGGCATGGATGTGTGTGATGTCCTTAGGTTAGTTAGGTTTAAGTAGTTCTAAGTTCTAGGGGACTGATGACCACAGATGTTAAGTCCCATTGTGCTCAGAACCATTTGAACCATATTTATGAAAATATGTATGTGGGTAAGCTACTGCAAACAGCATAGTGAACGCATTATTGTGGACAAGATAGATACGAAGCCCATGCCTACCACAATACTACAAGTTTATATGCCAACTAGCTCTGCAATGACGAAGAAATTGAAGAAATGTATGATGAAATAAAAGAAATTATTCAGATAGTGAAGGGAGATGAAAATTTAATTCTCATGGGTGACTGGAATGTCAGTAGGAAAAGGGAGAGAAGGAAACGTAGTAGGTGAATATGGATTGGGGGTAAGAAACGAAAGAGGAAGCCGCCTGGTAGAATTCTGCACAGAGCACAACCTAATCATAGCTTGGTTCAAGAACCATAAAAGAAGATTGTATACATGGAAGAAGCCTGGAGATATTGACAGGTTTCAGATATATTATATAATGGTAAGACAGAGATATAGGAACCAGGTTTTAAATTGTAAGACATTTCCAGGGGCAGATGTGGACTCCGACCACAATCTATTGGTTATGAACTGTAGATTAAAACTGAAGAAACTGCAAAAAGGTGGGAATTTAAGGAGATGGGACATGGATAAACTGACTAAACCAGAGGATGTACAGAGTTTCAGGGAGAGCATAAGGGAACAAATGACAGGAATGGGGGAAAGAAATACCGTAGAAGAAGAATGGGTAGCTTTGAGGGATGAAGTGGTGAAGGCAGAAGAGGATCAAGTAGGTAAAAAGACGAGGGCTAGTAGAAATCCTTGGGTAACAGGAGAAACATTGAATTTAATTGATGAAAGGAGAAAATATAAAATTGCAATAAATGAAGCAGGCAAAAAGGAATACAAACGTCTCAAAAATGAGATCAACAGCAAGTGCAAAATGGCTAAGCAGGGATGGCTAGAGGACAAATGTAGGGACGTAGAGGCTTATCTCACTAGGGGTAAGATACATACTACCTATAGGAAAATTAAAAAGACCTTTGGAGGAAAGAGAACCACTTGTATGAATATCAAGAGCTCAGATGCAAACCCAGTTCTAAGCAAAGAAGGGAAAGCAGAAAGGTGGAAGGAGTATATACAGGGTCTATACAAGGGCGATGTTCTTGAGGACAATATTATGGAAATGGAAGAGGATGTAGATGAAGATGAAATGGGAGATACAATACTGCGTGAAGAGTTTGACAGAGCACTGAAAGACCTGAGTCGCAACAAAGCTCCGGGAGCAGACAACATTCCATTAGAACTACTGACAGCCTTGGGAGAGCCAGTACCAACAAAACTCTACCATCTGGTGAGCAAGATGTATGAGACAGGTGAAATACCCTCAGACTTAGAGAAGAATATAATAATTCCAATCCCAAAGAAAGCAGGTGTTGACAGATGTGAAAATTACCGATCAGTTTAATAAGTCACGAATACTAACACGAATACTAACACGAATTCTTTACAGACGAATGGAAAAACTAGTAGAAGCCGACCTCGGGGAAGATCAGATTGGATTCCATAGAAATATTGGAACACGTGAGGCAATACTGACCCTACGACTTATCATAGAAGCCAGATTAAGGAAAGGCAAACCTACGTTCCTAGCATTTGTAGACTTAGAGAAATCTTTTGACAATATTGACTGGAATGTTCTCTTTCAAATTCTGAAGGTGGCAGGGGTAAAATACAGGGAGCGAAAAGCTATTTACAATTTGTACAGAAACCAGATGGCTGTTAAGAGAGTCGAGGGACGTGAAAGGGAAGCAGTGGTTGGGAAGGGAGTGAGACAGGGTTGTAGCCTCTCCCCGATGTTGTTCAATCTGTATATTGAGCAAGCAGTAAAGGAAACATAAGAAAAATTCGGAGTAGGAATTAAAATCCAGGGAGAAGAAATAAAAACTTTAAGGTTCGCCGATGACATTGTAATTCTGTCAGAGACAGCAAAGGACTTGGAGGAGCAGTTGAACGGAATAGATAGTGTCTTGAAAGCAGGATATAAGATGAACATAAACAAAAGAAAAACAAGGATGATGGAATGTAGTCGAATGAAGTCGGGTGATGCTGAGGGAATTAGAGTAGGAAATGAGACACTTAAAGTAGTAAAGGAGTTTTGCTATTTGGGGAGCAAAATAACTGATGATGGTCGAAGTAGAGAGGATATAAAATGTAGACTGGCAATGGCAAGGAAAGCGTTTCTGAAGAAGAGAAATTTGTTAACATCGAGTTTAGGTTGAAGTGTCAGGAAGTCGTTTCTGAAAGTATTTGTATGGAGTGTAGCCATGTATGGAAGTGAAACATAGACAATAAATAGTTTAGACAAGAAGAGAATAGAAGCTTTCGAAATGTGGTGCTACAGAAGAATGCTGAAGATTAGATGGGTAGATCACATAACTAATGAGGAAGTATTGAATAGGTTTGGGGAGAAGAGAAGTTTGTGGCACAACTTGACTAGAAGAAGGGATCAGTTGGTAGGATATGTTCTGAAGCACCAAGGGATTACCAATTTAGTATTGGAGGGCAGCGTGGAGGGTAAAAATCGTAGAGGGAGACCAAGAGATGAATACACTAAGCAGATTCAAAGGATGTAGTTTGCAGTAGGTACTGGGAGATGAAGAAGCTTGCACAGGATAGAGTAGCATGGAGAGTTGCATCAAACCAGTCTCTGGACTGAAGAACACAACAACAACAACAACAGTAAAATGGAAACGTGACACGTACAGCACAAAACTGTACAGGCCGATCTCGTCTGTTCACTGACGGAGACTTCCGACAGTTGAAGAGGGTCGTAATGTGTAATAGGCAGATCAGACCATCACACAAAAATTGCAAACTGCATCAGGATCCACTGCAAGTACTATGAGGGTTAGGCGGGAGCTGACAGAACTTGGATGTGACGGTCTAGCGACTGCTCACCAGCCTCACATCACGCCAGTAAACGCGTAACGACGCCTCGCTTGGTGTAAGCAGCGTAAACATAGCACGACTGAACAGTCCAAAAACGTTGTGTGGAGTGTCGAATCACGGTACACAATGTGTTGATCGGATGGCAGCGCGTGGGTATGGCGAATGACCGGCGAACGTAATTTGCCAGCGTGTGTTGTGGCAACAGTAAAATTCGGCGGCAATTCTGTTATGTTCCGGTCATGTTTCTCATGGCGGGGCCTGTACCCCTTGTTGTTTTGCGCGGGACTAACTCATCACATGCCTACGTTGATGTTTTGAGCACCTTCCTGCTGCCCACTGTAGAAGATCAATTCAGGGATGGCGACTGCATCTTTTAACAAGATCGAGAACCTGTTCATAATGCACGACCTGTGGTGGGGTGGTTACACGACAATAACATCCCTGTAATGGACTGGTGTGCACAGAGTCCTCATCTGAATCCTATAGCTTTTGATCACATAGTGTAAGTGTAAAAGAACAGAATCCCGAAAATTACAGACCATTATCTGTAATATGAGTTGGGCGTATAATCTGTGAACATGGTTTCTGCTGCAATATAATAAATTTCCTTGAGAGGGAAAAGCTTCTGTCTACAATTCAGCATGGTTTTAGAAAGCATCGCTCTTGTCAAACTCGGCTTACCCTCACTTACAAGAGATCGTGCGATCAATGGATGACCGTGAAATGGGCGGATTCCATAGAAACAGGTTTCTGTAAAACATTTGACACGATGTCACACTGCCGACAGTTATCGAAAGTTCAAGCACATGGAATGGGTTCCCAAGTACGTGAGTCACTTGAAGACTTCTTGAGTAACAGAACGCAGACGTTGTCCCCGACGGCGTGTTTGAGACGCAGGTATTGTTAGGAGTGTCCCAGAGAATTGCAATAAGGCCGCTGTTATTTTCTATGTACATAAAAGACCTGGCAAATGGTTCAAATGGCTCTGAGCACTATGGGACTCAACTGCTGAGGTCATCAGTCCCCTAGAACTTAGAACTAGTTAAACCTAACTAACCTAAGGACATCACACACATCCATGCCCGAGGCAGGATTCGAACCTGCGACCGTAGCGGACTTGCGGTTCCAGACTGCAGCGCCTTTAACCGCACGGCCACTGCGGCCGGCAAAGACCTGGCAGACAGGGTAAGCTGCAGTCTGCGGCTGTTTGCTGAAGATGCTGTGGCGTACAGGAAGGCGCCGACGTTGAGTGACTGCAGGAGGAGGCAGGATGACTTACACAAAGTTTCTAGTCGGTGTGTTGAATAGCAGCCGGCTCTAAATGTAGAAACACGTAAGTTAATGTAGATGAGTAGGAAAACCAAACCCATAATGGTCGAATATAGTACTAGTAGTGTTCTGCTTGGCATGGTTACGTCGATTAAATATGTAGGGGTAACGCTGCAAAGGAATATGAAGTCGAATGAGCATGTAAAGAGTGTAGTATGGAAGGCGGATGGTCGAATTTGGTTTATTTGGGTAATTCTAGGAGAATGTGGTTCATGTGTAAAAGAGAAGTCTAGTGCGACCCATTGTTGAATACTGTTCGAGTTTTTGGGATTCACACCAGGTCAGATTAAAAGAGGACGTCGAAGTAATTCAAAAACGGTCTGCTAGATCTTTTACTAGTAGGCTCAAACAACACGCAAGTGTTACAGTGTTGCAAATGGGAGCCACTGTGAGGTAACGCGACGTTCTTTCCGAGGAGCACTAGCGTGGAAAATTAAGAGAAGCGATACTTGATGCTGACTGCAGAGTTATTCTATAGCTGCCAACGCACATTTCGCCAATAATACGCATACTTCTGATCTACATCATACTCCGCAAGTCACCTAACGGTGAAGACAAGAACAGAGAAAGCAGGGCTCATACAGAGGCACATACACAGTCGTTTCTCCCTCGCTTTGTTTGCGAGTGGAACAGAAGAGAACCCGACTGGTAGTGGTACAGGGTACCCTCCGCCACGTACCATACGGTGACTTGCGGAGTATGTGAGCAGGTGTAGATAATTATTTAATGTCATTCCTTCCATGCCTTTCGTAGCTGGGGAGTATGAGGTTAAGCCAAAATAGTGACTGCATGATTATTCTAAAATATTGGTAAATCATATTTTACAGCTTCTGCCGTAAAATATCTAGGAGTAACTTTCCAGAGTGACCGTAAGTGGAATGACCACATAAAACAGATAGTGGGAAAAGCAAATGCCATACTCAAATTCATAGGGAGAATCTTAAGAAAATGTAACCCTTCCACAAAAGAAGTGGCTTATAAGGCGCTTGTTCTCCACATTCTTGAATATTGTTCATATATCTATGATCCCTGTCAGGTAGGACTGATAGAGGAGATAGAGAAGATACAACAAAGAGTGGCGCGTTTCGTCACGGGATCGTTTAGCTGGCGAGAGAGCATTACGGAGGTGCTAAACAAACTCAACTGGCAGGAAGATTTATTATTTAAATTTTGGGACAGCACTTTTCAGGAGAAGTCGGACAACATATTACTTCCTCCCACATACATCTCGCGTATTGGCCACGAGGAGAAAATTCGAGAAATTACAGCCAATACAGAGGTTTACGGACAGTCATTCTTCCCACACACTATCCGCGAGTGGAACAGGGTTGGAGGGCTCAGATAGTAATACCAAACGTACCCTCCACCACACACCATTAGGTGACTTGCGGAGTATGATGTAGATCAGAAGTATGCGTATTATTGGACTTTTTATGATTCTAATTGTGATAGCAGCAGCTGTCAGGTAGTACTAATGCAAAAGCCAGGGTCCTTTCAGCTGCATCATCACCCCACGAGCTGTCAGTTTCGGCTGGGGAGAGTACGTCGACTCAGAGTCGTCAACGTCCCAATTCTTTTTAACAGCAGAGCCCCCTCCACCGGTCGTTATGCTGAGCGGTGCTGTGGCGCCTGCTGGACGAAGCTGCACCCCACACAGTGGCTGCACTGAAGTCCCCCCTGCGTCACCACCTTTTAACCCGTAGTGACCGTCATAGGAGGACACCCAGCCAGAACACACCGTCCCCAAGCTCTGGACATGCTTGTTGTTTTCCTGATGGAGCGGCAGTGGGTGGCATCGAGTGATCTACAGCGTTAAGACAGTTTGCTGTGGATTGAGGGCCCTTGCGTACCTCTTGGCACGTGCAGAAAGTGATGGGGTGATGGGTTGCCTTGATTATCTGGAGAGACTCTATTTACGATCTAGAAACCAGTTGGGTGTGGATAGCCTAAGGGAAGTTGGTTCTCTTAAGAGTTTGATAATGATGATGATGATATATTTGGTTTGTGGGGAGCTCAACTGCGAGGTCATGAGCCCCCGTACAAAGGCCGAATTTTGACACTGTCAAATTTTTACACAGTGCTATCTAGCTGCTGTCAACAATGATAAAGATGAGGATTAAATGGTGAGGACAACACAAACTCCCAGTCGCCGGGCAGAGAAAATCCCCAACCCAACCAGGAATCGAACCTGGAACCCAGTGATCCAGAGGCAACAATGCTAGCCACTAGGCAGCCGCAGGCTCTTAAGAGTTTGTGAGCACAGGGGCTCTATGCTTTCTGGCTTGCTATATTTAAACGGAGCTCAGGCAAGGCACAAGTTTTACGTATTATTGTACCCCCTTAGTTAACTGTCTTTGTAAATGTGGAAGTTTGGTTGTCAATGTGAAAATTTGTTTTTATTGTAGTGTCTTTCCCAAATTAATAGCAGCTGCATTTTGTATTTTTAAAAAAATTATATATTGTCCTAAATCTTGACTGGATGAGAGTTTTTCCTGTTACATGGCTCCAACACATTTTGAAGGAAAGTATCAAACTCAACTCGATCTGTCCTTTTCACTCACTTATTATGCGCTAGTTTCTAATAGCGTACTCTGAAAGGCCAGCTGTGGTAGTACATGTTTTATTTCGAACATTGATTTTCACATACGATTACGGAAATACATTTCTGCCAACATACAACAAAATGAGAAACAGATCATGCTGTGAAGGCATTATTCTTTCAAAGCCAAGCATTCGATTTGTTAAGCAGTTCTTATTGACTCCATAAATATTTATCTAGGCGATGCAGTCCGGAACCGCTGGACTGCTACGGTTCCAGGTTCGAATCCTGCCCCGGGCATGGATGTGTGTGATGTCCTTAGGTTAGTTAGGTTTAAGTAGTTCTAAGTTCTAGGGGACTGATGACCTAAGATGTGAAGTCCCATAGTGCTCAGAGCCACTTGAACCATAAACATTTAAACATATTTGAAAAATGAAGAAATGGCTCTAAGCACTATGGGACTTAACATCTGAGGTCATCAGTCCCCTAGACTTAGAACTACTTTAACCTAACTAACCTAAGGACATTATACACATCCATGTCCAAGGCAGGATTCGAACCTGCCACCGTAGCAGAAGCGCAGTTCCGAACTGAAGCGCCTAGAACCGTTCGGCCACAGTTACCGGCGAAAAATAAAGAAAATTTTCGAAAATTACTAGACACTGGACTTGCAGGGAGTATTCTACTCTGATTCAGTGTATAATAAAGGACAATTGGATCTACGTATCTCATCAATACTGTCGTTATGGAAATAATCAGCAACCAATTGCGTAAAGGATATTTAATTTCCTTAACCGCTTTCAGGCACTCATTGCCCTTCATCAGAAGGTTATACCTGTTGCTTTATTTACGAGTGTCAGCAATAAGATGCATGCAGCATATTGCTCCACACAAGCATATTGTTGGTACCGTTTTTGTACAGGTACTATGAACCACATGACTACAGTCATATACTGCGTCCATCTCATTGTTGATACTCGCAAATAACTCCATGTTATAAACTCCTGAAGAAGAACACTAAGTCCCTGAAACCAGTTGACGAAATTAAATTTCGCTTATGAAGGTGGCTGCTAATTATTTCCATGCATACAGCCACACTTGCTGAAGATGAATAAAATACTAAATACTGACGCTGTTAAAGGCTGGTCAGTAACTACAGTACAGCGGACAGCGAGTCCGCCTGCTTAGCTCTGTGGTAACGTGCTCGCCTCCCATGCAAGGGGCTCAGGTTCCATTCCTGCCTGGTTTGGAGATTTTTCTCCGAATGGGAACTAGGTGTTGTTTTGTCCTCATCATCATTTTATCCTTGTCACCGGCGCGCTGGTCACCCCATGTGGGGCGAATGAAATAGGACTTGCACTTGGCAGCCGAACTTCCTCACATAGTGACCTCCCGGCCAATGATGCCATACGCTCATTTCATTTTCATCGGAGAGAAAGGGCCCTATTAGCTGGGAACACCACGGAATTCAGTGGATGGCCTTCAGTAACTCGATAAAGAACTGCTCGCAACTGGATGGACACAGATTTCAAGGGGGGTCCTCCAAGAAGAAAGTAGTGCCATGAAAGCCTCTCCCTGTGTGTGTTATTGACAGTAGTGTAGTAAGATTCGGCATATATCCTGAGGAACAGCTGAAAAGAAAGTGGAAGAACACGTGAAGGAAAGGGGAATCATTTTGTGGAAGAGCTCGTGGCTGATGTGTTGTCGTGGGGCCTCACCTGTTGTCTTTGGTCAAGGTTACAGCGTGTATCAGTAGTATGCAGCTACATCCTCCAGGACATGTGCAGGAGGAATCTCCGTTAATGCAGGTCTTCCATGCGTGCTCTAATTGTGAGCCATACCCTTCACCTTGGAGCCTAGTAGTTGTTGTCATGGTCTTTAGTCCAGAGACTGGTTAGATGCAGCTCCCTCCATGCTACTCTATCCTGTACAAGCTCCTTCATCACCAACTGATTGCTGCAGCCGACATCCTTCTGAATCTGCTTACTGTATTCATCTCTTGGTCTCCCTATACGATTTTTACCCTCCACACGTCCGTCCAGTACGAAATTGGTGATCCCTTGATACTTCATGACATGTCCTACCAACCGATCCCTTCTTCTAGTCAAGCTGTGCCACACATTCCACTTCTCCCTAATTCAATTTAGTACCTCCTCATTAGTTACGTGATACACCTATCTAATCTTTAGCAGTCTTCTGTAGCACTACATTTCGAAAGCTTCTATTTCCTGCTTGTCTAAATTATTTATCGTCCATGTTTCACTTTCATATACTGCTACGCTCCCCACAAATACTTTCAGAAGAGACTTCCTGACACTTAAATCTATACTCAATATTAGTAAATTTCTCTTCTTTAGAAACGCTTTCCTTGCTATTGCCAGTCTACGTTTTATATCCTCTCTACTTCGACCATCATCAGTTATTTTGCTCCCCAGATAGGAAAACTCATCTACCACTTAAAGTGTCTCATTTCTATTCTACTTCGCTCAGCATCACCTATTGTAAGTAGACTACAATCCATTACCATCGTTTCGCTTTTGTTGATATCCTCCTTTCAAGACACTGTCCATTCCATTCAACTGTCTTTCAGGTCCTGTGCTGTCTCTGAAAGAATTACAATGTAATCGGTCAATCTCAAAGATTTTATTTCTTCTCCATGGATTTTAATTCCTACTCCAAATTTTTCTTTTATTTCCTTCACTGCTTGCTAAATATACATACTGAATAACATTGGGGATAGGCTACGATCCTGTCTCGCTCCCTTCCCAACCACTGCTTTCTACTGGAGCCTAGTATACTTCTAAAAATCTATACCTAAATTCCCAACACTGGTAGGAGAATACAACCGAATTTTGCTGTGGAAATTGCACAAATGCACCTACCGAGTGAAAGAGAAATAAGCAATACACCAGAAATGTAGTTATGATGTGGGAATAGTGATTATTGTGACTGCCCAGTTTACCAGACACAATAAGACTTCCGCACATGAGGGTTTACAGCATGCCAGGATATTTTAAGTACGTTACTGGGCTCCATGCAGCGTGACAGAGCACACTGCTGAGTTGCTGGCACTGATACTGGTTGAGGGACCTGTCCTCACCTTCATCCTCTCTCTCCACAGCATGGTGCCATTGATAGGAATCTACCTGTCACCGGTATTAGAGACAGCAAACAACAATAAACTCCAGTCTTCATACAAATGGTCTACAGCGCCCTACGCGAGTCACAGAGAGTAGAGCCTACACATTCGTGAGCCCTGGCGGCTAACTGTACACGTTACTGTGTCTGCTCTGTTTCTCTTTTGAGCGGCACATCTTTGGTTCCACTTCTGGAATGGCTCCTCGTGTGACCATGGCCAGTGCACCTTCCCTCACAGGCTTCCTGTGAGAACCAAATTAACAGTTCCTTGCATTTATGCAGTTTAAAAGAAATCATGACAGCAAGTAGGGTCGAAACAATTAATGAAGCTACGAGAAACTCGGCTCTTGTATAACATTCCTTAGTTAACTTATTTGATAATGTACACACTTCAATTTCGAGATTCGATGAGCATATTATGAGAAGTCATTTAAATCATTATGAGCTATCAGAAAATGGCCATGAGTGATAGTATATTTTACAGCACAGACGGATCTAAGGAAACTGAGTGTCATACACTGCAGGCTTCAGAATAACACACACGCCTAGAACTGGGCAACATAGGCGAGTGCCTTCTCACGTGCCTACCTTGTTTCTGTTGCTGGCTCCAGGTCCACGGCCACGGTGTCCGTAACCTCCTGAGCTGGCGCCGTCGGGGGCGATTCTGGAAAACGGCGTCACTGGGCAGTTCTTCGTCCGTACACAGATCTGTCTACACTTGTGTGAGCTACAGGCAGACCTATAGCAAGCAACAGTTGGTAAATGTTGTCCAAAAAAATCCAATTATAGCAATATCCTTGTGGCATCAGATTAATTACATATATAAACAGCTGCAAATCTTTGATAATATCACTTAAAAATTTTTTTATTTGTTTACACAAAAAGCCCGAGAATTGGCGGATACCTCATTCAATGGCTTTCTTTCTACTGTTGCTTGCTCAGGAAGTCTTTCTGAATATAGGTCTAACATAACTCAAAAATCACCAGATCTACCTATTATAGTATTTTATTCAGTTATCCTTCTGAAGTCAATAGTTACTTAAGAAAACAACAAAATTTTGTGATTCGAGTCGGATTATTCTGCCTAAATTGCTAATACTGAATGTTTTCATGAAGCGAATGGTTCACATAGGGTACTAATCATCTGTTACTAAAATCTGGAATACCTTTCCAGAAAACATTATCTCCAGGTAACAGATATTTTTAGGCTGCAACTCATTCTATACACATCTGAGGTAGTCCAAAATAACAACGCTCAAACAGGAACAGGGCGGCATGTCAAAGCTAGTAATAGTGAATACGTCTTCCTTTCAAATAACATATTTGCTATCGTTTTGTCCCTCCCTCCCCCCATGAACCATGGACCTTGCCATTGGTGGGGAGGCTTGCGTGCCTTAGCGATACAGACAGCCGTACCATAGGTGCAACCACAATGGAGGGGTATCTGCTGAAATGCCAGACAAATGTGTGGTTCCTGAACTGTATGGTTAAATGATGATGATGTCCTCTTGGGTAAAACATTCCGGAGGTAAAATAGTCCCCCATTCGGGTCTCTGGGCGGGAACTACTCAGGAGGACATCGTTATCAGGAGAAAGAAAACTGGCGTTCTATGGATCGGAGAGTGGAATGTCAGATCCCTTAATTGGGCGGGTAGGTTAGAAAAATTTAAAAGGGAAATGGATAGGTTAAAGTTAGATATAGTGGGAATTCGTGAAGTTCGGTAACAGGAGGAACAATACTTCTGGTCAGGTGAATACAGGGCTATAAATAAAAAATCAAATAGGGGTAATGCAGGAGTAGGCATAATAATGAATAAGAAATAGGAGTGTGGGCAAGCTACTACAAACAGCATAGTCAATGCATTATTGTGGCCAAGATAGACATGAAGCCCATGCCTACCACAGTAGTACAAGTTTATATGCCAACAAGCTCCGCAGATGACGAAGAGACTGATGAAATGTATGATGAGATAAAAGAAATTATTAAGATGGTGAAGGGAGACGAAAATTTAATAGTCATGGGTGACTGCAGTTCGCTAGTAGGAAAAGTTGTTGAAACTACAGACAGAATGGGGAGGTACAGTTGGCATGGTCAAATAAACAACTAAAAGATAATACATAAAACTATTTGAAGAATAACTAATAGCAAGCTAATACAGATATAAATTTCTCAGCTGCCCAGCATTTCTACAAAAACGTATCACAGTAAAAGAACATATTACTAATTCTATTTGACATCCATCACAGTACTACTTAAGGTATGCATTGAGACCCTACACAATAATTCTGTAGCAAAGGAATATATGTCCTGCATGATATACGTGAAAATTAACCGTGAAGTACTCAAATCTAATATGCAAGATAAGTTTAACAAGCAAGGAATCAACCTAAGAAATTATGTAACATCAGCTGCATAAAACGCAGGACACTGGATAATATCGGTGATTGCCAAGTATAAGTGAACTTAAAAGTAGGTGCCAAAAGCACTGTTTGAACAAACTCTAAATGCCTCCATACACTACCAACATGAGGAAGAAAACAGAACCAGTCATGCACTAAAGTATGTAACAGGAAATTACCTTTTGCACGCAACACAAGGCTTCCACTGTGCCCAATTGATCACAGGTTTACAGTCTCAGTGCATGACTGCACACTCTGCAAATACATGCTTAGTTGTGAACACACCTCTGGCTTATATTGTTGGCTAGAGTTGTGCGCAGCTCGTGTTAATGCTGTTTATTGCTTGGAATGTTGTCATTGTGGTTATGGCATTTCGTTTCTTATTCGATTTACTGGCGTCACTAAGTTGCTGGTTTGCTTGCCCGTGAGTGGCAGCAGCAGTGCTTATCGATATGAGTACTGTGGTACAACGTCTGGAGTGACCGCTAGTATTTCCAGGTCGCGTTGTGTAGAATGGGGAGTTGCGAACAGAGATCAGTTCGGTTGGGGCGCAGCAGTGAGCGGCCATAAAATTGTGTAATTTTTTTCGTGTGATGAGGCCTTCAGCCGTCATGCAGTCAATTGTGTTTTTTAAAGAGATTGTTTTAAAATTTTAATTTCTTTAAATAAATTTTACATATCTGTTGTGCAACTGGGAGTACCTGATTACAGCCCCATCCACAATCGTAGCCTTATCCAGGACCATCCTGAGAAACCAGCTCTCAACAATATACAGTAGTTTAAAATCACAACTCTCAAGAAGGTGCACAAGAATCCAGGATTAATGACTTTAAGGCTGGGAATGAAGCACATGGCCATAGTATGTACGGGCAACAACCATTGTGATGCTGCCAATAATTTTTTACAAGTGAGAAAGCCACTTTGTTTCAATGTTGTAACAATTAGACTGGTTACATATGCTTCAGAAGAGTTAATCACTGACTCCTGCTACTGCTGCCACAGTGGGAGGGGGGGGGCAGTCCCCAGCCCCCAGTGCTCAATCCACAGTGCCTAATCTCATCCACAGTCTCCAGTCCCCAGAGCCCAGACCCCAGTTGCCAAAACCCAGTCCTCAGTCCCCAGTCCCCAGTCCCCAGTGCCGACTTCCCAGTCCCCAGCTCCTGCCCCAGCCATCTGTCCCCAGTATCCAATCCCCAACTCACAGTGCATAGCCCCAGTCACCAGTCCCCAGCCTCCAAACCCCAGTGCTCAACACCCATGTGCCCAGTCCCCAGTGTCCACTTCCCTGAGCACAGTGCCCAGCCCCCAGTACCTATTGCCCAGTCCCCAGCCTGTGTTCCCAGCTCCCAGTCCCCAGTACTCAGTCCCCAGGGCTCAATCCACAGTGCCCAATCCCATCCCCAGTCTCCAGTCCCCAGAGCTCAGCCCCCTGCCCTCAGCTCCCAGTACCCAGCCCCCAGACCCCAGTGTCTTTTCACAGTGACTAGTCCCTAGTCCCCAGTAACCAGTCCCCAGTCTCCAAACCCCAGTGCCAACAACCATGTGCCCAGTTCCATCTCCAGGCAAATGTGCCCAGTACCCAGCCTCCAGTTCCCACTGCCCAGTCCCCAGCCCCTGTCCCCAGCCCCCAGTCACCAGTATCCAGTCCCCAGCCCCCAGTGCCTAGCCCCAGTCCCCAGTCTTCAAACCCCAGTGCCCAACAGCCATGTGCCCAGTCCTATCTCCAGCCCCTGTGTCCAGTGCCCAGCCGCCAGTGGCCACTGCCCAGTCCCAGTCCCCAGTACCCATTCCCAGTCCCCAGTACCCAGTCCGCAGCCCCAGTGCCCAATCCCATCTCCAGTCCCCTGAGCCCAGTCCCCAGTCCTCAGTCCCAGAACCCATTCCTCAGTCGGTTAAAGGCGCTACAGTCTGGAACCGCACGACCGCTTCGGTCGCAGGTTCGAATCCTGCCTTGGGCATGGATGTGTGTGATGTCCTTAGGTTAGTTAGGTTTAAGTAGTTCTAAGTTCTAGGGGACTTATGACCACAGCAGTTGAGTCCCATAGTGCTCAGGGCCATTTGAACCATTTGAACCCATTCCTCAGTCCCCAGTACCCAATACCCAGACCCAGTGTCCAGTGCAAAATGCCTAGTGCCTTGACTGTAAGATGATTTAACTTTCGGCAAGCTTCACAATAAGTGACACATGCTTGACTGTTCACTGTCTCATGTACCCACCTCTTGCAATGATATCCATACATGTACGCTGTGTCCTGAAACTGCATTACCTAATTTGCACCGAGCGAGGTGGCGCAGTGGTTAGCACACTGGACTCGCATTCGGGAGGACGACGGTTCAATCCCGTCCCCAACCATCCTGATATAGGTTTTCCGTGATTTCCCTAAATCGTTTCAGGCAAATGCCGGGATGGTTCCTTTGAAAGGGCACGGCCGATTTCCTTCTCACTCCTTCCCTAACCCGAGCTTGCGTTCCGTCTCTAATGACCTCGTTGTCGACGGGACGTTAAACACTAACCACCACCACCACCACCTAATTTGCGACTTTGTAACTTGTTCACTGATGCATTCAAAGTGCATTATGTTGACAATTCGGAGGAAACTAGCGTCTTACTAAACATACCGGCTCTGCATAACGAGAAAAATGCACTTAACGTGTATTTTCTGTTAGTGAAGTAGTTGTGGTCTTCGTTTTCAAGGTCCGCTTCCAAATGAACAACTGTTTGATGTCGTTCATGGATTTTAAATAATAAAATACGCCATTCTGTCTCATTGCTACTAACGCAAGTCCCAGCTGATATTGGCCAATTTCACTGATGCATACTGTTGCATTTCCCATCCCAAATACTGTTATATCGCTACCTTTCCTGATTCATCTGCACATGCGCTTTAGCCACTTCACTGAATAGCATTATTCAATATTGATGTGTATTTTGTATGTATCACAAAACGTACAAAATACACATGATGAATGGCAAATACGATACATCTCTGTTATTATGAAATTCAACATCATTGTTTCCTAGTTTTAGAGTAATGGCTTCTCCGTCATCTTTAGCTGATCGCCGACGTCAGAGTAGATACGACATTGGTTCTGATAGTTCAGCAGTTAAGTGTGTTGGGTTTCATTTCGTGCATTTCTCATCAGGCATGCTTCGTGAATTATTTGCTGAGTGAGTCACATGGAATACGTATCATGGTTTCGTGACGACCTAGATTAACCTATTTTCTGTATGTCTGTCCTTTTGATTGGAGGCTTTACAGACTTAGGTCATCCACTTATATAATAAAATGGAACACCTACAGCTGCCCTGACGATGTTATTTATTATATGGCTACAACTTTCGGTGCTTCAGTATATAGCGTCCAGGTCTTAACTGACGCTGAGCGAGTTAACTCCAATGGCACCATACAATTCATCAGTGGGCAACATCTATCAACTACCTGTAACAACGATGTTTTGTGTCCAATCGTCATGTTCATAGTTGATAGCTGGAGACACAGCATCGTTGTTACAGGTAGTTTGTGGTGACAAGTTCATAGATGTTGCCCATTGATGACTCTGGTATACAAATGGTGTTAAACCCCTCAGCGTCAGTTAAGGCCTGAAGATTATATATTGAAGCACCGAAACTGGTAGCCACATAATAAATGACATCGTAAGGACGGCCACAGGTCTCCTATTCTGTTACATAAAATAACCTAATTCTGGATAAGTGTCGACAAGTGATACTTCTGCTGAGACGATTTGACCAATATTATCTGGTGTGTGGGTTTTTCGATCAACTAAATCGAAATGTATGATAAAGGCAACTCTCTCTTACGCCACTCAATAGAATGCATCGAACAGCGTCTTTCAAAAACACGATCCTTTGTAATGAGATCCATTAATGGTTTCAATGTTACTTTGAACACACATGCTGATATATCATGACGATTAAATGATGACTGCCCATTTAGCGAAAATTCTTTCACTTGATTAAAAGTAGGATTGAATGTGATTATAATGAAAAAACTGGAGTGCTATATGCACGAACACATATCATTGCATGTTGTCTGTTCTCATACACTTGCAGTTGACTCCACGTAGATGCCCGCCCGCCTAGTTGAGTGGTAACGAGCTTGCCTCCCATGCAGCTGGCCCAGGTTCGATTCCTGGCTGGTATGGGCATTTTCTCGGATCGTGGACTGGGTGTTGAGTTATTCTCACCACCGGCACGTGAGTCGTCCCGTGTAGCGTCGACTGAACAGAGACTCGCACTCGGCGGCCGAACCTCCCCGGATGGGGCCTCCCGGCCTGCAGTGCTTGTAGACGTGGCTGGTAGTGTGGCCATTTTTCTCGATTTTTGAGTTTCACATTGAAATAATGATTTCGTGGGATTCATATTGATGTTGTTAACAACATTGAAAGACCTAACACTTTGATATGACATGTCAGAAGATAAGGTCGAAATCTGAGTGATGCAAATAAATGACTTTGGTAGAACAAAAACAGCGTACTTGTTGTTCAACCTTAAATAACTTTTACACCCAAAGACGACTATGATATCTTTTAAAAAATTCTACACGACTGTGAACTCAAATCGCAGGAAGTAGAAAATATAGATGTTAGGAATTCTTTTCAGGGAGAAGAAAGGAAGATTATGGTTCCAAATTTCGTCGACAGTGAGGTCATTACGGATGGAGGACAAGCTCGGATTGTTTGAAGGACAGGGAAGAAAACTGGCTGTGCTCTTCCATGGAACCATACTGGCATTTGTATGGAGAGATTTCGGTAAATCATAGAAAACCTAAATCTGAATGGCTGGACGTAGATGTGAACGGTCGTCCTCCTTAATGCGTATTCTATTCAGAATGTATTTTCAGTAGAGTGGAAGTCAGATATGGATGGTAAACAGTACACGCGCGAAGAGAACAGAAACTTTTCAAATTAATGGTACAGAAGGACGCTGAAGATTAAATAGGAAGACAGAATAATTAAGCAAGCAGCGCAGGATGGAATCAAATAGGATCTTTTGGGTACAACTGAAAGAAGGGACATGTTGATAGGACACAGTCTGAAGGATGGGGCCGTAGTAGTTAAACTGTCAGTTGAATGACCGCGCGGTTTAAGGCGCCATGTCATGGATCGCGCGGCCTCTGCCACCGGAGGTTCGAGTCCTCCATTGGGCATGGGTGTGAGTGTTGTTCTTACATAAGTTAGTTTACTTTAGTTTACGTAGTGGGTAAGTCTAGGGACGGATGACCTCAGCAGTTTGGTCGCTTGGGAATTCACACCCATTTGTACATTTGATGAGATATACTGATACTTGGGTTTGTAGCAAACAGACCACATGGAGAAGTAAGTTTTATCTCACAATGCTATTCGGCAGCTAATACACGTAGCAGTTCAGTTGCAGGGGAATTAAGAGAGGAAAGGAGTGAACGGTCATCCTAGACACTAACATCGCTGCATCGGTCACTTCGTTTGTCGGAAAATCCTTGGAAGATGTCTTCGTATTTTTCGATAGTTCAGCCGCTAAAGTGGGAATTGGAATAATGAGCAACTGCTGAGTGCAGCCATGCTAAAACTAGCTATGGGTGCCAGATTGTACGATGTATAGCAGGAAACTTTGAGGAGAATGCAATCGTTAGTATCACAGTCTTTTATGCTGATAAGTGACAATAGCTTGGAAACATAGACCATCTCTCAATTTTAAAATCCAGCATACAGCTAAGTTAACAGAACTGTGGCACATAGAACAATGTTAGCATTTATTTACGTTTTTCGTAATTCACTTCTCGTGCAATGACTTGAATGAGACCTCAAATAGCATTATACACATTGATCTTAGATATCGACATTTGGCCTCATTATCTAGGATGTTTCTGTAAGAGCGTGCAAAGGTTTAACAGGACGAACAGGATGCTCCACTGAGCGATTTCAGGTAGCGAACCGGGGGTTGGAGAAGCCAGCTTATTGAGGTAACAGGAATAAAATCAGATTACTGTCTTATTTTTTATTCACACTTGTTACAGTTAACAGCAAATACCATCACACAATGAACGTACCATTTGTACTGTATCTTACTGAATGGGCTGATACTGATAGCCATCAACCTCCGTGCAAGCATGACATCGACGAGCAAGATTCTGTTGCACACTCACAAATATCTCTGGCGTGTCTCAAATCAGATCACAGGCAGCTACAATTTTGGCAATAATCCATCTCCGTGTCTGCTGAGGCCTTATATGCAAGTGACTTTAGATATCCCAATTGGAAATAATCAGGGGGATTCAGGTCAGGTGACATCAAAGGCCATGAAATAGGACCTCACCTTCCAGTCCAGTGACCAACTGAGAGGGCTGCAGACATCCACACTGAAGCGAGGCAGTGCACCATCATGTTGTACCCACATGCCCTCAAGAACAGCCAAGGGGGCAATGTAAATACGATACAACAGAGCCACCTTACGGATAAGTAAAGTAAATAAACGGTGCATCATTACATCCTAGTAATCAGGATCATCCTTGTTTTCTTGGAGGAAATAATAAACGTACATGTAAATAAACAATGCAGTACGTGTAAATCTGTATTCATGTTAGTTGTGAATAATATCGAAAACAGGAATGCTAGACAAAGCGATAGACATGTTTACTCCATATCTCCTTCAGCTGGCTTATCCAGGTTCCCTACCTCAAATTGTTCAATGAAGAATTCTCTATGTACTGTTACATTTTGGCACGCTCTTACGGAAACACCTTGTATTTTGTCCCTCTGAATGCTATTGTTGTGATTAAAAGAAGTTTCCACTTCAGGGCGAGCAATAGTGGTAATAAACAAACCAGCCAATAGGTGATGAGGTAATCAGCGACGAAATTTTGACGCTGAAATAGACTTCAGAAACAGAAGCGTGCCCACTGCTGCTAGAATCCAATGTAAATTAGCTTTCTTTCAATGTGGGAATGTTTACTAATGCAGATAAAGTATAGCAGAATAACTTAAATTATTTATAAAAAGGACATGGACTTTTTTGCGGTAACTATGTATGTGATCCTCAGGTGACTGTTGGTATTGCAACAATGAGAAGTCACTGATAAGAACCGAGTGAAAGAATAGTCACAAAACTAAACAAACAAAGAAACAAAAAAGAGCTACGTTCTGTCATTCCCATTTCATTAACCACTACCGCCGCCAGTGCGCACCATCCCTTTGCATCTTGGACAGCCTGCTTCCCTTGGGAATAGCTGGACTGAGGTCACCGTGTAACGAGAGGCTCGTACGTGCCCAGTTGTGCAGGACAAGCTACATGAAGGACATGGTGTGCTACGACATTAGACGTTGCACGCACTAGTCTATCTTCACTGTGTAGCTGGCGAAACTAAGTAAATCATCAATGTATCGTGTGCTGTCCCAGCTGCCTAAATCTCTCCAGAAATTTTTCAACATGTATTCACCAATTCCTTTAATTTAAACATTGAAGTTTAGATTGATAAAAGCATTCGAAACCTTTTTTAATGGTATTGTAATGCCATGTTAAGAATAAATCCTTTCTGCACTCTTAACTTTGGTGAGAAATTGTTTGTTGAACTTAATTACATTTCTCTTGATTGCTGCTTGCAAACAACATAACTGGCTTAAATTGATCTGAAATTTGATTAGCTAGAATTCATAGACAAATCGGACCTGCCGCTTCGGAAAGCTTCATTTACTCTTATTTACTAGCAAGTCATAGTAGCTGAGTTTTAAGCAAATGAAAGATCTTTTTTTTTTTTCTTTTTCTTTCGTCACTAGTCTTATGATTGATTAAATGTGACAGACCACGAATTCCTTTCCGGTGCCAACCTTTTTATCTCAGATTACTAGCTGCAACCTACAACCTCAATTATCTGTTGGATGGATTCCAACCTCTATCTTCCTCTACAATTTTTACCATCTACAGCTTCCTCTAGTAACATGGAAATTATTCCCTGATGTCTTAAAACATTTCCCGTCGTCCTATCACTTCTTCTCGTCATTGTTTTCCATGTATCCGGGCCGATTCTGCAGGGAGCCTCCCCATTCCTTACCTCATCAGTCCTCCTAATATTCGACATTCTTCTGTAGCACCACACCTCAAATGCTTCGATTCTCTTCTGTTCCGGTTTCCTCACAGTCCACCTTCCACTATCATAACATGCTGTTCTCATAACACACATTCTTAGAAGTTTCTCCTCAAATTTAGGCCTCTCTTAGCTAGAAATATCACGTTTATCCTCCTTATGTTGTTGCCCAGTAGCATAATTCCTCAAGTTCGTGATCCCAAATGCTGATGTTAGGTTTCTCGGTATTCTCATTTCTGCTACTTTTCATTACTTTCCCCTTTCTTCGATTTTCTCTCAACCCATATTTTGTTCTTCATTTTGTACTCGCTAGACTATTCTCTCCATTCAACCACTCCTGTAATGCCTCTACACTTTCACGGAGGATAGAAATGTTATCAGCGAATATTGTCACTGATACCCATTCGCCCTGTAGTTTAATCCCGTTCTTGAAATTTTATGTTATTTCCCTCACTGTTTCTTCGATGAAAATATTGAACAGTAGTAGGAACGAAAGTGTAAGTCCCTGTGTTGCACCCTTTTTAATAAGATCGCTTCGTTCTTCGTATTCTGTTCTTATTCCTCACTCTTGGCTTATGTATGTATTGAATATTCCCCACCTCTCCCTATAATTTTATCCCTTCCTTTCTTAGAATTTCGAACATTTATACCATTGTACACTGTCGAACGCTTTTGTTAGGTCGACAAATCCTATCGACGTGTCATGATCTTTCTTCACACTTACTTCCTTTATCAACCACAATGTCAGACATGCATCTCTGGTGTCTTTAACTTTCCTAAATCCAAACTGACCGTCATGAAACAGATTAGTTCCTCTGTATATTGTTCTTGTCAGGAACTTGCATGCATGAGATACTACGTTGGCCACCCAATATTTTTCGCACTTGCCATTCCTTGGTATCTTCAGAATTGTGTTAATGGTGTCTTCTAGAAGTCTGACGGCATATCGCCAGTCTTATACAGTCAACAAACCAACGTGAATAGTCTTTTTGTTGTCACCTCTCCCAAGGATTTTAGAAATTCCGATGGAATGTTATGTATCATTTCCGCCTTATGTGACCTTAAGTCGTCCAGAGCTCTGTGATTGATACCCCACCTCTTCCCTATCGCCTCAGGTTTCTTCTTCTGTCACGTCATAAGAAAACTCCTCCCCCTCATAGAGGCCTTCAATCTACTCTTTCCACCTATTCGCTTTCTCCTCTGCACTTAACAGGAAAGTTCCTATTGCGGTCTTAATGTTTTTAATTTCACCGAAGATTGTGTTGATTTTTGTATTATCTGAGTCAGTCTTTCCGGTAATCATTTCTTTCTCGATTTTTTCACGTTTTTCGTGGAGCCATTTCGCCCTAGCTTGCTAAAACTTCCTATTTATTTCATTCCTAAGTGATTCGTATTTCTGTACTTCTAAATTTCTCTTATCATTTTTGCAGTTCCTTCTTTGATCGATAAACTGAATTATTTCCTCTGTTACCCATAGTTTCATCACAGTTCCCTTCCTGATTAAATTTTTCTTTCCAACTTTTATGATTGCCCTTCTTAGGTATGTCCATTCCTCTTCGACTGAACTGCCTGCTGAGCTAGTCAATGTCGCAGTGTCTATAGCCTCAGAGAATGTCAAGCTTATGTCATCATTCCTTATTACTTTCGTATCCCACTTCTTCGCGCATTTATTCTTCCTGAGTAGTATTATAAACTTCATCCTATTCTTCATGGCAGCTAAATTGCGACCTGGCTATGCTTTACAAGCCGATATCTAATTTCGGACATGTCTACCTGACCATGATGTAATCTAACTGGCATCTTCCTCTGTTTCCCAACCTTCTCCAAGTACATCTCTTCCTCTTGTGATTCTTGAAAAGAGTATTCACATTTACCAGCTGAAATCTATTGCGGAACTCAATTAGTCCTTCTTCTCTCTCATTTTTACTATCAAGCCCACATTCTCCCGTAATCACTTCTTCTATTATCCCACCCACAGCCGCAGTCCAATCCCCCATTAACTATAACACTTTATCTCCCTTTATGAATTTAATTACTATTATATGCTTCCTCCGTCTTTTCTTCTTCTGCTTGCGACGTCGGCATGTGTACCTGAATTATTGGTGCTGGTTTGTTGTCGATTCTAATGGCAACAACTGCATCACTTAACTGTTCACAATGACTCGCTCGCTGATCTACCATCCTATTCATAACTAATCCTACTCCCGTTATTGCTTTTACTGCTGCTGTTGATATTACGGTATTCTCGTAACACCAGATATCCTTGTTGTCTTTCCATTTCACTTCACTGACCCACACAATATCTAAACTGAGCCTTTGAATTTTCTTTTTCAGATATTCTAGCTTCCCTACAAGCTTCAGACATATGACACTCCACGCCTCGAATCGTGGAACGTTGACCTCTAGTGGGCAGTTCAACCTTTTTCTCACAGTCACTCCCCATTGGCAGTCCTCTCATTTAGATTCGAATAGAGGGAAAAGTCTGGAATCTTTTGCCAGAGGAGAGATCATCATGACACTTTTACAGTTACACTTGTCATGTGGGTATAAACTATGTCTCTTTAGTGTGGTGGTTTCCGCTCTCTTTTGCATCCTCATCTTCTTCTTCACGCGATCAGGCCCAGAGGACTGCGCGCCACCACAATTAGAGCTCTCCATCCGTCTCTGTCTTCTGCTATCTGTCTCCAGTTTTCCGTGACTCCCAGCTGCAACAGGTCTTCTCTCACTCCATCGATCCACCTCTTTCTAGGCCTTCCCACTGGTCTGCTGCCTGACGGGATCCAGTCCATTGTGATTTTGGGCCATCTTGTTGCCTCCATTCTAACAACATGTCCAGCCCATTGCAGTCTTTTGCTTCTCATCACTCCCAAGATGTTAGACTCCTTGTACAGCTCTTCTAATTCAGTGTTATGGCGTCTTCTCCATTCTCCAGTAGTCTGATCTCTGACTGGTCCAAATATTTTCCTGAGGACTTTCCTTTCAAATGTTAGCAGTCGCTTAAGGTCTTGTTTTTGAGTGCTCCAGGTTTGAGAACCATAAAGTACTACTGGCATTATTAATGTCTTATACAACCGTAGCTTTAGTTGTTGCGAGACACTTCTACATTTTAATATAGGGTCTAGAGAGTGATAGTATCTGTTTCCCGCCTGCAGTCGTGCTTTTATCTCTGCTTCAATTGATGTTACTTCTGTAAAAAATGATCCGAGGTATTTGAACTCTTTCACATGTTTATACCTGGTGTTGTTCACAATTAAATCTTGAGAGTTCTGGATCTTTCTTCCTATGGTCATATACTCTGTCTTTTCAAAGCTAATCTGTAGACCGATCCTAGCTGCCTTTGCATCCTCATACCGTTGATAATTCCTGATTCCTCCGCCTTTTAGGAGTAGTTTCCCACCCCAGGCGCAGAGGTCTCTCTGAACCACTTTTGTGCGTCCCTCCACCTAGTTTGACAATGCTGGTGGCAGGCAGGGTGACTTCTCATACCAGAAGTCTTCAGCCCTCAGTTGAGTTCATTCATAATTTTAGCAGTGGCGGCGCTCGAACCCAGGTTCAAGGACATTTTAACTACTAGTCAAAGATGCAACCCTACCTTTTTCCCAGTGGCACCTTTGTAGCGCCTAAAGGGAGGGGTGGGGGCAAACTGGTCAGGGGTTGCAACACATGGCCCGGACGCCATGTCCTGTTCCCTCATCCAGGGACCAACGAGGTGTAGAGAACGAGGTATAGGGGTACGTGACACGTCAAGCAGACACGCTTTTCGTTGTTACAGGACCAACTGTAGCAGGAAACAAAGAACGCGAGGAGGAGGGAGCATCAATTCGTCAGATTCATTGGGACGATCTATGTGCACTAGCTCCGAGGAAAACATTACTATAATCAAACAGGTATTTGAGTGGAGAGCATATGGATGAACTTCTCATTGCACTAACACGCCAACTCCGTGGTGCGTTAGGAGAAACACTACAAACAATAATAAGGAAAAAAGTCGTCTGTATTTGGGATTGCGGAAAATTGCACATGGAAATTCCAAAAATCGAGGACCTTTTTCCAGCAATCAGCAAACACGTAGTAATCTGCAGGTCCACAAATCCACGTCACGGAATTCGTCTTCGTTTGTGGGAAGTATCGAAAGTCCTGAGAGAGGAGGGGTTTTAGGGGCGTATGATTAGGAGTCATACGGGCAACAAGGGACAACACCTCTCGCACCAAGAACCAGAAACCTATCACTGATATGGACACCAGGTGGTGCTCGTCCACATCCAAAAAAATCACAGGCGACAAACAAGGTGAATCGTTCGAAGGCCTCATTGGCATACTTGTGCGTAAGGTTCCAGGATGATTTTACATCAGTGGCTAGATGAGGAGCGCATACCGATCGCCATACGGCACGTCAGTCGACGAGGGGATGCTTCACCTCAGCCACATCCGGCGCCCTGTTCTGCTGGAGATGTGTGAATGCATAGCACGTCTCTCATACAGTGTGTGTGGTGGTGATGTTTGGTTTGTGGGGCGCTCAACTGCACAACAATCAGCACTTGTACAAAGTCCCAATATTTACAGAGTGGAATTTTTACACAATCCAAACTAGCCACTGTTACGAATGGCAGTGATGATGAATAAATAATGAGGAAAACACAAACACTCAGTCCCCTGGCAGAGAAAATCCCCAACCTGGCAGGGAATCAAACCCAGGTCCAAATGATCCAGAGGCAACAATGCTAGCCACTAGATAACGAGCTGCGAATTGATCCTGTGTGTGTGTGTGTGTGTGTGTGTGTGTGTGTGTGTGTACACAGTCTGTAACACTAAAATCACGCTATTGAATTTTCGATAATGTACAGTCACCACAATCGTGAAGGAATCAAGAGCAGATAAATACGAGAACTGTCGGGTAATCCTTTTAACATTTCACGCATCCAACCTTCTGATAAGGATAGCATACATAAAAATGGAAAAGATTATTGAGGCTGTGCAAGATGACGATCAGTTTGGCCAGGAAACATTAAGGGACAAACGAGGCTGGTGTGATACCGCAGATGGAATTGGAAGCCAGAGTTATGAAAAGTCAGTGCACTTTTATAGAATTCTACGACGTGGAAAAAGCATACGACATTGTGAAGTATTGCTAGATATTTCAAATACTCGTAAAACTAAGCTGAGCTATAGCGAAAGCTGTATAACATACAGTATTTACAAGAACCAAGCAGGGGCTACACGAACAGAAGACTAAGGAAAAAGTGCTCTTGTCAACGAGGGTGTACGGCTAGGATGCAGTATTTCGTAGCTACTGTTGGATCTGTACATCGAAGATGCAATCATGGAAAGAAAAAGAAAAGTCGAGAGGCAGGATTAAAATTCACGTTGTTATCAGTGAAAGTGAGGAAGAATTGCAGTGCTTGTTGAATAGAATGAAGAGTCGAATGAGTACACAATACGTACTGAGCTTGAACAAAAGAAGAATGTACTGAGGTGTAGCACCTTTGCACCGCTGCCACAGTAGTCAGACGAGAGCAGACGGGTTCATATAGACGGAGAGCCACGGTTCTACCGTGACAGGTGTACGCTTACGATAGAGCAAATCTGTTTTTACAAGTAGAAACGGCTGTAGACGAATGATGTCAGCATCATACAGTCTGTGAAATATAATGTAGTATTTTGGAAATGAAACTTTATCTTCTGTGAATGTTGTATCTTTCATTAAGTACTGCTCATCTAATGTGTTTAGCTATACGTCTGAACGAAGATGTGAATGGGAAATAATTTAATAGATGAATGTCTTTTAATCTATTGACTAAGTAAAAGCTAGCGTGGGAATTGTAACTGTTCAGATAGAATGAATGATACTCTCAGGGGAATTTGTAAACTGTAACTCGCCAGCATTGAAGGCCAAAAACTTCCGGCATAAGAAGTCACCCTCTCTCTGCTGACGGCCTTGTTAAAGAGGGCGGACGAGCAGACAGAGGATCAAGGTACTCTCTTGTCCTTGCCTTGGGGAACTACCCCTAAAGGCGGAAGAATCCGCAATGAACAACGGCATGAAATTGCAGGAAGAAATGGAATCCACAGCATTAAGGACACATATCATGTGTCCACACGACACGTGGCCTGTAACTGAAAAAGTGTCACGACGGTCTCCCCATTTGCAAAATGTTCCGGAATAGTTCCCTACTCGGGAGGAGACTGCCAAGCGGGAGGTGACCACGACGTAAAGACTAAACAACCAATTAAAGGATGATGATCTACGAGTCGGGCATGGAATGTCAAAAGGTAGACGTGGCAGGGAGGCAAGAAAATCTGAAAACGGAAATACCACGGCTGAATATGGATGTAGTAGGGATCAGTGAACTTAAATCGAAAGAAGACAAGGATTTCTGATCAGATGGACATAGGATAATATCAACAGCAGCAGAAGATGTTATAACGGGAGTAGAATGCGTTATGAATAGGAATGTAGGGCAGAGAGTGTGTTGCTGTCGACATTTCAGTGAAGGAGTTCCTCTCATAAGAACCGACAGCAGACCAGCACTTGCGACGTCGTAAGCTGCAGGTAAAGAAGTATATAAGGATAATGAAAGAGTAATACAGTATCTAAATGGTGATGAATATCTGATAGTCGTGGGGAATTGGAATGTAGTTGTACGTGAAGGAACACAAGGAA
This sequence comes from Schistocerca americana, assembly GCF_021461395.2. Lineage (NCBI taxonomy): Eukaryota > Metazoa > Arthropoda > Insecta > Orthoptera > Acrididae > Schistocerca > Schistocerca americana. The sequence goes on along the minus strand of NC_060129.1, from coordinate 131,716,204 downwards.
AGGTTCGAGGGAAATATGAGCTTGGGACCAGGTATATGAGAGGAGAAAGACTAATTGAGTTCAGTGATAAATTTCAGCTAGCAATAATGAATACTCTGTTAAAGAATCGCAAGAGAAGGAGCTTTACTTGGAAAACGTCGGGTGATACGGGAAGATTTCAGTTAGATTACATCATGGTCGGACACAGACTCCGAAAACGGATGCTGGCGTACCCAGGAGCAGATATCAGAATGTAGTAGTGATGAAGAATAATCTGAAGCTTAAGAGCTAGGCCACGACGAATCAATACTGAAAGAAGTGCGATACAGACGTACTAAGGAATGAAGAGAGACACTTGAAGTTCTCTAAGGCTGTAGGTACAGCAATAAGGAATAGTTAAGTAAGCAGTAAAGTTGAACAGCAATGGCCTCCTCCAAAAAAATGCAATCACAGAAGCTGGAAAGATCAAAATAGTCACAAAGCACTAGACTGTAAACAAACCCTGGCTAACAGAAGAAATACTTTAGCTAATCGATGAAAGAAGGAAGTACTAAAATATTCATGACTACAGAAATGCAAGTCGCTGAGGAATGAAATAAATAGGAAGTTCAGAGAAGGTAAGATGAAACGCTTGCATGAAAAATGTGAAGACATCGAAAAAGAAATGGTTGTCGGAAGGAAAGTCAAAACAACATTCGGTGAAATTAAAAGCAAGGATGGTAACATTAAGAGTGCAACGGGAATTCCACTGTTAAATGCAGAGAAGAGAGCTGATAGGGTGAAACGGTCCATCGAAGGCCTCTGTGAGGGGAAAGATTTGTCTGATGTAATAGAAGAAGAAGCAGGAATCGATTTAGAAGAGATAGAGGATCCAGAATTAGAATCCAAATTTTAAAGTGCTTTGGAGGACTTAAAATCAAATAAGGCAGGAGGATAGATAACATTCCATCAGAATTTCTAAAATCACTCTGGAAAGTGGCAGCAAAATGGCTATTCACGTTGGTGTGTAGAATGTATGAATTTGGCGACAGACCATCTGCCTTCCGGAAAAATATCGACATTATTCAGAAGACTGCAATAGCTGAAAAGTGCGAGAATTATCGTACAATCAGCTTAACAGCTCATACCTAATTTTCATAGTATTTGCAGTAGATCCTAATGAAGTTAGGAATTGCTGTGTGAGGGTCTGATTAGATGTCTGCCTACTACACATTACGACCCACTTCAACTGTAGGCGGTCTCTGTCAGTCAACAGACGACGTCGGCCTGTACCCTTTTGTGCTGTACGTGTCCCTTCACGTTTCTACTTCACTATCATATCGGAAACAGTGGACCAAGGGATGTTTAGGAATTTGGAAATCTCGCGTACAGACATATGACACAAGTAACACTCGATCACCTGACCACGTTCGAAGTCCGCGAGTGCTGCGGAGCGCCCCATTCTGCACTCTGACGTTGTCTAATGACTACTGAGGTCGCTGACATGGCAGCTGACATGGCAGCTGATATGGAGTACCTGGCAGTAGGTGCCAGCACAATCCACCTAATACGAAAAACGTCTGTTTTTGGTGGTATCCGGTTCCTTTTGATCAGATAGTGTATTTGTCCGCAAGAACGATCTGATATTGCAGTAATACCACTCTGTCGGTTCCAATCTTTTGTCAGCAAACGCCCAGCACTGTACCATTAATGTATTATTAGCCAGTGACCTGAAAACCCCTCTCACTGAAAGAGAGTGTCTGTGCCGTCAGATTAGGTTCTTGCATATTTGTGGGTTGCGTTGTGTGTCACCTTTTGTTACCGATTTATGACAACAACCTGATGACAGGTGCTAAGTGTAAATTACGCTAATGCTTACAGGTGACACCAATAGTGTGAACGAAAATTGATCAGTTACGGTCCCCAGTAACTTTCTTTCCTGTTTGCTAACTTCTTTGCCATTAGCGTCCTTTCGGTAGACACACGTAAGATCAAACTACTTTCAGTTTCTCTGTAGCGATAAAAACGTAGACGAAACCAAAGTTAGGTATAGTAATGAACTGTTACAGGAGGTAAAAAGCACGAATATTATATCACTCAGATTACAAAGTAATCTTCACACTATAACAAAGGAACTTGATAGCTTTTGTGTTTTTTGATTCCTATCGTTATTGAACAGACATTCATAAAGCTTCTTGTTTTGCTTCTGCAGTTGCCGTATGTGTTACGTAAGTAATTTTAATCAAACTCTTCTGTTTCTAGAGTAAACATTGTTCTCAAGAAAAAGTGATTTGTAAAATATGGCCAAGGAGCTCATGCTGCAAGTAGGTTATTGTAAAGTTGGGCATACTTACCGCTGATTCACAGTTCATAGCATTTCCTATGAGGAAAACTACTGACTTGACAACGAGGCTAACTGCTTTGGTTACACAGTGACACAAGGTGGTTAATGCGTCATGAAATCGGTCAACAGCATTGAGCAGCAAATGAGTTTCTTAAAACAAATGTTAGAAGATATCCATCATTTTCGCTCCCTCTTTCATTATTTTTATCTTCCCCTACCGCTATTCAACGTTTCTGTTAGGCAGACTTTGGTCTGGACCGTGGCGATGATTATTGCTGCAAGATATTTAATTTTATTCTAACTTTCCTATTGTACTTCGGTAATCAGCAGCCTCTGTGAATTCCAGACTCTATGTTCCAGTGTAATTACCTACAACACTTGGGGACATGGCGACGTAGTGTAAAGTTAGACGAGGTCCTTTTCTTCCTCTGGGAGCCGGGGGAAAGTTCGTAAGTCTTCTGTATGAGCCGGCCGAAGTGGCCGTGCGGTTAAAGGCGCTGCAGTCTGGAACCGCAAGACCGCTACGGTCGCAGGTTCGAATCCTGCCTCGGGCATGGATGTTTGTGATGTCCTTAGGTTAGTTAGGTTTAACTAGTTCTAAGTTCTAGGGGACTAAAGACCTCAGCAGTTGAGTCCCATAGTGCTCAGAGCCATTTGAACCATTTTGAATCTTCTGTATGAATAACTGGCGCGAACAAGTCTCAACGCCAGAAGCCAGTCTTCCCGCAGTGTTTAAAACCGAGTCCTCTGATTGACCCTGTGGAGCCCCCTGCAGAGCTTTGCACAACTGTGTGGGACTTCTCGCTGTTCAGAGGGAGCCCAGGGGCAACGGCTGTTCGCGCTGTCCTGTCAACCTTGGTGGCTTAGCGCACCTCGCTCTCTGAACAGGCGCTTCGGTCTGGTGAGGTGTCGCCCCTCCACAGAGAACTGACTCTGGACACTGCGTGTGGGGAGGGTCTGCGAAGTTTTGGCCAGAGACACTCAGACACAGACAGCCGGATGGTACACTCCATTGGAGCGTCGTGTTAGACGCGAAATCAGGTTAAGATTTTGTAAGTTAGGTCGTATTTGCGCGTGGTAGGATGAGGACTCTTAGGTGTAGGGAGTGATTAATTTTACTTGTTTCCTCTTTTGCACCTGAAGTTTAATTCTTTTTTGTGGAGCTTAGAATTACGTATCCGTTTTTTTCCATAATCTTGTAATAAGTGGCGTGGCCGCTATGAAACTGGTTATTAATTACTCGCCATTTATCTTTCAAGTGCAGCTGGCCAGCTATTGTACCAGTTTCGTTTCTGCAAAATTCAGTGTTGATCGAATTTTATGATTTTTTTTCCTTGCATGGTTTCGGATGCCACGCAGTCACTGGCCATTCCAACACTGACTGTAATTGCCCTTTTGAAACTAACGAGAACACTAAGAAAAATTTAATAGTGATGCGTGGGAGGGTAAGATTACAATATGCAGTGAACAATTTATCCACCCACGAGGCGAGAGAGGACCAATGGAACCCCACTCGGTGTAGTAAACTATAACCCTATCTCGTTCTTCGGCTCCGTAAGGGTTTGTAAATGAAAACAGAGAGTAGAGTTCGCAGTCAAATTAATATAGCCCCGTTTCGACGTATCTACGAATAATGGGAAAGTAGTACCGGTACTTACGTGGAACGTCAGTTCTTAAACGTTCGACTGTGACCTCAGGATCGTATTCTGAAAAAGAAATTGATAAAACCTCAGTAGAAAAATGGAACATGTATTTCATCAGCTACTATAAAATTATTGCTATACCGAGACTTCCGTCAGCTGAACTAAAATGTTACCTGTGGTGTTGAAATCTAGGTCACTGAGATCGGTAGCTATGACTACCGCCATTAAAACGCAGGTGAGCCACATACTGGTTCTGCAGAACATAATGCCGGGATGGGTTGCTACGTCAAATAAAGAACTCCGTCAAAATATCTTCATAAGATTTTCAGACTGCTGAAGAACCTGTAATTTTATGAATAAGTGAGTTAATTTTCTTTCTACATGGTATAATACTCCTTAACTTGTGTAAATTAGTGTTTCAGTCCAACTAGGATCCTTATCACTTTACAAGACATATCACTTTGTTCTGTCCAATACATACACACACACACACACACACACACACACACACACACGCACGCACGCATATATATATATATATATATATATATATATATATATATATATATATGCGTGCGTGTGTGTGTGTGTGTGTGTGTGTGTGTGTATGTATTGGACAGAACAAAGTGATATATATCTATATATATATATATATATATCAGCATATATATATATATATATGCTGATGCAAAGAGATGGGGCGGGGGGTAGGGGGGTGTCTTGAGTCTACCAGCGGCCAGCGGCTTTAGCCAGCTAAATGAGCCTTGGGGCGGGTAAGGACATGCCAGCAGGCACTTCCGAGTATGGTGCTGGGTGAAACTACGTACTTAGGGATCTTAATAGTAGCTACTGATTACTGACTCGCATTATTATTTAATCTTACATAGTTTACGTCTCTAGAGGCCACATAATTACACCACAGCATCATCTGCAAAAAGTCTCAGTGAACTTCCGATGTTATCCACAAGGTCATTTATGTATATTGTGAATAGCAACAGTCCTACGACACTCCCCTGCGGCACACCTGAAATCACTCTTACTTCGGAAGACTTCTCTCCATTGAGAATGACATGCTGCGTTCTGTTATATAGGAACTCTTCAATCCAATCACACAACTGGTCTGATAGTCCGTATGCTCTTACTTTGCGCCGGTCGTGCACTACGGTGTACTTTAGGCAGCTTTTAAAAACACGATTTTTTCAAGGGCGGTTCCTGACCAAACTCTGCCAAGCTATGATTTTTTGAGCACGGTAAGTATGAATTCGGGGATTGCCACTCTTATAATTTCAGTTCATGGTAGATTGCCGAACTTTTCACCATTTGTTTCCAAGATGGTATTCTCGGACAACTTTTTTCGATATCGTCTAGAGGCTCAAGGTTACTATAGTTACGAATAATAGAAGGTCTGAGGCGAAAATGTAGTTTTAACTGACGTAGTGAACAAATGGCAGAGGTTCTACAATCATCACAATGGTTCTCAGGTCACGAAATTAAACTTTTGGTCAGCATTTCTTCACTAATAAGACTATGACGCCCAGTCCATGAACAGTGGACACTTCATGCCCCAGCTGGTACTTCAGCGACAAAAGAATGGGCTAAAAAGGGTCTTAACAAGCGTCAAAAGAACTTAAAACATCGTGTATATTTGGAAAGTTAACAAATTCGATAAAATATTTCTAGTAACATTTTTACGTTTTTAACACATCATTAGCTGGGCATTTTCGATGAACTGTGGCTATCGAGCAAAGCACCCAAAAAATGTAAAACAAGCGACTGTGTTTAAACCATATATTAAGAATACTTATTTATAGCTTATATGCGTCAAATTATATAAATGAAGGGAAGTACATAACTAACCTTTCCAGATTGTACTGACCTCCAGAATTCCCTTTTATATAAGCAGGACACCGTGTTATAGACCATCAGGACAAAGTTGGAGCACAAAACAAGGCGAATATGTTCTCGTTTAATAGACTTTGACAGGGAGTGTAGAGCCAGCTGCATCAATCCGTGTTCCTCACCAAACCCTTTGGCATGAGAACACGCTCGCGCTTTTTTACGCTGATACAGAGTAGCAGAGAGACGTTGCCCACGGAAGGGAGAGGAGATAATGCCAGTGAGTGACAAAGAGCAATGAGATAATTGATGGTGGAAGAGAGAACCTGTCAGTGAAAGAGAAAGCCAGATTTATGAAGGCAATAACAGTGGGGCCCAAGAGAGTGTGATATTGATGATCAGTGAGAGACTGCAGCAATAAGACAGATAGAGAGATCGATAGAAGGACAACAGACAGGAGACAGTTGAAATGAGAAATACAAACAACTGGAGATCATACACAGCGTTGGAAGAGGGTTGGGGGTACGTATAGGTTAGGGTACATTTTTAACCGCAATTTCAAACACGGGATTATAAGGGAAATGATAGGTTCAACCTTCCAGAATTTTTGAACTGAATTAAGGGGTTCATACATTCTCTCAACAATAAAAGCTCTTCTGGTTTTGATGGTGTTCCTGATAGAATACTAAAGATTTGTTCCCATTCAATTAGTCCAGTATTGTCCAAAATATGTAATGCATCACTGACTCAATGCATTTTTCCAAATGGTTCAAATGGCTCTGAGCACTATGGGACTCAACTGCTGAGGTCATTAGTCCCCTAGAACTTAGAACTAGTTAAACCTAACTAACCTAAGGACATCACAAACATCCATGCCCGAGGCAGGATTCGAACCTGCGACCGTAGCGGTCTTGCGGTTCCAGACTGCAGCGCCTTTAACCGCACGGCCACTTCGGCCGGCCGCATTTTTCCAGTGAGACTAAAACATACCATCGTTAAACCCCTCTTTAAGAAAGATGATAAGAGAAACGTCAGTAACTACCGACCTGTTTAACTGCTGCCATCATTTTCTAAAAATTTTGAGAAGATGTATTCTGGAAAAGTACCTCACCTTGGCAACAATAATATACCTAACAAATCAGTTTGGGTTCCAGAAGGGTTGCTCTACTCAGAATGCCATTCACATTTTCACACACCGGATATTACAAGCATTAAATAACAAAATAGCACTGATACGTATTTTCTGTTACCTATCTAAGCCATTTGATTGTGTGAATCATAGTATATTCCTAGATACATTGAAGTTTTATGGGACTGATGGTATAGCCAACCAATGGATCATGTCATATCTAACCAAACGAATGCAGAGAGTTGTACTTGGTAGTAATTCACCCAACAGAATTCAGGGACACAATTTTGATTGTGGAGAAAGCACATATGGGGTTCCCCAAGGCTCAGTCTTAGGTCCACTACTGTTTCTCATGTATGTAAATGACCTACAATCTAATGCGCAACAGGCAGAATTAGTTCTTTTTGCAGATGACACCAGTATTGTAATCATCCTCAGTATACATACAGAAATGGAAGAAATGGCGAACAAAGTTCTCAAAAGCATTGACTTGTTTTCTGCGAATGGTCTCACCCTGAATTTCACAGACACTTCATATTCAGTTCTCCACCTTTAGAAGTACTGCATCAGTGATAAGTGTAACACATGGTGAAGAAACGATACATAGGGCAGAAACTTCAAAATTCTTAGGTGTCCATATTGATGAGAATTTAAATTGGAAAAACACATTTTGGAACTCCTAAAACAACTTAGTTTGGCCACATTTGCGCTTAGAATTACAGCAAATTTTGGAGAGAAAAGCATCAGTTATTTGACATATTCTGCTTATTTTCATTCAGTAATGTCATATGGGGTAACTCATCTTTAAGAAAGAAGATATTCATTACCAAGAAACGTGCTGCAAGAGTAATACGAGATGCTATCTAAAATTTTCGGGACTGGTGTTGTCATCTGTTGAAAATCTTACCTTTGGACTAATGGTCGCCATCACCGTCCGCACGTACACACTGGTCCCAGCACTTCTGCCACCGGTCAAACGTTTTCTGGAAGTCCTGTTCTTTGAGGGTGTTTATCACCGCCAGCGATGCTTCTCGAATCCTCTCTAGAGTGTCGAACCGACGGCCTTTCAACTTGAGTTTCAGTTTTGGGAATAACGCGAAGTCGCAAGGTGCCAAATCCGACGAGTTCAGTGGGTGGGTTACAACCGACATGTTGTTTATTGTCAAAAAGGTCCTGGTGAGCAAGGACGTGCCACAGAGCGTGTTGTCGCGATGCAGCAGCCAATTCCCTTGACACCAAAGTTCGGGCCGTCGTCGCGGCACGTTTTCACGGAGCCGTCGCAAAACGTCACGGTAGTATGTGGAATTCACTGTTTGGTTGGATGGGACGAATTCTTTGTGGACAATTCACTTGTTATCAAAGGAAACGATGATCATGCTCTTCACTTTGCTGTTCACCTGTCTCGCCTTTTTGGGTCCTAGAGAGCTTGGGCCCTTCCACTGGGATGATTGTTGCTTTGTCTCTGGGTCATAACCGTAATTCCAGCTCTCGTCGCCGGTTGGATCATCAGACGCAGTCTGAAGAAGGTCCGTGCACACTTCAACACGCTGTGCCTTCGTAAAATCGCCACACACCAAACACAGAGTATTATGGAAATCACTGTGGACACGCAACACGTCCTCCCAACTGAATGCCCTTCTGCACACTGACTCATCAGATATGCAGCTCTCGACACCTAGTTGTGCAAAGATCTACTCTTCCTATTTTCCAGATAGCAGCACCAGTCCCGAAAATTTGGATTCCACCGCGCGTGTGGTGCTCAAATGGTTCAAATGGCTCTGAGCACTATGGGACTCAACTGCTGAGGTCATTAGTCCCCTAGAACTTAGAACTAGTTAAACCTAACTAACCTAAGGACATCACACACATCCATGCCCGAGGCAGGATTCGAACCTGCGACCGTAGCGGTCTCGCCGTTCCAGACTGCAGCGCCAGAACCGCGCGGCCACTTCGGCCGGCCCGTGTGGTGCTCACCGTGATCTTCTTCTAGACATCTGTTTAAGGAGTTGGGCATTCTTATTACTGCTTCAGATTATATTTATTCCCTCATGAACTTTGATGTGAATAATTCCAATCAAAAACAAATCAGGTGCTGACAGATGTGAAAATTACCGAACAATCAGTTTAATAAGACACGGATGCTAAATACTAACATGAATTCTTTACAGACGAATGGAAAAACGGGTAGAAGCCGACCTTTGGGAAGATCAGTTTGTATTCCGTAGAAATATTGGAACACGTGAGGCAATACTGACCCTACGACTTATCTTAGAAGTTAGATCAAGGAAAGGCAAGCCTACGTTTCTAGCATTTGTAGACTTAGAGAAAGCTTTTGACAATGTTGACTGGAATACTCTCTTTATAATTCTGAAGGTGGCAGGGGTAAAATACAGGGAGCGAAAGGCTATTTACAATTTGTACAGAAACCAGATGGCAGTTATAAGAGTCGAGGGACATGAAAGGGAAGCAGTGGTTGGGAAGCGAGTGAGACAGGGTTGTAGCCTATCCCCGATGTTATTCAATCTGTATATTGAGCAAGCAGTGAAGGAAACAAAAGAAAAATTCGGAGTAGGTATTAAAATCCATGGAGAAGAAATAAAAACTTTGAGGTTCGCCGATGACATTGTAATTCTGTCAGAGACTGCAAAGGACGTGGAAGAGCAGTTGAACGGAATGGACAGTGTCATGAAAGAAGGGTATAAAATGAACATCAACAAAAGCAAAACAAGGGTAATGGAATGTAGTCGAATTAAGTCGTGTGATTCTGAGGGAATTAGATTAGGAAATGAGACACTTAAAGTAGTAAATGAGTTTTGCTATTTGGGGAGCAAAATAACTGATGATGGTCGAAGTAGAGAGGATATAAAATGTAGACTGGCAATGGCAAGGAAAGCGTTTCTGAAGAAGTGAAATTTGTTAACATCGAGTATAGATTTAAGTGTCAGGAAGTCGTTTCTGGATGTATTTGTATGGAGCGTAGCCATGTATGGAAGTGAAACGTGGACGATAACTGGTTTGGACAAGAAGAGAATAGAAGATTTCGAAATGTGGTACTACAGAAGAATGCTGAAGATTAGATGGGTAGATCCTATAACTAATGAGGAGGTCTTGAATAGGACTGGGGAGAACAGAAGTTTGTGGCACAACTTGACTAGAAGAAGGGATCGGTTGGTAGGACATGTTCTGAGGCATCAAGGGATCACCAATTTAGTATTGGAGGACAGCGTGGAGGGTAAAAATCGTAGAGGGAGACCAAGAGATGAATACACTAAACAGATTCAGAAGGATGTAGGCTGCAGTAGGTACTGGAAGATGAAGCTTGCACAGGACAGAGTAGCATGGAGAGCTGCATCAAACCAGTCTCAGGACTGAAGACCACAACAACAACAACAACATGTTGCAATAGGACTATTTTGTCGCTACAAAACAATAATGAATAATATTTGCACCATGTATGGTAAGGGAAGAGCTCAGATGGAAAACTAGTTCTAAGCAAAGCAGAAAGGTAGAAGGAATATATAGGGAGATCTATAGAACGGCGATGTACTGGAGGGAAATATTATGGAAATGGACGGGGACATAGATGAAGATCAAATGGGAGATATGATACCGCGTGAAGAATTTGAAAGACCTAAGTAGAAACAAGGCCCTGGGAGGAGACAACATTCCATTAGAACTACTAATAGCTTAGGGAGTGCCAGCCATGACCAAAGTCTTCCATCTGGTGAAAAAGATGTATAGGAGAAACATTTATGACACAGGTGAAAAACCGACAGACTTCAAGAAGAATACAATAATTCCAGTTCCAAAGAAAGCAGGTGTTGACAGGTGTGAAAATTAGCGAACTGTTAGTTTAATAAGTCACGGCTACAAAATACCAACACGAATTCTTTACAAAGGGAGAAACTGGTAGAAGCCGACCTTGGGGAAGGTCAGTTTGTATTCTGCAGAAATGTTGGAACACGTGAGGCAATGCTGACCCTACGACGTATCTTAGAAAATAGATTAAGCAAAGAAAAACCTACGTTTCTAGCATTTGTATATTTAGAGAAAGCTTTTGACAATGTTGAGTGGAATATTCTCTTTCAAATTCTTAAAGTGGCAGGGGTCAAATGCAGATAGCAAAAGGCAATTTATAATTTCTACAGAAACCAGATAGCAGTTGTAAGAGTCGAGGGGTATGAAAGGGAAGCAATAGTGGAGAAGGGAGTGAGACTGTGTAGTAGCCTATCCCTGATGTTCTGGACATCTGGCTCTGAGCACTATGGGACTTAAATTCTGAGGTCGTCAGTCCCCTAGAACTTACAACTACTTCAACCAAAATAACCTAAGACCATCACAAACATTCATGCCCTTGGCAGGATTCGAACCTACGACCGTAGTGGTCGCGCGGTTCTAGACTGTAGCGCCTAGAACAGCTCGGCCACCACGATCGGCTATCCCTGATGTTGTCCGGTCTGTGTACTGAGCGAGCAGTATAAGAAACAAAAGAAAAATTTGGAGTAGAAATTAAAGTTCAGGAAAAGAATAAAGACTTTGAGGTTTGCCCATGATATTGTAATTCTACAAGAGACAGCAAACGACCTGGAAGGGCAGTTGAACAAGATGGACAGTGTCTTGGAAGGAGAATACAAGATTAACATCAACAAAAGCAAAACGAGGACAATGAAAAGTAGTCGAATTAAATCAGGTGATGCTGAGGGAATTGGTTTAGGAAATGAAACACTTACAGTAGTAGATTAGTTTCGCTATTTGGGTAGCAAATTAAGTGATGACAGTTGAAGTAGAGAGGATATAAAACGTAGACTGGCAATGGCAAGGAAAGCGTTTCTGGAGAAGAGAAATTTACTAACATTGAGTACAGATTTGTCAGTATGTCCTTTCTGAAAGTACTTGTGTGGAGTGTAGCAGTAAATGGATGTAAAACATTGACGATAAGTAGTTTAGACAAGCAGAGAATAGAAGCTTTCGAAATGTAGTGCTATAGAAGAATACTGAAGATTAGATGGGCGTATCACATAACTAATGAGGAGGTACTAAATAGAATTAGGGAGAAGAGGAATTTGAGGCAAAACTTGACTAGAAGAAGGGATCGATTGGTAGGGCATGTTCTGAGGTATCAAGGGATCACAAATTGCGTATTGGATGGCAGCGAGGAGGGTAAAAATCCTATAGGGAGAGCAAGAGATGAAATACACTAAGCAGATTCAGAAGGATGTAGGTTCGAGCAATTACTTGGAGATGAAGCTTGCATATGATAGAGTGGCATGGAGACCTGCATCAAACCAGTCTCTGGACTGAGGGCAACAACAACAGCAACATATTAAAGGAAATGTGCTTCAGGACTTTTGAAAGAGTGCACATGGGTTTTCGTAGTTTGAGAAAGAAAGTCTGCATGTACATGCTCCACTTTTAAGCTGTATCCTTGCATTTTCTTCATTATTAAATATCAATAACTTTCATTTGCATTCTTACTAATGTGAGGCATCTTTCACTGGTATTTGCATAATGTCAGTAAACATTTATCAGATTTGCACTGTAATCCTTTAGTGTTAGACAACATTGTTATCCACATGGGAATTTATCTGTTCTCTCCATTGCCTTAAAACTTGGCTTACTTGCCTACGAGTACAAAGGCGAGCCAGCCAGTAGTGGACGCCGTGCGTTTGCCCACGGCGCCTCTGTTATTCCGCACTCGCTACATTTAGGCGCTGCACCCTGGCAGAGCAGAGATACACAGGGCGATTCACGAAGATATGCAAATACTTAAATATGTTATTCTCCAAGTAAAACTAAAGAAAAAAGTTCATATAAACAAAGGTCCGCAAATGTTTTGTTACGGAGTTACGGCTAATAAAAGATTTTGCCTGAAATGTAGCAACTTTGCTAATATGGAGCCATCGCAAAACTGTACGAGGTTAAAATAAAGCACCATTTCCATTTATTTTGTTGTTACTGGTCTGGTGAATCTAATAAAACATGTCCCAGACGTGTGCCTGCAGTTGTTTTCCAAAACATCCACAGAAGCAAAGACGCAATTTCATAAAATTTTTAGTTTATTAACTACTTCGCCCAATTTGTTTTTTAAATTACAGACAATTGCACAAAGTTTTCAACAGAAGTTGTAGAAAATTTAAATTTGGAAAAGTGAAGGCAATAATGTTGAGTGAAACTGTATGAATGTGTCAGATAATCTGCATATATTAACACCGTTGCACACGTGAATTCATATTAAACCGGAAAAGACGAAGTTCCACGTTAACGAAGTTGTAGAGTGTACATACAATAACACAATAAATCCACAATAAATGTTCAAAAATGTCTACACCGAGTTCAATGCATTTAGCTGCACGTGTATGAACGGATTTTGTTCGCTCGTTTCAGGGAAGTAAACAAATTTACTTGTGTAATTGTGTTTGCTTCTCTGAATTTTCTGCAAAAATACAGCAGATACACGTCTGGGACATGTTTTATTAGATTCACCAGACCAGTAACAACAAAATAAATGGAAATGGTGCTTTATTTTAACCTCGTACAGTTTTGCGATGACTCCATATTAGCGAAGTTGCTAAATTTCAGGCAAAATCTTTTATTAGCCGTAACTCCGTGAACAAATATTTGGGGACCATTGTTCATTTGAACTTTTTCCTTTAGTTTTACTTGTAGAATAACATATTAAAATATTTGCCTATCTTCGTGAATCACCATGTATATGTCTGCATGGCAGTGTGTTTACATATTCCATGTACAGCGCCAAATGTTCGTGTAGCCAGTCCCTCATTTTATAAAGATTCAGAAGCTAGGTTTTTAATTTTGTCTGTGAAGATAATTAACCAATTTTCGTCGTCTCTATGTATCATGCCATAGAGCTACGTTTATAACTTCTGTTATGAAGAGCGTACCCGTGGTCTGCGATAGATGACAGAACGGGGGTCGACTCACATTTATTTTGTGGATGGGGATTATGAAGAATTATTTCTTTACTACCACTTCCAACTCCTCATGATAAGATACCTACTAAAATAAATAGCTCTCGAATAAGGTCCAGATTACCGTCAGATGCCGACCTGCTACCGTGTCATACTCTGCCATATGCCAACACTGATTACTTCCTCACAGTGGCAGCGAGGCCCGTAGAGACACACCAGATTTATTTGTGTAGATACTGCTTCTCCATCTAAAGACTAGTTTCAAATTAGGAGAAAGTAAGGAGTTTACAAAGTCATCACACCACTAAAAACAGAAATTCTGTTGGCCATGACCGAGTGTTTATAGACTTAAGATTAATAAAAATGATGGCCTGATCGAGTTTCTGCTGATTTGGTAGGGTCGCCCCTGAGCTATTTATGTAATCAACGACTTGGTGCTTACTTCCTGGCAGAGGTAAATGTGCTGTAGGAATAGTGATCTATAAAACTGTACATAGCCAGACCATCTTTAATTATATACCTGTTTCACTCCTTTCACTCTTTTCAGAATTCTACGAAAAAGTGGCTACGAAATAGTTGTGACGCTTTTAATTGAGCAGGACTCTTTAACTACGTTACAGTTTCACTTTGAGGACCTCTCCACAGAAAATGGGATGTAAAGTGATTCATTAGCTAATACGATAATTTATCTTGTTGGTGTATTTCATGACCGTGCGAAAATCTCCGATCGTGAGGAACACCAAGTTCCACTTGGCATCTACATCTACATCTACGTAATTCCTCTGCTATTCACAATAAAGTGCCTGGCAGAGGGTTCAATGAACAACCTTCAAGCTGGCTCTCTACCTTCCTCTCTCGAACGGTGCGTGGGCAGAACGATCACCTAAATTTTTCTGTGCGAGCCCTGATTTCTCTTATTTTATCGTGATTATCATTTCTCCCTATGTAGGTGGGTTATAACAGAATGTTTTTGCGATCAGAGGAGAAAACTGGTGATTGAAATTTCATGAGAACTTCCGGTCGCAACAAAAAACGCCTTTCTCTTAATGACTGCCACTCCAATTCAGGTATCATGTCTGCGGCACTATCTCACCTATTTCGCGATAATACAAAACGAGCTGCCCTTCTTTGAACTTTATCGATGTCATACGTCAGTCCCACCTGATGCGGATTGCACACTGCACACCAATACTCCAGAATAGGGCGGACAAGCGTGGTGTAAACAATCTCTTTAGTAGACAAGTTACAGCCTTTTAAGTGTTCTGCCAATGAATCGCAGTCTTTGGTTTGCTCTACCCACCACATTACGTATGTGACCGTTCCAGTTTAGGTTATTTGTATTTGTAATCCCTAAGTATTTCGTGGAATTTACACCCTTATGATTTGTGTGACTTATCACGGAATCGAAATTTAGCGGATTTCTTTTAGTACTCATGTGAATAACGTCACACTTTTCATTATTAATTATTTGTGGTGTAAGTCAAACTCCTCTTTCATATGTCGAGTCTGACATTCGTAACGGAAGTCACAGGCTGTTACAGGCACGAAACTAAGCTCAGAATGAGGGGGAACACGACATGTGAGTTCGGACAAAGGCCGGTGCTGGGCAGTCTCTCGCTCTTAATCTCCATAAATAACCTTGTAGAGACACTAGCGTGCGGTTAAAAAACTACAACTCGTGGCCCAAGCATACTAATCAAGAATCCAAACTCAGCCTCATAAAACAAGGATGACAGCCGAAGATGGGTACGTGAGGTTCACAGCTGGCAGTGTATGAGTCTCAATACCACAGTGAGTCTGCACCTAAAGCAGATAAAGTGTTTATTCCGCGGAAGTGGACAGTAAGAATACTGCGGCGGGTAGATAATCTTGCTTAACTCTTTTTATGGATCCCACTGTTGTTTCACTGGTTCCGATTACGTTTACTGTAGCCGACAATTACACTCGCTTTTACCAGAGCACAGGGCTATTCAAGAGACTGCGCAGAAACTGAAACAGCTGCCATTGTTTTTCGTCGGGAATTGGTGATACGTACACGAGGCGTTTGATACGCCCCTACAAAATTAAAAATAATTTTTGGGGATCGTCAGATGTGGAGAGCGAGGTGACCATGCTTCTGGACCAAATCTACCTGTCCAGCGTCTGAATTACGTGGAACTGAGTGCGTCACGTACATCAAAGTAAAATGTGCTAATGGTCTGCCAAATGGACATTTCTGCAGTGCACAACATTGTCGACTAGACAGTACACTGCTGAAGTTCAGAGGCGTTTTCATTGATTGTCTTGTTGTTCCTGAAAATCCGTAGCCTGAGATTTGGTTCCAACTGGTTAAGTTGTTTCGTTTTGGTTAACCTGTCAGCTCCTTCGGTTTGTGTGCAGTCTTTCGAATAACTCAGCATACCGTAATGAGTTCTACGTCCAACTATTCACAATATTCTTACTTGCTTCAGCAAAAACATTGATCCGTCCTCAGTGTCTGAAGCTCTGTCTATTGGCAAATAGGGGTTACATAGACTGCCACTTTGTGGAAGAAGCTTGCTGCAAGTATCCGCTGCTCATACTGCAGTTCGGACCCGACATGCTGAAATCTAGAGTAAAATTAGTTCAGAAAAGAGTTTCAAAAACATACAAGATTCGATTACAATAATGTTGGTAGTAGTGGCAGTGTTAAGATTATGCTGTAAGAGTAATGTGCTATTGAGCGTAGCTCAACTTGAAGTGTGGTGTCTAACTTTTGAAGATTTTGTTCCATTGTGTCTAACTTTTGAAGATTTTGTTCCATTGTGTCTAACTTTTCAAGATTTTGTTCCATTGTGTCTAACTTTTGTAGCCTTTGTCCCATTTGTTGCATTAACTGTAATTAGTAGTTGTAAGTTCTAGGGGACTGATGACCTCAGAAGTTAAGTCCCATAGTGCTCAGAGCCAGATGTCCAGAACATCAGGGATAGGCTACAACACAGTCTCACTCCCTTCTCCACTATTGCTTCCCTTTCATACCCCTCGACTCTTACAACTGCTATCTGGTTTCTGTAGAAATTATAAATTGCCTTTTGCTCTCTGTATTTGACCCCTGCCACTTTAAGAATTTGAAAGAGAATATTCCACTCAACATTGTCAAAAGCTTTCTCTAAATATACAAATGCTAGAAACGTAGGTTTTTCTTTGTTTAATCTATTTTCTAAGATACGTCGTAGGGTCAGCATTGCCTCACGTGTTCCAACATTTCTGCAGAATACAAACTGACCTTCCAAGAGGTCGGCTTCTACCAGTTTCTCCCTTCCATTGTAAAGAATTCGTGTTAGTATTTTTTAGCCGTGACTTATTAAACTAACAGTTCGATAATTTTCACACCTGTCAACACCTGCTTTCTTTGGAATTGGAATTATTGTATTCTTCTTGAAGTCTGTCGGTTTTTCGCCTGTGTCATAAATGTTTCTCCTATACATCTTTTTCACCAGATGGAAGACTTTGGTCATGGCTGGCACTCCATAAGCTATTAGTAGTTCTAATGGAATGTTGTCTCCTCCCAGGGCCTTGTTTCTACTTAGGTCTTTCAAATTCTTCACGCAGTATCATATCTCCCATTTGATCTTCATCTATGTCCCCGTCCATTTCCATAATATTTCCCTCCAGTACATCGCCGTTCTATAGATCTCCCTATATATTTCTTCTACCTTTCTGCTTTGCTTAGAACTAGTTTTCCATCTGAGCTCTTCCCTTACCATACATGGTGCAAATATTATTCATTATTGTTTTGTAGCGACAAAATAGTCCTGTTGCAACATGTTGTTGTTGTTGTTGTGGTCCTCAGTCCTGAGACTGGTTTGATGCAACTCTCCATGCTACTCTATCCTGTGCAAGCTTCATCTTCCAGTACCTACTGCAGCCTACATCCTTCTGAATCTGTTTAGTGTATTCATCTCTTGGTCTCCCTCTACGATTTTTACTCTTCACGCTGTCCTCCAATACTAAATTGGTGATCCCTTGATGCCTCAGAATATGTCCTACCAACCGATCCCTTCTTCTAGTCAAGTTGTGCCACAAACTTCTCTTCTCCCCAGTCCTATTCAAGACCTCCTCATTAGTTACAGGATCTACCCATCTAATCTTCAGCATTCTTCTGTAGTACCACATTTCGAAATCTTCTATTCTCTTCTTGTCCAAACCAGTTATCGTCCACGTTTCACTTCCATACATGGCTACGCTCCATACAAATATATTCAGAAACGACTTCCTGACACTTAAATCTATACTCGATGTTAACAAATTTCACTTCTTCAGAAACGCGTTCCTCGCCATTGCCAGTCTACATTTTGTATGCTCTCTACTTCGACCAACATCAGTTATTTTGCTCCCCAAATAGCAAAACTCCTTTACTACTTTAAGTGTCTCATTTCCTAATCTAATTCCCTCAGCATCACACGACTAAATTCGACTACATTCCATTACCCTTGTTTTGTTTTTGTTGATGGAGTCTACTAATATCAATATAGGAAGGCATCAGACGAGCTGTTGCATTCCAAGTCATGGAACACCGCAAAAACCTATCAAAATAAAGTTCCGTCTAAATGGTTCAAATGGCTCTCAGCAGTATGGGACTTAACATCTGAGGTCATCAGTCCCCTAGAACTTAGGACTACTTAAACCTAATTAACCTAAGGATGTCACACACATCCATGCCCGAGGCAGGATTCGAACCTACGACCGTAGCGGTCGCGCGGTACCAGATGAAGCGCCTATACCGCTAGGCCACAACGGCAGGCAAGGTTCCTTCTCCTTCTTCCTTAAGTGACCAATGAAACGAACTATCTTTTTAAAATTTTGACGTAACGGCATGCGCAGTGAACAGTAACAACAAAATATAACGGACACTGCATAGCTAGAGCGCTGCTACTGGCTGAAACGTTGGTTTTTCTGCAGCAGCAATAGTTTCATGCATGATGACGTGGTACCAAACCCAGATAACATTTATATCGACTGACTCTCGCCGCTGAAGCCTATCCAATCATAACAGTATAATGAGTCACTCTCCTCTAACATTATCTTTTTTTTTACATAGAGATAACCGATACCACGCGTAGTATCGATTCTTGCATAGGTTAAAATTATCTCAGCTGTTTCCTTTAAAGAATTCATATGATTTTGTATACGATGTATTCTATGTCAGGCTAAAATATATAAGAAAGAAATTAATGAGTTACAATTGATATGTACTAACAGTTAAAATTAGTCTTATTTTAAAAATAACTGAAATTACGAAATTTGTGGTATGCTTAAAATATTACTAAATGTACAATCTAATACTAAATATTAAATTTATGTCCAGATTGATTTAAAGAATGATGATATATTTTAGCGAGGAATATTCTTTGGTAAAATACTCCGTCGTCAGGCCACGAGTGGCCTACCGGGACCATCCGACCGCCGTGTCATCCTCAGTGGGGGATACGGATATGGGGGGCGTGGGGTCAGCGCACCGCTCTCCCGGTCGTTATTATGGTATTCTTGACGGAAGCCGCTACTATTCGGTCGAGCAGCTCCTCAATTGGCATCAGGAGGCTGAGTGCACCCCGAAAAATGGCAACAGCGCATGGCGGTCTGGTTGGTCACCCATCCAAGTGTCGACCACGACCAACAGCGCTTAACTTCGGTGATCTCACGGGAACCGGTGTATCCACAGCGGCAAGGCCGTTGCCATTCTTTGATAGAGAAAGTTGTAAACTCTTTTGCTTTTTTAAACTCTTTGGAATAATGTGAGTACTGCAGAATGTGAGGTTCAAATGGCTCTGAGCACTGTGCGACTTAACTTCTGAGGTCATCAGTCGCCTAGAACTTAGAACTAATTAAACCTAACTAACCTAAGGACATCACGCACATCCATGCCCGAGGCAGGATTCGAACCCGCGACTGTAGCGTACGCTCGACCCCAGACTGTAGCGCCTAGAACCGCACGGCCCAGAATATAAGTAGTGGTGGGCTTGCCTCTGATGGAAGTAGATGTTTTCTAAGTTTGTCACCAACTATTTAATTATTGTTTTTTGGTTATCTGGAAAATGTGAAAACGGTGTGATGTTGAGAGATGTGACAAAGAACAAAATGCACGAATAATACAGGCAAATCTTCATCGGTTATTTAGTCATCAAGAACCTAAGAAAATCGAATTCCTAGGTGCAAGAATATACCCCAAGATACAACTTTGAGCCATCGACAACAACAACGAGATAATGAAGATAAGTAAAAAGTTATTCTTTTGTATATCTTACGCATCTCTAAGCTTTCCAAATTCGCGCAAAGACAGAGGATTTCAATAGTGATGAGTGGGAGAATAAGATTACGAAGTTAAGAAAGACAGAATAAAGGACTCGGTCCTTCCTTTCACAGTGGCGGCTTTTAAGAATGAGGAACACTGATAACAGGAGACTAGGAAGCTGAGTTAAGTGAGGGACGCGACGCGCGGCACGGCGGCGGCAGAAGTGCGGCGGAGACTCACCGGAGGCGTGCAGCGGCGCAGCAGGCGCAGCAGTGGCGGGCGGCGGCGGCGGCGGCTCCCGCCTTCTCTTCTGGCCCCGCTCGCTCCCTGGCCACGGCTGGGCTGGGCCCGGCTGCCGCCCCCACCCACCCCCACCCTGCCGTCTCCCCTCTCTGCTCCGCCCCAATTCCCACTTGCTCCCCCTCCCCCCCACACACACACGCCCGACGCCAACAACGAAACATCTGTAGCTGTCTGACGTCTGAAGTACTCCTGCGCAGCCTCTCACACCGAGGACGTGGAGGGCACCTTCGTAATAAGGACAACTGCGCTGCTGCGCTTTCTCAGCTCACGGCCTCTCTCGACTTGACTCCAGGACGGTCGCGTACCTGCACACGGTGAGCTCTTCATCCCAGCGGTCATTCTCTCCTCCCCCTCTGAAATACGCACTCCGGACAAAAAACTTGTAACCTCAGGCGTCGTCGCTCTCATACCGCGCCTCTAGTCTCCACAGTGGCCTCATTTCCGTGAAGAGTAGAGTCCTCGTCGTTTCTGAGGTGTGCCGAATAAATGGTAATTGGATCTGTAGAGCTACAAAACTGTGAGGAGAGTCAAATCAGGAACGTATGTTTTCAGCCCTATGAACTCAGCAGTTGTCATCTTGAACGGTGGTAGCGTATACAGCATAATCATCATCAAAGCTTCAGATAAAGGGGGACACTTTGACAACGAAAATGTTTAAATAAACACCGTGGTTAATGTTCACTGTAACCTCAGGCAGAGTAAAAAGCACACTGAAACTTCACAAATCCACGTCCACCCTGAACTGCATCCTTTGTTGGTATTGTTGTTCTGGTCATCAGTCCAGAATCTGCTTTGATGCAGCTCTCGATGCTACTCTATCATATGCAAACCTCTTGATCTCTGAATAACTAATGTAACATACATCCTTGTAAATCTGCTTAGTGGATTCATTTCTCGGCCTCCCTCTATGATCTCAGTGCTTCCCTCTAGCACTAAACTGCTGATCCCTTCATGCCTCAGAACCAACCAATCCCTTCTCCTAGTCAAGCTGAGCCACAAATTCCTCTTCTACCCAATTTTATTCAGTACCTGCTCAATAGTTACGCGATCTACCCATTTAATCTTCATTAGTCTTCTATAGCACCACATTTCTAAAGCTTCTGTTCTGTACTAGTCTACGTTGTTTCTCGTCCATGTTTCACTTCCATGCGTGGCTCAACTCCATACAAATACTTTCAGAAAAGCCTTCTTCACACATCTATATTTGCTGTCAACAAATCTCGCTTCTCTAGAACGGTTTGCTAGACATTGCCAGTCTACATTTTGTATCCTCCCTACTTCGACCATCATCAGTTATTTTGCTCCCCAACAATCAAAACATTTCTGCTTCAAGTGTTTCATTTCCTAAACTAATTCCCTCAGTATGACCGGATTTAACTCGACTACATTCCATTATCCTCGTTTTCTTTCGTTTATGATCATCTTATATCCTCCTTTCAAGACACTGTCAATTCTGTTCAGCAGCTCTTCCAGGTCCTTTGCTGTCTGTGACTGAATTACAATATTATCGCCAAACTTAAAAATTTTTATTTTTTCTCTATGGATTCTAATCCCTGCTCCAAATTGTTCTTCACTTTCCTTTACTGCTTGCTCAATATACAGATCGAATAACATCAGGGATAGACTACATCTCTGCCTCACCCCCTTCTCAACAACTCCTTTCATACCTCTCGACTCTCATAACTGTCATCTCATTTCTGTACAAATTTATACCCCTGCCACTTTCGGGATTTGAAAGAGAGTATTCCAGTCAACATTGTCAAAAGCTTTTTCTACGCCTACAAATGCTAGAAATGTAGGTATAACTTTCCTTAACCTATCTTCTAAGATAAGTCATAGAGTCAGTACTGACTCGCATGTTCCAACATTTCTATATACTCCAAACTGATCTTCCCCGAGATCGGCTTTTACCAGTTTTTCCATTCATTTGTGAAAAATTTTTGTCAGTATTTCTCAGCCATGACTTACTACGGTTATTTTCGCACCTGTTGAAACCTGCTTTCTTTGGAATTGAAATAATTATATTCTTAAGTATCATAAATCATATTTCATCTTCATCTATGCCCTCTTCAATTTCCATAATAGTACCCTCCAGTGCTTGCTCTTGTATAGACCCTCTATATACTCCTACCAACTTTCTGTTTCCTTTCTTTGCTTAGGACTGGTCTCCCATCTGAGCACTTGATATTCATACAACTGGTTCTCTTTCCTCCAAAGGTCTCTTCAACTTTTTTGTAGGCAGTGTCTATCTTACCCCTAGTGATATATGCTTCTAAATCCTTAGTACCCGTGGTAGCGTCTTTGATTCATAATCAAACCGTCTACGATCCCGGGTTCGATCCCTGCCACTGCCTAAATTTTGATAAATAATCAGCATTGGCGGCCGAAGACTTCCGGCATAAGAAGTCAGCCTCATTCTGCCAACGACATTATCAAAGAGGGCGGAGGAGCGGATAGAGGTTCAGGGCACTCTCTTGTCCTAGGGGTGGGAAATTGCCCCTAAAGGCGAAAGAATCAGCAATGATCAACGGCATGAGGATGCAGAAGGCAATGGAATCCACTGCATTAAAGACACATAATGTGTTTCCACAGGACATGTGGCCTGTAATTGATGAAGTGTCATGATGATCTCTCCATTGGCAAAAGATTCCGGAATAGTCCCCCATTCGGATCTCCGGGAGGGGACTGCCAAGGGAGAGGTTACCATGAGAAAAAGATTGAATAATCAACGAAAGGATAACGTTCTACTAGTCGGGGCGTGGAATGTCAGAAGCTTGAACGTGGTAGGGAAACTAGAGAATCTGAAAAGGGAAATGCAAAGGCTCAATCTAGATATAGTAGGGGTCAGCGAAGTGAAGTGGAAAGAAGACAAGGATTTCTGGTCAGATGAGTATCGGGTAATATCAACAGCAGCAGAAGATGGTATAACATGTGTAGGATTCGTTATGAATAGGAAGGTAGGGCAGAGGGTGTGTTACTGTGAACAGTTCAGTGACCGGGTTGTTCTAATCAGAATCGACAGCAGACCAACACCGACAACGATAGTTCAGGTATACAAGACGACGTCGCAAGCTGAAGATGAACAGATAGAAAAAGTGTATGAGGATATTGAAAGGGTAATGCAGTATGTAAAGGGGGACGAAAATCTAATAGTCATGGGCGACTGGAAGGAGTAGAAGAAAAGGTTACAGAAGAATATGAGCTTGGGATGAGGAATGAAAAAGACTAATCGAGATCTTTAACAAGTTTCAGATAGTAATAGCTAATACCCTGTTCAAGAATCACAAGAGGAGGAGGTATACTTGGAAAACGCCGGGAGATACGGGAAGATTTCAATTAGATTACATCATGGTCAGACAGAGATTCCGAAATCAGATACTGGACTGTAAGGCGTACCCAGGAGCAGATATAGACTCAGATCACAATATAGTAGTGATGAAGAGTAGGCTGAAGTTCAAGACATTAGTCAGGAAGAATCAATACGCAAAGAAGTGGGATACGGAAGTACTAAGGAATGACGAGATACGTTTGAAGTTCTCTAACGCTATAGATACAGCAATAAGGAATAGCGCAATAGGCAGTACAGTTGGAGAGGAATGGACATCTCTAAAAAGGTCCATCACAGAAGTTGGGAAGGAAAACATAGGTACAAAGAAGGTAGCTGCGAAGAAACCATGGGTAACAGAAGAAATACTTCAGCTGATTGATGAAAGGAGGAAGTACAAACAGGTTCCGGGAAAATCAGGAATACAGAAATACAAGTCGCTGAGGAATGAAATAAATAGGAAGTGCAGGGAAACTAAGACGAAGTGGCTGCAGGAAAAATGTGAAGACATCGAAAAAGATATGATTGTCGGAAGGACAGACTCAGCATACAGGAAAGTCAAAACAACCTTTGGTGACATAAAGCAATGGTGGTAACATTAAGAGTGCAACGGGAATTCCACTGTTAAATGCAGAGGAGAGAGCAGATAGGTGGAAAGAATACATTGAAAGCCTCTATGAGGGTGAAGATTTGTCAGATGTGATAGAAGAAGAAACAGGAGTCGATTTAGAAGAGATAGGGGATCCAGTATTAGAATCGGAATTTAAAAGAGCTTTGGAGGACTTATGGTCAAATAAGGCAGAAGGGATAGATAACATTGTTGTGTCTAGACAAGACACCCTAGACACAATGAGAGGAAGCCGAAAGGCACGCGTTACGCTCACGCAGATGGGCGTGAGGTCTGAAACAGGATAAGTAATGAATGCTATAAAGAAAAGTACGTAGCTTCTGGAATACTTATCTTTAATCCATCCTTTTGGTACATCTGGAGATTGTGGCGATACAAGTGAGACTCTTTAGATACATGCAATGTTACTAATGGCGCCTTGCTAGGTAGTAGCCATTGACTTAGCTGAAGGCTATTCTAACTATCGGCTCGGCAAAGGAGCGAGGCTTCGTCAGTATAGTCGCTAGCTACGTCGTCCGTACAACTGGGGCGAATGCTAGTCCATATCTCGAGACCTGCCTTGTGGTGGCGCTCGGTCTGCGATCACACAGTGGCGACACGCGGGTCCGATATGTACTAATGGACCGCGGCCGATTTAAAACTACCACCTAGCAAGTGTGGTGTCTGGCGGTGTCACCACAAGCATTCCATCAGAATTTCTAAAATCATTGGGGGAAGTGGCAACAAAACGACTATTCACGTTGGTGTGTAGAATATATGAGTGTGGCGACATACCATCTGACGTTCGGAAAAGCATCATCCACACAGTTCCGAAGACGGCAAGAGCTGACAAGTGCGAGAATTATCGCACAATCAGCTTAACAGCTCATGCATCGAAGCTGCTTACAAGAATAATATACAGAAGAATGGAAAAGAAAATTGAGAATGCGCTACGTGACGATCAGTTTGGCTTTAGGAAAAGTAGAGGGACGAGAGAGACAATTCTGACGTTATGGCTAATGATGGAAGCAAGGCTAAAGAAAAATCAACTTTCATAGGATTTGTCGACCTGGAAAAAGTGTTCGACATTATAAAATGGTGCAAGCTGTTCGAGATTCTGAAAAAAGTAGGGGTAAGCTATAGGGAGAGACGGGTCATATACAATATGTACAACAACCAAGAGGGAATAATAAGAGTGGGCGATCAAGAACGAAGTGCTCGTATTAAGAAGGGTGTAAGACAAGGCTGTAGCCTTTCGCCCCTACTCTTCAATCTGGACATCGAGGAAGCAATGATGAAAATAAAAGAAATGTTCAGTAGTGGAATTAAAATACAAGGTGATAGGATATCAATGATACGATTCGCTGATGACATTGCTATCCTTAGTGAAAGTGAAAAAGAATTAAATGATCTGCTGAACGGAATGAACAGTCTAGCGAGTACACAGTATGGTTTGAGAGTAAATCGGAGAAAGACGAAGGTAATGAGAAGTAGCAGAAATGAGAACAGCGAGAAACTTAACATCAGGATTGATGGTTTCGAAGTCAATGAAGTTAAGGAATTCTGCTACCTAGGCAGTAAAATAACCAATGACGGACGGAGCAAGGAGGACATCAAAAGCAGACTCGCTATGGCAAAAAAGGCATTTCTGGCCAAGAGAAGTCTACTAATATCAAATACCGGCCTTAATTTAAGGAAGAAATTTCTGAGGATGTACGTCTGGAGTACAGCATTGTATGGTAGTGAAACATGGACTGTGGGAAAACCGGAACAGAAGAGAATCGAAGCATTTGAGATGTGGTGCTATAGACGAATGTTGAAAATTAGGTTGACTGATAAGGTAAGGAATGAGGAGGTTCTATGCAGAATCGGAGAGGAAAGGAATATGTGGAAAACACTGACAAGGGGAAGGGACAGGATGATAGGACATCTTTTAAGACATGAGGGAATGACTTCCATGGTACTAGAGTGAGTTGTAGAGGGTTAAAACTGTAGAGGAAGACAGAGATTGGAATATGTCAAGCAAATAATTGAGGACGTAGGTTGCAAGTGCTACTCTGAGATGAAGAGGTTAGCACAGGAAAGGAATTCGTGGCGGGCCGCATCAAACCAGTCAGTAGACTGATGACCAAAAAAAAATAAAATAAAATAAAATAAAATAAAATAAAAATCCTTACATTTGTCTTCTAGACATCCCTGCTCATCCGTTTTGTACTTCCTGCCGATTTCAATTTTTCAGACGTTTACATTCCTTTTCGCCTGTTTCATTTACTGCAATTTTATATTTTCTTCTTTCATCAGTTAAATAGATATCTAGTGGCTTGGATTCGTGAGAATGAAAGGAAGATTTGAGTTTGACGGCCCGTCGTCACAGAGGCAATGGAGACGTGTGGGTTGTACGAAAGTCTCATTTTGCCTTTGACACCTCGGCATGAGTAGACAAGGTGCGACGCTGCGACTCGTGGGAACATATTACACACCTCCAGCCAGTTACAGCTCAGTTCCCGTGTTGTTTGTCCTGCTGAAGATGTACAGTCTAATCGGGTGCTTGGTACCAACTCCAAATATCCGTTGCATACGTTTCTCTTAGCAAATATCACCCAGAAAAGTTGCGAGATGGCCTTGTATTGGCCCCCTCGGTAAGACTGCCTTTCCTTACAGAGACATTGTACAGCACTTGTTGATAAGCCTTTAAATCGGGCCACTTCAGTCACTGTGTGATCAGAGATCAGAGACACGTCCAAACACGATAACACCTTTCATTTCTTGTGTGAACTGCTTATCATCTGCGATATACTTCCATACAAGGCTGCACTCCAGAAAAGCACCATTGAGAAACCACTTCGTATCTCATAAATTTTTATTGGATATTTACAAATTTCTCAACAGCGGAAGTACTTTTCACGCTACTCCCATTACGAATTTTGCAACTTCTCTACTTCGACTGTCAACTCTTATTTTGCAGCCCAAATAGAAAATCATCTACAACTTTTAGTGTTTCATTTCCTAATCTAATACTCTAAGACTCGATTGATTTCATTAGACCATATTCCATTACCCTTATTTTACTTTTGTTCGTGCTCGTCTTACAATCTCTCTTCGAGACTGTATCCATTCCATTCAACTGGTCATACGTTCCTAATTTCTCTTGAAGCCAAACTGATCTTCTCTAGTGTCGGCTTCTACAATTTTTTCCATCCTTTTATAAACAATTCATGTTAGTATCTTACATCCATAACAGCACACTGCTGGTTTGGTAATACTCAAACCTTTGTTTCCCTTCTTTGGTATGGAAATTATTACATCCTCATAGATCTTACAGATCTTGTACACCATGTGGAACAATTTGGTCATGTCTGCTCTCACAAGTATCCCAGAAGCTCTGAGGGAATGGTGTCTACTTCAGGGGCCTTGTTTTCATTTAAGTCTTTCAGTGCTCAGTCAAATTCTTCTCGGAGTATCATATCACCAATCCTATTGTCACCACTTCCTCTACTATTTTTCCCTTATATTCCTTTGGCTACGTGCCAACTATTCACCTAGTTGCGCCTTCATAGCACCTCCAATACACAGTCAGTAATGTTGTAATTCCGCTTTCCACTCACGCCCGTTCTCGGATATTCTTGTTTATTTTCCTGTCTGTCTATTGTTTCCCCAACTGCATCTGTCTACTCTTTCAGTATATCATTCTTGATTTACTCTGTTTTCTTTTAGATATTGTGATTGTTCATTATTTATATATATATATTTATATATTATTTATTATTGTGGCCAAGATAGACACGAAGCCCACACCTACTACAGTAGTACAAGTTTATATGCCAACTAGCTCTGCAGATGACGAAGAAATTGAAGAAATGTATGATGAAATAAAAGAAATTATTCAGATTGTGAAGGGAGACGAAAATTTAATAGTCATGGGTGACTGGAATTCGAGTGTAGGAAAAGGGAGAGAAGGAAACATAGTAGGTGAATATGGATTGGGGGACAGAAATGAAAGAGGAAGCCGCCTGGTAGAATTTTGCACAGAGCACAACATAATCATAACTAACACTTGGTTTAAGAATCATGAAAGAAGGTTGTATACATGGAAGAACCCTGGAGATACTAAAAGATATCAGATAGATTATATAATGGTAAGACAGAGATTTAGGAACCAGGTTTTAAATTGTAAGACATTTCCAGAGGCAGATGTGGACTCTGACCACAATCTATTGGTTATGACCTGTAGATTAAAACTGAAGAAACTGCAAAAAGGTGGGAATTTAAGGAGATGGGACCTGGATAAACTAAAAGAACCAGAGGTTGTACAGAGATTCAGGGAGAGCATAAGGGAGCAATTGACAGGAATGGGGGAAATAAATACAGTAGAAGAAGAATGGGTAGCTTTGAGGGATGAAGTAGTGAAGGCAGCAGAGGATCAAGTAGGTAAAAAGACGAGGGCTAGTAGAAATCCTTGGGTAACAGAAGAAATAATGAATTTAATTGATGAAAGGAGAAAATATAAAAATGCAGTAAGTGAAACAGGCAAAAAGGAATACAAACGTCTCAAAAATGAGATCGACAGGAAGTGCAAAATGGCTAAGCAGGGATGGCTAGAGGACAAATGTAAGGATGTAGAGGCCTATCTCACTAGGGGTAAGATAGATACCGCCTACAGGAAAATTAAAGAGACCTTTGGAGACAAGAGAACGACTTGTATGAATATCAAGAGCTCAGATGGAAACCCAGTTCTAAGCAAAGAAGGGAAAGCAGAAAGGTGGAAGGAGTATATAGAGGGTCTATACAAGGGCGATGTACTTGAGGACAATATTATGGAAATGGAAGAGGATGTAGATGAAGATGAAATGGGAGATACAATACTGCGTGAAGAGTTTGACAGAGCACTGAAAGACCTGAGTCGAAACAAGGCCCCCGGAGTAGACAATATTCCATTGGAACTACTGACTGCCGTGGGAGAGCAAATCATGACAAAACTCTACCATCTGGTGAGCAAGATGTATGAAACAGGCGAAATACCCTCAGACTTCAAGAAGAATATAATAATTCCAATCCCAAAGAAAGCAGGTGTTGACAGATGTGAAAATTACCGAACTATCAGCTTAATAAGTCACAGCTGCAAAATACTAACACGAATTCTTTACAGACGAATGGAAAAACTAGTAGAAGCCAACCTCGGGGAAGATCAGTTTGGATTCCGTAGAAACACTGGAACACGTGAGGCAATACTGACCCTACGACTTATCTTAGAAAAAAGATTAAGGAAAGGCAAACCTACGTTTCTAGCATTTGTAGACTTAGAGAAAGCTTTTGACAACGTTGACTGGAATACTCTCTTTCAAATTCTAAAGGTGGCAGGGGTAAAATACAGGGAGCGAAAGGCTATTTACAATTTGTACAGAAACCAGATGGCAGTTATAAGAGTCGAGAGACGTGAAAGGGAAGCAGTGGTTGGGAAGGGAGTAAGACAGCGTTGTAGCCTCTCCCCGATGTTGTTCAATCTGTATATTGAGCAAGCAGTAAAGGAAACAAAAGAAAAATTCGGGGTAGGTATTAAAATTCATGGAGAAGAAATAAAAACTTTGAGGTTCGCCGATGACATTGTAATTCTGTCAGAGACAGCAAAGCACTTGGAAGAGCAGTTGAATGGAATGGACAGTGTCTTGAAAGGAGGATATAAGATGAACATTAACAAAAGCAAAACAAGGATAATGGAATCGGGTGATGCTGAGGGAATTAGATTAGGAAATGAGGCACTTAAAGTAGTAAAGGAGTTTTGCTATTTGGGGAGCAAAATAACTGATGATGGTCGAAGTAGAGAGGATATAAAATGTAGGCTGGCAATGGCAAGGAAAGCGTTTCTGAAGAAGAGAAATTTGTTAACATCCAGTATTGATTTAAGTGTCAGGAAGTCATTTCTGAAAGTATTCGTATGGAGTGTAGCCATGTATGGAAGTGAAACATGGACGATAAATAGTTTGGACAAGAAGAGAATAGAAGCTTTCGAAATGTGGTGCTACAGAAGAATGCTGAAGATTAGATGGGTAGATCACATAACTAATGAGGAGGTATTGAATAGGATTGGGGAGGAGAGAAGTTTGTGGCACAACTTGACCAGAAGAAGGGATCGGTTGGTAGGACATGTTCTGAGGCATCAAGGGATCACCAATTTAGTATTGGAGGGCAGCGTGGAGAGTAAAAATCGTAGAGGGAGACCAAGAGATGAATACACTAAGCAGATTCAGAAGGATGTAGGTTGCAGTAGGTACTGGGAGATGAAAAAGCTTGCACAGGATAGAGTAGCATGGAGAGCTGCATCAAACCAGTCTCAGGACTGAAGACCACAACAACAACAACACTACAATCGATTCTAAAACCAAGTCTCTACTTTGCTCGAAAGGTGATTTCATTCGTTGTTGACGTTTAGTTGGCCTAGAAGAAAGCAGTACCAAGTCTTCAGTAATATGAAGGTCGTTTTGGCATATTCCGTTCCATGCATTACTTATTTGTCTGTCTTGCCGTTGTCAGGACAGGATAGCTTCCTCTGGGGTTGCTGAGGGCAGTCCTGGTGGTAGTGTGAAGACATCCCTGCCTGGCTGCTCTCGCTCTCTGCAGTTCAGCCTTTTCCACTGTCCTGATGCTAACTGTGGGGCTAGAATGGTCCTATCTACATCCACATCTACATCTACATGGATACTCTGCAAATCAAATTTAAGTGCCTGGCAGAGGGTTCATCGAACCACCTTCACAATTCTCTGTTGTTCCAATCTCGTATAGCGCGCGGAAAGAACGAACACCTGTATCCTCCCGTACAAGCTCTGATTTCCCTTATTTTATCATGATGATCGTTTCTCCCTTTGTAGGTCAGTGACAAAAAAATATTTTCGCATTCGGAGGAGAAAGTTGGTGATTTGAATTTCGTGAGAAGATTCCGTCGCAACGAAAAACGCCTTTGCTTTAATGATGTCCACCCCAAATTCTGTATCATTTCAGTGACACTCTCTCCCCCCTATTTCGCTATAATATAAAACGTGCTGCCCTTCTTTGAATTTTTGCGATGTACTCCGTCCCTCCTATCTGGTAAGGATCCCACACCACGCAAAAGTATTCTAAAAGAGAGCAGACAAGCGCATTGTACGAGTCTCCTTAGTAGACCTGTTGCAGTTTCTAAGTGTCCTGCCAATAAAACACATTCTTTTGTCAGCCTTCCCCACAATATTTTCTGTTTGTTCTTTCCAATTTAAGTTGTTCATAATTGTAATTCCTAGGTATTTAGTTGAATTTACGGCCTTTAGATTTGACGGAAGTTTAACGGATTCCTTTTAGCACTCATGTGGAAGAACTCACACTTTTCGTTAGTTAGAGTCAATTACCAATTTTCGCACCATACAGATATCTTTTTTTTTAAATTTCTCACTATACTAACGCTGACTGGATCCTCTCCTTCGTTCTCAAAGGTACTCAGTACAGGCTTTGTTGAAACCGAGTCTGATGGTTTCGTAAAATTTGTGAACGCCAAGAAGTCTTAGCCCATAGTCATTCCTTTAGTCCAGATATACATCTTCAACTTACAAGTGCTCCACTGCCCTCCATTCAATTCTGCAGTCAGCTTGTTGTTTGGCTTCTTTGATATTGGCTTTTCCTTTTTCTATGCATTGATCATAATTTCTGTGAATATCTAGCATGTTGTGGAGAGTCAGCTGGTACGTTAATAAATGTTTATGTCTCGACTGTATGCATCCTTTTAAAGTAAAGCAATTACACCATTGCTGTAGTATTTGACGGATAATCTAGCTATAGACATTGTGTGCTTACGTTCTCTGTAGCATAAATGTTTTGCGATTTACGTTGAACCATCATCATTTCCTTGCGCTTTTTGTTTCTTCACACCACGCATATCTTTATCCAAACCATCTGAGGCAATATGAGCACTGTAACAATATTTTATTAGTGATTTAATGTTGTCATTTTACATAACCAGCAATGATTTTTCATTTTCGGGCGACTTAGCTTTAAGAATACGAAGATGTGTCATGATTGTGACACACTGATCTACATTTTACACTGATCTGAAGACGGCTCGTCAGTGAGCCGAAACGGGTAATCAATGAAGAAAATTTGCGCCCTAACGCAGCATATTTATCCACACATGCGTAAATGAACAGATCATGTATCTTCCCATTGACAACGTCAAAGAATAACACCATTTTTGATTCGAAAATATTGTCTGGAAACTTCCATTTGTTACGAGGCTAAATGATATACATTATTTAGCCTGGTAACAAATGGAAGTTTCCAGACAATATTTTCGAATCAAAAATCGTGTTATTCTTTGACGTTGTCAATGGGAGGCTAATATTACACACTCAAAGAAAACAACTGCCACCTAGACCCCTTACCCTGTGCATTTCAAAATATCATTTCTTTTCAAAGAAAAATAAAATCAGCGCAGAGAGGAACTATTTACAGAACTGCAGGTCATTACCATAAACATAACCCTACTCCATCCACTCTCAGTATGTCAGTCAATTACTTGAACTTTTAGTGGAATTGCACATTGGACAAAATCGGCTAACTTTTTTTGGTGAGGCTCTTTGAAAGTACGGATAACGCATCCGCAGGTTAGGTGCTGCGCAAGTTATCCTGTTGACCACTGGCGTTTGACTTCACAAGAACGTAGCCACGTTTCAGTCTGTTAGGTGTGATGTTACTTTTCATATCCTTAATTTTTAGAACGAAGTATTTTGTTTTCATTCCAAGACTGCGTAGGGTCCTTGGTAGGGAGGCATTAATTTGACTTTAACTTTGTCATTCCTCACAAATACACTCCTGGAAATGGAAAAAAGAACACATTGACACCGGTGTGTCAGACCCACCATACTTGCTCCGGACACTGTGGAAGGGCTGTACAAGCAATGATCACACGCACGGCACAGCGGACACACCAGGAACCGCGGTGTTGGCCGTCGACTGGCGCTAGCTGCGCAGCATTTGTGCACCGCCGCCGTCAGTGTCAGCCAGTTTGCCGTGGCATACGGAGCTCCATCGCAGTCTTTAACACTGGTAGCATGCCGCGACAGCGTGGACGTGAACCGTATGTGCAGTTGACGGACTTTGAGCGAGGGCGTATAGTGGGCATGCGGGAGGCCGGATGGACGTACCGCCGAATTGCTCAACACGTGGGGCGTGAGGTCTCCACAGTACATCGATGTTGTCGCCAGTGGTCGGCGGAAGGTGCACGTGCCCGCCGACCTGGGACCGGACCGCAGCGACGCACGGATGCACGCCAAGACCGTAGGATCCTACGCAGTGCCGTAGGGGACCGCATCGCCACTTCCCAGCAAATTAGGGACACTGTTGCTCCTGGGGTATCGGCGAGGACCATTCGCAACCGTCTCCATGAAGCTGGGCTACGGTCCCGCACACCGTTAGGCCGTCTTCCGCTCACGCCCCAACATCGTGCAGCCCGCCTCCAGTGGTGTCGCGACAGGCGTGAATGGAGGGACGAATGGAGACGTGTCGTCTTCAGCGATGAGAGTCGCTTCTGCCTTGGTGCCAATGATGGTCGTATGCGTGTTTGGCGCCGTGCAGGTGAGCGCCACAATCAGGACTGCATACCACCGAGGCACACAGGGCCAACACCCGGCATCATGGTGGTGGGAGCGATCTCCTACAATGGCCGTACACCACTGGTGATCGACGAGGGGACACTGAATAGTGCACGGTACATCCAAACCGTCATCGAACCCATCGTTCTACCATTCCTAGACCGGCAAGGGAACTTGCTGTTCCAACAGGACAATGCACGTCCACATGTATCCCGTGCCACCCAACGTGCTCTAGAAGGTGTAAGTCAACTACCCTGGCCAGCAAGATCTCCGGATCTGTCCCCCATTGAGCATGTTTGGGACTGGATGAAGCGTCGTCTCACGCGGTCTGCACGTCCAGCACGAACGCTGGTCCAACTGAGGCGCCAGGTGGAAATGGCATGGCAAGCCGTTCCACAGGACTACATCCAGCATCTCTACGATCGTCTCCATGGGAGAATAGCAGCCTGCATTGCTGCAAGAGGTGGATATAGACTGTACTAGTGCCGACATTGTGCATGCTCTGTTGCCTGTGTCCATGTGCCTGTGGTTCTGTCAGTGTGATCATGTGATGTATCTGACCCCAGGAATGTGTCAATAAAGTTTCCCCTTCCTAGGACAATGAATTCACGGTGTTCTTATTTCAATTTCCAGGAGTGTACATTACTTGTATTATGTAGATGTTTACTAACGCATATTGCATGCTTTACCTCGTATGAACATCCTGAAAGGCGTTGTTTATCGACATTTCGGCCTAACTGAGAAGAGTATGCTGGTACGTCTACTTCCTGTTTGTTTCCCGACATTACAACGAAAATCCACTGGCAGTTGTTAGAGTTGTGCCACGTAGCATCCCAGCAGTTGTTATTTTCTTCTGTCAAACAGCAACTCAGCCCTGGAAGAATTGTGGGAATGATGTTACTCCATTTATTTTTACCATTTTCTCTGATAGCTGCCTTCAGCATTCGATGAGTTTTCTGTATTTCGCCATCTGATTGTGGATGACACGCCGTAGTTTGCGTTAATGTAGGAGCACTGATTTTAGTAATTGCAGAGAATAACTTTGACTGAAAAAAATGGCTCTGAGCACTATGAGACTTAACTGTTGAGGGCATCAGTCCCCTAGAACTTAGAACTACTTAAACCTAACTAACCTAATGACATCACACACATCCATACCCGAGGCAGGATTCGAACCTGCGACCGTAGTGGTCACGCGGTTGCAGACTGTAGTGCCTAGAACCGATTGCCCACCCTGGCCGGCCTTTGACTGAAATTGTGCTGCTCGGTCAGTCACTGTTTAGTTACGTGCTGATCCAGAAGTTATAAAACGCCCGTGCTACTGTTTCTGGTAGGACATCACACAGTAGAATGAGTGCTGTCAAGTTCACTGAACCTTTCGGTGCACGTTAGGCAGTCTGCGAATTCTTCTGAGGGATACAGTGTGCCAAACATATTGATGTGTTCCACTTTCAGTCCTACATCTGTGCTTCGAAGTTGGCCAATAGCAGATGTAGTGTGTGCCAGTCTTTTCATTTCTTTGGCTTGCTAGTATGAGTTGGCCCATTTATTGATATCTTGTTGGATGTTTGACAACTAAATCTGCACTTGAGTAATTTAAAATGAAAATACTAGGGTGTGTCACCCAGTGGTAATTATGAAAAACTTCATATGTAAATTGCTGGGAATTTCACTACGTGATCAAAAGTATCCAGACACCTACAAAAACATACGTTTTTCATATTAGGTGCATTGTGCTGCCACCTACTGCCAGGTACTGCATATAAGTGGCCCCCAGAGTCATTAGACACCGTGAGAGAGCAGGATGGCGCACTCCATGGAGTTCACGGACTACGAACATGGTCAGGTGATTAGGTGTCACTTGTATCATATGTCTGCACGTGAGAATTCCACACTTCTAAAATACCCCTAGGAACACTGTTCCCTATGTGATAGTGAAGTTGAAACGTGAACGGACACGTACAGCACAAAAGCGTACAGGTCGACCTCTTCTGTTGGCTGACAGAGACAGCCGACGGTTGCACACATCACGTCGGTAAATGCCAAACGACGCCTCGCTTGGTGTAAGGAGTGTAAGTATTGGACAATTGAACAGTGGAAGAACGTTGTGTGGAGTGACGAATCACGGTACACATGTGGCGATCCGATGGCAGGGTGTGGGTATGGCGATTGCCTGGTGAACGTTATCTCCCAGCGTGTGTAGTGCCAACAGTAAAATTCAGAGGCTGTGGTGTTACGGTGTGATCGAGTTTTTCATGGAGGGGTCCTGCACCCCTTGTTGTTTTGCGTGGCACTGTCACAGCACAGGCCTACATTGATGTTTTATGCACCTTCTTGCTTCCCGCTGTTGAAGAGCAATTCGGGGATGGCGATTGCATCTTTCAACACGATCGAGCACCTGTCCAAAATTCACGGTCTGTGGCGGAGTGGTTACACGACGGTAACATCCCTGTAATGGACTGACCTGCACAGAGTACTGGCCTGAATCCTATATAACACTTTTGGAATGAAACTTCCCGGCAGATTAAAACTGTGTGCCGGACCGAGACTCGAACTCGGGACCTTTGCCTTTCGCGGGCAAGTGCTCTACCGACTGAGCTACCCAAGCACGACTCACACTACGTCCTCACAGCTTTACTTCTGCCAGTACCTCGTCTCCTACCTTCCAGACTTTACAGAAGCTCTCCTGCGAACCTTGCAAAACTAGCACTCCTGGAAGATAGGATATTGCGGAAGTTTCATATCAGCGCACACTCTGCTGCAGAGTGAAAATCTCATACTTTTGGAATGTTTAGGAACGCTGACTTCGTGCCAGGTCTCATCGACCGACATCGATACCTCTCCTCAGCTCAGCACTCCGTGAAGAATGGGCTGCCATTCCCCAAGAAACCTTCCAGTACCTGACTGAAGGTTTTCCAGCCAGAGCGGAATCTGTCATTAAGGCTAAGGGTGCGCCAACACCAGACTGAATTCCAGCATTACTGATGGAGGGCGCTCGAACTTGTAAGTCATGTTCAGCCAGGTGTCCGGATATTCTTGATCACATAGTGTATAACGACGAATGTTACTTGTTGATCCATTGCTCTGTAATAATCCTTCAGAAGCGTTTCCTGCTGTTTAAGCTTCAGTGAGTTATGAGGACTAGAGGGAAGTTTCTCGAGTTCTTCACAACTCATTTGACCATCTGCTATCTTTTCGTAGTCAGTTGGTACTGTCTCTTACAGTCCGAAAAGATTCTGCGTCACAATAGAATCTTTTCCAGAAACGTGTCTGTTTTCTTCAGTATAATGCCATATGAATTGTAAGGGGCTCAGCTAGATAACGGTTGTCTTATCGTTTCGTTGTCCAAAAGCGTGCATCAAAGAAGTATGGTCGATATACACTGCAAGTTGATGTCCTTCCCGGAGGTATTTAATATATCTTATTGCCATTTACATGCTGAGCAGTTCCCTACCGTATGTTGAATATTTCCTCCGGGATGGCGAGAACTTATTGGAGTAGAAGCCAATAGTTTTCCACACACCTTCTGTGTGTCGCAGCACTGCACCACATACAAGATCTCGAGCATCTCTAAAAGATTCGTTCTCCATACTAGGGTATGAAGAAACGACCGCGTTTGCAGAGACGATTTTACTCTTCTCGAACTGCCTTATTGGATCCTCTGCCAACTGAATAATTCTTTTGTCGTATTTATTGGTATTCTTCAAGTAATTATTTACCAGATGTAGAAGTACGAAACCGGAATATCCCTTTAGATGGTGCTGTGAGTCAGTGTGGGGCTCTTGAGACCGCGTCTGCAGCGCCATCTGCTTCCTGCAACGGCTGACGACAAATGTCAACACACAGTAACCCGCACATCGTTATCTGTTTCAAATCCGTAAACATGTTGAGTTTTGTGCCTACGAACTACGATTTGAGGACAGCGTTGGTTTTCTATCATCATTTGAATAA
This sequence comes from Schistocerca americana, assembly GCF_021461395.2. NCBI lineage: Eukaryota > Metazoa > Arthropoda > Insecta > Orthoptera > Acrididae > Schistocerca > Schistocerca americana. Next base: position 131,678,321 of record NC_060129.1, on the reverse strand, counting down.
AACTGCTGCAGAATAGCGTCGAACGCTTGTCGAAGCTTTCGGCGCACATGTTCTTCGGGAAACATAAGTGTTTAGAGTGGTTAAAACAATTGAAAAGTAGTGATGTTGACGAGAGAAACGACGAGCCCGGGAAACCACCGAAAACGTTCGAAGACAACGAATTGCAGGCCTTATTGATTGAAGACGATACTCAGACTCAAGAGGAACTCGCGGAACAATTGAATGTGACGCAGAAGGCGGTCACTCTTCGGTTGAAAGCTATGGGAAGGGTGCAGAAAGCGGGAAAAGGCGTTCCGCATGAACTGAATGAATTTATTGATTGATGACCATACTCAGACTCAACAGGAACTCACGGAACAATTGAATGTGACGCAGAAGGCGGTCACTCTTTGGTTGAAAGCTATGGGAAGTGTGCAGAAAGTGGGAAAAGGCGTTCCGCATGAACTGAATGAACTTATTGATTGATGACCATACTCAGACTCAACAGAAACTTGCGGAACAATTGAATGTGACGCAGAAGGCGGTCACTCTTCGGTTGAAAGCTATGGGAAGTGTGCAGAAAGTGGGAAAAGGCGTTCCGCATGAACTGAATGAACTTATTGATTGATGACCGTACTCAGACTCAACAGGAACTTGCGGAACAATTGAATGTGACGCAGAAGGCGGTCACTCTTCGGTTGAAAGCTATGGGAAGTGTGCAGAAAGTGGGAAAAGGCGTTCCGCATGAACTGAATGAAAGACAACAAGCAACTCGAAAGTCGACTTGTGAAGTGCTGCTCTCCAGATACGAAAGAAAGTCGTTTTCGAATAGCGACAGGTGATGAAAAATGGATCCTAAGCGTCGTAAATCCTGGGTGAATAGAGGCAAACTGTCAATATCCACTGCAAGACCAAATCGCATTGGAAAGAAGACAATGTTGTGTGTTTGGTGGGATCAGGAGGGTGTCATAATAGATGACCTGATAAAACCTCGTGAAACCGTTAATACTATCGCCACCAAAAGAAAGTGGTCGATTTCAATGGATCATTCCGTGAAAAACGAGCGGAAACTGGAAAAAGGCGACACAAAGTCACATTGCTCCACGATAAAAACGCCCCACCACACAGAGAAACGGGTCAGGGAAACGATCGAGGCGTTCAGTTGGGATACACTGGGGAGTGCGGCTCATTCTCCAGACTTGGATTCGTCCGATTATCATTTGCTTGCATCGCTCTCTCGCTGAACAACTCTTCAGTTCGTATGAAAACGTACGAAAACTGCTTGCTGACTGCTTCACTTAAAAAAAAAAAGGTTTTTTTTTGTTTGTTTTTGCGGTTCATAGCCTGCCGGACGGGTGGAAGAAATGTATAAATAGCAATGGAGATTATTTTGAATAAAATACTGTTTATCACATTCGAGCAACAGTCGTGTAATTATTGGAACCAGAGTCCGGGTTCATACTTGTACACCTGTTATAGCAGCTAGATTTTTTGCGACTTGTTAAAAATGCAGCCAGTAAAAATTGAGTATGCGATGGAAAGACGTATTTCTGACAGAGATGTCAGAAATCTGAAATTAGTTAAGACTTGTACTCGTTTTGTGTCTGGTTTGTTACCTTCTGGATCAGTCACAAGACTGAAAAGATAATTTCTTGGCCTCCAACCACAGATTTTGCAATAGTAATCATTAAAGCAAAATAGTTCAATTGTTCTAACGGGATAGTTATGTGCTCAGTTTGTTCTTCTCAGGAATAGAGGATATCAGTATAGCCTCTAAATATGCAAGATTGAAATCCAAATATCTTCAAAATTCATTATGAAATCTCTGAAAGGTATTGGCTCCATTCCTGAGGCAAACTGGCATGAAACTGAATTCCTACGGTCATCACTTTCATCTTGTGAGTTTGGTAAACGCTTTGAGGAGATCGATCTGTCATTGAGACTTTCACCATCCATCTTTTCTACCATGTGTTACGAACTAGTTCACTGGGGTTTAGAGGGGTGAAATATAAACTGAAGAGTCAAAGAAACTGGTACACCTCCCCAATATCGTGTAGGGCGCCCGCGAGCGCTGATAAGTACCGCAATACAACGTGTTTTGTACTCGAATAATGTCCGAAGTAGTGTTGGAGGGAACTGACGTCATGATTCTTGCAGGGTTGTCCATAAACCTGTAAGAGTTCGAGGAGGTGCAGATCTCTTCTGAACAGCACGTTGCAAGGCATCCCAAATAGCAAATCTGGACGTGTGGTGTGCTGCACTGTTCAGCTGGAATTGCCCAAGCCCGTAGGAATGCACAATGGACATGAATGGATGCAGGTGATCAGACAGGATGCTTACGTTCGTGCCACCTGTCAGAGTTTATCCAGATGTATCAGGGGTCCCATATCACTCCAACTCCACACGCAGCACACCAGCTTGAACAGTCCCACATGAACAGTCCCCTGCTGACATACACGGTCCATGGATTCATTAGGTTGTCTCCATACTCGTGCACGTCCATCCGCTCGATACAAGTTGAAGCGAGACTCTTCCGACCAGGAACATGTTTCCATTCATCAACAGTCCAATATAGGTGTTGATGGGCCCAGGTGAGGCTTAAGGCTTTGTGTTGTGCAGTCATCAAGGGTACACGAGTGGGCCTTCGGCTCCAAAAGCCCATATCGATGACGTTTCGTCGAATGGTTCGCAAGCTGACACTTGTTGATAGCCCAGCATGGAAATCTGCAGCAAACTGCGGAAGCGTTGCACCTCTGCCAAGTTGATTGATTCTCTTCAGACGGCGTTGGTCCCGTTCTTGTAGGACCATTTTCCGGCCACAGCGGTGTCGGAGATATCATGTTTTACCGAATTCCTGATATTCACGGTACAGTGGTGAAATGGTCGTACTGGGAAATCCCCACTTCATCGCTACCTCGGAGATGCTGTGTCCCATCGCTCATGTGCGGACTATAACACCACGTTCAAACTCAATTAAATCCTGATAAACTGCAATTGTAGCAGCAGTAACCAATCTAACAACTGCACCAGGCACTTGTTGTCTTATATAGTCGTTTCCAACCGCAGCTCCGTATTCTGCCTGTTTACATATCTCTGTATTTGAATATGCGTGCCTATACCAGATTTTTTTGCCCATCAGTGTATTACTATTCATTAGAAACTGGGAATCTAGTTCATGAAAATTTAGTTAATGTGGATCTATCCCACCGGCTTTTGAGCACACAGGCTGGTTGTAATATGATGATTAATATCATTCTTAAACTGCTTCCTTTGTCAGATCAGGAAATTCTTAACCAGTTCAGAGTGTTACAGTTACCATAGAGTGAAGTAACGGAATCAGACAAACCAACCACATACTGTTGTTAAGCCACATGCAACTGATTAGTGCTGCCAGCTAATAATTTTGCTACCAGGTCAAAGCCAAACTCATAAAAAATGTCTCCAGCGATTATACATTTTATTGTGTTGGCTACAATCAAAGGATACTTAAAACTGCATTTTAAACCTTAATCAACATTTGATCAATCATACAGGGTGTTTCAAAAATGACCGGTATATATGAAACGGCAATAAAAACTAAACGAGCAGCGATAGAAATACACCGTTTGTTGCAATATGCTTGGGACAACAGTACATTTTCAGGCAGACAAACTTTCGAAATTACAGTAGTTACAATTTTCAACAACAGATGGCGCTGCGGTCTGGGAAACTCTATAGTACGATATTTTCCACATATCCACCATGCGTAGCAATAATATGGCGTAGTCTCTGAATGAAATTACCCGAAACCTTTGACAACGTGTCTGACGGAATGGCTTCACATGCAGATGAGATGTACTGCTTCAGCTGTTCAATTGTTTCTGGATTCTGGCGGTACACCTGGTCTTTCAAGCGTCCCCACAGAAAGAAGTCACAGGGGTTCATGTCTGGCGAATAGGGAGGCCAATCCACGCCGCCTCCTGTATGTTTCGGATAGCCCAAAGCAATCACACGATCATCGAAATATTCATTCAGGAAATTAAAGACGTCGGCCGTGCGATGTGGCCGGGCACCATCTTGCATAAACCACGAGGTGTTCGCAGTGTCGTCTAAGGCAGTTTGTACCGCCACAAATTCACGAAGAATGTCCAGATAGCGTGATGCAGTAATCGTTTCGGATCTGAAAAATGAGCCAATGATTCCTTTGGAAGAAATGGCGGCCCAGACCAGTACTTTTTGAGGATGCAGGGACGATGGGACTGCAACATGGGGCTTTTCGGTTCCCCATATGCGCCAGTTCTGTTTACTGACGAAGCCGTCCAGGTAAAAATAAGCTTCGTCAGTAAACCAAATGCTGCCCACATGCATATCGCCGTCATCAATCCTGTGCACTATATCGTTAGCGAATGTCTCTCGTACAGCAATGGTAGCGGCGCTGAGGGGTTGCCACGTTTGAATTTTGTACGGATAGAGGTGTAAACTCTGGCGCATGAGACGATACGTGGACGTTGGCGTCATTTGGACCGCAGCTGCAACACGGCGAACGGAAACCCGAGGCCGCTGTCGGATCACCTGCTGCACTAGCTGCGCGTTGCCCTCTGTGGTTGCCGTACGCGGTCGCCCTACCTTTCCAGCACGTTCATCCGTCACGTTCCCAGTCCGTTGAAATTTTTCAAACAGATCCTTTATTGTATCGCTTTTCGGTCCTTTGGTTGCATTAAACCTCCGTTGAAAACTTCGTCTTGTTGCAACAACACTGTGTTCTAGGCGGTGGAATTCCAACACCAGGAAAATCCTCTGTTCTAAGGAATAAACCATGTTGTCTACAGCACACTTGCACGTTGTGAACAGCACACGCTTACAGCAGAAAGACGACGTACAGAATGGCGCACCCACAGACTGCGTTGTCTTCTATATCTTTCACATCACTTGCAGCGCCATCTGTTGTTGAAAATTGTAACTACTGTAATTTCGAAAGTTTGTCCGCCTGAAAATGTACTGTTGTCCCAAGCATATTGCAACAAACGGTGTATTTCTATCGCTGCTCGTTTAGTTTTTATTGCCGTTTCAAATATACCGGTCCTTTTTGAAATACCCTGTACATTCGCAGCGTAAAGTTTGTAGCCCGACGTTTTAATCTCATCCTGGGACACGCTGGTATAACGTGAACACAAGTACCACTGTCAAGCAGAAAACGCAACCCTGTCGTTTTGTCTCTAACAATCAATCGATTTCGGCGGCTGATAAAACCGTTACGGCAGAACACTCGGCCGCCGACTGGAGATTCCCTCACTTTTCCACTGGAGAGGTTGACCACACTCCTCAGGTCTGCAGTTCGAGCTACTGCGAAAATTAAAACTACAGTACTTTCCTAAACTGTTGTATCTCGGCTTGTTGTGGTCTCTGCTTCGAGAATGTCGTCGCGATTGACCTAGATCTGCATTTTCCAACTTCAGTTTCAAGCTCATCGATTCTTACCAGAAAATCTTTCACTGATACACAGGAATCACAAAGCGCAGGAAACACTTCATTGGAGATGACTGAAGTTCCTGGGTGCTTCGCATTTCCATTATCACATCAGCCATTTGCGGTAGTTTGTCCACATTTTCTTCGGAAACTATTAAAATACAGGGTGTATCAAAAGGAATAATCCGATATGGCTCGTCTATATTTGTGAAACTAATTAACATATACAATGAATTCTGTTTTAGGACGAACAGGAAACACAGAAGATTTTTCATACATTTTCATAGGTGTTCAATATGACCCCCTTGAGATGCTCAGCATTGTCAGTGCAGTATTCAAATTACTACCATATTTAAATTACTCCCACACTGCTGCGAGTGTGTCTTTAGTTACAGCTTCCACAGCTGTTGTTATGCCATGTCTCATCTCATTCATTTGTTGTTGGTAACGGAGGCAAATAAAAACAGTCACTTACAAATCCTCACAAGAAATAATCACATACAGTCAGATCCGGTGACCTTGGAGGCCAGTAGTATAAGGCGGTATCATTTGTTCCAGTGCTACCGATCCATCGTTCAGCAGTCCTTTGATTTAAAAATTCCGGCACTTCCAGATGCCAGTGTGGCGGTGCCCCAACCTGTTGGTAAATGAAATTTGAATGAGTCTGCAATTTTGGAAAAAGGAAGTTCCCAATCATATAGAGATCTGTAATAATGTTCTAGATAAAGAAAAATGGACCGTAGACCTTTTCCCATGAAACTGCACAAAGCGCATTAAATTTTGCAGAGTCCCTCTCATGTTGTACAGCTTCATGTGGTTGTTCTGTACCCTATATTATCACATTATGACGGTTCACATTTCCATTTAAATGGGACGTTGCATCGTCACTAAACACTAAGCGTGGAAGAAACCTGTCATCCGCCGTCTTGCCAAAACCGAAATTACAGAACTCCACACGTTGTTGTCTGTCACCTTCAAGAAGAGCTTGCAGTAGCTGAATTTTGTACGGTTTGATGTGTGAACGTCGACACAACACACGCCAGACGGACATCGGGGATACGTCGAGCTGCGAGACGAAAGGATTTCTGCCGGACTCCTTGTGAAACTATGGCGGATGCGTTCCATGTCCGTGTCAGACACTCGGGGACTTGCCTTTACACACACAACCTGTTTCTCGGAATTGTTCATGCCATCGTCTAATGTTCTGTGCTGTAGGAGGAGCCACACCACACCTAGTGCAAAGGTCACGCTGAACAGTTATTACTGACCTGCACTGCGCAAAACGCAGAACACGAAACGCTTTCTGTTCTCCCGACACTATTTTTACTACAACTGAAGTGGGCACACACACCTGCCACGTTGCGGGAACCATGTAAAACTCGAGAGCTTGATTTTTCCTGCAGTATGTTGTTCATGCACATCGTACATATCTCAAATAACATAATAGCTATGATTTCTTTAAACATCTGATGACCCTTTTTGATACACCCTGTATTACGGACACAACCACGAAGTTTGCCTAGCCACAGAGTCTTTATTTTATCTGGAACGTTCTTTCCTTAATAACCTTTCTTTTTCCGAAGAAATTTACTGGGTTTCATGTCACCAATAACGAATTCGGTAGCTAGTTTCTTAATCTGAAGGCCTTCGCTTTCCGGAAAAATCACCAACAGTCTTTCTTTAGCTAACGAATATTTGCTGCTTTCGTGACTGTTCACGAGATCCCATATGTTTTGGAGATTTTGGGGATCAAACTGTGCCACCAAGTAATTGAATTAGGTTGCTTTAATCTGTGTTGCTGGGACTGTGAATTGTGCCTCAGACTGACAAAACTCTATATCAGAGACTTTTCAGCCCAGAACTGAGGAAGTTCCACAGTCTCTTTGCTCACATCTATCTTCGTATCACTGTTTGGGATATTACTGTTCAATTTATCGTCCTTCACATTCGTTTCCGGTTTAGATCACGTGGGGTCAACAGTTGTTGGTCTTCTTGTACTACTAATCAAAAATACAGTATATTGTATTCGAAAATATTATTTGAAAACTTTCATTTGTTACAAAGACACAATGAAACTAAACAACTGAGACTGGGACCTCTCACTGAGTGCATTTCAGAAGGTCATATCCTGTCAAAGTCATAACAAAGACATACTATTTGCAGAACTGTAGGTTATTACATAACATAAAGCGAAACCTACATACCTATCTGATGTCGACACACCTATGGTATGGCTGTCGTAGAGGAATGCAAATCACTCCACCTAGGCGTGGTTTGTGTCATCTAAAAGTTTAATCACGTACAATTCATACCATACTGTATACGTAATCCTTTTGCCGTGTGGAGTGACTGTGTGGTTTGAGGCGCCCTGTCACAGATTGCGTCGTCCATCCCGCTGGAGGTTCGAGTCCTCCCTCGGGCATGAGTGTGTGTGTGGTTCTCAGCATAATTTAGATTATGTTAGTTTAAGTCGTGTGTAAGTCTAGGGACCGATGAGCTCAGCAGTTTGGTCCCTTAGGAATTCACACCAATTTGAACATTTTCATTTTGTAATACTTTGTTAATTGCTGTTGATTCTTCCTGATATTTTGATTTTAATCTGCAGTAGTACATTTTCTGAAGCAGATATTGTCTGGTGTACAACGGTGTTGCTAGGAAAAATTACTGCTGTACATCGAGTCAAATTTTCGTCCAAAATAAGTTAGGTTAAAATTAATCTGAAGCACTTTTTACGAAATGTTGTAGAATTTTGTCAACGGTGAACCTGATTCTTGTAGTGGTTGTAAAGCAGTTTCAGCTAGGTGCATCAGTTACATAACCGGTGGCTGATTTTGTAAATGACTATTGTATCAGTGATTAGGAAAATCAACAGAAAAAAAGTTTCCCAGTGCTATTAATCATTTTCATTTGAATGACAGGGCTGATGAAAAGATGAAAACTGAGTCGGATCAAATACGAGGGACTACAGAATGTCTGCTTCTTGGAATGAAGCTGCAGGCGTACAGCGTCCTGGGCACCTAGTGACGTCAACACAGAAGAGGGCGAAGGATCCGTTGGTGTCGTAGCTGCGCCTTATCAGTTAGGGGACCGGCACTACAGACAAGTCAGGTGGGCTGCCGACCTCCCTTCAGCAGCTCATATCAAAACAAAGCCAGTGAATGTAAACGTCACCACTTTCCCCATAAACACGGCACTACTTTGTGAAACGCTATGTGACAGAGTTCCACCCATTGGAAGCAATGTGACTAAGTGTAACACTCCGCAGACTCGGAGTTACAAGCACGCCAGCATAGTCGGACCGGCAGTGTGGACCTACAGCTAGGACAGCCCTGGCCTTTACCTATGCTGCCTCTAGTCCAGTAAACACTTTCCGTAGTCTTCTGTAGAAATTTATATCTTATTTGGCGTGACGCCGCTTGGGAATTGTGTAGTGTAGTATTTTGGTTCCAGAATGAGATTTTCACTATGCAGTGGAGTGTGCGCTGATATGAAACTTCCTGGGAGATGAAAACTGTGTGCCAGACTGAGACTAGAACTCGGCATCTTTGCCTTTCGCGGGCAAGTGCTCCACCATCTGAGCTACCCCAGTACGACTCAAGCCACGTCCTCACTTTAACAGCTTTAGTAGAGCACTTGCCTGTGAAAGGCAAAGGTCCCGAGTTCGAGTCTCAGTCCGGCTCACAGATTTAATCTGCCAGTAAGTTTCAGTATTTTGGTTGTTATTATTTCTTATCATTGTATTTTAACTTTTCTCTGGCTTTTGCCATCAGAAGAATTATTGTGTTTGTTTGTTGTTCTCGAGTTTGGAAAATAGTGTACGCCAAGAAGGCATTTTAGATAAATGAAGTGTGTTCAATGTTGATTGTTAGTTCTTTCCTGCTGACCGCAGGACGCTACAGTTAGTGCCGTGGTACAAAGTGTCTGAGTTTCGACCGAGAGCGCGGCCAGATAAATGAGTAAGGACAACTTTGGGTGGCGTTATCCAGGACATTCTTCCCACACCAGAGGTGAAGTAGCAGAGATAACAACTGCCAAAGGACTTCGAATTGAGCAAAATGAGGAGAAACCTGTTTGTCAGCTAATACTGTGTTAAGGACAGTACACACGACCAGATTCAACATAAAAGTTTATCTAGCAAAATAATATCAGGTGCATTTTGAAAAGACATGTACGAGAAAGACGAACTGGCAATGCTATCACATTGTTAAACCTATCGGAATGTGTAGAAAAAAAATGGCTCTGAGCACTATGGGACTTAACATCTGAGGTCATCAGTCCCCTAGAACTTCGAACTACTTAAACTTAACTAACCTAAGGACATCACACACATCCATGCCCGAGGCAAGATTCGAACCTGCGACCGTAGCAGCAGCGCGGTTCCGGACTGAAGCGCCTAGAACCGCTTAGCCACCGCGGCCGGCCGGAATGTGTAGAGAAATGTGTTTCACGAAGCACTACTCTACCGGCCGCTGCAGCTCACTATGCAGCCGACTGGGAGATGAAACACACATCTACCCTGGAGGTATGTTTCGAATTCTCGTAACACTCCGTCTCTTTTTTTTATTTTTTATACGACCGTTCTCTAGTTCTCGTCATTTATAAGCAGGACATCACTTTGTCACATGACAATAGTCTATCACTCGACAGTGGGATCCATTAAACTCCATGCATATGTGTACTAAACACGCAGTGCACAACACTAACTAGTCCTACCAAGTCCACGTAGGGTGTCTTCCCGTTTGAACACGTTGATATGCTTTTGGCGCTGGGTATATCCGATAACCAAGCTGCTGCTACTCCTGCTGCTCGTGCGTATGGTGCAGTGCAACCTCAAAGGCGCCATCCCGACAAGAACGTACACTCCTGGAAATGGAAAAAAGAACACATTGACACCGTTGTGTCAGACCCACCATACTTGCTCCGGACACTGCGAGAGGGCTGTACAAGCAATGATCACACGCACGGCACAGCGGACACACCAGGAACCGCGGTGTTGGCCGTCGAATGGCGCTAGCTGCGCAGCATTTGTGCACCGCCGCCGTCAGTGTCAGCCAATTTGCCGTGGCATACGGAGCTCCATCGCAGTCTTTAACACTGGTAGCATGCCGCGACAGCGTGGACGTGAACCGTATGTGCAGTTGACGGACTTTGACCGAGGGCGTATAGTGGGCATGCGGGAGGCCGGGTGGACGTACCGCCGAATTGCTCAACACGTGGGGCGTGAGGTCTCCACAGTACATCGATGTTGTCGCCAGTGGTCGGCGGAAGGTGCACGTGCCCGTCGACCTGGGACCGGACCGCAGCGACGCACGGATGCACGCTAAGACCGTAGGATCCTACGCAGTGCCGTAGGGGACCGCACCGCCACTTCCCAGCAAATTAGGGACACTGTTGCTCCTGGGGTATCGGCGAGGACCATTCGCAACCGTCTCCATGAAGCTGGGCTACGGTCCCGCACACCGTTAGGCCGTCTTCCGCTCACGCCCCAACATCGTGCAGCCCGCCTCCAGTGGTGTCGCGACAGGCGTGAATGGAGGGACGAATGGAGACGTGTCGTCTTCAGCGATGAGAGTCGCTTCTGCCTTGGTGCCAATGATGGTCGTATGCGTGTTTGGCGCCGTGCAGGTGAGCGCCACAATCAGGACTGCATACGACCGAGGCACACAGGGCCAACACCTGGCATCATGGTGTGGGGAACGATCTCCTACACTGGCCGTACACCACTGGTGATCGTCTAGGGGACACTGAATAGTGCACGGTACATCCAAACCGTCATCGAACCCATCGTTCTACCATTCCTAGACCGGCAAGGGAACTTGCTGTTCCAACAGGACAATGCACATCCGCATGTATCCCGTGCCACCCAACGTGCTCTAGAAGGTGTAAGTCAACTACCCTGGCCAGCAAGATCTCCGGATCTGTCCCCCATTGAGCATGTTTGGGACTGGATGAAGTGTCGTCTCACGCGGTCTGCACGTCCAGCACGAACGCTGGTCCAACTGAGGCGCCAGGTGGAAATGGCATGGCAAGCCGTTCCACAGGACTACATCCAGCATCTCTACGATCGTCTCCATGGGAGAATAGCAGCCTGCATTGCTGCGAAAGGTGGATATACACTGTACTAGTGCCGACATTGTGCATGCTCTGTTGCCTGTGTCTATGTGCCTGTGGTTCTGTCAGTGTGATCATTTGATGTATCTGACCACAGGAATGTGTCAATAAAGTTTCCCCTTCCTGGGACAATGAATTCACGGTGTTCTTATTTCAATTTCCAGGAGTGTATTTAATAGCGCGGAGCAAGGCCTTCGGTAATAAGTAAAGAACAGAGGTCGTCGAAAGACTAGAGACGTCCTGCTAACAGAGAACGCGATTCTCGAAACCGCTCACCAATCACGACGCAAAGTATATCTATTTTTAAAAAAAGCTGATAAAAATCCTCTTAACGCCTTTTTAAGAGACCACTCGGTCCGATCTGATCATGTAACCGTAGAAAAGTTGTGGAATGTTTTCAAACACATAGTATCGACAGCAACTGAGAGATATATACCACAGAAATTAATAAGTGGTCGTACTGATCCCCAAAAGGTACACAAAACGGGTCAGATCGTTGTTGCAGAAGCAACGAAAGAAGCATGTCAAATTTAAAAGAGCGCAAAATCCCCAAGATTGGCAAAGTTTTACAGAAGTTCGAAATATAGCGCATACTTCAATGCGAGATGCTTTTAATAATTTCCACAACGAAATTCTGTCTCGAAATCTGCCACAAAACCCAAAGAGATTCTGGTGATACATAAAGCACACCAGTGGCAAGACGCAATCAATACCTTCACTGCGCGATAACAACGGTGAAATCACTGATGACAGTGCCGCTAAAGCAGAGTTATTAAACACGGTTTTCCGAAACTCCTTCACGAAAGAAACGAAGTAAATATTCCTGAATTCCAATCAAGAACAACTGCCAAGATGAGAAACATAGAAGTAGATATCCTCGGTGACACGAAGAGCCTTAAATCAATAAAGGCAAGGCCTCAGGTAAAGACGTATGCCAGTCAGGTTCCTCTCAGAGTTCGCTGATAAAATACCTCCATATTTAGCAGCCATATACAACCACTCGCTTACAGAAAGATACGAACCTAAAGACTGGAAAATTGCTCAAGTCACACCAATATCCAGAAAGGGAAATAGGAGTAATCAACTGAATTACAGGCCTATATCACTAACGTCGATTTGCAGTAGGGTTTTGGAACATATACTGTATTCGAACATTATAAAGTACCTCAAAGAAAACGATTTATTCACACATAGTAAGAACGGATTTAGAAAATAACGTTCTTGTGAAACACAACTAGCTATTTATACTCATGAAGTAATAAGTGCTATCGGCAGGGATGGCAAATTGATTCCAAATTTTTAATTTCCAGAAGGCTTTCGACACCGTTCCTCATAAGCGACCTATCCATACTGCGTGCCTACGGAGTATCGCCTCAGTTGTGTGATTGGATTCGTTATTTCCTCTCAGAAAGGTCACAGTTCGTAGTAATAGACGGAAAGTCATCGAGTAAAACAGAAATAATATCTGGCGTTCCCCAAGGAAGTGTTATAGGACCTCTATTGTTCCTTATCTATGTTAATGGCATTGGAGACAATCTGAGTAGCCGCCTTAGATTTTTTGCAGATGATGCTGTCATTTACCGTCTTGTAAAGTCATCAAATGATCAAAACGACTTGCAAAATGATTTAGGTAAGATATCTGTATGGAGCGAAAAGTGGCAATTGCCCCTGAATAAAGAAAAGTCTGAAGTTATTCGCATGAGTAGTAAAAGAAATCAGCTAAATTTTGATTACGCGGTAAGTCACACAAATCTGAAGGCTGTAAATTCTGTTAAATACTTAGGGATTCTAATTACAAATCACCTAAACTGGAACGATCACATAGATAATACTGTGGGTAGAGCAAACCAAAGACTGCGATTTATTTGCAGAACACTTAAAAGGTGCAACAAGTCTAATAAAGAGACTGCTTACACCAAGTTTGTCCGCCCTATTCTGGAGTATTGCTGTGCGGTGTGGGATCCGCATCAGGAGGGACTGACAGATGACATCGAAAAAGTACAAAGAAGGGCAGCTCGTTTTGTATTATCGCGAAATAGGGAAGATAGTGTCACAGACATATTACGAGAATTGGACTGGCAATCATTAAAACAAAGGCGTTTTACGTTGTGACAGGACATTCTCGTGAAATTTCAGTCACCAGTTTTCTCCTCCGATTGCGAAAACACTCTGTTGGCACACACCTACGTAGGGAGAAATCATCATCACGACAAAATAAGAGAAATCACGGCTCGCTCAGAAAAATTTAAGTTCTCGTTTTTCCCGCGTGCCGTTCGAGAGTGGAACGGTAGAGAGACAGCTTGAGGGTGGTTCATTGAACCCTCTGCCAGGCACTTTATTGTGAATAGCAGAGTAATCACATAGATGTAGATGTAGACGGCAAAGTACCCGTGATATGTCAATGAATGGTTGATGAGGAACTGCATCCACAAAAGTACACGTTAACTCAAGCGGCCAGAAAACCGCATTTGATGAGTAGAGTTTTGTGAAAGACTTTTTCATAAATAGAATATAAGGAATATTTTATAAATAACGCCGTATGCAATGACGAATCTACACTACGGAATAAAAAATATAGGGACACCTGGCTGAAAAAGACTTACAAATTCGTGGCACACTCCATTGGTAATGCTTTAATTCGATATGGTGTTGGCCTACCCTTAAACTTAATGACAGCTTCCATTCTCGCAGGAATACTTTCAATCAGGTGCTGGATGGTTTCTTTGGGAATGGCAGCCCATTCTTGACGGAGTGCTGCGCTGTGGAGAGATATCGATGTCGATCGGTGAGGCCTGGCACGAAAGTGGGTTCCAAAACATCCCGAGGGTTTATGTGGGGTTTGGGTCAGAACTCTGCGTTGGCCAGTCCATTAAAGGGATGTTACTGTCGTGTAGCCATTCCGCCACAGGCCGTGAATTATGAACAGGTGCTCGATTGTGTTGAAAGGTGCAATCGCCATTCCCGAATTGGTCTTTACCAGTGGGAAGCAAGAAGGGTCCTAAAACATCAATGTAGGCGTGTGCTGTGATAGTGCCACGCAAAACAACAAGGGGTGCAAGGCCCTTCCATGAAGAGCACGACCACACCATAACACTACCGCCTCCGAATTTTACTGTTGGCGCTACAGAGGCTGGCAGATGACTTTCACCCGGCATTCGCCATACCCACAAATTGCCAGCGGATAGCAGCATTACACTAAGCGAGGCGTCGTTTGGCATTGACCAGTGTGATGTGTGGCTAATGAGCAGGCACTAGGCCGAGAAATCCGTTTTCTCACCTCCCGCCTAACTGTCGTAGTACTTGCACTGGATCCTGATTCAGTCTGGAGTTTCTGTTTGATGGTGTGGATAGATGTCTGCCTGTTACAACACTCTTCAACTGTCGTCGGCCTCTGTCAGTCAGCAGACGAGGTCGGCCTGTACGCTTTTGTGCTGTACGTGTGCCTTCACGTTTTGACTTCACAACCACATCGGAAACAGTGGACCTAGGGATGTATAGGTGTGTGGGAATCTCGCGTGCAGACATGTGTACAAGTGACACCCGATCACCTGACCACGCTCTAAGTCCGTGAGTTCCGTGGAGCTCCTCATTCTGCTCTCTCACGATGTCTAACGACTACTGTGGTTGTTGATTGGAGTACCTGGCAGCACAATGCACCTAATATGAAAAGCGTATGTTTTTGGAGGTGTCAGCATACTTTTGATCACATAGTGCAGCTTCATCTGTGGAGGTATTTCCAACATCTGAAAGAACCATTACTGGCCGGAATGCAATGGACATGTCGTGAGTGAATGTGCCTTTCAGCCACGCTTTGGCATGAACCTGTGAGCTGGAATCGTGAGAAGAGCGCTCTTGGGAGCTTACCTTTTACTGGACAAGTTAATTGCGCCCCTGTATTGTACGTTTCCTTATAACGCTCTGCCTGACGCATTAGAAAACGTTCCACTTGGTGTTCGGCGACAGCTATAGATGGTATCGGCACACTTGCGAGGAATATGAGTAACTATTTAAACGAAGCATTCCCAGGGAAATGGTTTGGTCACACAGGGCCAATGTTCTGGCTTCCACGTTCCTCGGATCTCAATCAATTAGATTTTTGTGCATGCGGACAGTTAAAGGTATAAGTTTATAGCACTCCACCCATGGATGTACATGACCTAACAGCTCGCAGGAATGCCGCTTTGCCGACGGTGAATATATGTGTGTTGCGTACGGTCCAGCAAAGAACGATCTAGCGAGTGGCTAAGTATTTTAAATTGTTAGATGGTCGCTTTGAACATCTCCTCTAAGGTGAGTGTTGCTCGTGTGTGTACGTACTGGCTCTGTAAAAGCTGGACGTCAAACGTACGGAATGGTAATTATAACGCAATCTGACTTTCAATAATCCCTACAAAAGAATGGCCCTAAATAACAATAACCTGTACCTTTCATGAATCACTTACTTCACAAAAATCTTCGTTACTCGAACTACTGCAATACAGCGAGCGCCAATACTGCCAGTTAAATAAAAGATTCTAACTACTGAAGGCACTAACTACTTATAGGAAATGAAAGATTTTGATAGAGAACAATGTATTTAATGACATCTAGTCTTACAAATTTCCTTTCTCTGACGGACACACGGCCAGATCGTCAGCTCTCAAAATTCTGCCATCTCTCTCCCCACATCCACCACTGCTGGCGGCTTACCTCCAACTGCCCAGCGCTACGCGCTGTTCACATCCAACTGCCCAACACTACAACAGCGAATATTCCAACAATGAGTCCAACCAGCCACAGACTGCACACAGCACAGCCAGTGATTTTCATTCAGAGCGCTACGTGGCGTTACGAACATAAAAACCTAAACAGTCTACTTACAAAACATCTACGTCTACATCAACATCGTACTCCGCAAGTCGCCTAACGGTCCGTGACGGAGGGTACTTTCGGTGCCATTACCTCATCCTTCCAACCCATTCGCGAATAGTGCGTGGACAGAATGATTGTCGGTAAGCCCCTGTATTGCCTCTAATGTCTCGAATATTCTCAACAAAATGACCCTGAGCAATATGGGACTTAACATCTAACTAAGCTGAGAACATCTTATGCATCCATGCCCGAGGCAGGATTCGAATCTGCGACCGTAGCGGTCGCACGCTTCCAGAATGAAGTGCCTCGAACCGCTCAGCCACTGCGGCCGGCTCGAATTTTGTCTTCATGGTCAATACGTGAGATGTATGAGTGGGGAAGTAATATGTTGTCCGACTCCTCCTGAGAAGTGAGGTCCCCAAATGTCAATAGTAATTCCCTCCGTGATGAGCGACGCCTCTCTTGTAACGTCTGCCAGTCGGGTTTGTTTAGAATCTCCATAACGCTCTCTCGCCAGCTAAGCGATGCCGTGACGAAACTCGCTGCTCTTCGTTCGATCTTCTGTATCTCCTCTATCAGTCTTACCCGATAGGGATCCCAGATAGATGAACAATACTCAAGAATCGGACGAACAAGCGCCTTATAAGCTGCTTCATTCTTGGATGAGTCACATTTCCTTAAGATTCTGCCGACGAATCTGAGTCTGGTGTCTGTTTTTCCCACTATCTGTTTTATATGCTCATTCCACTTAAGGTCGCTCTCGATAGTTACGCCTAGATAGTTTACGGCAGACGCTGTCTCCAGCTATTTGTCATCAGTAGAGTAGCTGTACAATAGTGGATTTCTTTTCCGATGTATGCGCAATATGTTACATTTATTTACGTTCAGGGTCAACTGCCAGAGTCTGCACCATTCATCAATTCTGTGCAGGTCGTTCTGCAAATTCTTACTATCTTCTGGCGTTGCTACTATGGTACAGACAACTGCATCATCTGCGAATAGCCATAAAGAGCATCCGACGCTTTCTACTAGACCATTTGTGTATATTGTAAACAGCAGCGGTCCTGTCACACTTCTCTGTGGTACTCAGGATATTAGCTTTACATCTGTCGATTTAGTTCCGTAAAGAGCGACGTGTTGAGCTCTACCTGCAAGAAGGTCCAATCTCAGGTCTACTCCTATGCTCCATAAGCTCGTACTTTTTTCATTAAACGGCAGTGCGAGACGGAGTCAGATGCCTTACTGAAATCTAGGAACACGGCATCAACCCGAGCTCCGTCGTCCACTGCGCTGTGGATCTCGTGGAGGAACAGAGCGAGCTGCGTTTCGCAGGATCTCTGTTTGGCGAATCCATGTTGATTTTTATAGAGGAGATGTTCATTTTCAATAAACGTCATAATCCTTGAGCAGAAACATGTTCCATGATTCTACGACAGATTGACGTCAACCATATACAGTTCTATAATAATGTCCATCTGTCTTATGTTTAAACGCAGAGAAAAGAGAGACAGTGAGGTACTACCAAACTAAATGGCAAATCATACTATTTATCCACACAACTGCAAGCACTTTACACAACAAATCACCAACTAAAAAGAAGCACTAATAATGTAAACATGTCTGCCCTCTGGCTGTTGTAAGTGAAAACTGCGGTGTATAGGTGATTCTATAGAACAGGAAAATTTTAAATTACAAATATAAGACTAAGCTTATCAAAATGTAAAGCTGATTGTGAGAAGAAGCCTTTTGTATTACGAGGTTCTCTAAAGCGAATGCCAAACGATCTGGTCGGCTGGCTGACGCAAGACTTTGGACAGGCACTTTAGCGAACATACTAATACAGTGGTAAAACAGCCTTTGGATCTCATTTTAAAAAAGTGGAGACATACAGTAGGACGCATAGATTAACATCTTGCTAACATCCTGAAGGAATCCATTTGGATAAACTTCAAGACACTATATGTTTAAAACATCAACAACAGACGGCAAATGAACTAGCGACTGCCTTAAAGACTTTTCTAAATACTGTTTTGATCTGTTATGTATCTTCCCCCTGTTTCTCTTCCTGTTTGCCAGCCTCTTTGTTGAGTTCCCTTCTGTTACTGACAGAAACGTTTCTAATAATATCTTTTTTATCGGCTATTAAATACAGACAGGGCCGGCACTACGATTTTATGGCACTGGGCAGACGTTCTTAAGACCATACTCTAATATTTTTATTTGAAACATTGGTTTTTTGAATAAAATCGGAAATCTTTAATGCAAAAAAGTCAAAGAACCCTCTTTTTTCCTTAACGTTTTTAGTGCTCGGGGTTTACATTAATTCGATACTTTTGAAAAAAACCGAGTGTGTCCATCGTGTTCTCTATGGCAGCATACCTTATACGTAAGTTTCCTGCAACTGTATCTAGGAAAACGTTGAAAATATTTAGTTTAAAATTGACCTTTGTGGGTAATTTTTGATCTTCTTCTGGTGTCTCAGCTACAAAGCATTTTCTTTTGCCTTTCTGTTTCTCTGTGCCCTGAATCGTTACATTCAAATCAGCCGATATTACAATATTTTCCGCTACTTTTCAACTTTCTGCATGAATAACATCCGAAATGTTCCGCTATTTATTTAATTCTTCTTTTTTTCTTTTGAGTCATCCGTCTTCTGACCTGTTTGATGCGGCCTGCCAGGAATATCTCTCCTGTGCCAACCTCTTCATCTCAGAGTAGCACTTGCAACATACGTCCTCAATTACCTGCTGGATGTATTCCATCTCCGTCTTTCTCTACAGTTTTTGCCCTCTACAGCTCTCTCTAGTACCATGGAAGTCATTCTCTCATGTCTTAACAGTTGTCCTATCATCCTGTCCCTTCTCCTTATCATTGTTTTGCACATATTCCTTTCCGATTCTGCACAGTACCTCCTCATACCTTACCTTACCAGTCCACCTAATTTTCAACATTCGTCTGTAGCACCACATATCAAATGCTTCTATTCTCTTCTATTCCATTTTTCCCACAGTCTGTGCTTCACTGCCATACAATGTTGTGCTTCCAACTATATTTCAGAAATTTCTACCTCAGATTAAGGCCTACAATTGATTCTAGTAGACTTCTCTTGGCCAGAATGCCCTTTCTGCCAGTGCTAGTCTGCTTTTGATGTCCTCCTTGCTCTGTCCATCATGGGTTATTTTGTAACCCACGAATCAGAATTCTTTAACCTCAAGTACTTCGTGACCATCAGTGGTGATGTAAAGATTCTCGCTGTTTTCATTTCTGTTACTTCTCATTACTATTACTTTCTTCGCTTTACTCTCAGTTCATATCCTGTACTCGTTAGATGGGTCGTTCCATTCTGAAGATCATGTAATTCTTCTTCACTTTTACTCGCGATAGCAATGTCATCAGCCAATCTTATCACTGACATCCTTTCAACTTGAATTTTAACTCCACTCCTGAACCTTTCTTTTGTTTCCATCATTGCATCTCCGATATACAGATTGAACAGTATGGGCAAAAGACTACATCCCTGTCTTACATCATTTTTAATCCTGGCATTTCGTTGTTGGTCGTCCACTCTTATTATTGCATTTTGGTTCCTGTACATATTTTATATGACCCGAGTCTCCCTATAGCTTATCCCTATTTTTCTCAGAACTTCGAACATCTTGCTCCATTTTATATTGTCGAACGCTTTTTCCACGTCGACAAATCCTATGAACCTTTCTCGATTTTTCTTTACTCTTGCTTCCATTATCAACCGCAACGTAAGAATTGCCTCTCTGGTGGCTTTACCTTTCCTAAATCAGAACTGAACGTCATCTAATACATCTCCAGTTTTCTGTTCCATCCTTCTCTACATTATTTTCTTCATCATTTGGATGCATGAGCTGTTAAGCTGATTGTGCGATAGTTCTCGCACTTTTCAGCTCCTGTGCACTTCGGAAGAGATTCTTAATATTGGCTCGCGTAAAATCTACCTTGGCTTCGCTTCCTTTGCGTGAAGTGCAATGTTACTTATTTTTATTGCAGCTAATAATTTGTGTCGCATCGAAGACTCCGCGACACAATGAAATGATTTCCAGTACTTCTGTATGCTCTTTAGTTTAGTATGTGCCTCCGCAGGGAAAGTTAATGGATTAATGGCTCTGAGCACTATGGGGCTTAACTTCTGAGGTCATCAGTCCCCTAGAACGTAGAACTATTAAACCTAACTTCACACACATCCATGCCCGATGCAGGATTCGAACCTGCGACCATAGCGGTCGCGCGGTTCCACACGTAGCGCGTAGAACCTCTCGGTCACCCGGGCCGGCAGTCAAAGTTAAAAACAATTTCAGCCGACTTTTATAATCTTTGCAAATGCTTAGCAGATGAGCGCACAGGATCCGTTCGTCCAGACTTTCAACGTCTACCGTTGTTGCAGTCGTGCTGATGGTACTAGCAGTGGTACAGAGTGCCCTCCATCACGCACCGTATGGCAGCCTGCTGAGTATCCATGTAGATGAAGATGTAGACCATCTCGTTGCTAATAGGCCATAAAGGGACGCTCCACTAATCCCTTTTAAAATTTCATATATTTGGGGACTAGAATGAAAAGAAATTATGTTTATTACACAGTTCCGAAAAAAAAACCGCTACATCCCCACAGCTCGCCGCAGCGTGGACGCTACAAAGATTTAATGAATGAGCGCCCCAAGGAGCAAAAATTGCCAGCGTATTTTTTTTAATATCTGACCTTGAGCTCCGTGACGGCTGCCCCTCACACAGCTCCTGTGTCATACACCTGTCCACGGCAGTCTGAAACATGCAAGCCATAACGTTTCGGCTGGTCGCAAATCATCTTAGGGACTGACTGAGTAGTTTTCTTGTCACAGTCAACGAAGTCGAGAAAAGTCAACGTAGCGCAATATAAAAGCATTTTACTCTGTTTTCACTTCATCGGAAGTCGCTTCTACCATAAGAGGAAGTTATTTATTACGTTTCACCTCCGTTTAAATAGTCTGTCGAACAAAGTCTCCAGGTATTTCAACAAATTCGTTAAGACGCCCAAAGAATTATCGTTTCGACGACCTCTGGGTGATCGTCGAAGTGATAATTTTTTGGGCGCCTTATGATCGAGTTATGAGAGGGCATACAAGAAAGATTATACAGTGCCGCAACAAGTAGAAAAACACATGATTCGAAGCAACACCTGTTTCTGCGAGATAATAAATCGCTTCGAGTACGCCATGCGACACTTCGGCCCGGTGTTGTTTTTCTCTCACAATGTTTTGGTCTAGAAGGTTGACAATGGCTGAATTACTATGTACCGCATTTTCCATCGTGCCCTATTCTAGTTACCGGTAGAACTATTTACCTTGAGCGCTACTTTCATGTCCACTCACTTTTATCTCTTTCCAGACTCTTTATAATTCCCAGCAGTATCCTCGAGCCAATTTAGACACATCTACATCTAAATCTACGTGATTACTCTGCTATTCATAATAAAGTCCCTAACAGGACTCTCGAAAGGCTAGCGGGAGAAACGAGAACTTAAATTTTTCTGTGAGAGCCCTGATATCTCTTATTTTATGGACATGGTCATTTGTCCCTATGTCGGAGGGTGCCAATAAACTGGTGTTTGAAATTTCATGAGAAGATTTCGTCGCAACGAATAACGCCTTTGTTTTAATGAGTGGCACTCAATTCACGTCTAATGTCTCTGGCACTATCTCCTCTGTTCCGCGATAGTAAAAAACGAGCTGCCCTTCTTTGAACTTTTCCGATGTCATCCGTCAGTCCCACCTGATGTGGATACCACACCGCACAGCATTACTCCAGAATAGGGCGGACAAGCGTGTTGTAATCAGTGTCTTTATTCAGTACAGCTGTTGCACCTTTTAAGTGTCCTGCCAATGAATCGCAGTCTTTGGTTTGCTCTGCTTGCAACATTATGTATGTCATCGTTCCAATTCAGGTTATTTGTAATCGTAATTCCTAACTATTTAGTTGAATTTACAGCCTTGAGGTTTGTGTTACTTATCGCGTAATCGAAATATAGTGGATTTATTTTAGTACTCATTTGAATAGTTCCACACTTTTCTTTATTCAGGCTCAATTGCCACTTTTCGCACCATGCAGATACCTTATGTAAATCATCTTGCAATTCGTTTTGGTCATCTGATGACGTTACACGACGGTAAATGACAGCATCATCTGCAAACGATCTAAGACGGCTACTCAGATTGTCTCCTAAGTGGTTAATATAGATAATGAACAACAGAGGGCGTATAGCACTTCCCTGGGGAACGCCGGATATTACTTCCGTTTTATTCGATGACTTTCCATCTAATACTACGAATTGTGATCTTTCTGACAGGAAATCACGAAGCCAATCGCACAACTGAGGCGATATTCCATTGGCACGCAGTTTGGTTAGAAGACGCTTGTGAGGACCGGTGTAGAAAGCCTTCTGGAAATCTGAAAATATGGATTAAATTTGACATCCCTTCTCGACAGCGAACATCCGTGCATCGCGAAAACAGCCGGCAAACAAAAGAGTAGTACGCCTGTTTTTCTCAGTTCTAATCAAACCAACCAATTTTTGAAAGTCCCCCATTTCTTTAAGATGCGCCCGAACGCACTTAAAGGGAAAGGTTGATTACTTTGTCGGTCCTTTGCCAGTCTTCGGTGTCCGCTAAGGTGCTCGCCAAAAAACTACTTCTTTCGCTACGCTGCAGAAGCGCTTCTTTTCTCTGCGCACACAGACTTTGTAATCTGAAAAAGCTGCATATTCTCTGTCCATCCATCGGTTAAGTCGTGTTCAGTTTCTTTCCCGATGCTACAGATGCTTCCAAACAACTTCGATCCTCCATATTACCATCTGCAAACATTTTGAAAAATTGCGCATAAACAGCGGCGTCATCTGATTACCTTAGGCTCAGCTTTATTTACAGTAGGTGCTCAGAGTGACGCCCCTCTGTGGTCAGAGTAGGCCGACACCTGCTGGACACATCAGCGAGCACTCGGCGACTTTCGGCTGCGGAAATTCGGGAAATGGCCAGCCGAACCCTAACTCATCGAGTTTCCGGGGATTGGTAGCTTACACCTCGTCTTTTAAAACTCCCCAAAGACAAAAATCATACAGTGTTAGATCTGGAGAACGAGGAGACCAGTCAACTAACCTATCATCAAAACCACTTCTTATTTCTGTCATATAAGCACGGGCTATGAGTAATCTTGCATTGTCCTTCATCTAATAACAGTACATCTCTTCGTTAGTTGTTAGTTCGTGAGATTTCCACACTCCTAAACATCACTAGGTCCATTGTTTCCCAGGTGACAGTCAAGTGGAAACGTGAAGGGACACGTAAAGCACAAAGGCGTACAGGCCGACCTCGTCTGTTGACTGCCAGAGACCGAAGTCAGTTGAAGAGGGTCGTAATGTGTAACAGGCAGACATCTATCCAGACCATCACACAGGAACTCCAAACTGCATTAGGATCTACAGCTATGACACTTAGGTGGGAGGTGAGAAAACGTGGATTTCACAGTCAAGCGGCTGCTCATAAGCCACACGTCACGTCAACAAATGGCAAACGACGCCTCTCTCGGTTAAGGAGAATAAACATTGAACGATTGAACAGTGGAAAAAGTGGTGTGGAGTGACGAATCACGGTACACATTGTCGTGACCCGATGATAGGGTGTGGGTATGGCGAGTGCTCAGTGAACATCATCTGCCAGTGTGTGCAGTGCCCACAGTAAAATTCGGAATCGGTGATGTTATGGTGTGGTCGTGTTATTCATGGAGGGGGCTTGCACCCCTTGTTGTTTTGCATGGCACTATCAAAGCACAGGCCTACACTGATGTTTTGAGCACCTTCTTGCTTCCAATTGTTGAAGAGCAATTCTGAATGGCGATTGCATCTTTCAACACGATCGAGCACGGCCTGTGGCGGAGTGGCCACACGACAGTAACCTCCCTGTAATGGACTGACCTACACAGAGTCCTGACCTGAATCCTATAGAATACCTTTGGGTTGTCTTGGAACGCCAACTTGTGCGAGGCCTCACCAACCAACATCGATACCTCTCCTCAGTGCAGCATTCCATTAAGAATGGGCTGCCATTCCCCAAGAAACGTTTTAGTACCTGATTGAAGGTATGCCAGCCAGAGCAGAGGCTGGTATTAAGGCTAAGAGTGGGCAAACACCTCACTGAATTCCAGCATTACCGATGAACTTGTAAGTCATTTTCAGCCGAGTGTCCGGATACTTTTGTTCACATGGTGTACCTTTCAGATTGTACTGTTTTGTGGAAAGAGGTTGGATCAATAAATCGTCTTGCACTGATTGCGCACCACACTGCTGTTTTCACATCATGCAGCGGTTGCTGATGTAATTCGTGAGGATTTTCAGACCTCCAACGTCGATTATTCTGAGAACTTACGTACCGTGACAGATGCAGCCATGTTTCATCACTAATCTCCGAGTCGTCGAGACACCGGGGACATGCACACTGGGAAATGTTCGCATGAGTTCGAGCCGACATTCCACACACGATTGTTTTTGCATAGCGCAACACAAGATACATTCGTTGACTGTTGGTGTGTACCACACCGAGTGGAAACGCGACGGGAAACTCAAAACAAAACATCTGAAGACTCAGTCGCAGAGTACCTTGACACGGTGTTTCTGTCTGAGGACCGGGCCCAGCGATGTACGGGCAGGGAAAGCCCCGGACTCAGCGCCGCTGCAGCAGTGACGTCCAGGAACAAGATGTGAAGCGATTAAGCTTGACCAAAGAACTCAAAAGATAACACCAATACACTCAGTCGCACAGCGTAGGGGGCAAATCTATTAAAAACTGTCGTAAAAATTCAGTTAATTAACTATAAAATTTGAATTTTTTCTAAACATGAATTTTACAATGTAACAGCTCATTAAATTTTTCTTTCATAAATTAAATAAATTCTGGAGTTTCGTACTTCTATAAATAGGGTTTGTATGCTGTGGAAAATTCATGGACGTTTCTCTCTTACCTATGAAGGAAAGTGTACCTATAGCAACAAGTGGAGCAATGCAAAGTGAAAAAGTTATGAAATTTTATATGGTAAAAAAAATATTTTATTACGTTTTTGAACTTCCACTGCTATGAGTGTGAATTCTAAGTTCTTCCTCGTCATGCTAAATTTTATGAATTTATTTGTAAAATCATAGACAGTGGAAATTAAAATGTCCTGTGGTGCCTCTGCAGCTCCAAGTCGGCCCGTTTGACTTCCTACCCCCCCTCAATCTGTAAGAAATTTAAGCAGCACATGTGGTTTATCCATAATGCAGAACTGTGTTAAAAACACTCCACAATGATTGGACCACATAGCCGTAAGATTTCAAAATAATGAAGAAATTAAGAACGTGGTTTAGATTTACAAAAATGTAAGACTTCAAACACAAAAAGTTCAGAAACGTAGTTTTCTATTACTGTAGTACTATTGAGTCACTATTACAAACTCTGATACTTGGTTGTCGTGGTACGAAATAGAATTATTTGTTCAGTTGCAAGTGAAGCCAGTGCCAGTCTTCAGTTCGACGGCAGGAAACTGGCGAAAAAGAGTCAGTCTACAAAGGGGACTACTTAGGCATATACATGAGATCCATCGGAGAATGTTGCCGGAGAGTGCTTGATCCATTTAAAAAAAAAACTCACATGGGGCACTGAACGTGTGGGAAGTAGGAGAGCACGAACAGTCGCAGGACGGCTCCAGAGGAGGGCGACAAGGCGATGCCGGAAATAGCCAACCGGCAGGCACTTCAGGTTAGTTACACGCAAACTGTCTCGCCTGAGGTAACCTGCAAATCTTCAGGAAGCAACATTAATAACTGTGGAATCTAGGGATATAATTGACGCACCCACTAATCGCTCCCATGGATACTGCGGAGACAAAGGTTAGTCTAAGCGCAGCAGGCGCGCAGAAACTTAAGCCCAGTCCACGTATTGTCATCCACAGTGTTCTGTCAGATCCGACAATCAGCGTGTGGTTTGGAAGCGTCTCTCCGTGCCTATTGAGCTCACCACTATGCAACGTGTTCTACTGTGCGTAGTAATGTATTTCCTCTGTAATTTAATTTCCCAGTATTTCACCGTCTCCCCTGCTTCCCCTGGATTTTTTTTTTCATGTATCGTCGTCTGATGACGGCTTCATAATAAGTCGAAATGAAACACTTGTATGGGCCGAGGGTTAAATAAAGAGTTAAAATATTTTCCAAGACTCTCATTGTTTCCCTAAGGCCACCTTATGATTTGGCTGTGTATTACACTACACAATACATCATGAAATTTTCACTCTTCAGCGGACTGGGCGCTGATATGAAACTTCCTGGCAGATTAAAACTGTGTGTCGGACCGAGACTCGAAGTCGGGAGCTTTGCCTTTCACAGGCAAGTGACCTACCGCCAGCAGTGGTGGATGTGGGGAGAGAGATGGCGGAGTTTTGAAATTTGTCATGAACTGCTATATTTATATATGATGATATCAAGGTAAATACATTGTTTGTTCTTTATTAATATCTTTCATTTGCTAACTATCCCTATCAGTAGTTAGTGCCTTCCATAGTTTGAATCTTTTATTTAGCTGGCAGTAGTGGCGCGCGCTGTATTGCAGTAGCTTGAGCAGCCAAGATTTTTGTGAGGTAAGTGATTTGTGAAAGGTATAGTTTAATGTTAGTCAGGGCCATTCTTTTGTAGGGAATTTTGAAAGTCAGATTGCGTTGCGCTAACAAAATATTGTGTGTCAGGTTAAGCACAGTCTTGTATAAATTGTTCAAAGGGGACGTTTCATATGGCGACCCTGCCAGGATACCTCACTGGAATCTTCTGATTTTTTCTTGTAGTTTGTGTAATTAGTGTAGATTTTGTTTATTGCTAGCATGTAATTGTAGAGAGAATCTACTTTGTAGTTGTAGCCTTTCATTGTTGTACAGAAAAACAGTTGTGGCATGCATGTAGATTTGCACCAAGTATTTCGCAGCTACGCTTGCAATTAACTACATATTATTTTCAGTGCTATGTTAATGTGTTCTCCGATTTTTGCACTTCAAATTGTGCTTTTCTGTGTTATCGTGTGAAATATTGTGACAATTATGGCGTGTGAAAAACGTAACACTAGGCTCCAAACTAAACTGAGAAATAATAGTGACGACGAGCGTAGCTTATCAGCGCCGCCGAGTAATGAATTTACTAATGTTCAAAGTAGTAATTTGGTAACTGTGCACAGGGAAATGGAGCGGGCGTCAAACAATGGTGTGGACAGTGAAACAATTAGTGAAGAGGGAAGCATTATCGATCGATCGGTCGGCAATAGCTCGCCTCAGGAAGCCGAAATGACACGACACGATCTCGCAAATACTGTAGATTCAGGTTTTGGATCCTCACCGTTTTCTCAAATAAGTCAAGACACATTTTCTGCTTGTCAAAATGTGAATGTTTCCGGTGCAAATTCACTGCCGAAAAGCACTGAGGAACATGTTTCAGACACCAGTGCATTGTTATTACAATTAATGCAACAAATGGGACAAAAGCTTGAAAAGTTAGACACAATGGAACAACATCAGAGACAAACACAGCAACAGTTAGACACAATCGAACAAAATCAGAGACAAACACAGCAAAAGCTTCAAAAGTTAGACACAATGGAACAAAATCAGAGACAAACACAGCAAAAGCTTCAAAAGTTAGACACAGTGGAACAAAATCTTAAAAAGTTAGACTCATTGGAACAAACACTTGAACAAACACGTGAAGATTTAACTACTGAGTTACATAACATTGAATCGAAATGTCAAAAAGTCTGTAATGACGTAAAAACACAAATTTGTGAGCATTTTCAACCTATTTTTTCGCGGCATGAAAATGCATTACAGAATCACGAAGCAGCCATAAAAGAACTGCAAACCATTGTTCATGAAAATCATGAGACCTTGTGGGCTAAAATTGACTCAGTTGCATCTACCGATTTGGTTACGCAACTTGCAAAAACTCAGGAAAACTTAAAGGACACAGTAGATTCGATTTCAACACAAATGGACACTCTGAAACTTGGTTCAGAAAAACACACTGAGGAAATGTGTTCACTATCGGAGAAAGTAGCCGAACTTTCGGATCAGGTCACTAACTTATCTACAAAGGTAGATGATGATCTGAATGACACAAGACCCGTAGCCTTCACTGACACAGAAGAGTATGAACAAATAAGAAAATTCAAACAAAATCAGAATCAAATTAATACACAACACCAAAGAGAAATCCGGGAAGTACAAGATCAGCTGACACAGGTAATACAAGAATTACGTATTTCAGAGGACACTCGCGCTCCAACACGGGAAGAGGGACTTAGAAACACGGAAAAGCCGCAAACTAATAACACAGGGCATTTCGGAAGTTATGAAAGAAATTGGCAATGTGCACCGAATTTTGAGATGGAACGGCCGACACGACCTAACAATGACCGATATGCGACTCGCCGACATGACGATTTTGACTATAAGCTGTTCATTACTACACGTAAATTCAAAACATTTAAGAATTCTGGCAACGACATTCATCCACAAGCATGGCTCCATCAATTCTCTCATTGTTTTCCTCCCAACTAGTCGTTGGAACACAGATTAGAATTTATGTGTGGCTACTTGGAGAATGAACCAGCTGAAAGAATGCGATCGGTCATTCACGATTGTCACAGTGAAGGAGATTTTTATCATGCCTTCCTCTCAGCATATTGGTCTCAAGCTACACAAGACCGAGTAAAACATAGCATCATAATGATGAAACATTTCGAACAATCTGAATTTTCCAGTCTTGTGAAATATTTTGAAGACATGTTGCACAAGAATCAGTATCTTTCAAACCCATACAGCCCCTCAGAACACATCTGCATTTGCTTAATCAAACTGCCTGAAAATTTGCGACATATTATTTTGGCAGGACGTTGCAAAGACGACATTGAAGCTTTTCAGGGACTCTTACAAGAATTAGAAATTGACACAGACAGTCGCGGGATGCGAAAACAGGAAAACAATCACTACAGGTCACATCCGTCACAATTCCGTGACGACAGAAGCAATAACTGGACACGACAAGCCTATTCTTACAACGTAAATCGTGATCAAAACAGACACCACCCGTATGACAACCGCTGGCAGAGTAATAATAGTTACAGAGAAAGATCGCATTTCCATAGTAATGACTATCACAGAGACAATCAGAGAAACAGACAATATGGGAACCAAAACAATTATTATCAAGGGAGGCAGAATAACTTCAGACGCAACAGTTCGGCGCACAGTTACGATTCAGGGAGAAACTCTCCACCACGTAACCGACAAGAAAGAAACTGCAGGAACTACCGACATGACGACAGACGATGTGATCGTAACGACAGACCTGAATTGCATCAGAACTGGCGGGATTCAAACTGAGCAGGGCCCTCTCGAGGAGGTGAATTTGTAGAAGTTAGGTCTCCAAATCCCAATAACGACGCGCGCCAACAAAGAGACAATAGGCAATGACTCACATCGCTGGCAGCCACAAAACGTTCTTATGACACTAACGACGCATCTGCCGTAGCTAGTAATTACGTAAAAATGGAAGACATTAGGGACATCTTACTCCAGGAACACGACGTAAAACATAACAACATTGCATGTCCTGTGATTCACATTACTGTAAATGACGTAAAATTTACGGCAGTACTTGACTCTGGCAGTCCCATTTCAGTAACCAGTGAAACAGCCTTTAGCAAATGCAACAAATCGAACGATTGCCCCACACTTCCGTTACGTAAGATTAAATTACAAGGTGCAATCTTTGGAAAAAGTGTAGATGTACGCCAACAAACCATTTTAGAATGCTTTTGTCAAAGCCACAGCTTCTCTATGAACTTTCTCATTGTTCCATTATTGTCGACGGAAATTATATTGGGAGTAGACTTTTTGAATGAATACAAAGCAATCTTAAACTTTCACGATGCTGAAATAAGTTTAGAGAAAGAAGGTAAGTCAATAGCTTTGAAATTTGAAGATTGGCTCTCAAACCATGACGAGGAAATTAATCGGCTTTACCTTCTGTCAGACAACAGTTCGGACTTTTCTACGGAACTAGACACTAACAATCACTCTGCAAGTACTGACAGGGATGATATCGACGGCGCATTTGACACTAATAAGTTAATTCAGAATAAAATTCAAACAATTGAGAATTGTAATGACACTGATAGGCAGGACCTTTTTGAGATTTTACAAGCACATTCCACAGTTTTTACTCACAAAACAGGAACAATCAAGGGATTTCAATACCAATTTCGTGTTCGTGAGCATACTAAATTTTGTGTTAGACCATACGTAATTCCGGCGCATTATAGGGACCGTGTTAGAACAGAAATACAATCTATGCTTAATGAGGGCATTATTGAGCCTGCAGTAAGCTCATACAACAATCCATTACATGTTGTTGAGAAGAAAAATGGATCGATCAGGCTTGTCTTAGATTCGAGACAAATCAATACGATCATTATTCCTGAAACAGACAGGCCGCAAACGTTAGAAGAACTTCTTCAAAATTTTAATGGTGTAAAAGTGTTGTCTTCCATTGATCTCAGATCCAGCTTTTATCAGATCGAACTTCATCCAGAATGTAGAATATACACAGCTTTCCTTTGTTTCGGCGTTTGTTATCAGTTTCGGAAACTTCCTTTTGGTTTGAACATTTCTTCGGCGCATTCATTCGTGGGTTAAATTCCATATTACCTGAGTTCTTAAAACGTCACATCACCTTATATGTGGACGATATTCTGATAGCAGAATCTTCATAGGAACAACATAATCGCATCCTCAACAGTTTATTACGTATTTTTGCAGAATCTGGAATTACAGTTAACTTGGAAAAGTCTGAATTCGGTAGGACAAAGGTGAAGTTTTTGGGACATATTATTTCTTCTGAAGGGATTCAACCGGATCCTGAAAAGTTAGAAGCAATCAGAGCCATTCCAGTTCCATCCACAAAAAGACAAGTCCGCTGTTTTCTAGGTCTCGTAAATTTTTACCGTCGTTTTCTGAATATGCAAATTCTTGTTACACCAAAACTTTGTTCTCTCACTGGAAAAAATACTATTTGGAACTGGGACGAACAAGCACAGTTGGAATTCAATTCTTTGAAAGAAGCGTTACTTCACGCGCCAATCTTAGCTCATCCAGATCTGTCACAAGATTTCTGCCTTAGCACGGATTCTTCTAAAGTCGGTCTTGGTGCCCATTTATTTCAAGAAGCCATAGAAAATGGCACTACCATTCAGAAAACCATTGCTTTTGCTAGCCGAGTGCTAACAAAATCGGAAAAAAATTATTCCGTTACTGAATTAGAAGCTTTAGCTATCGTTTGGGCATTTAACAAATTCCGTTTCTTTCTTTCTGGTAAGCACGTAAAAGTATACAGTGATCATCGTGCATTACAATTTCTTATGTCTTCAAAATTAAATCATGACAGGTTAAAACGTTGGGCATTGTTTCTGCAAGAATTCCGCTTCACAATAGTCTACATTCCCGGCAAGGAGAACATTGTTGCGGACGCACTGTCACGCGCACCGGCTGGGCTTGAGAAAAGTACCACAGAAGGCAACCTCGAGAAAAATTTCAGTATTCTTTACATTCAGAAAGTCGCCTTTGAAAACTTCATCACCACATCCTTAAAGGACATTGCTCATGAAAAAGATAAAGATCCGATTTGGAAAGACATCAAGAGCAAATGGCATGAAAAGACACACACACAGATTCGGCATTATTATCTGGTTAGAAACAACATACTGTTCAAACGCTGCACTGTTGATGACAAGCTATGGGTACTTTGCATTCCTGACGATTTTGTTAATAAGCTCATTTGGTACATTCATTTCAGCTACGCACATTTTGGTCCACGAAAATGTTATCATATTCTTCGAACGACTTGTTATTTTAACAATATGGAAAAGAGAATTCGAAGAGTCTTGTCTATTTGTAAACTTTGTCAAAAGGCGAAACCATCTACTGTCTCACATCGTGCTCCGTTGTTTCCTATCATTCCTTCTAAATTAAAAGAATTTGCTGCTGTTGATCTCTTGGGACCGCTTGTCAGAACATCTAATGGATTTTCGTACGTTCTAGTCGCTGTTGAACTTACTTCAAAATTTGTTTCTTTCACACCGTTACGTAAAGCCACTGGACGTTCTGTATCCACCGCCTTTGTTAAAAATTTCTTACGTGAAGTTGGCAACGTTGCTAAAGTCATTTCAGATAACGGACCGCAATTTAGATCTGCTGTTTGGTCACGCATGCTTCGCAACCATAAAATCAAACCTGTTTTTATTTCATTGTACTCACCACATTGTAACCCCTCCGAACGGATTATGAAAGAAATCAATAAGCTTTGCAGGCTTTATTGTCACAGAAAGCATCAGCATTGGGACAGATATTTACACTTATTTCAAAACGTGCTGAATGAAATGCCTCATGATTCCACTGCTTTACCACCTACTCTTGTACTGAAGAATGAAGAACCACCGAACAGAATCAGAGAGCTTGTACCTTTCCCGAATACACGTAAACTTCGACACAAAGACATAATTGATTTGGCTCTTAAAAATATAAAATCTGCAGCAGACAAAAGGAGAAAACTACACGGTAAAGCAAATGCAAAGAAATTGTATATTGGTCAGAAAGTTCTCATTAAAGCTCATTCATTGTCACATAAGAAGAAACACTTGAGTCACAAATTCTTTCTAGTTTACAATGGACCATACAGAATCCGACGTATACCACATGATAATTGCGTTGAAGTTGAAACTCTGCGTACTAGGAAGAGTAAAGGTTTACACCACATTTCACATGTAAAACCATTTATTGAAAGATAATCTGCTTTTTAACTTTGTCTTTGCCATAAAACTTTTCACTTCACATTTCTAGTATGCTTTGTCAGACTTAAGAAACTGTTAACATGCAACAATGTTTGAAGTTAAATATCCAGTCTAGAACCTAGGGAACATTTTTAAACAGAAATTACGAATGCATTGTTATAGTGAACAGACGACACAGTGTTGTATTTGTACATTCTTGCTTGTTAGTTGCACGATTACGTAACGACTATCAGGCTTACATACTTAGGACACATACTGGTACTGCTAATGAGATTTTAATGCAATATTTTTTTTATTTGAAAATACATTCTGAATTTAAAGTGCTTTCTGAGAGATACCAGATGACACAGATGTTAGTTTATGTGACAGGTACACGATTTTTGTCACGACGCTACTAATGAGTGACAATTTACAATGTTGCTTTTGCGGTGTATCTGTTTTATATCTGCACAGTTTTTCTGAATTCTTCTGGAAATCAAAACATGTTTTATTAGTAACTTTTGTGGTATAGCTACAAGGAGACAGCCTTTTCCATAGCACAACAATACGTTACAGCACAGTACTTTCATCATCACAACAATAAGCGTAATAACTAAGATATCTCTACGCAAAGCATTTCACTTTCGTTTATCATGAGGTAAGTACATTGGCTTCTGCAGAACTTAGCTTTCGGAGGACGATAAGTACGACACTTCCACAGAGATTATCTTACAGCAAGACGCACATTTAGCGCTACAGGACACGCATTTGAGTGATTAATTTTGTACTTAAAACATTTATTTTTAAAGATATTTGAAGTACAATGATACGAAGTTTTTCTGTGATACATTTCATTCCATTGCAATAATCTGTAACACCTGAGGGTATAATTACATTTATCCTCAGGGGGGTACACACTTACTTTGTGTACCATGTGTTTGGCAAGCACAAGGAGCCCTAGCTAATATGGTATTTGCTTATACAACTTTACACTTCGGTACCATATTTCTCTAACACAGAATTACACAGCTATCTGATTATTTGACAGAGAAACAAACATTCTTTTTACTACGTCAGTGACATATGTTTACGCAATTACAGAGTTGGATTACTTCACACTTATGAAATTGTATTTTGTCTGTACTGTGTGAACTGTTCATATTTTTTCGGACCCATTGTGATACTATGAGAGCTTTGAATGATGTATTTGGTATGAGATCATGATTTTTAAAGTACGTTTGAGGAAGATGACACTATTGAAATGAGCAGAGAATTTTTTTTAGGTTTTGAAATTATTGGAGGAAGCTACAACGATTTTGAGAGTTGACTAAGATGTTATGATATTATTACGACGACGATGTGTATTATACTGTTGAGGTATGTTTATGATTAATAAGATGATGATACCGTATATGAGGAGTTTGATTATGCTACGTATTTCTTATGATGAAATACTGAAGAAGTGTCGATGAATAAGGTAAGGAATAATGAGTAGTGATTAGGGACTCTGATTTGTGAAAAAGGTTGTTGGAAACCAAGAATCGTACTTTAAGAGTTATGAAATGTGTGTATATGAGTGAATGTATCACAATGCTGGCGAAAATTTTTTGGACACTGTTATATTTATAGGGTTTTGTTTCTACAGATTTGCAACGCTAATTCTTGACCTGTGAAATATTTTTATGTGAGACTGTCACTGTAGCGGAAACTGCTGTCGTAAATATTTCCGTAAGAAAGTTAAGTGACCACCTGCATGTAATGCGTCGCAGGCACCCACCTGGGCGACAGCCGCCCGAAAAAAAAGCCATTAGCCTTTCAGTGGCACAGGTAGAAAAAAAAAAAGGGGAGGCCATTATAATGACAAGTGTCTTTCTACGAGAGTTGGGAGCTACTGACTTATGAAATGTCACATGACTATTGAATAATATTTTTATGCTTTGCTTTTCGTAGTTGCTTATTTCACTTGATATCTGGTTTCCAGCTGTGTTGCAGCATTGCTTTTATAAAATAAAATGCATTTGCTAATGTGAACACTTTCTGTCAACAGATGTATTAAATAATAATTTTGTAATCCACATTCTTCGAAAAAGGAGCTCTTGGAATGGAGAGAACAATAAGAAGGGACTAATACCAGTAACTGCATCTATAATTTTCTTTTCAAGTACTTGGTAATTTCTTTTGTAGAATAAGTTGTGGTGCACCACTTTAATTACATAGACATTAAGATGTGAATATACATTTCCCTTATCTGCATTGTTGTTTTTACTGTAATATTTTTTCTGCTTGAGCTATGTCATGTTTAGATATAAGCTGCTGTTTGCCAGGCATAGTGCTACTGAACTTTAATTTGTGTTACTCTGCTAAGCGAGATTTATTTTTTTGTTTGCTGCGCATTGCCTCATATTAGTTGTAATGTTGAATTGCTTGGTAATTTAGATTTACTGTAGCTTGCTTTGCGATTTTCCATTTTTTTTATTGCTGTTTATATTAAGTGTTTTATGTGCTGCTGCATTGCCTCGTTCCTTAGTTTAGCATCTGAGCTCAGTAGATTTAAGTTAGCTTAAGACGAGGTAGACTATATAAGAAACTGACTATGGACAATATGAAAAAGATTTGGGCCAAAATGAGTATTGTACACTGAGAAATAATTATATTGAAAGAAATATGAATAGAATACAGAAAGCAGGTATATATAGGACTTTTTGGGAATAATGATGAATGAAGGGAGATCTCCAAGAAGTAAAGAAAGTTTTGTTTGCAAAATACTGCAGTACAACAAACCCTGTCCTTTCCTTTTGTGTTATCCCAATATATGTTTGTGTACCCTTGTGTATTTGTTTTCTTCCTGTCTCTGTTTAGTTTCATAGAATTTTTTCTTCTTTTAATATTAAGCTACATTCACTATGATGAGGAATACTGTTATCCTCAAATATAATTTGCATTAATAATATGTTATTTACCTTGTAAATATGCTTAGACATTATTTATTCTGGTTTGTTGCTCACATGTGAAGGTGATGTTTCAAAAGTTCTTGTGATCTTTATGTATTTACTTATGTCATAATTCCTGTAACACTGACGTATATGTCTATTTCTATTCTTTTGTAAAGCCTGTACTACAAATGTTATCTGAATTATTATGTTCTTTAATGATGTATTTTGTACCTTTGTAATTGTATTTTCATGTTGTAAATTTATAAAATTGTAATTGACACCAGTTCATCTTATTATTAACTTGTAAGTTACATTTCACTGCACACGTTTCTGTTGGTCATAGTATATGGACAATATGTGAGAAGTAGGGACTGTTAGTGTTTGCACGTGTGTTAATAATTCAGCAAGGGACTGGATAACAGCATTGCTGGTTCTAAGGACAATTCCAAAAACTTTGTGAGTACACAAGTGGTGGCTTATGGACTTGCTTTATTCTCCGCAAGACTCTTCGGTGGTGAATGTGCACCTGCACAATCGCAACAGATGGCTGCTGGCCATCTCTACAAGGACTACAGTGGGTCTGCTCTGTGATGACCTAACTACCAATATTCTTCAAAACGTCGACTGACTCTGCTGTGGGTTTACTCTGTTGTGGCCCATTACCTGTCTGCATGTCGAGTCAGCACTGTCTTTCCGTTGGAAGGACAACACTACTTCTTCAAGACTGCATGGAAATCCACTACTTCCGTGTGCATTTTCTTCTACTGCTCAGACTTTGAGAAAAACACTACTATTTTACCTTGATGAACGATCAGGACTGTCTTTATGGACTGTGAGAAAATTTTAGCTTTTGACCAACATTGTATGAGTAAGTGTGTGCATTTGATTTCTTTCTTATTGTAATTATGAAAAATTTTTTCAAATCTGTATTGGCCACTGCCCAAACCAATTTGTAAAAATTTTTTGTGGGGAGCATGGGGGCTATGTAAGTAGGCTGTTTAGGTTTTTTTATTGGTAACGCCACCTCTGTATGAAAATCACTGGCTGTGCTGTGTGCAATCTGTGGCTAGTTTGCATTGTTGTCTGCCATTGTAGTGTTGGGCAGCGGCAGCTGGATGTGAACAGCGCGTAGCGTTGCGCAGTTGGAGGTGAGCCGCCAGCAGTGGTGGATGTGGGGAGAGAGATGGCGGAGTTTTGAAATTTGTCATGAACTGCTATATTTATATATGATGATATCAAGGTAAATACATTGTTTGTTCTTTATTAATATCTTTCATTTGCTAACTATCCCTATCAGTAGTTAGTGCCTTCCATAGTTTGAATCTTTTATTTAGCTGGCAGTAGTGGCGCTCGCTGTATTGCAGTAGCTTGAGCAGCGAAGATTTTTGTGAGGTAAGTGATTTGTGAAAGGTATAGTTTAATGTTAGTCAGGGCCATTCTTTTGTAGGGAATTTTGAAAGTCAGATTGCGTTGCGCTAACAAAATATTGTGTGTCAGATTAAGCACAGTCTTGTATAAATTGTTCAAAGGGGACGATTCATTTGTTCGGGGCGGACGTCCCATGACGCTTGTTCATGTTCGTCGATGATCCATTCATTCAGATTGTTTTTAATTACAGAGGGCAGCTATCCCTCTGCCCGATCATGCTGAGCTACCATGCCGGCTCCATCTGAGCTACCGAAGCACGACTAACGACCCTTCCTCACAGCTTTAATTCCGCCAGTACCTCGTCTCCTACCTTCCAAACTTCACAGAAGATCAAATTTCCCGAGTTCGAGTCTCAGTCCGGCACACAATTTTAATCTGCCAGGAAGTTTCTTGCAGAATACACGATTTCCATCGAGAAAGGTCGCAGTCCGTAGTATTTGAAGGAAAGTCATCGAGTGGAACACAAGTGTTATGGCTTTACCCATGGAAGAGATCTATATGAATGATTTAGGAGACAATCTGAACAGCCATGCTAGATTTTTTACGGGCGATGCTTTCATTTACCGCCTAGTAAAGTCATCAGCAGGTCAAAACAAACACCGAAATGATTTACACATGTTATCTGCATGGTCCTAAAAACGGCGATCCACCCTAAATAACGAAAAGTGCGAGATTATCCACATGGCAACTATAAGGTGTCATTTAAATGTCTGTTACAAGATAAATCACACAAATTTAAAGGCTGACGGTTCAACTTAATACCTAGAAATAACAATTACGTGCAACTGAAGATGGAACGATCATATCGACGACACAAAACACTTACAAGGTAAGAGAGCCATTCAATAATTAAAGCGACAAATTGGTATGGGTTAAAAGCAGTTATTAGGGAAAGTTTGGAACTTTTATGGCCTTGAGTTGGCATCACTGGGATGAGCCCTGATCAACTGATGTATCAACATTGTTTTGTTTATAATCTCAAAAATACATTTCAAGATGGCGAGTCCGCTTGGAACGTCCACATTACTCAAACAACGTTCTGTTATTGGTTTTTTACTTGCTGAAGGCGAGAAACCAGGGAATATATACTGTAGAACATCTAAAGTCTATGATGAAGGTGCAAATTTTTATAAGGGGTACAGCAGTTCAAAGATGGTCGCAACCCAGTGACTGACAAACACCGTTCTAGTCGACCAGTTGCAGTTTCAACTCCCTCGCTAGAAAGTCGAATTGATGACATTACTCGTGCCGACCATCGTGTGACTGTGGAAATAATAGTTGATAAGATTCAAGTTAGTACAAGTAGAGTTCATAACATTAACTGTAACAAGCTGAAGTTCCGCAAAACATGTGCAAGTTCGGTCCCAAGGGAGTTGAGGCGGGTATTCAAGGAAACAAGGTTGACAGTGTGCAAAGAGCTAAAGAAATATTATGAAAGAGGAGGTGAGCACATCCTAAAAAATTTTTTGGTTGTGATGAAAGTGGGTTTCACTATTATGAGCGAGAATCAGAGAGGCAAAACATGATGGAGAAGCACACCAACTCACCTACCAAGAAAAAATTCAGAACCCAAGCATCAGCAGGAAAAGGCCTGTTGACGGTGTTTTGAGATGGTGAAGGTCCAGTTTTTTGTTCAAAAAATGGTTCAAATGGCTCTAAACACTATGGCACTTAACATCTGACTTATAATTACTTAAACCTAACTAACCTCAGGACATCACCCACATCCATGCCCGAGGCAGGATTCGAACCTGCGAGTGTAGTAGCAGCGCGGTTGCGGACTGAAGCACCTAGAACCGCTCGGCCTCTGCGGCAGGCCTCAGTGTTTTGTGATTATCTCTAAGAACAACGAATACCACTCCGATTTGCTTTTAAACAAGGTGAAACCAGCCATGAGAGAGAGACGTCGTGGATCTCAGAGGAGAAATGTGATTCTCCAGCAAGACAACGGACGTCCTCATACTGCTTAACTAATCCTTGAAACCACCAACAAAATTGGCTGGGAAGTACTGCCTCATCTCCCTTACAGTCCTGATTTAGCACCTACTGAGTTCCATCTGTTTGGTGCACTGAAGGAAGCATTACGTGGGAAGAGGTTCCAGGACAACGAGGATATGAAAAAGTTTGTGGGGAATTGGTTCAAACACGAAGATGAGGAGCTCTTCGCAGCCGGAATAAAAAAAAACTTGTAGCCCGTTGGAACAAGTACATAAATGTTCAAGGTTATTATGTTGGAAATCAGAAAAATGATTGTCTTGTAAAAATAAACACTTTTTTCTTCAGAACAATTTGTCTCTTTAATTATTGAGTGACCCTCGTACAACAAATGCACTAAAGACACTGCCTACAATACCATCGTCCATCCTCTGCAGCAGTGCTGTTGTGCAGTATGTGTCCCTACGAGATAAGATTGACGTAGGAGGACGTAAAGGAAGTTAAAAGAATGGCTGCTGCTTTCTTTGTTTTCACTGAACGCGGGAGAGTGTAACGGTGTTGCAACGAGATCTTTTCTCTCCAAATCTCTCTTGCAAATGCGAAAATGTCTTGCGGAAACCTACATGGGGAGAAATGATCATTGTAATAACATAAGACAAATCAGAACGCGCACGGAAAGATTCAAAGGTTCATTTCTTTCCCGCGCGCCGCTCCAGAGTGGAGCGGTACAGAGATAGTGTGAGGGTGGTTGTGTGGGGCGTCTGCCAGGCACTCAGGCGTGACCAGCAGAGCAGTGGCAGCGCACACAGGTGGCTGGCGAGGCAGCGGCGGGCGTCTCAGAGCCGCAGCTGGGAGCTCAAGTGGCGCTCGTTACGCCTCATCTGGACACCAGTGGCGGCGTGGGAAGCGGACGGAGCCGCGGTGGCCACGGCAGAGTGGCTGAGTAAGGGCCGGGAGGGGAGGGAGAGTGATGAGGAGGGCAGAGAGAGAGAACCACAACACAGAACGAACAGAGAAAGGAACGTGGCGATGGGCAAAGCAGGTGTGAACTTGCTGTGTAGACCGAGGCGTCTAATCAAGATGGGGCAAACCTACAATCGTACACCGCAAGCCACCTAATGGTCTGTGGCGGAGGGTACTTTCGGTACCACTGTTTGATCCCTCCGACCCTGCTCCACTCGCGAATACTGCGTGGGATGAATGGTTTTCGGTAAGCCTCTGTATCGGCTCTAATTTCTCGTATTTTCTCCTCGTGGTCAATACGCCAGAAGTATGTAGGGGCAAGTAAACAGTTGTCCGACGCCTCCGGAAAAGTTCTGTCCCGAAATTTCGTAAGTAAATCTCTCTGTGATGCACAAAGCCTCTCTTGTAACGTCTGCCAGTGAGTTTGTGTATCATCTTCGTAGCGCCCTCTCACCAGCTAAACGATCCCGTGACGAAACGCGCCGCTCTTCGTCGGATCTCTATTAGTCCTCGCTGATAGGGATCCCAGATAGACGAACAACACTCAAGAATTTTATGAACAAGCGCCTTACAAGCCACTTCTTTCGTGGATGAGTTACATTTCCTTAAGATTCTTCTGATGAATCTGACTCTGGTGTCTGTTTTTCCCACTATCTGTTTTATATGGTCATTCCACTTAAGGTCGCTCTGGATAGTTACTCCTAGATAATTTACGGCAGACGCTATCTCTGGCTGTTTGTCATATAGGGGTACAGTAGTACATTTCCTTCCTTATGTGTGCGCAATATGTTACATTTGTTTACGTTCAGGGTCAACTGCCAGAGGCTGCACCATTCATCAATTCTGTGCAGCTCGTTCTGCAAATTCTTTCTGTCTTCTGGTGTTGCTACTTTGGTATAGGCAACAGCAGCATCTGCGAATAGTCTTAAAGAGCCTCCGACGCTTTATACTAGATGATTTATATATACTGTAAACAGCAAGGGTCCTATCACAATTCCCTGTGGTATTCCGGATATTACCTTTACGTCTGTCGATTTAGTTCCGTTAAGATCGACGAGTTCTGTCCGGAAGAATGTATGGAGTCCAATCGCAGGTCTGCTCCGATACTCCGTAATCTCATATTTATTTCATTAAACGGCAATGCGAGACGGTGTCAAATGCCTCACTGAAATCAAGGAACACGCCGTCAACCGGAGCACCATTGTCCACTGCGCTGTGGATCTCGTGGAGGAACAGAGCGAGCTGAGTTTCGTAAGATCTCTGTTTGCCGAATCCATGTTGATTTTTATAGAGGAGATGTTCATTTTCCAAGTACGTCATAATGTCCGTTGACCGAGATCGGTTCGAATATAATAAAATACTGTTAGGTTCATACAGTGAAAGCACACCATTGACTCATCTTGTAGTTTAATTCAACAACTGAAAATTAACTACTTCATTATTAATGTCTCATTATTTTAAAAATGAAATGTTAAATGAGCTCTTCCCTTTAGGCCCATACTGTGCCTCATTGAAACTCCGCGCCTCTAAACTTGCTGCCGAATTAAAGGTGTCTCTGGGACCTGCAAGGATTTTCGAATCAACGCAGTTTTCGCTGCCGAATGGGAAATGTATTCAGTGTCCGTTTTTCAGTTAAAATTATTCAGGGTGGTGGCAACCAGCGTTTTTGTATTTTCGGATGGTTTATTTTACTGGTTTGACTGTATTTTTCCGTTATGTCCAGCATCTGATGGTGCACTAGCTTTAGTACAATTTATAAACATACACACGGAAACACTGCGTGTAAAGCGCCTGGCTGCACCTGTCAACATAAACATTAGGGATTTTCGGTACATCGTTCTACGAATCACCGATATTATAATTTACTCAGCAAACGCAGCTCTGCTCGCGTGTAAGTTGTTGCCTTTTATTTGTGGATGACCGATTTAGATCTACTGTATAGATCATTATCATATCTATATTCCTTAGTGGTAGCAGGGATCACCAAGCAATACAGAACTAATGTTGATCTCTGTAGTAGATCATCCACAAATAAAAAGTAACAACTTATCAGCAACCACAACTGTGTCTGTTAATATGGATTTTCCGTGTGTGCTCAGTGTGCAGCCTGTTCAAGTTTGAACATTTAGTGATTCCCCCCAAATAAGAATAACGGCGAAAGAGACGCAATACTCAGTTCACCAGGACAAGTTCCCGTCGCTGGCGGCATTCTGCTGGCGATTCCGATTCCGCACTGAAAAGTTTCTAGCCACCAGAGGACGGCAATAACCAACGTAAACTGGTAGTGGTGAAGCAAAAGAGCTTGTTAAAGGTATTTGGGGAGGGTTGTGGTCTCCCTCGACGACCTTTACCTCAGTTTCAGTTCCAAAGTCTATTTAGGTACTACATTTCGCACGTTGCGGTGACTAATACACGTAATTAGCTCACACAAACTGGATACCACTGCTACAGACCACCAGACCTTAAATTTAAATAGTGTAGTCAAGAACAACGCAAGCCCTTTCTCTTATTAGCAGCGTGGCAAACGCAGCGGATGAAGATCGCAAAGTAATACCAGGTACCCAAATGGCAACACGTGTTACTTAGGCTGGGAATCTGACAGGGTCGCGCCGGGGTCGTCGTCGTTATTGTTCTCTCTGTGTGTATGTATGTGTGTGTGTGTGTGCGTGTGTGTGTGTGTCCTCCCCTCCCCCTCTCCCACCCCTCCTCCCACGCTTGCAATACATATGACACACTGATATACAGCGGTTTCGTTTTGAGTTGGCGAATCACGCGAATACGAGAAACAGCGGTTGTTGTACCTGATAGCCCAATGACTACGTTGTGCCTGTGTTTGACGCACGTCCTTTGCAAAGAACTGCACTGCGGATAAGTGTGCAACACCCTTCGGTACAGCCACGCGGGGTAGCCGCGCGGTCTATGCGCCTTGCCACAGTCCGCGCGGCTCTTCCCGTCCCGCGGTTCGAATCCTCCTTCAGGTGTGGGTGTGTGTGTTGTCCTTAGAATAAGTTAGTTTAAGTTGGATTAAGTCATGTGTAAGCCTAGGGACCGATAAACTTATCAGTTTGGTCCCCTAGGAACTTACCACTAATTTCCAAATTTTCCTCCAGAGTTGTACTCAGCGGCACCTGGGCATAATACACTATGTTACAAAAAGTATCCGGACACCCGCAAAACGCTGCGCTTTCATATTAGATGCATTGTGCTGCCATTTACTGCCAGATACTCCACATCAGCGACGTCAATAGTCATTAGACATCGTGAGAGAGCAGAATGGGGCGCTCCGCAGAATTCACAACTTCGAACGTGGTCATATGACTGGGTGTTACTTGTGTCACACATCTGTAGGTCCACTGTTTCCAATTTGATAGTAAAGTGGAAACGTGAAGGGACATGTACAGCTCAAATGCGTACATGCCGACCTCGTCTGTTGACTGTCAGAGACCGCGACAGTTGAAGAGGGTTGTAAAGTGTAATAGGCAGACATCTATCCAGAGCATCACACAGGAATTACAAACTGCATCAGGATCCACAGCAACTACTATGACAGTTAGGCGGGAGGTGAGAAAACTTGGTTGAGCGGCTGCTCATAAGTGACACATCACGATGGTAAATGCCAAACGACGCCTCGTTTGGTGTAACGAGCGCAAACATCGGACAATTGAACAGTGGAAAAATATTGTGTGGAGTGGCGAATTACGGTACACAATGTGGCTATCCGATGGCAGGATGTGGGTCGGCGAATGGCCGGTCAA
The DNA here is from genome assembly GCF_021461395.2 of Schistocerca americana. Taxonomy (NCBI): domain Eukaryota; kingdom Metazoa; phylum Arthropoda; class Insecta; order Orthoptera; family Acrididae; genus Schistocerca; species Schistocerca americana. The sequence goes on along the minus strand of NC_060129.1, from coordinate 131,634,035 downwards.
AGTCATCTGCCAGCCTGTGTAGTGCCAACAGTATAATTCGGAGGCGGTGCTGTTATAGTATGGTCGTATTTTTCATCGAGGAGGCTCCCATCCCTCGTTCTTTTGCGTGTCACTATCACAGCACATGCCTAGACCGATGTTTTATGCACCTTCTTGCTTCCCACTGTTGAAGAGAAACTGTGGATGGTGATTACTTATTCAACACGATCGAACGCCTGTTGATAATGCACAGCCTATGGTGGAGTGGTTACACGGCAATAACATCCCTGTAATGGACTGGTCCGTGCAGAGTCCTTACCTTATTTCTATAGAACACCTTTGGGACGTTTTGGAATGCCGACTTCGTGCCAGGCCTCACCGATCGACACCGATACCTCTCCTCAGTGCAGCACTCCGTGAAGAATGGGTTGCCTTTGCCCAAGAAACCTTCCAGTACCTGATTGAACGTAAGCCTGCGAAGCTGAAGCTATTATCAAGGCTCAGGGTGGCCCAACATCATATTGAATTCCAGCATTACCGATGGAGGGCGAAACGAACTTACAAGTCATTTTCAGCCAGGTGTCCGGATACTTTTGTTGTGCGTACTGAGGGACTGCAGTGTCAGTGGTTCATTTGTAGCGGTTATCGCTCATTAGGTGTGGCTCAGGCAGCTCGTCTGTGTGCACTCTATTTTGAATCTGCAGTCAGTAACTGTGCTGAGTTGAGAGATGCATAGTGTGTGTAACTTCCGTTGTAGGCTACAAGCACACCCCACTGGCGAGGACGTACTCCTGTTGAACACTTCACTAATTAGGAAGGAGTCGCATTGTCGGTATGCAGGAAGATGGACAGTTGTATCGACGGATTGCTGCACACGTTGGTCACAATTTATGCGAGCTATGGTGCCCAATCCTACAGCATCCAAGAACGTAATCCGGGCACATGTTGTACCTCCTGTGTCACTGGGGACAGTTGGTAAATGTGTGCTTGCAGTGGTATTCACATGATGTGTGCCTCTGGCCAGCCTGCAGCTGACACCGCGGCACTTCCAAGCATGCCTACTCTGGTGTAGCGAAAGAGTTGTATTATTTTGCTACACCATGAACAGATATTCGTTAAATATTGTAATGTACAAACTGACTTGAATTGTTGATACCACGGGTACAAATAGAGTGATTATTAGTCTTATAGATTTTCCTTAAAGGAAAACTTTACAGACTTGTTCCTTCATGTGAAGCTTTATGTTTCCTTTTATTGGTATATAACATTTAAAGGTTCTTAATACTTAACAACAATAACATTAGTTAGTTCTATTTTGTGTTTCAACAACCGAGTATATCTCGAAATTTCAAGTTACACCTGGGGATATATCAACTATCTTTTCTATTTATGTATGATATACCCTTCTTTAGTGTGATCACTTGTCCCACTAACTCCTACTCAAATTCTTTTTTATTGCATCATAGTTGAATCACCTTGTTTTTGGGTAAGTACCTCACAACTTACTTTTATTTGTATGTGCGTGTTACCCACCCTCATCAATTTCATAAAAGTTGTACAAACCACTTCTATTGTGAATGGACCCAACCTATGATATAGCTCAGTCACTCCAGGATCTGCCTAGCCACATAATATCCAATCCCTCCGGAGTCCATATTCTTTGTAAACTTTATTTTTGACAGACAGTACTGGTCAGCATCTTCAACAAGTTTATTCGCCAGGAATGAAGAGGTATGTTTATAATTTTGTTGAATTTTACCCTGTTCTGATCTCTACATTTTCTTTCTTATGTCTCTGTGCATTCTTTGCCCATCTCACTATCCTTGCCCCACAGTATCAATAATTATTTTCCTTTGCATTTCTCTCACACAAGTGTTTTTGATGTGCATCGATAATACTTTCTATTTTAATCCACCAAGTTCTTTTAACATAATTTATGTGGGTCATTTAGTGCGTCATTCATTATTTCATTGATATCCTTTATTCCACTCAAAAACATGACTCAACTAAATTGCATCACTTGGGTCCATGTCCTTTGCGTCAAAAGAGTAGGAATCTGTCCCGTTATACAATTTCGTACTTCTGTTTTCTCTTCTGAGGACAGTCCCATTAGTCCGTTGTCATCATACATGAAATCCCTGCCAGTGCAATCCTACTGTTGTAGGCTGTAAATTTTACTATACAGACAGTAAAGAGAAGAGATCATTTAATAGGAACTTTGCAGACAGAGGAAATATAGATTTGGTACTCCTAATGAAGAAGTAAGAAAAGGAAATAGAGAGACAGGTATATTAGGATCAAAGAAGATAAGAAGACAGTAAGTAGCCAATAGATGGATTCACCTACCACTTCCCAAGCCATGGACCTCATCTGCTGGAGGGAGAAATTGTTTGGCATTCCCTACAGAATGGACTTGCCACAGCTTCACCATAGCAGACACCCCAAAACTTGATCCTAACGAACACCTATGAAATGCAATGGAATAAGCAAGTATATTCACGTAAGTCATCATCAAAAATCAGTATAATTTCTGTGATCAGTCTATTCATCTGTCAAAACTCGATAGAAGTGATATCACTATCCATATTAAGCTCCCCTAAAAAAATTTCACAAATCCACTCATTGTTTTTACCATGTGATGGTAAGTAACCTGCCCCCTTGGTCAGCAATCTTACTCTGAAAGAATACTTAGCAGCTGATTAAATAACAATCAACAGTATTTGTTTACTCACTTTCACCATTAAGAACAATTGTTGTTGTTACTGGGTTTCTTTCTCATGTTTAATTTAATGGTGTCTTATACCGCTTTAACATACAAATGTTATGTGATCCTTTTTCTTGACCCAGCAAACTGCTTTGGGATGTGGAACATTTAAAACTTCGTAAGGACCACTAAAATGAAGGAAATACTTGGCTGTTTCTTTCTTCAAATTTGAGCTATGGTGTACTTCCTTAACCAGTACCAAGTCATCCACATGAAAATTAGGTTTCATAGCTTTTTCATTATATTTCTGCAGCTGTTTGTCTGCTGCTCATTGTAAATTTTCTTTTACTTCATCATCTAAGTTGTCTCCATGTACACTATTGCCATCATATGGCCATGTACACAATTTAACAGTGGCTTATCTATGAATTTGTCTTGCAGTATTTCAATGGGAGATAAACCAGTAAAGAAATGTTGAAGTTCATTAAGTATTACTAGGAACTCAGGTATTTTCTGTGACCTAGTTGTATGTCTGCTTGAAAAGTATGTCCTACATGACCTACCAATTTCTTTTATGATATGTTTGCAAGGGTTGGATTTTGGGTTATATTTAGATATGGTTATGTGATCTATTTTTCTCAATACTAAGAGTTCCTTAAAGTTATAGCTTATTAACTATGGACCATCATTGATTAAAAGACTGGTTTCCTGACATTGGCAAAATAATTACGCATTGTTTTGGCGTGTTTGATTGACTATAAAGTTACATATTTCGACAAACATTTAACCAGTACATAAACATATGTAACTCCACCTCTACTAGTTGGCAAATGCCAGTAAAAATTCAATATTGTTAAATCATGCAAATCATTTGGTATAGACGGATACGTTGTACAAACTGTGTTTGCCTTTGTTGTATTCTATTGTTTTCTGACAGGCCTGGCCAGTTCGTATCACTTGTGTGACTTTTTTAATCAAATCTTTAAAATTCATATTTGATATACATTTACAAATTCCAAAATGTCCATATCCATTGCGTATAAATGCCATTAACTGTAATTCAGAACTTTGTGGAATATATAGTTTCTGTAAAGGAATGTTGAATGAGGATGGAAACTGTCAGGATGCGCTGTATTATAACTCGTCCGAGTTTCCCAAGTGATTTATTATTTCCAGCTACAGTGCTCCCGTTCTTCTCAGTCTCCATCACCAGATCCTGCAATGCTGAGGACACCACTTTGTTAACTGTGAAACGGCTTGACGCGGAAAGGCTGCCTCAGCGACCCGTGCAATGCGCTGCTGTGTGTCAGCCTTGTACGACCGGGGAGTTGTGACGGAGTCAGGATGCGCCGGCAGTCGACTCAACGGTTTTCGTCCCCGCCTCAGCGCCGTTGGCTGGCGGCCCACTGCTTGCTTCTTCCACAACTATTTCCCTACACTGAATTGCTAGCTGAATGACAGAATACAAATCTTTTGAAGTCCCTTCACGCACTTTCCGCGACATATGCACAGGTATCACCCTCAAAAATACATCAAGTGCCTTTTGCTCGGCCTCCTGCAACAGAACGCCATTCGCTTCATCACTCTGACCCAACTCTTAAGTATACTCGTTAATTTCTCTTATTCTGTCCGAAAATTTACCCACCCTCTCCCCCTGTCTCTTTGTCATTGTACTCAACCTCTCCCTAGAGTACTGAGTGCTTTTCTGTTTCTTGTACCTCTGTAAAAGCCCCTACTTAAACTGCTTAAACTGTCCTGCTTTCCTTAAAGCCCAGGACACCTTACATATGTCTTTCCTTCACCCGTTAATCTAATCTTGGCTGCATGTAACAACTGTTCATCTGACCAGCTTCATCACTCTGACCCAACTCTTAAGTATACTCGTTAATTTCTCTTATTCTGTCCGAAAATTTCCCTACCCTCTCCCCCTGTCTCTTTGTCATTGTACTCAACCTCTCCCTAGAGTACTGAGCGCTTTTCTGTTTCTTGTACCTCTGTAAAAGCCCCTACTTAAACTGTCCTGCTTTCCTTAAAGCCCAGGACACCTTACATATGTCTTCCCTTCACCCGTTAATCTAATCTTGGCTGCATGTAACAACTGTTCATCTGACCAACCATTCATCACAGCTGAAGTTTCCAAGTCCTCCATAAACGAACGCACATCCTCAGATTCCTTGCCAGAAAACAGAATAATCAAACTCGCAGCTGCACCCTAGGCAAAAACGACTAATCAGATGCAGTTTGCCACTCACTTCTAGATGTTAATTCACTCCTCAACTTTTTATTGTCCACTGTCAATTGAGCTACCTTTTCCAACAAAATCCGTACCGCTTATGGTTCTGACACACCATGTGACCCTGATTTCGCCATTGTGTTGCTTTCATTCCCATCTGCTGCTGTATGTAACCAGTGTTGTGACATGCCCCACCGTCCAGAAGAGCTGTCACACTTGAATGCCTTGTAATTGAACTGGATACGTGGCTGTGCACCTCTGTTTTGCTAACGCGCCTCTCCGAGTCACGTACTCATAACACCTGAACAACAGCTGCCTGGTGTAACTGAGGAGGCTGCAAATCTTTCCAAAGCAGCACTGTTCTTTGTGATGTACTGGATCAAATTTACATGGCGTAAGCGTGAGACCATTAAACAGTACAGAGATGATCTGTTGTTAGTGCAGTACAAAGCTTAACTGCCTGTGATGTCTCTGTCTTTTGTTAATGTCTACCACGCATCATCCCACGTCTCTGAAAGTTCTCCTTCCTGATGGAACCTACAGAGCACGATGGCTGAATAAGTTGACCTGGTTTGAGAGTCATCAGATGTTGCTGTAAACGTGCAAGAGATCTATAGCCAATGAGACAAATAGGTACCTACTGCCCAGAATTTCCTCGAGTGATGGATACTAATACATGTTATGTTTCTATAAGGTGTGTTACATTTTTCTACATCCGAATACTATGTACATCTATATCTACATCTACATCTACATAAACACTCCGCAAGCCACCGTACGATGCGTAGCGGAGGGTACCCTGTACCACTACTTGTCATTTCCTTTCTTATTCCACTCGCAAACAGAGCGAGGGAAAAACGACGGTTCTCTAAATTTTCTCAATAGTGTTTCTCGAAAAGAACGTCGCCCAGACATTTAAATGCCTTGACTGTGTCAAGCAGGGCGCTTGTAATACTGTAGCAGAATATTGCCGATTTGATCTTCCTACTCATCCGCATTAACTTAATGTTTTCGACATTGAGGGCTAACTGTCATTCATCAAACCAACTGAAAATTTGTCTAAGTCGTCTTGTAGCTTCCTGCAGTTACTCAATTTCGGCATTTCTATCCTACACCACGGCGTCATCAGCATCAAACATAGGTGGCTGCCCATCCAGTCAGCCAAATCTTTTGTGTAAACAGGGAACAAGACAAGTGTATTCTATCGAGGTGAAAGTTATTTGGGTATGGTACAGCGTCAATATGTATCAAACTACTGCTACTGGAGAATAACCAACGTTTCGGCCACGGTTGCAGCGGTCTTCGTCTGGATCTACTGACCGGTAGACCCAGAAGAAGGCCGCTGATATACGGCGTGATTGAAAAAGAATACAACAACTTTAAAAATGTGTATTTAATGAAAGGAACGTAATATAACCTTCTGTTATACACCATTACAAAGAGTATTTAAAAAGGTTTTTTTCACTCAAAAACAAGTTCAGAGATGTTCAATATGGCCCCCTTCAGACACTCGAGCAATATCAACCCGATACTCCAACTCGTTCCACACTCTCTGTAGCATATCAGGCGTAACAGTTTGGATAGCTGCTGTTATTTCTCGTTTCAAATCATTAATGGTGGCTGGGAGAGGTGGCCGAAACACCATATCCTTAACATACCCCCGTAAGAAAAAGTCGCAGGGGGTAAGATCAGGGCTTCTTGGAGGCCAGTGATGAAGTGCTGTGTCACAGGCTGCCTGGCGGACGATCCATCGCCTCGGTTAGTTGACGTTCAGGTTGTTACGGACAGATAAGTGCCAATGTGGTGGCGCTCCATCCTGCTGAAATATGAATTGTTGTGCTTCTTGTTCGAGCTGAGGGAAAAGCCAATTCTCTAACATCTCCAGATACTGTAGTCCAGTTACAGTAGCACCTTCGAAGAAAAAGGGACCAAAAACTTTATTGGCTGAAATGGCGAACAAATGTACAACTAAATGAAACTTTATAGCTCCCTTAATTCGCCGACAGATAGTGCTTAGCTCTGCCTTTTATCGTTGTAGAGTTTTAAATTCCTAAATTTGTGGTATTCTTTTTGAATCACCCTGTATTATGACGTTTGATACATTATGACGCAGTACCATAACGACAATACCTTTGTGTCGACCGACTCTGGCCGCGGAAACCTACGCTACTATACGTGTATTCTAGTTTCTGTAGCTTTTGACTAGAAAGTTACCAGGAGAAAAATCATCGTGGACTGGAGGTACTGCGCTACGACAAGCCTTCAGAATGTAGAGCGACGTTCAGTTGCGAAAATAATGTCGGTGCATGGTGAAATAATTTCGTGATTTCACGAAAAAATGGCTGTGGGCTGTCACTGCTACCCGTCGGTATATCCATTGCATGTCTTGGTTTCTTCAGACTCATACAGAATTGATAAGTTTACGGCAGGGCAGTGTGCCATCGATTTGCGAAGTTCAATTTTTTTCCGAGTGACGATGGGAAGGGTGAAGGCAAGGGGACGGAGCTGAACTGTGCCCATCATTGTGTGGGTGATGGATTCCATTATAGGGGAGATTCAAAAGATTTCGCAAAATCTGAAGGCGCTCATACAGGAGTCGAAACGCAACGGCTTTAGGGTAGCATCTGACAAGCTAGAAAGCAACACTGAACCAGGAGGAGTGTTGGAAGGTCAGGAATAACAACGACAGTCGATGCACGCGCGTCTTAAGTTCAGCAAAGGTAATGCACTATTTATTCAGTAGCGTTAAACACTACGGAAGGTGTTCCTAATGGCGAACTCCGTATTCAGTACAGGAATAACGTCTCTGTAGAAAATTCTGGTTCACTCTGCCAAGGACAGATGTAACAAACTAACCTCTTCATATGCTGTTCTTTGTCTAATCCCCAATCTGAACACCTTCAGGCCTGCACAAAACTGTTGAGTAAAGAAGACATTTGATAAACCTAAGAAGCGTGTGCAATCATTATCCTGGTGCCTGTAACACTCGAAAGCTTGCACTGCCTCATATTTACTTCCGACACAAGTTCACGTTTTTATGTTGTTGTATTTCGACTTCGCTATCAGCTCCTTCATTTTATGCACAGTCTTTTGAATTGCCCTGCATACCGTAATTCTACTTCCAAATTTCCTGCATATTCCTATTGAGTTTAGGAAAAAATTCATGAATGCGTCTGCTGTATACTGCCACTCTATGTAATGGTTCCATCTTGTCTCGGCTGTTCCTTCTGCTCTGCAGATCTGACATGCCTACATGAAACATAACATTCGTTTAGAAACTTGTTTGAAAAACACGCGGTACATGAATATTGCTACGACCGTTATTATTTGAACCGTGCAGTGAGAAGTGAATGAGCAGAAGTGAAAGGATACGGGAATGCATCACAAGAGCTGTTGCGCTACAGGTCGTGGAGAGAAGTTAAGAAAAGGAGAAATAGTCTCGGTTCTTTCCTTAGGTTCCCTCAGTTCCCACAGACACGGCTTTTAAGAGTGTGTAACACACAGAACAGGTGACTACTGAGTCGACTGAAGTGAGAGCCAGGCACAGCGCACGGCGGTGACAGAGGTACGCGGGCACTCACCAGACGCGTCCCGCCAGGCAGCAGCCAGCGCAGTGGCGGTCGGCCGCTGCCGCCGCCTCTCGCCCTCCCGCCCTGCCACGGCTGGGCCGGGCTGCCGCCCCGCCTCCCCTCCTCCCCCCCCCCCCCCCCCCGCCACCCGCCTCTCTAGCGTCTGACGTTTGAGCAACACCTCACGCCACAGACGCCAAGGCCACGCTGGTGATTACTGCGATTGCTCTCCTGCGCGTTGTAAACCCGCGGTCTCTGCCGATTCGACTCTGTGATGGTCACCAACATGCCCACCACGAACTTTTCTTCCCATCTTAGTGACTTTCAGTCATCTCCTCTGAGATACATACTCCAGGCAGGAGAAGTCATGCACGTAACATTACACTACCACGTCATAACGCCTAAAGCAAACTTTGACACTAATCTAAACGCTTACTGCTGCGCCAGCTCTTAAGATATTTGCCAGTAAAATACCGCAAACGAGCCTATTTCGTAGAACGAGACTATTCTGAGAAACTTTATGAAACACAATTCATGGTTTTTTTTTTTTTTTTTTTTTTTTTTTTTTTTTGATATGTTACAATACAGCATCACCGGTCTATTGCGGTCTAACTGTGTTGGTGAGGCAGTAAATTTCCACAGGGCAGTGACTGCGTCACTGCAATTCACTTTGGAGGTCTGGCGGTGGTACACCACCCTCTGCCGGTGACAGTACTACATGAGTCAGGCAGAAAAATTTAGCCTAACATGGGCAGGTATGATTGGAAAGTATTGGACGTAGAATGGGGGCTAGTCCCGCCAAAGGATGCGTCCAAGGTGGCCGTGCCAGACCTATCGTTAGCCATGGTCGGAATCCGTTTCCTCTAGGATGGTTAGGGGAACCGGATGTCGATGCCAGCGGCGTGGAAGTGTGGTCCCAACGTGGCGTAACCCATGGACAGTGTCCCGCAAGGCATCCACTTTCTCATAGAGCCGCCGCGCGTTGTTGCGTATGGTCGTCTTTAGGGGGACGATATCCGCTTCCTCGTGGAGAGTGACAATTCTCGTGAGTGGCGGGGCGTGCAGGCTCCACCTGAGCACCTTGTTCTGCAGGCGCTGCAATGTCCGCATCCTGGTGACGCTAATCGTGGCCCATGCAGCAGATCCATACGTGAGGGCAGGCAGGATAACTGTTCGGTAAATGCGGAGCTTGGTATGCAGGTTAAGTTCCCTACTGCGAAAGAGCGGGTACAAAGCCCTGGTTAGCTTTTGCCCCTTGTTGGTGACATACTCCGCATGACAGTGGAAGAGCAACTTGTGGTCCATCTGGACCCCGAGATAGGTGGTTGTCGGGGATTGAGAGCTATTTTGTTTGTCCGGCACCAGGTGATAGTGGCGTCCATCTGTCGCTGGAGGCGGGCGACGACGGCGTCAGTAATGCGGCCAGTGGTGTATAGCGCCGTGTATTGTGCAAGGTGGCACTCGGGGATGACCGGCATATCATTGACATAGATATTAAATAGGATGGGAGATAGCACCGATCCTTGCGGAGTGCCTGCCGACAACTGGCGAATGCCAGAACGCATTCCCCGTTGAGCCACTAGGAAAGTCCTACCACGGAGGAAGTCATCCACGATCTTGACATAAATATCCGGTATAGGGGTCTGTGTCGGCATCTTGTGTACGAGGTTGTCGTGCCAGATCTTATCGTACGCGTTTTGCAAGTCCAGAAAAACGGCAGCTGTCGACTTGGCAGTGTTGAAGCCTTTGCTGATGTGTTCAGTGATCCGTAGGACCTGAAGTTCAGCAGAGAGGTGCGAAGTGAATCCAAACTGTTCACGACGGATCGTCCCAGCTGCTGCAAGAGGTTGGGAAAGTCTGTGAAGGATCACAGATTCAAGGACCTTCGCCATAGTGTTTAGGAGGCTAATGGGCCTATTGTTGGTGGGGACTGTAGGGTCTTTGAACCTCTTGGGGATCGCAATCAGCTTGGCTTGTTTCCACTGAGGGGGGAAAAGGCCAGATGTGAGACAACAGTTTAAAATCTTGGTGAACAAGATGAGTGGTGTGCGGGGAAGGTGACAAAGATATTCATTTAAAATTCCGTCCAATCCAGGGGCCGACCGGCCACGTTTCCGTCGAAGGATGCGCTGAATTTCTGCCATGGACGTAAGAAGGGGAGCAGACTGGGGTGGGCGGTTGCGGAAAGCAGCAACAGCTGTCAGGACTTCATGTTCTTCCTGTAGTTCGTTCGGAGAAAGGTCCTGGACCAGAGGGCGGTTTTGGGCCTCAAACACATCTGCCAGCGTTTCCACAATTTGCAGGGTATCATATGACAAGCCCACTGCTGTGCGAATAGGATGGGCAGTCGCTGGCTTAGAACGCCGCAGGGTGCGAATGACAGCCCAGTCAGATTTTTGGTGGAGTAGGAAAGTGGACATCCTGTCCTCCCACTGTTCAGACCTCCATTCGGCGAGCCGGTGGCTGAATTCGCGTTGGAGGCGTCTCATTTGGCGTTTGTCCTGGGGGTCACGAAACTGCTTCCACCTCCAGCGGCAGCGGTTCTTTTGCACCTTCAGCTCTCGTAACAGAGGGGGCAAGTCGTCCAGGGGTGTTAAATTTCGAGGTGCAGTGGAGGTGGAGAGCTTCACTGCTTTCTGTATTTTGGCGGTAAGGTAATCCACAGCACGGACTATATTGGCCGGTGTTGTCAAATCGAGGTCGTTTCGAGTGGTGTTATTAAGTACCCCGGTAAACTTGTCCCAGTTGGTGAGGGTCGCAGTGGAACGAGCATCAAATGAAAGGGCAGCATTGGTGAGGTGCAAGAGTACTGGTTCATGGTCAGAGGCCAGTTCGTGGAGAACTTCCAGCGAAAACTGAGCGGTGATGTTTTTGAAGATGGCCACATCCAGAACGTCTGGCAGGCAGTTAGTACGGACTGGGATATGGGTAGGTTCGTGGGGGCCATAGACTGATAGTGCTAAAGTATCCTCCAGGTCAAGGAGGAGCCGGCCTTTGGGGTTAGACACACGAGAATGCCAAGCTGGGTGCTTGGCATTGAGATCTGCCCCAATGATGAGCCTGTCAAAGGATGACAATGTGCGGAGGTCTGCTTCCAGTAGTGGCTTGTTTGGGCTCAAATACGCTGCTGCAAAGGTAATGGCACCAAGGCATGTGGAGATGGTAACTGCTGTGGCCTCTATGTGTTCCATTGGCTGGAGAATCTCTTGGGTATGGACAAGAGCTTTGTTGAGGAATACAGCTGTGCCTCCACCACGGCGGTCGAGGCGGTCAGAGCGGTAACACACCATGTTGCGAAGGCGGAAATCGTCTGCCGGTTTGAGGTGTGTTTCTGTGACCAGTAAAACATCCACACGATAGTCATGGAGGAAGGTGTTCAATTCTGTCTTCATACGTTTTATGCCACTGGCATTAAAAATGCAAGTGACAAGATCCTGAGGGGGCTGGTGGTGGTGTGGAGGTCCATTCGCCATTACAACAATATTTGACTAAGCCCCTCCACTAGGGCGATGACCTTGGAGAGCCCGTCCTCCGACTGACGGATTTTTTGTGCAGTGTCACGAATAACAGCCTGGAGGATTTCACACATGTCCGCCCGAAAGGACGCATCAGTCTCCACCACTGGGGCAGGGTCCCGGGTGGTCTGCTTGCCCCTACGGCGCGCAGGAGCAGGTGTAGTAGTAGGCAGAGTGGGGGTAGGGGCAGAAGGCTGAGATAGAGCCACAGATGGACAGGAGGGAGCTGCAGCTGGCTCCTGTAGTTGGTGAGCAGTGGGAGCCGTCACGGAAGACAGACAATGAGGAGGAGACCGGGCTGCAGCAGCAAAGGATGTCGTGGGAGTCTGGGCAGGAAGGGGCACAGGAGCCACCGAACCATCTGGTGCCTGAGTGACTGCTACCAGAGTGGCTGCTGAGGACAGTGCACCTGGCTGACCCCGCAAAACAGGGTAGTTGGTCATGTCCCTTAGCGGTGGGGGAGGTCGATTTGTTCTTGGTTTCTTTTTGGGTGGATGAGAAGACTTCAGTGCCTTCTGGTAAACAGGGCACCCTCTCCAGGATGCTATGTGGTGGGGATCATGCGTCGTTCCCAAACATCTGGCACAGGTAGGTTTCTCCAAAGCAGGGAGTGTTCAGTTCTCCACTAAATGTGGGCCAGCACACTTAACACACCGCAACGGCAGGGAGCAGTAATTCCCAGTATGTCGTAAACGTTGGCATTTGCGACAGATGGCTGGCCCGTTGCAGCCCTCGTACGATTCAATCCGGACTTTCGTGTACAGAAGATACCGGATTTGGTAAATCCGCTCTATGTCCTCCCTCCGGGAAAGGGAGACGACGTGGGTAGGGCAGGGGATCAATGCCCTGTCTCAGGATTCCTCTTGCTATACTGGTGGACCAAAGGATCTTCGAAATCGAGTCGAAGCAGTTCCTCCTTGAGCTCCTCTGCCGTAATTTGGTGGCAAGTCCTTGATGACGATTTTGGTGCGGCGATTACCCGACGTCTGGTGGGTAAAGTAAGGCATGGCCTTTGATTTTACGAAATCGAGAATGGTAAGATAGTCGTCCCTACTGTCAAGCAGGTATTTCACATGATCTTTTTGGTAAACAGCTCTCAATTGGTCGACAATGAGCCTCTGGAGCTCAGTGTTCAGTTTCGTGTAATTAGTGACATTATATACCACAATGTGGGGTATCCTCTCTTTCTTCAGAGGGCTTGATGGGATCTCTTGAGAAGGAGGGTCGGGAGCATGAGTCATTTCCTCATCCACAGGACCATCCGATGCGGCGTCCCACGGCAGGGGGGAATCGGAACACGATCCGCTGCCACCACAGCCCGCGTGGGCGGAGGAGCGTCTGGAGCGACGGCCAGAGGACTTTCCGACTGGGTCAGGGTGTCCAGAAGACTCGCCACGGTGGCGGGACGGCGTAGGGAGAGGTGCAGGTACAGTCGGGTGGTGATCAGACAGAGCCGATGTGTTCGCCGCCTCACTACGAGAAGGATCAATTACTAGGCGGTCAGGTGAATCGTCGGACGACGACGACGACGACGCGGATGAGCGGACCCTGACACGCGACGGTGGACGGTCTTCATGATGATCGGTTTCAGTACCGGTGGTGTCCACCGGCGATTTGTGGCGGTTGGCGCGATTCAAGCGATCCTTCGCCCGTTGCGAGGTAGGCAGAGCATTATGCGCGACGGGAGGCCGGGACGAGCGGCGTTTCCGACGCGGTTCTCCACGAAGGGCGGCGATGGGTCCTCCGCGAGTTTCTCCATTGTGGGCGCGGGTCCACCTGACATGGCCGGGGGCCCTGCACGAGAGGACTGCGCACACCAAAAACTTCCCAGCTATCCTGGGGTAATAACTGCTAAGAAACCAACGCCGAAATAGTAGATATACAAACGCTAACGATACGACACGGTAACGCACTCGTATAAATGATAACACTTTCAGTGGACGCGGGTCCGCCTGACATGACCAGGGGCCCTGCACGAGAGGACTGCTCAACCAAGGACTTCCCAGCTATCCTGGGGTAATAACTACCAAGAAGCCAACGCCGAGATAGTGGATATTCAAGCGCTGTTAGGCGATACAATAACTACAGCGATACGGCGCGGTAACGCACTCGAATAAATGATAACACTTTCAGGGATCTAACCTGAAGCACACACAATTCATGAAGAAACTCTCATTTATAAATAACTTGAATTATCGCTTTCGACTGCGAGAGAATTGTAAATATTAGCGTTGATTTATTAGCGTTCCGTGATTTTTTACATATTTGTAGTTTTCGTGACTTTACTAATGATTTCTTTTCCTGATAGTAGGTTTGACTTCGGAAGGATGTATTTTCAGATGAGGTGTACTTCCATTCTTAAAAAAAAAAGGAACGACAACGGCTATTGCTGAGAGATATCAGAAAATATTAAGTTGTCTCAATATACGCCCTTGTAAGACACTGAATTGATATTGCAGTAGTTGAGCACTGAGCAAAACGTTTTTATTAAGTATTAATTGTTATCTTAAAAAGTAAAATTTTTATTATCTCTGAAGTGAATATTATGTTCATCTTTCCTCTCCTAGTCATTACGATACAGAGTGCAAGCAAACAGAAGACTCAGGATTTTGAATGCTAGGTAGTACTGAGCGATCCCTGCTTAGTAACACGGTCTTTTGGAATGAACAGGTTATCTTTAGTGGAAAGCTAAAGTTTGTGGAACTTGCCCTACCGACACAGACTGTCACAGTTGTTCAGAATCGTATCCGTCTGACCTGCTCTCCAACGACAGCGTCAAGAAAATTTCAGAGCTACATTACGACGCAGATCTTGACGAACTGTTTGTTTCTTACACTGGCTACTAAGAAGAACTCGACTGCACTCTGGAGACGCCACGCTTTACTACAAAATTAATAGTTTACTCTTTTTTCAGCCAAGGAGACAGTAATTGAGATCCACAGCACCAAATATTTTACTTTTGAAGAAAAAGTGCGTTTCAATTTTCTTATTCGAAAGTAATACCAAAGAACAGATTTATTTAAATCATTTAATACTAGGAAGGAAAGAGGACGTGGTAGGAGTGGGGAACAGTAGACACAATCAATTTTGCGGCGGAAAGTTTCGAGTTTGCCTGTCCGTCTGTTATTTTTGCTCCTATCAGGAATACTTAATAATAGTGACCGAGGGAGGGTCGTTAGAACACCAACACCGATTCTACCAGTTATGCCATCTATTCCGTGGAGCATACAGTCAACTACGTTCTTCACATATGCTATATGCAGCGTTATAATCACTGAACTGTATGAAATAAAATCGTCATAACTTCTGAACGGTTTGCGTTAGGACGTTCAAACTGCGCGGTTGGCCGCGGGTCATGATGGGCCACTTTCATCTCGATGGATTCGCCGCGCGGGATTAGCCGAGCGGTCTGGGGCGCTGCAGTCATGGACTCTGCGGCTGGCCCCGGCGGAGGTTCGACTGCTCCCTCGGGCATGGGTGCGTCTGTTTGTCCTTTGGATAATTTAGATTAAGTAGTGTGTAAGCTTAGGAGGGACTGATCACCTTATCAGTTAAGTGCCATAAGATTTCACACACATTTGAACATTTGGATGAGTTCATCCATAAGCAAAATTGGTGCATTTGAGGGACTGAGAATCCGCATTTCACTATCGACAAGTCTTTCCACCCTCAACGGGTGATTGTGTGGTGTGTAACGTCCAGTCATGGAAAAATCGGTGAGATAATCCTTGCTGACACGCTGAGTAACGAACGGTACATGAAACTTTTGGATGATGATTCCATCCCCATTATTGAAAGTCACCCTGATTTCGACAAGATATGGTTCATGTAAGACGGAGCTCGACGCCATCGAAGCAGGAGAGTGTCTGGTGTCCTCGAGGAGCACTTTGGCGACAGCATTCTAGCTCTGGGGTAACCAGAGGCCACTGGCATAGGCCTCGCTTGGCCGCCATATTTTCCAGATCTGAACACATGCGGCTCCTTTTTGTGGGCCTCCATTAAAAGCAATGTGCACACCAACAGCCCTAAAAACGATTGCTGAGCTGAAAACAGCCATTCAGGAGGTCATCTACAGCATCTGTGTTCCGACTCTTCAGCTGGTCATACAGAATTTAGCTATACGTCTACGCCATATCACCGTCAATGATGGCAACCATATCGATCATATTATAACCTAGATCCGAATATCTATATTGATGTTTTAAAGTGTGTGCACGCCGTGGTTTGTAGCTAACCTAAGTTTCTTTTTGAGAATGTTCAATAGATGTCACCCTGTGACTAATGGTTACTCTAGAGGTGACAAAAGTCGTGCGCTGGGAATATGCACATGTACAGATGGCAGGGCAAATGCCTACACAACGTATATAACGACAGTGCATTGGCAAAGCTGTTGTTTGCACACTGGTGATCCGTGTGGAAAGGTCTCCGACGTGATTGTGGTTGCACAGTGGGAGTTAATAGACTTTGAATACCGAATGAAGGTTTGAGCCATGCGCATGGGATATTCCATTTCGGAAATCTTTAGGGAATTCCAAAGTCCACAGTGTAAAGAGTGTGCTGACAATACCAAAATTCATATATTACCTTTCACCACTGGCATCATAGTGGCTGACAGCCTTCACTTAACGATGGAGAACAGTGGTCTTGGCGTAGAGTTTTCAGTGCCAACAGACAAGCAACACTGCTCAAAATACCCGCAGAAAGCAATGTGTGACGCACGACGAACGTATCCTTTGGTACAGGGCGACGACATTTGGAGCAGCAGCAGACGACCGACGTGAGGCGTTTGCTAACAGTACGACGTCTCCTGCAGCGGCCCTCATCCGCTCGTGACCATGTCGGTTGGGCCCTAGGCGACTGGAAAACCGTGGTCACATGACTTCCGGTTTGAGTTGATAAGAGCTGATGGTAGTGTTTCAGTGTGGCGCTTTCCCCCAAAGCCAGGCACCTAAATTCTCAACAAGGCACTTTGTGAGCTTGTGGTAGCTCCATAATCGCGTGGGCTGTGTTTACATGGAATGGACTGGGTTCTCTAGTCCAACTGAACCTTCACTGTTATGTTCAGCTATCTGAAATACTGTTCATCACCTGTGCTCTGGCGGTCGCTTCGGCCCTTAGTAATCAAAAGGTGTTTGGTACTGGATTCTATATCAACTATCGCTTAAATTTTCAGTAATCTGCATTGACGCCTGCAGACTTTCGGGATAAGAAGTCAGCCACACTCTGACATCGGCCTTGTCAAAAGGGTGGAGGAGGAGGCAGAGAGGTTCAGGGCGCTCTCTACATCTTGGGGTGGGAAACTGTCCCTAAAGGCAATCAGCGATGATCAACGGAATGAGAAAGCAAAAGGCAATGGAAAACACTTCATTAAAGTCACATAACGTGTATCCACAGTACATGTGGCCTATAATTGAAAAAGTGTAATGACGATCTCTCCATTGGCAAAAGATTCTGGAATATTCCCCCATTCTGACCTCCAGGAGGGGACTGCAAAAGGGGAGGTGGCAATGGGAAAAAGATTGAATAACCAATGAAAGGATAATGTTTTACCAGCCAGGATGTCGAACGTCAGAAGCTTGAACGTGGTAGGGAAGCTGGAAAATCAGAAAAGGGAAATGCAAAATCTCATTCTAGATACGACCGGCGTTTGAAAAGTCCGTGCAAAGTCCGAGAGCTGGCACCACCAGCGCGTATCGACGTCATGTTTAGTTAGTAGCATCTTTGGAAAGAACGCACACCAAGTTTCAGCCTTATTGGTCTATTTCTTTGTGTTTGACATTCGTGTGAATCAAGGAGGTCGAGTGATTGTCAAAAAATGGACGAAAAAGAATTTTGAGTGGTGACTGAACATTACTTTATGAAAGGCAAAACGCCTTAGGAGAGTAAAGAGAAGCTTAATAAACATTACGGTTACACTGCACCTTCGATTAGAACAGTTTATAGGTGGTTTCAAAATTTTCGGTGTGGCCATATGGGCACAAGTGCAGCTGAACTTTCTGGACACCCTGTGGAGATTACGACTACAGAAATCATTGATAAAATCCATGATATGGATGACAAAAGAGTTAAGGTGCATGAGATTGCTAGTGCTGTGGGCATCTCGAATGAAAGGGTACATAATATTTTCCATAAATATTTTGACATGAGAAAGCTATCTGCAAGATGGGTTCCGCGATTGCTCACGTTTCACCAAAAACGGAATCGTGTGAAGTGTTGCAAGGATGGCTTGCAGCTGTTCAGGAATAATCCGCAGGACTTTAAGCGTCGTTACGTCAGTATGGATGAAACATGGCTACATTACTATACTCCTGAGACCAAAGAACAATCTAAACAATGGGTTACTAAGGGAGAATCTGCACCAAAAAAGCCGAAGAGCATTCCTTCGGTGGGAAAGGTTATGGCGATTGTCTTTTGGGATTCACAAGGGATAACCCTCATCGACTATGTGGAAAAGGGTTAAACTATTATACGTTCCTATTATTCATCTTTGTCGGGCCGTTTGAAAACCGAGCTGCAAGAAAAACGCCGGCGAATGGACGCAAAAAAGTCCTTTTCCATCACGACAGTGCACCAGCACACACCTCAGCAGTTGTAGTCGCTAAATTAATGGAAATAGGATTCCAACTCGTTTCACATCCCCGCCCCCCACCCCCTCTTCTCCAGACTTGGCTCCCTCGGATTACTATTTCTTCCCCAATTTGAAGAAATGGGTGGCGGGACAAATATTTTATTCAAATGAGGAGGTGATCTGCAGCAACTAATAGCTATTTTGCAGACTTGAACAATTTCTATTATTCGGAAGGGATCAACAAATTAGAACAGCGTTGGGCGAAGTGTATAAGTCTAAAAGGAGACTATGGCGAAAAATAAGAAAGTTTATCCCAAATAAGTAAGTTGTTTTATTTTTGCATGGACTTTTGAAACGCCCCTCGTGTAGTAGGGACCAGTGAAGTGAAATGCAAAGTCGACAAGGATTTTTGGTCAGATGAGAGTAGGGCATTATTAACAGCAGCAAAATGGGGAATAATAAGAGTAGGATTCATTACAAATAGGAAGGTAGGGCGGGGAACGTGTTCTGTAAACAGTTCAGTGATAGAGTTCTATCAGAATTGACAGTAAACCAACAACGACAGTTCACGTATACATGCCGACGTCGTAAACAGAAGACGAAGAGATAGAGAAAGTGTATGAGGATATTCAAAGGGTAATACAATACGTAAAGGGAGATGAAAACCTAGAACCATACGGGATTGGAATGCAGTTGTAGGGAAGGAGTAGAAGAAAAGGTTATGGGAGAACATGGGCTTGGGGCAAAGAATGAGAGAGCAGAAAGACTGAGTTCTGTAATAAATCAGCTAGTAATAGCGAATACCCTGTACAAGAATCACAAGAGGAGGATGTATACTCGGAAAACGCCGTGAGATAGGGGAAGATTTCAGTTAGATTGCGTCATGGTCAGAGATTCGAGAATAAGATTCTGGATTGTTAGATGTACCCAGGAGCTGATACAGACTCAGATCACAATGAAGTAGTGATAAAGAGTAGACTGAAGTTTAGGAGATCTGTCAGGAAGAATCAATACACAAAGAAGTGGGATATGTAAGTGCTAAGGAATGATGAGATATGCTTGAAGTTCTCTAAGGCTATAGATACAGCAATAAGGAGTAACTCGGTAGGCAATACAGTTGAAGAAGAACGGACAACTCTAAAAACGGCACTCACAGAAGTTGGAAACATAAACGTAGGTACAAAGAATGGGTAACAGAAGAAATACTTCAGTTGATCGGTGAAACAAAGAAGTACAAAATGTTCAGGGAAATTCAAAAATAAAAAATACAAGTCACTGTGGAATGAAATAAATAGGAAGATCAGGGAAGATAAAACGGAAAGACTGCATGAAATATGTGAAGAAATCGAAAAAGGAATGATTGTCGGAAGGACTGACTTAGCATATAGGAAAGTCAAAACAACCTTTGGTGAAATTAAAAGCAAGGGTGGTAACATTAAGACTGCAAAGGAAATTCTAGTGTTAAATGTAGAGGAGAGTGTGGGTAAATGGAAAGAGTACAGTGAAGGCCTGTAAGAGGGGGAGGATTTGTCTGATGTAACAGAAGGAGGAACATGAGTCTATTTAGAAGAGATAGGGGATCCAGTATTACAATTAGAATTTAAGAGAGGTTTGGAGAACCTAAGATCCAATAACGCAGAAGAGATACACAACATTCCATCAGAGATTCTAAAATCACTTGGGGAAGTGTCAACAAAATGACTATTAATGTAGGTGTGTAGAATGTATGAGTCTGGCGACATACCATTTCAAATTTGGAAAAATATCATCGACAAAACTCCAAAGACTGGAGGAGCTGGCAAGGGCAAGAATTATCGCACAGTCAGCTTAACAGCTCATGCATCCAACTTGCTGACAAGAATAATGTGCTGAAGAATAGAAAACGAAATTGAAGATGTTTTAAATGACGACCAGTTTGGCTATAGGAATGGTGAAGGAGGCAGATAGACAGTTCAGATTTGCGGTTGATAATTGGAGCAAGACTAAAGGAAAATCTAGACATGTTCATAAAATTTGTCGACCTGGAAAAAGCGTTCGACAATGTAAAATGGGGCAACATGTTCGAGATTCTCTAGAATATAGTGGTATGCTATGGTTAGACACGGGTAAGATACAACACGTACAAGAGTCGAGAGGGAATAATAAGAGATGAGAACCAAAAACGAAGTGCTCGATTTAAAAAAGGGCGCAAGGCAGAGATGTAGTCTTTCGCCCCTATATTTCAATCTGTACATCGAAGAAGCAATGACAGAAGCAAAAGAATATTCAGGAGTGGAATTAAAAATCTACTTGAAAGGGTATGGATGATACTATTCCGGGATGACATAACTATCCTGAGTGAAAGTGAAGAAAAATTAGATGATCTGCTGAATGGAATGTATTAGTACAGAATACTGATTGAGAGTAAATACAAGAAAGGCGAAAGTAATGAAATGTAGCAAAAATTGGGAGAGCAAGAAACTTAACATGAGGACTGATGATTACAAAGTAGACGAAGTTATGAATTCTACTACCTAGGCAGAAAAATAACCAATGATGGATGGAGCAGTTAGGACATCAAAAGCACACTAGAACTGAAAAAAGAGCTTTCTCGTCAGCAGAGGTCTACTAGTATCAAACATAAGTCTTAATTTGAAAAAGAAATTTCTGGGAATGTATGTTGGGTGCGCAGCATTGTATGGTAGTCAAACATGGACTGTGAGAAAACCGGAACAGAAGAGAATCAGAGTATCTGAGATGTGATGCTAAACACGAATATTGAAAATTTGTTGTACTAATAAGGTAAGTAATGAGGAGGTTCAGCGCAGAAGAGGAAAGGAATATGAGGAAAACACTGACAATGTGAATGGACAGGATGATTTTTTAAGATATCAGATGTTAAGATATCAGGGAATGAATTAACATGGTACTAGGGGCAGCTGTAGGATGGCAAAAACAAGAGGAATTCGTGGTCGGGCGCATCAAACCAGTCAGGAGACTGATGACTCAGAAACAATCTGAAGACAATTTGCAGTTGTTCATGACTTCCTGTCCCCAAACAAGTACAAAATTTTTATGGATGACAATGCGCTAATAGGTCAAACCTTTTCACGACTGATTTGAAGAACATTTTGCACATTCCAAGAGAATTATTTGGCCTTCCAGATCTTCCCACATGAGTGCCTTATAACCTTCATTGGATGCAATCGAGAGCTCAGTTGGTGCACAAAATCCTGCACCGGTAACACTTTCCCATTTATGGACGGCTATAAAGGCAACATGCCTCAATATTGCAGCAGGAGACTTCCAAAGATTTTGTTGAGTTCCTGCCACGTCGAGTTGCAGAACCATGCCGTCGAAAGAAGGTCTGACACGATATTAGAAAGTATGTCATGAGTTTCGTCATAGCTACAAAACAGAGAGATTGCTTATAGCTATGTTTCACACGCTGCCCCAAATTATCCCAGACATTGGCGGATTACTATCGATCGATTTAGCGGGCCAGTCGATGAACAATTGGGAGTCCGAGTGCGCATCAAACAAGAAACCTGTCGAAGCAGCCCAGCGAACACGGTTGTCGCCTTGGAAACCGGGAGTGCCCACAACATACTCGTCACGAATTTTCAAGAGAATGAGCAAACCTAGCACAACATCGTGGTTTATGCCAACTGTAACCTGAATGAACAGGCTACACTAGTAGTACTAAAAATACCGCCGAAACATCACAAAACCAGCTCGTGCCTGTACTACTTTCTCCACACTTTGCGAGATGGACGGCTCATTGCGCCATCGCTGCACTGGGCGCCTCACATCGTTTGATGAGAGACGAGACCTTGACACGGCGGCCCACCCCAAACGCCTCCAGCCTGTTACTCTCCACTCTCCAAGGCTTTTTTAGCGCGCTGAAGACCCACAGGTTTACGCCAACCTGTGAGGAATGGCCTTTCACGAGGTACCCGAAATATTAGCTCAGAAACTTATTGCTCGGAATTCTCCGGCAAGGGAAATTCCTGTCGGGTTTGAAACTGACCGTCATTTGTAAGCTGTGGTTCTCGTTTTCGGTCCCTGCAGTGATAATCACTTAAAAACCACTTGTCTTACGTCACCTTATAAGCTTGCCAGTCGTATAGCATTCCTTGTAGACACGTTGGACAGGCCACGTTGATACACCCAGAAATCAGGCAACTTCAGTCAAGATATGGTCAGAGATACGTCCAGACACGATAGCACCTTTTTGCCAATTTATCTTGAGCCCACGTCGACCTATCTCACACTAAGATGATTCCATACAAACTGCTGACGTTTACACACCATTTCACTACCATTACCGACGTCTAAACTGAAGTGACAGAAGGCCGCTTGGTATCAGTTTTACACAATCTACGAGTTCCTAAGTGTATCAGCAAGGAAGACCATAACATCCACGGACTCATTATGTTACAGCCTCAGTCTGTTGTTATACTGCATCGTAGGGTCGTCACTGAAATCCTTCTGATCGTTACACTCTCTTTGCAGATGACACATCTCTTTCAGTTGAAAAAACACCTGACAGTGACATTGCCACATCTTCCAACATTGTGTTCAATGATCTCTATAAATGGTTCACCTGCAATGGCCTGACTTTAATTTAAATTTAGAAAAGTACATTCACTTCTGTGGGTCTCAGAAAGTGCAGGGGGACACACGTCTGTGCGGTAATGATCAGGATACACGTCAGGTATATTCTTCTACATTTTTAGGCCTCCTCATCGACGGTAAATTAAATTGGTTGTGCCCATCTCTGGACTTAAGAAAAACAGTTCAGCAACTTATGCTCTACATATTATAGTAGCGACTGCAAATACTGACGCTGTTAAGGCTGATTATTTTGGCTATTTCCATTCATTGTTGTCGTATGGCATAACGTTTTGGTGAAATAAACCAATGCCAAATAAAGTCAGAAAAGAGTAATCCGAATTCTAAGTGGTGTGAGCGGAAATCATTCATGCAGAAATCTTCTTAAAACACACAAAATATTAACAGTTGCCTCACAATATATTGTATTCCTTATGTCCTTTTTAGTTACGAACCTACCCATGCACATAACTAACAGTGACTACCATAACTATGACACAAGATCATAACACGACTCATATGTGGATGGAGAAAACTTGAGCCTAGTATAAAAAGATGTTTAATGCACTTCCCCTCTCCGGGAGGGGACCTGCCAAGGGGGAGGTTACCATGAGAAAAAGACTGAATAATTAACGAAAGGATAACGTTCTACGAGTCGGGGCGTGGAATGTCAGAAGCTTGAACGTGGTAGGGAAACTATAATATCTGAAAAGGGAAATGCAAAGGCTCAATCTAGATATAGTAGGGGTCACTGAAGTGAAGTGGAAGGAAGACAAGGATTTCTGGTCAGATGAGTATCGGGTAATATCAACAGCAGCAGAAAATGGTGTAACAGGTGTAGGATTCGTTATGAATAGGAAGGTAGGGCAGAGGGTGTGTTACTGTGAACAGTTCAGTGACCGGGTTGTTCTAATCAGAATCGACAGCAGACCAACACCAACAACGATAGTTCAGGTATACGTGCCGACGTCGCAAGCTGAAGGTGGACAGATAGAGAAAGTGCATGAGAATATTGAAACGGTAATGCAGTATGTAAAGGGGGACGAAAATCTAATAGTCATGGGCGACTGGAATGCAGTTGTAGGGGAAGGAGTACAAGAAAAGGTTACAGGAGAATATGGGCTTGGGACGAGGAATGAAAGAGGAGAAAGACTGATTGAGTTCTGTAACAAGTTTCAGCTAGTAATAGCGAATACCCTGTTCAAGAATCACAAGAGGAGGAGGTATACTTGGAAAAGGCCGGGAGATACGGGAAGATTTCAATTAGATTACATCATGGTCAGACAGAATTCCGAAATCAGATACTGGATTGTAAGGCGTACCCAGGAGCAGATATAGACACAGATCACAATATAGTAGTGATGAAGAGTAGGCTGAAGTTCAAGACATTAGTCAGGAAGAATCAATACGCAAAGAAGTGTGATACAGAAGAACTAAGGAATGACGAGATATGTTTGAAGTTCTCTAACGCTATAGATACATCAATAAGGAATAGCGCAGTAGGCAGTACAGATGAAGAGGAATGGACATCTCTAAAAAGGGCCATCACAGAAGTTGGGAAGGAAAACATAGGTACAAAGAAGGTAGCTGCGAAGAAACCATAGGTAACAGAAGAAATACTTCAGTTGATTGATAAAAGGAGGAAGTACAAACATGTTCCGGGAAAATCAGGAATACAGAAATACAAGTCGCTGAGGAATAAAATAAATAGAAAGTGCAGGGAAGCTAAGACAAAATGGCTGCAGGAAAAATGTGAAGGCATCGAAAAAGATATGATTGTCGGATGGACAGACTCAGAATACAGGAAAGTCAAAACAACCTTTGGTGACATTAAAAGCAACGGTGGCAACATTAAGAGTGCAACGGGAATTCCACTGTTAAATGCAGAGGAGAGAGCAGATAGGTGGAAAGAATACATTGAAAGCCTCTATGAGGGTGAAGATTTATCTGAAACAGGAGTCGATTTAGAAGAGATAGGGAATCCAGTATTAGAATCGGAATTTAAAAGAGCTTTCGAGGACTTACGGTCAAATAAGGCAGAAGGGATAGATAACATTCCATCAGAATTTCTGAAATCACTGGGAGAAGTGGCAACAAAACGACTATTCACGTTGGTGTGTAGAATATATGAGTCTAGCGATATACCATCTGACTTTCGGAAAAGCATCATCCGCACAATTCCGAAGACGGCAAGAGCTGACAAGTGCGAGAATTATCGCATAATCAGCTTAACAGCTCATGCATCGAAGCTGCTTACAAGAATAATATATAGAAGAATGGAAAAGAAAATTGAGAATGCGCTAGGTGACGATCAGTTTGGCTTTAGGAAAAGTAAAGGGACGAGAGAGGCAATTCTGACGTTATGGCTAATAATGGAAGCAGGGCTAAAGAAAAATCAAGACACTTTCATAGGATTTGTCGACCTGGAAAAAGCGTTCGACAATATAAAATGGTGCAAGCTGTTCGAGATTCTGGAAAAAGTAGGGGTAGGCTATAGGGAGAGACGGGTCATATACAATATGTACAACAACCAAGAGGGAATAATAAGAGTGTACCATCAAGAACGAAGTGCTCGTATTAAGAAGGGTGTAAGACAAGGCTGTAGCCTTTCACCCCTACTCTTCAATCTGTACATCGAGGAAGCAATGATGGAAATACAAGAAAGCTTCAGGAGTGGAATTAAAATACAAGGTGAAAGGATATCAATGATACGATTCGCTGATGACATTGCTATCCTGAGTGAAAGTGAAGAAGAATTAAATGATCTGCTGGACGGAATGAACAGTCTAATGAGTACACAGTATGGTTTGAGAGTAAAGCGGAGAAAGACGAAGGTAATGAGAAGTAGTAGAAATGAGAACAGCGAGAAACTTAACATCAGGATTGATGGTCACGAAGTCAAAGAATTCTGCTACCTAGGCAGCAAAGTAACCAATGACGGACGGAGCAAGGAGGACATTAAAAGCAGACTCGCAATGGCAAAAAAGGCATTTCTGGCCAAGAGAAGTCTACTAATATCAACTACCGGCCTTAATTTGAGGACGAAATTTCTGAGGATGTACGTCTGGAGTACAGCATTATATGGTAGTGAAACATGGACTGTGGGAAAACCGGAACAGAAGTGATTCGAAGCACTTTAGATGTGGTGCTATAGGCGAATGTTGAAAATTAGGTGGACTGATAAGGTAAGGAATGAGGAGGTTCTACGCAGAATCGGGGAGGAAAGGAATATGTGGAAAACACTGATAAGGAGAAGGGACAGGATGATAGGACATCTGTTAAGACATGAGGGAATGACTTCCATGGTACTAGAGGGAGCTGTAGAGGGCAAAAACTGTAGAGGAAGACAGAGATTGGAATACGTCAGGCAAATAATTGAGGACGTAGGTTGCAAGTACTACTCTGAGATGAAGAGGTTCGCACAGGAAAGGAATTTGTGGCGAGCCGCATCAAACCAGTCAGTAGACTGATGACCGAAAAAAAAAAAGAACATAAAACACCTTACTAATGTAATACCACAACTTCAAAGTAAATTGAAAGAATATCTTTTGGAATACTCTTTTTATTCTCTTGATGAGCTCTATGACATAAACGCTTCTATATTGTACATCAGATAAGGCACATTGTCTTGTAATATTCGCTGTTGCAACTTTTTAACTCAACATGATGACCTATCTCAGAATAACGATGTACTTCACTTCTAGAAAGGTTATAACTTAATATGGAATAATTGTAATTCATTATCGTATTGTGTTCTACCTCTGTTTTACTTTAGAAAGTCCCTAAGCTTGTAATTGTTATCACATTTTGTTCCTTTACGCATACTGCAATTTGTATCTGTTAGCATTTATAATTAGTCTAGTGTTCTGATGTATAATTATGACTTGTTCCACATCCATACAATTCTCTTGTATACTGGATCTACGGAACACTAATAAAAAAATAAGTAAATAAATAACATAAAATTGTTGTAGTCTTCAGCCCAAAGACTACATTATTCTAGACAAGCCTTATCACCTCTGTACAACTGCTACAACCTACATCCCTTTCAACCTGCTTCCTGTATTCAACGCTTGGCCCCGCTACAATTTCACTACCCCTCTCCCCCTCTTCAGCTCAACACTTCTTTGTGTTACGTAATCTTCATCAATGTTAAGTAGTAATGTGTTTCAAAAGCTTCTGTTCTCTTCTTGCCTCAACTGCTCATCATCCACGATACATTTCCATACGAGCCTACACTCCAGACAAATACACTACCGGCCATTAAAGTTGCTACACTACGAAGATGACGTGCTACAGACGCGACATTTAACCGACAGGAAGAAGATGCTGTGATATGCAAATGATTAGCTTTTCAGAGCATTCACACAAGGTTGGCGCCGCAGGCGACACCTACAACGTGCTGACATGAGGAAAGTTTCCAACCGATTTCTCATACACAAACAGCAGTTGACCGGCGTTGCCTGGTGAAACGTTGTTGTGATGCCTCGTGCAACGATGAGAAATGCGTTCCATCACGTTTCCGTCTTTGATAAAGGTCGGATTGTAGCCTATCGCGATTGCAGTTTACCGTATCGCGACATTGCTGCTCGCCTTGGTCGAGATCCAATGACTGTTAGCCGAATATGGAATCAGTGGGTTCAGGAGGGTAATACGGAACGCCGTGCTGGACCCCAACGGCCTCATATCACTAGCAGTCGAGATGACAGGCATCTTATCTGCATGGCTGTAACGGATCGTGCAGCCACGTCTCGATTCCGGAGTCAACAGATGGGGACGTTTGCAAGACAACAACCATCTGCCCGAACAGTTCGACGACGTTTGCAGCAGCACGGACTATCAGCTTGGAGACCGTGGCTGCGGTTAATCTTCACGCTGCATCACAGACAGGAGCGCCTGCGATGGTGTACTCAACAACGAACCTGGGTGCACGAATGGCAAAACGTCATTTTTTTCGGATGAATCCAGGTTCTGTTTACAGCATCATGATGGTCACATCCGTGTTTGGCGACATCACGGTGAACGTACATTGCAAGCGTGTATTCGTCATCACCATACTGGCGTATCACCTGACAGGATGTTATGGGGTGCCATTGGTTACACGTCTCGGTCACCTCTTGTTCGCATTGACGGCACTATGAACAGTGGACGCTACATTTCAGATGTGTTACGACCCGAGGCTCTAGCCTTCATTCGATCCCTGCGAAGCATTACATTTCACCAGTATAATGCACGACCACAAGTTGTAGGTCCTGTACGGGCCTTTCTGGATACAGAAAATGTTCGACTGCTACCCTGGCCAGCACATTCTCCAGATCTCTCACCAACTGAAAACGTCTAGTCAATGGTGGCCGAGCAACTGGCTCGTCACAATACGCCAGTCACTACTCTTGATGAACTGTGGTATCGTGTTGAAGCTGCATGGGCAGCTGTACCTGTACATGCCGTCCAAGCTCTGTTTGACTCAATGCCCAGGCGTATCGAGGCCGTTATTACGTCCAGAGGTGGTTGTTCTGGGTACTGATTTCTCAGGATCTATGCACCCAAATTGCGTGAAAATGTAATCTGATGTCAGTTCTAGTATAAAATATTTGTCCAATGAATACCCGTTTATCATCTGCATTTCTTCTTGGTGTAGCAATTTTAATGGCCAGTAGTGTATTTTCATAAATCATTTTCTAGGACTTAAACTTATATTAGAATAATTCCTGTTTTTCAAAAATGCTTCTTTTGCTATTCCCATTCTGTATTTATATCTTCTTTACTTCAGCCACCATCAGTTACTCTTAAGCTCCTTTAGAGTTTCATTTCCTAATATACTTTCCTGAGGATCGCTTGATTTAGTTGATCGCATTCCAATACCCTTGTTTTTTTCTTTTATTGACACCTTGTAACATCTCCTCTAAACTGTTCGATTCCATTTAGTTAATTGCCTGGTTCTTTTGCATCATTGACATAATTACAATGTCACTGGAAAACCTCAAAATATTTATTTCTTCTTCTTGAACGTTAATTTCCTTAATTAATTGCTTTTTTGTTTTTTTTCAACGCTTTATCGCCCACCAGATGAAATAACTTCGCGAGTATTCTCAACACTATCTCTCTCCCTTCTCACTATGTATTCCTTTCCGTGTCCATCGACCCTATTAACTGCAGTCAGGTTCGTGTACATGATGGAAATAAATTTGCGCTAGGCGCTTCTTAATGCTACAACCTTCAAGACTCAGAGATTGTAGTTGAGTTAACAAAGTCGAAAGCTTTCGTTGAATCTGCAAGTATCGTACGGTTCGCGATTTTCTAATCTACGTTCGACCCTTTCAGAGCAGGAGAGTGTTTGATGTTTTGGAGGTGCATTTTGGGGGTCGCATCTGGCTCTGGGGTACCCAGAGGGCACTGGCATTGGCCGCCATATTCTCCAGATCTGCACGCACGCGACTCCTTTCTTGGGGCTACATTAAAGACAAGGTGTTCAGCAATAGCACCAAAACCACTGCTGGGCTGGAAAGAGCCATGCACGAGGTCATCGACAACATCGACTTTCCTACACTTCAGCGGATCATGCAGAATTTCGATATTCGTCTGCGCCATATCGTCGCCAACGATGGGAGGCATATAGAACATGTGATAGCCTAAATCCCAATATCTGTAGTGACTCTGTTGCATAAAGGGTGTACACGCCGTGGTTTGTAAATAATTTACGTATTTTTCATGTAGTTCAACTATTGTCACGCTGTGCCTTTTAAAAAAGTATAGGCGATTCGTTTATTCAGTTGTATACAGGGTGAGTCACTAACTATTGCCACCTAGAATAACTCCGAAAGTATGATAGTAGCTGAAACGTTTATGGGACAAAAGTTGCATGGGACAACGGAGGCCTACTATGACTTTGGTTTTTTGTTGCTAGGTGGGGTCACTTCAGAGATATCAAAGTCAACTTTGTTCTTTTTTAATGGGATACTATAGTTTGGTACTTATTTTCTTATAGCAGCTATCGAGACGAATCCAGTGATGTGTAACAGTAAGGTCTTTGATGGTCAACGGAGATCAAAAGAGTGGCATGAACGTCCATTTACAGAAGGTGTTCGAAGTCATGACCATTGGCATCAACGCAGTGCTGCAATCTTCTTATCATGAATTGAGTAGTATTCCTTATCACAATAGCACTCATCGAAAAATATGCTCTGACATTTAGACGAGCCAACGATGGAAAAACTTTTTTGCTGAAAATACCTTACTCTTAAGGTTATTAGGGTGGGAAATCCAAATATGATACTTAAAAAACTGTATCACCCACCATTTCTTCATATTTTACAGTTAAATTTATTAACTCAAGCGACTTTTTAAAGAATTTTACAGCTTTTATATAGTTAAAATAATTTAAAAAGGTGTAATAAATGTAGATGACCTTGGTAGCACTGCTCAAAACATTTGCTGGCAAAAAAAGGTAGATTTTATTTTTGTACTAGCAGATGGTGTTTTGTTTAGTTTCAGCCTAATCTCGCTTTCCTGTTTCCTGTACATGTGCTCAGTACAATGTCTGGCTGCAAAAACTCTGCTGACAGTTTTTGTTACATTTGTGGTGAATTTGTGATTAAAAACCTTCAATGAAACATTACAAATTTTGTGAAAGAGGTTTATCTATCATACTTTTGATCTAAACTTGGTGATCAAGATAAATCTTGGGCACTGCGCAAGGTATGTTATGTGTGTCTTGAGGATCTGAGATTATGTTCCTAAAAGGAGAAAAAAGCTTTTAGATTTGCTGTTCCTATGATATGGAGATAGCCAAGAAACCATTCTGATGGTTGCTACTTTTACAGTGTTGATATTACTGGTAATAATTCGAAACACAAGAAGGTAATAAGCCACCCTAACCTTCCGTCTGCCATCCGACCAGTAAGGTGTGGTGTAGATTTGCCAGTTCTTCAACCACGAGATGATTTAAATTCTGTTCCAACAGAAGTATTTTCTGATGTAGAATGTGACTTAGATGAACCAGATGATGATGAACTCCGTTGTAATACAGAAAGTCTACAGCCCAAATAGTTTACTCAGACCGAGCTTAACGATTTGGTTAGCGATCTGGGCTTAACGAAATAAAAAGGTGAATTGCTTTGCTCTAGATTAAAAGAAAAGAACTTATTGGCAGTTGGAACCAGCATACTCATGTATAGAAAGAGAGAGCAGCAATTTTCCAAGTTTTTTCAACAAGAAGGTGATTTAGTGTACTGCTCAGACATTCCCAGTCTGATGAATGAGTTTGGTATTGAATACAAAAAGGAAGGCTGGAGACTGTTTATTGATTCACCCAAAACTAGTGTAGGGGCTATTTTATTATACAATGGTAACGTGTATGCATCTATACCTGTTGGAGATTCTGTACATACGAAAGAAAGCTATGAAAACCTAGAAATAGTGCCAAAGTAACATGCATGCTCCTTGGTCCGGAAGGTGGCTTTACCGTATTTCGGTGTTTCTTGTGTGAATGGAACAGTAGGTGTAGGGATCAACATGGTGCAGAAAGAACTGGCCTGTGAGGACGTCTTAAAAAACCTGGTGAGAAGAAGATTCTACGCAAAAACCTTGTAGATCCAAGAAACATGTATATATAAAGCTAGGCCTAATGAAACAGTTTGTAAAGGGGTTGCCTCAAAATGGAGCATGTTTTAAGTATCTCTGTCAAAAGTTTCCACATCTTTCAGAATCTAAAGTAAAATAAGGCGTCTTTGTCGGACCTGACATTAGAAAATTGATGTTTAATGATAGCTTTGAATCCACAATGACCTTAAATAAGAATGAAGCATGGGTATCATTCAAGCAAGTCGTTACAAAGTTCTTAGGACATGGAAAAGACCAAGAATGTGTTTCTATTACAGGTACAATGTTAAAGAAGCTTAAAACTTTAGGATGTTTAGTGAGCCAGAAAGTCCACATTTTGAACAGTCACCTTGGTTACTTCCCGGACAATATGGGAGATGTTAGTGAGAAGCAAGGAAAGCGGTTTCATCATGACATTAAAGTGATGGAAAGACGCTACCTAGGCCGCTGTAACACCAACATGATGGGGGACTACTGCTGGTCACTTCACCGAGAAGTACAGCAAGCGACTCAAGAAGCTTCAAAGAAAAAAGAGAAAGAAAATACAAACTAATTCCAGCTGACAAGTGAAACCTCTATTAACAAACATCATTGTTTTAAGTAGCTTACTGTAAATTCAAACCAGGCTTATGATGTAAGAAAGCGTTTCATTAATCTGCACGTTTACCATATAACATACGATTTTTATACTATATAATAAAAAGCATATTGGTCGAAACATGTGGGTGATACAAAAAACCTAAGGCTACATTTGGATTCAGCTCATAAAAATCTATAAAGATCGATACCAAAGTAAAAAACGTAAAAAAATTTTTTTCGTTGGCCTTTGTTATCTCTCACATATCTCCAAGTGCAGTTGGAACGTCTTTATAAACAACGTCTTTTACTAATCTCCACAAGAAAGCATCCAGAGTCATCAAGTCTGGCGAACGAGCCGGGTATGACACATGTCCTTCACATCCAATGTAACGATTTAGGAATTGTCTCTGCAACTCATTTCTAGCCATCAGCGAAATATGTGCCAGATGCACATGGTGTTTGTACCACATTCTGTTCCTTGTTCGTAAAGGTATTTCTCCCAATAACAGACGTTATGTTTCTTGCAGGATTGTGGTGGACTTCCCACCATTGAGATTACCTTCGATGAAATAGGGGCCCATAATTCTGTCCTCCCGGATCCCACACCATACCTTCACCGACCACAGTTTATGGTGTGCAACTTGCCGCAGCCAACATGAATTTTCAGTTGCCCAATAATGCATCTTATGCAAATTAACATTCCCATAGTTTGTGAATGTAGCCTCGTCAGTAAATAAAATCAAATTAATAAATCTCTCATCCCCCTGAATCTGAAGTTGAGCCCATCGGTAGAATTCAATGCGACGCGTACAATTTGTACCACTTAATTCTTGGTGCAGACTGATATGGTAAGGTTGATGTTTATGGCGACGCACGAACAACACTACCCTGGCTCATGCCAGATTCCCTTGCGAATTGAGGCGAACTAACACAAGGATTTAGAACCACAGTGGCAAGAGTACCACTTTCCTCGTTAGTAACTTTCCTTCGCCGGATATGTTTCTGATGCGTTATCGATCCATTTGTGCCGGCCGCCGGTGGCCGAGCGGTTCTAGGCGGTTCAGTCTGGAACCGCGCGACCGCTACGGTCGCAGGCTCGAATCCTGCCTCGGGCGTGGATGTGTGAGATGTCCTTAGGTTAGTTAGGTTTAAGTAGTTCTAAGTTCTAGGGGACTGATGACCTCAGATGTTAAGTCCCATAGTGCTCAGAGCCCTTTGAACCGTTTGAACTGCTTGTGTAAGGGCCAGAGGGGAACCAACGCGTTTGTGACGTTTTTTCTTTTGAATACAGCATCCAATTTTCTTGCAAGTGTAATCATTTGTTTGTCTGTATATGTACATCATCGTGGCGTGTCGTTTGTTTTGGCTGAGCGTGTATTTAACAAACATAATTTGGCAATGCGTAGAAGATGTAGCATGCGCAAATAAGGAATATGAATACAACATGTACAATGTACCGAGTCAGTTGTTATCTAAAAGGACAGAACATCATGCACATCGTAACAGAGACGAAAGTGAATGCGTTAACTTAAATAAAACTATTCAGAAATATTTTAGAAAGGATGAGAGACCATGTAATGGTTGTAATGCCACATGGCGTACACAAAGACATGCGTCTCGTGAAGAAAAAAAATTTCAACATAAATCGCTAAGAAATGTATACAGGAGAAAATGTGTGCAAATTGTATATCGTGTAGAAGGCAAATACTACGACAACAGTGTTTTTGCTCTACATTACAAGAAAGGAGACAATCAAATATGAGATTTCTATCCATACTATACAAGTTATTCACTAAGACTACGTCCGCCCCCGGTAGGTGAGTGGTCAGCGCAACAGACTGTGAATACTAAGGGACGTCCGCCTTTACCAGCGGAGCAGCTCGGACTTGTTTACGTCCCGGCTGCGAACGTTCGCGGAAGAAGCGGTGTTTACACCGTCGTCACTCGCTTGTGTTACTGTTTGAATCGAACGCAATGGCACACAATTTCCGAAAAACCACGATACAGTTCACGTTCTGTAACGAGTATGCAAGACCGAAGGCTTTCGAAATCGAACGTTTCTTGAGGGACGAAGTGCATCTTAATTACACGGAGATTATTGGAATTCATTTATCAGTCGTGAGCAGCACTCTTTACGTAAAGATGATTGACGACGCAGCATGTGATAGGATCATTGAAGCCGCCAAACGAGGATTCCAGTTCCGACACTCCGATGGTCATATTGGCGAAGTTTTAGTCGCTCATTCGGGCCTGGGAGTGCGTACGATTCGAGTCTTCGAACTGCCTTTCGAGGTAGCCGAATCATTGGTCACTGAATCACTCCATCCATATGGCAGAGTTATTAGTCATACGGCCGAACGTTGGGCAAGTTTTAGCACGTATCCAGTGCTCAATGGTGTCCGACAGGCGCGAATTGCCCTTACGAAACATGTGTCATCGTACATAAATATCGGCGGCTGTAGAGCTATTATCATATGTGATGGACAGCCCCGGACATGCTCCGGGTGTGGTGGTGAAGGACATCTGCGATCTGCGTGTATGCAGAGGAGACTCGTGCAACTCCCCAGCGGAGACTTCCAGAATGCGACCACACCAACGTCACTGCCGATGACTTACGTGACGGCACTTCGCGGGGAGATGACGCCGATGTCGGAACATCCTATCGAACCGGCGCCGCAGTTGATTGAGGAGTCTTCGGACCCCACTGAAGAAGGAATGGCTCCGACCAACCTCCAGCCTCAGACACTACAGGCGGTGCAGAAAGAGGATGACAGCATCCCAGTAGGCATGTAAGCTGAAGTGGAACGGCCCCAGGGCGCTGTGGCGGTGGCGAGACAGCAGGAGATACAAGATTCGCCAACACCAGAGGCCGAGGTTAGGGCCCGCAAACAACGCTCGCCAAAGCGCCGCAAGAAGCGCCGACTAAACTCTGCGGAGACGCTCCCTTCTCTTCTTGGGAGCCCAGATGAGTCTATGGACCTGTCTGACTTGGAACCACAAGCTTCGGATGTCGCAGACCGTATGACTTCGGACGGTGAAAAGATGTCATGTCGTTCAGACGACGCATCCGCTCAGGGGCCTGATACCCCTTCTGCGGCGGAGTCTAATGCTGCGAAAGAACAACAGATGTCACACATCAATGCCGCACTGGAAAATATGGAGCACCCCAATAATATCAGCTGGTATGAGCAGGACGACGAAATCGCCGATGCGGACCATTCTACTGGTGGGGACTTGCATCCGTCCGCATCTCAAGACACCTAATGCCGCAGGGACACGTCCGTCGGGCGACCCCCTGCGGATGTGCAAAGGGACTATCGATACGGTGAAACTATGCCATTATAGCATCGTGTGGAGATGACAGCTACTCGACCCCAGGCATACAGAATAGGGACAGTGAAAGTAAATACCATTAGATCGCCTGTGAAACAGCGGTTGTTTAGGGACATGATATACGCGTCGGATGTGGATATACTGATGGTGCAGGAAATTTACATTCCTGAGTTCCAGGAAGTACATGGATACATCTCCTACACCTCGCCGCACTCGAACAACGACAGTGGAACGGCGATATTGGTCCGGGACGGGATTCCGGTTCGCGACCTGGCTTATCTACCTTCGGCTCGAGGACTGGCGATAACTGTTAATGGAATTCGCATTCTCAATGTTTATGCCCCTTCCGGCACAGACAACAGACGGGCACGTGCGAGATATTATTTGGAAGAGATTGTGCCCTTATTTACCGGCAGATTCGATCATTTCATTATAAGTGGTGACTTCAATTGTGTTTTAGCCCAAAAAGACCAGACTCCACATTACAATACCTGTCGTGAATTGCGTGTGCTATGCCGGGATCTGGAGTCAAGCGACACCTAGGACTTGATGCATACGAACCGTGAGGGATATACTTTTTTTACCAGTCACTCGGCGAGCAGACTCGATCGAATATATGTTTCGGTTGGCCTGCAGAATAAGGTGGTCGACGCGGAACGATGGCCTGCGGCATTTACTGATCATCTGGCTTACATTTGTACCATATCACTCCCTAGGCGAAGTGTGTGGAGAAGCCGCGGGACATGGAAGCTCAATTCGTCACTTTTGGCGGACCCCGAATGTCGTCAGAGAGTCGAGGCGGTATGGACCACATGTCAACGCCGTCTACCAACATATACCTCCGTGCTTCAATGGTGGTTAGAGTGTACTAAGCCGGCAATAAGACGAGCTCTAATACGGTATGGTCGGGATAAGACGAGATGGCAAAGAGACACTCTTGATTACTATTACACCATACTTCGTGAGCTGTCATTCCAGGTGCCGTCTGCAGAACATCACGCGGAGGTTCATCGTGTCAAGGCACAAATCCTATCGATCACGCGACGACGATTGGGTGGCATCCCAATACGGGCAAGATGTCTCGACATCATCACTGGGGAACGTACCTCGATGCACCATGTGTCGTGGGAACACAAACGTTACCGCCGGGCATTGGTAACAGTGCTCCACGGTTTAGATGGCCATCAATTGACAACACAACAGGACATTGCAAAAGAATTTTTAGAGCATTTCCGCCATCTCTATGCCGGTACACCGACGGACCGTCAGGTAGGGGAAGAGATACTGCAACATCTGCAAACGACACTGACAGAGACGGATAAGGCAGCGCTTATGGAGCCACTCACAGAAGACGATATAAAGGTGGCACTCACAAAAGGAGCGGCCCATAAATCACCAGGGCCAGATGGGATTACGCCAGAGTTTTATCGAGAACTCGTGGACATGATGATGCCACAGTTGGTGTCGATGTACAATGAGGCGATGCGTCCGGACATGCGCCTACCGTCGGATTTTGTGACGGGCTTCCTTCTTCCCATCCCGAAGATGGCGGGGAGTCGCAGTGTTAATCAATATCGGCCTCTCACTATGCTAAACACCGACTATAAAATCTTTGCACGACTACTAGCGTCTCGTCTCAAGCTGGCGATATCCAGGTCAATATCCCCTGATCAGGCTTGCCTAGGGGTGCGAAGCAACATCTCCTCGGCGTTAAGTGATTACTGTGACGTTATCGCCCTTGCGGAAACGTGTAAAATGCGAGCAGCGATGATATCTGTGGACTTCGATCGTGCGTTCGACAGGATAAACCATGACTTCTTGTCGTTAGTCATGAGCCGAATGGCGATTCCACCTGTCTTCATCTCCATCGTTATTAGGCTCATACGAGGGGCTACATCGAGGGTGATTGTAAACGGTCGGCAAGCGGGCTCGATTCCTATTAACAGCTCAGTCCGACAAGGGTGCCCACTCTCCATGATGCTGTTTGCGATAGCACTTGAGCCGCTGATGTGTGTTACGAGGCGCTCACTTACTGGGCTAGCGCTTAATGAGAAATCTTTCGTTTGTCGCGCATATGCGGACGACCTGATCCTTCTTGTCAGATCAGGACGTGAAGTTCGTCAGGCTGTTGAACATCTAGACTCTTACGGGACGGCGGCAGGCAGTGTCGTTAACATGACAAAATCCAAAATTATGCACATTGGACGGGGTCTGGAAGACATACCGGGACCGTTTCAGACGGTGGAATCGCTGAGATGTCTGGGGATCACATTTACCCGTTCACTACGGCGGTCAGCGGCGGCGAGTTATCGCCGGCTTCTGCAGAATGTTCGTCTGACGATACGCAACAACTCACTGAGAGCCTTTGACATGATCCAGCGTGTGGCATACACCAACGTTCACACAGCGTCACGACTGCCCCATTTAGCGCAGATCCTACCAATACCGAAGGGTATTGCAGACCGCCTCATGGCTGCCTTTGGTTACTATGTTAGTACTGGGATGTTATTTAAGATCAAATATGACACGTTAACGCTACAGTTCCGGAACGGTGGCCTCAACCTCACAAACGTGCGAAACAAAGCTCTGGCGCTTTACATGCGAGCGGTGATACGAAATTGGCAACAACGTAAGCATACCATAACGTCAGCTCTGATAGAAGTACTTGTTCCGCCTTCGTACGAACCCCCTATTGCGGTGGGCAATATTTCACCTTCTCTTGCACACATTGCCTCATTTCTTGTTGATTACAGTTATGTTCGTCTGAAAGTACCTTCGACGAGAATACCCACGACTCGGGAGATCTATAGGTGCTTGATGGATCAACATGGCCGCAACACAATGGAATTCAAATATCCGTCGAGAACGTGGAACCACATTTGGTGTGCAGTGCATACTCCATTACTGTCAACAGCAGCGACATCGATGTGGTATATTCTTATAAACCGTAAACTTGTGACCAGGAGTCGATTACATACAATTCATATGGTCGATTCTCCTCTTTGCACAAACTGTGGACTGTTAGCAACGGAAGAACATGGTTTAGTGTGTGGCGCAGCGAGGGACGTCTGGACGCTGACGCGTCGAATACTGGCCTTCCTTCGGCGCACTACCTACACAGAAATAACATCGGATGTACTCTTTCTACCGGACAAGACCTTTTTTCCCAAACAAAAGACGTATGCGGTCAATTGGATCACTGGACATGCGACGAAATATTTGTATTAGTACGATATTAAGTCCATGATGGATTATTGGATATATTTACAGGAACAGCACGAGCTCATACGGAGTCATACGAAATACAGGACTTACTTTTCCAATTTTTTAGGAAGTGTTTTTCACAATCTGCCCGGCAGCTGGGGTGTCCCAGAACTGAGAAGACTCCTGCAGCAGAACGACTAGAGACAGTACCGTGCGGTTCAATTAAATTGCCACGTGGCACACTGTGAAGAAAACTGGCCCCTACCTGTTGGCGCCAGTTATGACTGGATTATGTTCACGTGAAAAAAAAGAAAAAAGGAAAAAAAACGATGGTAAACACCGAAACCACCTCAGATAATGGTCCTTCGACTGGTCGACGCAGGAGAAATACATGCCGCCCACATTGGCAGAGATGGTCAAGATTATATGGCTTGCTGCCAGATTTATGATGCGACACCGCGTGCTGCAGGGATTGTGATGCAGATGATAACTTAATTTTCACTCTCGCCCGTGACTAGAATTGTCATTTACTTTATTCATGTCACAAAAAAAAGAAAAAAAAAAGAGGGCGGCCTTTATGTTGATTTTATATTTTATGGTTTCCTAATTGTTTTTGCTGTCTCGATACTTTCCCCTAGGACAGCACAATTGTACGAATAAAGATTGTTTGTTTACCCTGCCTTCCTGTTACCCAAAAAAAGTGGTCGCGTTGTTGGACCATAAAGCGAAGGAACCGCGTTTTTATTTTTATTTTACTTTTTCCTAAAAAAAAGCGCGCTAACGCGAAGCTACAAAAAAGAAAAAACGCAAAAAAAGACAAAAAACAAAAAAAAGGGAACGTGCTTGCCTGTCAGGTGCATGCTGCCTCTGTTCGCCTTTCGAGCCTCTCCGAAAATCAGATTTTTAATTGTTTTGTAGCAGAGCTACAAGCAGGCAGATACAAATTCAATGAGGGAATCGTAAGACAACGCTCTAGCAAATTTCGTCTTGCTTCTTTTAGTAACCCTTAGTGTCAAAGCGAAAACCTTGAGGTACTGTCAGATTCATAATGCCACGTTTTTGTTTTCTGTCGACATATTTTTTGTTGTTGTGAATACATAATTTTATCTATGAAGTGCCACATTTTCATAATACTTGCGAAGCAAATCATGTGAAGTAACACTTCACCAACTTGTTAAAAAAAAAAGCACAAAAAAGGGACCAGGTTCGATTCCCTGCTGTGTCCGAGATTTTTTTCCGCTCAAGGACTGGGTGTTGTGTTGTCCCAATCATCATCATTTCATCCCCATCGACAGGCAAGTCGCTGAAGTGGCGTCAAATCGAAAGACCCGCAGCCGGCGAACGGTCTACCCGACGGGAGGCCCTAGTCACACGACATTTACATTTACTAAGACTATGGTCACTTCTAGGAAAACGAAAACCACTGGGCTTTAAAAAGGCCAAGGAACAAGTTTACTTTAGAACGTGGTGCTAGCAGTAAAAGGCAGCCTGGGTGGCTGACTAGTCGAATAAGGATATCATGTACAACAAAGCGGGTTTGTTAGAAGTAGTCACAATGAAGCTACAGTAGCCCATTACAAACACACTGTAAGGTGATTACAGATTAGAATTTAACGTCCCGTCGACAACGATGTCACTATAGACAGAACAGAAGCTCGGACTGCGAAGCGATTGGGAAAAGAACGGTCCGCTTCGAAGAAACCATCTTGGTATTTGCCAGAAGGCCAGAAGCGGATTAGGAAAATCACAAAAAAACAAACGTCGCGTGGCCAGACGGGGATTTGAACCGAAGTCTTCCTGAATGCGAGTCTCTTAATGTAATCACTGCGTGACTCCGCTTATTGTAGAACTCCAAACCTTGCCACTTATCGCTCCTTATAAAAAATAAAGGTGAAACGCGTATGGCACGACAAAATTTCTTTCTTTAGTTGCAGCCACTCGTGGTCTAATTGTCCTTTTGTAATTTTACAAAAGGACACAGTTACTTTAAATTTATCCAGGTCCCACATCCGAAAGTTCATATCTTCCAGCATTGTCTGTAGTTTTAATCTACAGTCCGTAACCGATAAAATATGGCTACAGACCACATCTGACCATAGAAATGTTTTGAGATTTGTAATCCGGTTTCCACTTCTCTCTCTTATTATTATGCAATCTGTTTGTTACCTTCAGGTGCCTCCAGGCGTCTTCAACGCATGCAATGTTCTTTCATGAATCGTAAATGAACTTTTACCAATGATTAAGTTGTTCTGAGAGCCAAATTCGACTATGTGGCTTCTACTTTCATTCGTCTTCCGCAATTCAAATTCTCCTACTATTTTCCCTTGTCTTTCTTTTCATATATCCCATTAAAGTTTCTCTCCACAATTAAGTTTTCATGTGCTTTCAGCCTCTGAATAGTTGCTTTTGTCTCGACGTACATCCCCTCATTCTCTCCACCAAGTGCGGACTAGAAGGTATTTGAAGTTGTACTAGTGCGGTAGACGTTGCCGTAGTCTTCCCATGTTTCGATTCTCTTATTCGTTATTAGACCTGTTCCAGAATTTCCCTATTAGATTTTCTGTTGGTAGCCCTGTACTGCACTGACCAAAAGTCCTGATTTTCTTCCCATTGTACTTCACGACTGCCACTACCTGTAACTTGTAACTACCCATCAGTACTTTATAATTCAATTACCCTTCTAACCTGTTAAGGGATCTAACATTCCACACTCTGAAAATCAGAATGTCAGTTTTGTTCTTACTGATGACATGTCCTCTGAATAGTCCAAGCCCAGAGATCCGAATGTGGAATTATTTTGCCTCTGTAACATTATGTACAAGAGGCTACCACCATCATTTAACCAAATAACAGAGCAGCGTTATCCTGCGAAAAATAACGGCTGTAAATTCCAACTGCTTGGTGTTGTTGGCAGTAGTAATATACCAACACAATGTTGGGTAATGTAACAAGGTAAGTCCAATCAATGACCCAGACTGATGCCTCTGTAATCACCTTGTTTGTCATTTAAATCCAATTTCTATTAACGTGTGGTATGGTAGAGCAAAAAAAAAATTACAGCTCTGTGTGGTCCCTTAGGTATTTGTGTTCGTAGTTGCTATGTCTCACATCCGGTCATGATCGAACATGATCACGACACAAATAAATTAAGTGGCAATGCGAACTCTGTTCTTGATCTTGATAACGCTACGCCTTCTGCAAACGATTTCAGGTGAAATATAAACATCACATACAGTACTTAAGTTTTTTTTTAAAAGTCTTTGCTCTTCCAGCCAAGAAGTGGTGCAAAACTCACAACAGATTTCTGAATCTACACAAGAAGATAATAATTTAATCAAGATATAAACACTAAAAAAAAACACCTTACTTGGCGCCGGGACAGAGACTCGACTGAACTCGCGAAATTCAGTCCTCTTGTGTTTGCTGCTTATATGGATGTTTCTAACAATATATTTATTTTTCATGTGCACGCTACACGCTTAAAAAATTGTGGACGAAAATTTCAGAGAGGAAAGACGAGCAGACGGCGGAGAACGGAGAAATTTTATATCCAGTTGCCGACTTTCAAGACATCAAACTTAAGTTACAAAAAAATTTTCATATGCAGTTGTGACGCTTCAGTAGTACAGTTGTCTTTCGAGCTCCATTACCATTCTTCCTTTTATTTCCATCTGCACATTTAAAAAATCAGCTTCAATTATTACTTTTTAAGCAAAATTTAGTAGGATCTGCAACATAGTGTCTAAATCCAATTGGTTTGTCTTAATTTCAGTGTGTAAATCTGCTTCAGTTCACAGTCTGTTAGGCGAGTGCAACTCCTATACTTGACAGACAGTACGTGACCTGCCGTCACAAGCAGAGGACAGACGAACTGCGTTGCAGACCACGTGTAGCTGACGTAATACTGTTGACAAACAGACACCGCGAGATTGCGGAGGGTGAACAGAAATTAATCCCGACAGCAGGTGACAGTGACGATATGAACAGCACTCAATATTCGTTGCGCTCACGTGCAATTAGAATGCGAGTGGAGGCGAAGGCTAATGCCGGTGATATGATTGACAAAGACCAAACAATTCAAAAGATTCCCGCGGGTAAGAACTCAACTGTAGACACGAACGCAATGCTCCTTCAAATTCAAAATTCGATGGCAAATAATGATAGGGAAAAGGAACAATTGCGGTTAGAAAAAGAACGAAAAGCAAGAGAGAGAGCTGAACGAGAGGAGGAAAACAAAAAAGAACTAATGCGAGCTTTTACGGATTTAAATAAACAATTTGATGCGGTAAATGAAAAATTTGAAGTGGTAAATGGAAAATTTGACTCAGTAAAAACTGAAATAACTACCGACTTCAAAACTGATCTGAATACCCAATTTGGCTAGGTCAAGTCGGAAATAAGTGCGCAAATTGAAGCAGTAAAAACTGAGATCCGTAAACATGTTGAGGCTGAGATCAAGTAGGTATCCAGTAAATTTGATGCAGCACTAGGAGCTGCCAAGGGTGAAATTAATGCCACGGTAAAAGCATACCATAGCGAAACTGTTGCATTAAAGGGTAATTGTGATACCACGTCAAAGGGGGTCAGCGCCGTGAAACTGGTTGCAACTAATATGGGAAAGGAGATAGATGATTTGACGAAACAAGTAGAATCACTTAACATAGAGGAGCAGGTAAAAATTATGGTAAAGGCTCACACCGAAGCGTTATCCACCCACTACAGAGAGTG
Source organism: Schistocerca americana (assembly GCF_021461395.2). Lineage (NCBI taxonomy): Eukaryota > Metazoa > Arthropoda > Insecta > Orthoptera > Acrididae > Schistocerca > Schistocerca americana. Next base: position 131,590,432 of record NC_060129.1, on the reverse strand, counting down.
GATAAAAACCAAAGACCATCTGATAGAAAAAAAGGTAAAGACAGAACTGACGGAAGTAGTAAGGGAAGTTACTAATGATCTTTTGGCGGAACCAGGAAAATCGGGAGATACCGTGTTATCTGAGCTAGAACAGATAAGGCGAATTTTGGCAGAAGACCTTCCTCAGTGGAAGCAGCAGGTCATTGAAGAGGTGCATACACTAAAGAACGAAGTGGAAAGTCCCTCACATCCGATGGTTAGCGAATAGAATCACTCCCCATACCGAAATGACAATAAGCAAATTCATTACAGCACTCCACTTGATCACACGTCATACCACAGTCCGACAGACACAGTGCATAACCACACAGAAGTGAACAGCCCACGAACACTCATAACGCAAATGCAGGAAGAAAGTGTATTGAAACACAAAACATTTCCAACCTTTCACCCGCAAAAACGTGACATACATCCGATCGTATTTTTGCGAAACTTCTCTGGAGTATTTCCGAACAGTTGGACAGACGACCAAAGAACACAGTTTGTAACAGGAGATGCCGCCTTATGGGGAATAGAAAAGACAGGCAAGTGCAGGACCTATAATAAATTCCAGCGGATGTTTCTGAACAAATTTTGCAGTGATGGTGTCCAACAGCGCTTAAGAAAAGAACTGTTAAATGCCGAAATGTTCTATTCGAAACACGGCACTCTCAGAGATATTTCGAAAAATATTTAGCAAACATTAAATTCTGGAACTCAATTACAAATAAAGACGCGATCATGATTTTGAAAACTAAATTGACCATCTCTATAAGGGAGAAATTAGTTGATGTTCCCGAGGACGATACCGAAACATTTCTTTCCATATTGGACTCATTGGATCTGATTAGCGAAGACGCGGTAGCAAATGTTGGTAGTGCTCCGAATGAAGTGAGCAGGCGATACAGTGGAGGTTACGCGGCCAACAATGGCAATGAGGGAAGAGCGCGCCGTAGCGACGCTTACTGCCAACCGTCCGGCGGCTACAAAAATCGACAGGTGTACCGAAACATTTACATCTACATCTACTTTTGTACTCCGCAAGCCACCCAATGGTGTGTGGCGGAGGGCACTTTAGGTACCACTGTCATTACCTCCCTTTCCTGTTCCAGTCGCGTATGGTTCGCGGGACTGCCGGAAAGCCTACATCTACATCTACATTTATACTCCACAAGCCACCCAACGGCGTGTGGCGGAGGGCACTTTACGTGCCACTGTCATTACCTCCCTTTCCTGTTCCAGTAGCGTATGGTTCGCTGGAAGAACGACTGTCTGAAAGCCTCCGTGCGCGCTCTAATCTCTCTAATTTTACATTCGTGATCTCCTCGGGAGGTATAAGTAGGGGGAAACAATATATTCGATACCTCATCCAGAAACGCACCCTCTCGAAACCTGGCGAGCAAGCTACACCGCGATGCAGAGCGCCTCTCTCGCAGAGTCTGCCACTTGAGTTTATTAAACATCTCCGTAACGCTATCACGGTTACCAAATAACCCTGTGACGAAACGCGCCGCTCTTCTTTGGATCTTCTCCATCTCCTCCGTCAACCCGATCTGGTACGGATCCCACACTGATGAGAAATACTCAAGTATAGGTCGAACGAGTGTTTTGTAAGCCATCTCCTTTGTTGATGGACTACATTTTCTGAGCACTCTCCCAATGAATCTCAACCTGGTACCCGCCTTACCAACAATTAATTTTATATGATCATTCCATTTCAAATCGTTCCGCACGCATACTCCCAGCTATTTTACAGAAGTAACTGCTACCAGTGTTTGTTCCGCTATCATATAATCATACAATAAAGGATCCTTCTTTCTATGTATTCGCAATACATTACATTTGTCTGTGTTAAGGGACAGTTGCCACTCCCTGCACCAAGTGCCTATCCGCTGCAGATCTTCCTGCATTTCGCTACAATTTTCTAATGCTACAACTTCTCTGTATACTACAGCATCATCCGCGAAAAGCCGCATGGAACTTCCGACACTATCTACTAGGTCATTTATATATATTGTGAAAAGCAATGGTCCCATAACTCTCCCCTGTGGCACGCCAGAGGTTACTTTAACGTCTGTAGACGTCTCTCCATTGATAACAACATGCTGTGTTCTGTTTGCTAAAAACTCTTCAATCCAGCCACACAACTGTTCTGATATTCCGTAGGCTCTTACTTTGTTTATCAGGCGACAGTGCGGAACTGTATCGAACGCCTTCCGGAAGTCAAGAAAAATAGCATCTACCTGGGAGCCTCTATCTAATATTTTCTGGGTCTCATGAACAAATAAAGCGAGTTGGGTCTCACACGATCGCTTTTTCCGGAATCCATGTTGATTCCTACATAGTAGATTCTGGGTTTCCAAAAAAGACATGATACTCGAGCAAAAAACATGTTCTAAAATTCTACAACAGATCGACGTCAGAGATATAGGTCTATAGTTTTGCGCATCTGCCCGACGACCCTTCTTGAAGACTGGGACTACCTGTGCTCTTTTCCAATCATTTGGAACCCTCCGTTCCTGTAGAGACTTGCGGTACACGGCTGTTAGAAGGGGGGCAAGTTCTTTCGCTTACTCTGTGTAGAATCGAATTGGTATCCCGTCAGGTCCAGTGGACTTTCCTCTATTGAGTGATTCCAGTTGCTTTTCTATTCCTTGGACACTTATTTCGATGTCAGCCATTTTTTCGTTTGTGCGAGGATTTAGAGAAGGAACTGCAGTGCGGTCTTCCTCTGTGAAACAGCTTTGGAAAAAGGTGTTTAGTACTTCAGCTTTACGCGTGTCATCCTCTGTTTCAATGCCATCATCATCCCGGAGTGTCTGGATATGCTGTTTCGAGCCACTTACTGATTTAACGTAAGACCAGAACTTCCTAGGATTTTCTGTCAAGTCGTTACATAGAATTTTACTTTCGAATTCACTGAACGCTTCACGCATAGCCCTCCTTACGCTAACTTTGACATCGTTTAGCTTCTGTTTGTCTGAGAGGTTTTGGCTGCGTTTAAACTTGGAGTGAAGCTCTCTTTGCTTTCGCAGTAGTTTCCTAACTTTGTTGTTGTACCACGGCGGGTTTTTCCCGTCCCTCACAGTTTTACTCGGCACGTACCTGTCTAAAACGCATTTTACGATTGCCTTGAACTTTTTCCATAAACACTCAACATTGTCAGTGTCGGAACAGAAATTTTCGTTTTGATCTGTTAGGTAGTCTGAAATCTGCCTTCTATTACTCTTGCTAAACAGATAAACCTTCCTCCCATTTTTTATATTCCTATTAACTTCTATATTCAGGGATGCTGCAACGGCCTTATGATCACTGATTCCCTGTTCTGCACTTAAAGAGTCGAAAAGTTCGGGTCTGTTTGTTATAAGTAGGTCCAAGATGTTATCTCCACGAGTCGGTTCTCTGTTTAATTGCTTGAGGTAATTTTCGGATAGTGCACTCAGTATAATGTCACTCGATGCTCTGTCCCTACCACCCGTCCTAAACATCTGAGTGTCCCAGTCTATATCTGGTAAATTGAAATCTCCACCTAAGACTATAACATGCTGAGAAAATTTATGTGAAACGTATTCCAAATTTTCTCTCAGTTGTTCTGCCACTAATGCTGCTGAGTCGGGAGGTCGGTAAAAGGAGCCAATTATTAACCTAGTTCGGTTGTTTAGTGTAACCTCCACCCATAATAATTCAGAGGAACTATCCACTTCTACTTCACTACAGGATAAACTACTACTAACAGCGACGAACACTCCACCACCGTCTCTGGCTTAAGCCAGCTTTCTGTACCTATAACGATTTCAGCTTCGGTGCTTTCTATCAGCGCTTGAAGTTCCGGTACTTTACCAACGCAGCTTCGACAGTTGACAATTACAATACCTATTGCTGCTTGGTCCCTGCATGTCCTGACTTTGACCCGCACCCGTTGAGGCTGTTGCCCTTTCTGTACTTGCCCAAGGTCATCTAACCTAAAAAACCGCCCAGCCCACGCCACACAACCCCTGCTACCCGTGTAGCCGCTTGTTGCGTGTAGTGGACTCCTGACCTATCCAGCGGAACCCGAAACCCCACCACCCTATGGCGCAAGTCGAGGAATCTGCAGCCCACACGGTCGCAGAACCGTCTCAGCCTCTGATTCAGACCCTCCACTCGGCTCTGTACCAAAGGTCTGCAGTCAGTCCTGTCGACGATGCTGCAGATGGTGAGCTCTGCTTTCATCCCGCTAGCGAGACTGGCAGTCTTCACCAAATCAGATAGCCGCCGGAAGCCAGAGAGGATTTCCTCGGATCCATAGCGACACACATCATTGGTGCCGACATGAGCGACAACCTGCAGATGGGTGCACCCTGTACCCTTCACGGCATCTGGAAGGACCCTTTCCACATCTGAAATGACTCCCCCCGGTATGCACACGGAGTGCACATTCGTTTTCTTCCCCTCTCTTGCTGCCATTTCCCTAAGGGGCCCCATTACGCACCTGACGTTGGAGCTCCCAACTACCAGTAAGCCCACCCTCTGCGACTGCCCGGATCTTGCAGACTGAGGGGCAACCTCTGGAACAGGACAAGCAGCCATGTCAGGCCGAAGATCAGTATCAGCCTGAGACAGAGCCTGAAACCGGTTCGTCAGACAAACTGGAGAGGCTTTCCGTTCAGCCCTCCGGAATGTCTTTCGCCCCCTGCCACACCTTGAAACGACCTCCCACTCTACCACAGGTGAGGGATCAGCCTCAATGCGGGCAGTATCCCGGGCAACCACAGTCGTAGTCCGATCAGGGGATGCGTGGGACGAGCTGGCCGTCCCCGACAAACCCCCATCCGGACCCCCACAGTGATGCCCATTGGCAACAGCCTCAAGCTGTGTGGCCGAAGCCAACACTGCCTGAAGCTGGGAGCGAAGGGATGCCAACTCAGCCTGCATCCGAACACAGCAGTTGCAGTCCCTATCCATGCTAAAAACTGTTTTGCAAAGAACATCTGAACTAATCTACAGACAGCGCAAACAAATCGACAAAATTTAAACGGTTATTAAAATACAAGATTGCCTAGTAAATGCAGTAATGTTGCTACTTGCGCACTGCTGACACTGCTCGGCGGCGGAAGGAGACTACTCGATTTTACACTATTCAGGTACTAAAACGCGATGCTACAACTCTCAAATACTATAATACGCCCGAAATTTATGAATCAAACAATGCAAGTACCAAAAACACGCAAAGAATTTAAGAATTAAACTATGTAACAAATGAGTGAGCTAGGAGTATACGACTTGCTGCTGCAGCTGCTTATCTAACGGCGGCAGGGAGCTCGAATCTCTTTAATTGTACATTCGTGATCTCCTCGGGACATATAAGTAGGGCTAAGCAATATGAAACACTAAAAGTAGTGGATGCGTTTCCATATTTGAGCATAAAAGTAATTTTTCGTAAGTTGGAGTACAGCGGATATAACATGTAGAATAGCAATGTGACGGAATCAGTTCCCAAAGAAATTTTTTTCTGGAGTCATTTTTCCTAAATGTTGCCTTGCTGAAAAGTGAGACCCGGATGACAAGCAGTTTAAACAAGAATACAATAGAAGGTGTGATATGTGGTGCAATAGAAGAATGATGAAGGTTGCAGAGGTGGTTCGTGTAAATAATGAGGAGATGCTGAACAGAAAGGAGGATAAGAGAAAGTAGTGGTGTGACGTGATTAAAAAAGGGTTCGGTTGATAGGACACATTCTGAGACATCAAGGAATCATCGATTTATTACTGGAGAGAAGTGTGATGGTAAATATTGCAGAGGGAGGCCAAGAGACGAGTACTGTAAGGAAGTCCAAAGGGTGTGGCTTGCATCATTTGTTAAGAGAAAGAAACTGGTACACCTTTCTAATACTGTGTAGAGCCGTCACGAGCACACAGAACTGACGTCGCATGGACTCGATTAATGTCTGAAGTAGTGCTGGATGGAAATGACACCATGAATCCTTCATGACTGTCCATAAATTCGTAAGAGTACGAGAGGGTGGAGATCTCTTATGAACAGCACATTGCAAGGCATCCAAGATATGCTCAATAGTGTTGAGATCTGGGAAGTTTGGTGGCCTTCAGAAGTTTTTAAAACTCAGAAGACTCTTCCTGGGGCCACTCTGTTGCAATTCTGGACATGTGGGGTTTCGCATTGTCCTGCTGGAATTGCCCAAGTCCGTCGGAATGCACAATGGATATGAATGGGTGCAGGTGATGAGACAGGATGCTTACGTACGTGTCACCTGTCGGAGTCGTACCTAGACGTATCAGGGGTCCCATATCACTCCAACTGCACACGCCCCGCACCATTACAGAGCTTCCACCAGCTTGAAGAGTTGAACAGTCCCTACTGCCATGCAGGTCCATGGATTCATGAGGTTGTCTCCATACGCGTACACGTCCATCTGCTCTGCACAATTTGAAACTAGAACATGTTTCCAGCCCAGTGTCGAAGTTAACGGACCAAGGCGAGGCGTAAAGCTTTGTGTCGTGCAGTCATCAAGGAAACAATTGTGGACCTTTGGCTTCGAGAAGCTATATCGATGCTGTTTCGTTGAATGGTTCGTACGCTGACAAATGTTGATGGCTCAGTACTGGAGTCTGGAGTAATTTGCGGAAGGGCTGCAGTTTTGTCACTCTGAACGGTTCTCTTCAGTCGCCGTTGGTCCAGCTCTTTTAGGATCTTTTTCCGGTCGCAGCGACTTCGGAGATTTGATGTTTTACTGGAATCATGATATTCACGTTACGCTCGTGAAGTGGTAGTACCGAGAAATCCCCACTTCATCACTACCTCGGAGATGGTGTGTCCTATCGCTCGCGCACCGGCTATAACCCCACATTCTGACTCACTTAAATCTTGATAACCTGCCATTGTAGCAGCAGTAATCGATCTAACAACTGAACCAGACACTTATTTTACATAGTCGTTGCCGACCGCAGCGTAGTATTCTGTCTATTTAAATATCTGTGTATTTGAATACCTACGCCTATACCAGTTGCTTTGAATATTCCTCATGGCATATGCTGCGTTAGCAATGGTCACTCCGCCGCTTGTAGTACATGGAGCCACTTGAGTTGTAGATTCTTAGCGCGGAATATCAAACCACAATAATAGAATACTTTATGCTTCTCAATGCGAAAGTTGCAACGCGCACTGTCGATCACAGCCGCGAGATGCGAAGAGCTGCAGCCGCTGTCAGACGCCGGCTGGCTTCAGAGGCCGCTGGATGGCGGCCGATGTCTTCTCGATGGAGAGCAACTCCGGACTAGGAATGGTTCTGGTCATGACAAGCAGCAGCGAGCTCTTACGCTGAAATATTTTTCGTAGATCTTTTTTATTATAGGTGGGTTAGAAAAGAAAGTTGTTGATCTTTGTATTTCCATGAGCCTGATTTTTTTAAGATGCTAAATTTTGTTTAAAAAAATAAAGCAAATATTGGACTCGAACTGTCGATTAGTTTCTATATAATTAGATAGGTGACGAGTCTGTGTTTCTTAAGTTTTTGTGATTTTCTGTAATCTGGTGGACTGGTTCTTGCACATTACCTTAAAGACCCGTGGTCGCTTCTCACATAAGCTGCAGATTTTAAAGTGCACCAAAAGACATCCTTTACTTCTGACAAACGCAACTGAAGTATGCTTGGCTGGACAGTTTTCCGGAATCCCATTTAATTTGATGTTCCCTGCTGCCTACTGGTCTGATGTTAGTTTACATTAGACCACGAAAGAGGTGAATGTTACAGCAAATCAAATCTTGTTCACCCGTACCGTAGTTTCTGTGACGCTGATAAACAGAAGAAGTTTTTCTTCTTTCTTCTTTAGGGCTGCCAGCGTAACATATGTCGGATAACGACATTATTGGTAGAGTAGGTCTTTATTTACGACAGTGTGTTTCGGCTTAATCGCCATTTTCAAGTACTTGCAATTACAATTTTGGTGAGAACAGGCATGGATGCCAATGTGATTCAGATTTAAGTTGCTGTCTTGTACTCACGTCTAGACTGATGTGACGTCCATATTGCGTCGTTAGTGGACTGTTTTGTAACTGACACTGCTTTATCAAGATCGTAAATGATTTCAAGATGTTGAAATTAAATGTTACGACGCGACAGCATTTTGACAACTCCACTCTTACTTTGCTATATATGTTTACAAAGATTGTGCACACGAACATCAATATTATTTTATTAACTAAAATTTGTTACGCTTATCTTTGGTTGTTGCATATGTTACTTCCGATTTATCCATTCTCGCGTTCTAAAAGATCAATCAAGTTTCAGAGATATTTCGTGTGCCTAAATTTTGTCTGTTTGTTTAATATTTTTTGTGGGCATTTTCTCGCGTACACGTAAATTTCTAATTCCTCAAGAATGTTCATTGCAAAACCTTTTGGTAATTTGTGCAGAATCTTTAGTGCATTTGAGATCGTATCAGCAGTGTGATTTTGATTTTTCAAATGAAGAAAGAGCCTCGACTGATTATATTCGCTCTCTGTGGTGTGTTCTTTATATCTCATGTTAAAATTTCTTCCTGTTTGGTCAATGTAAAAGCCATTACAGCTGCCTCATGTGATGTTGTATATGCCTGGGTTATCATAATTCGATGTTCTGGTGGTGGCGGAATGTAATTTTATTGAAAGGTTGTTATTGGTCCTAAAGGATAGTCAGTTATTTGTGGCTTTAAACAGTGCAGTAATTCTGTTGGAGATTCCACCAACGTCGACTGGTGGTACATATCTCAATTTCTGCGTCGGTGATGTTTCTCCAGTTAAGCATATCTCGCTATGTATTGTGTTCTGCTTTGGTGTACTAAACTTGTAATACAATTTTGTGATTAGATTCTGGTCAAAATCATTTGTATAGGCTATGCAACAAAGTGTGCTAAGTTCTTTTTGAACTACTGGCTTTTCTAATGGGAGATTATTTAATCTATTAATCACTGAATGGAAACATTGTAGCTTATGAGGCATTGGGTGACAGGAATTGGCACTTATGATACTATTCTTTCTATAGATATCGAATATGTGGCGATTTTATTTTTACAAATTGTGAGATCTAGATAATTAATGCTATTGTCTTTCTCAGTTTCCATAATGAATTTAATTTTAGGGTGCAGTTGCTTGGGTTTTTTGTGGATTCCTTCGGTATGTGAGTGGCTGCCATCTACCAACATGAGGGTATCATCTACATACATAAATAGTAAACAATTTGGTTAAGAGCAGGTCAATCTGAGTCAAAGAATTTCTCTTCGAGAGAGTTTAGGAAATATTGGCTAATGTGACTGCTACACTATTACCTATGGCTACTCCAGCAGCTTGGATATAAGTTTTGTTGTTAAATTCAAAATAATTTTTTGCTAATACTATTTCGAAAAGATTTATAATTTCAAGTGTTCCATTCATGGATATTTTCCTGTTTTATTACACGTTTTAATTTGTTATTTGGATTGTTTCCTGTACTGCCACGTTGGTGTACAGTTTAGTTAAATGAAATGAAACAAATTTACCCTAAGGAGTTATTTGTATGTCTTTTATATCTCTTACCAGAGTACACGAATTTTTCATTCTGTATTTTTTGTTGAACGTATAAAGTTTTGTTATTAGCGTGTTTAGTTCTTTACTTATCAAATACGATGGCCTATGTATGCAATTAGTAGCACGCCGTATTGGAACTGTCGGTTTATGTGTCTTTGGTTGGGGTCACAATTTTGGTGTAGTTGGATTCACAAATGATTATCAAAATTTTTACTCATGGACATTAATGTATAGGAATTGCAGACAGATAGCGAGCTGTCCTTTGCCGTTATCAAATCGGAAACCGTTAAATTCGTTTCTCAGTTACCAACGCTCTCTATCGCTATCCACACTAAGCCCACACGTAGTACGTTCAGGTAAACACAGCTCTTTAGATGTTGCTTTCTCTTCCGCGCTTTCTAATACGATAAGACGTACGCTGCACTTTTCTTCTCTGGCGGCAAGGGTACTTTATGTACTTCCTGGCAGAGATCACTGCGAGTCTGCAGCTTGAGTGTAGACAACACACTCTCCATTTGTGTAAACGTAGGCCACCCAACTTACGACTTGGATTTAGTTCATTTCGTGGTTCGCTTAATGTGTTTGTGCTGTGTTAGGTACATGGATATTTTTGATGGTTCTTCCAGATCGAAGGAGGAAAACTATGACGTCGATGCTGGTTACGAACATTCAGACATAATTGGCGAAAGTTCCAACAGTACAGGAAACTAAAAGAGATTTACATCACTGAAAAATTTCGTTACGATATACAAGCTACTGTTGTTGTGTTCTTCAGTCCAGAGACTGGTTTGATGCAGCTCTCCATGCTACTCTATCCTGTGCAAGCTTCTTCATCTCCCAGTACCTACTGCAACCTACATCTTTCTGAATCTGTTTAGTGTATTCATCTCATGGTCTCCCTCTACGATTTTTACCATCCACGCTGCCCTCCTATACTAAATTGGTGATGCCTTGATGCCTCAGAATATGCTCTACCAACCGATCCCTCCTCCTAGTCAAGTTGTGCCACAAATTTCTCTTCTCTCCAGTTCTATTCAATACCTCCTCATTAGTTATGTGATCTACCCATCTAATCTTCAGCATTCTTCTGTAGCACCACATTTCGAAAGCTTCTATTCTCTTCTTGTCTAAACTATTTATCGTCCACGTTTCACGTCCATACATGGCTACACTCCATAAAAATACTTTCAGAAACGACTTCCTGACACTTAGATCTACACTCTATGTTAACAAATTTCTCTTCTTCAGAAACGCTTTCCTTGTCATTTCCAGTCCACATTTTATATCCTCTCTACTTCCACCATCCTCAGTTATTTTGCTCCCCAAATAGGCAAAACTCATTTACTAATTTAAGTGACTTATTTCCTAATCTAATTCCCACAGTATAACTCAATTTAATTCGACTACATTCCTGTTATCCTCGTTTTGCTTTTGTTGATGTTCATCTTATATCCTCCTTTCAAGACACTGTCCATTCCGTTCAGCTAAACTTCCAGGTCTTTTGCTGTCTCTGTCAGAATTACAATGTCATCGCCCAACCTCAAAGTTTTTATTTCTTCTCCGTGGATGTTAATTCCTACTCCGAATTTTTCTTTTGTTTCCTTTACTGCTTGCTCAGTATACATATTGAATAACATTGGGGAGAAACGTAGGTTTGCCTTTCCTTAATCTTTCTTCTAAAATAAGTCGTAGGGTCAGCATTGCCTCACGTGTTCCAACATTTCTACGGAATCCAAACTGATCTTCCCCGACGTCGGCTTCTATCAGTTTTTCCATTCGTCTGTAAATTCGCGTTAGTATTTTGCAGCTGTGACTTATTAAACTGATAGTTCGGTAATTTCACATCTGTCAACATTTGCTTTCTTTGGGATTAGAATTATTATATTCTTCTTGAAGTCTGAGGGTATATCTCCTATCTCATACATCTTGCTCACTAGATTTTTGCTCACTGGAGTTTTGTGAGGCCTGGGTATCCCAAGGCTGTCAGTAGTTCTGATGGAACGTTGTCTACTCCCAGGGCCTTGTTTCAACTTAGGTCTTTCAGTGCTCTGTCAAACTCTTCATGCAGTATCATATCTCCTATTTCATCTTCATCTACATTCTCTTCCTTTTCTATAATATTTTCCTACAGAAAATCGCCCTTGTATAAGACCCTCTATATACTCCTTCTACCTTTCTACTTTCCCTTCTTTGTTTAGAACTGAGTTTCCATCTGAGCTCTTGATATTCATGCGAGTGGTTCTCTTTTCTCCAAAGGTCTCTTTAATTTTCCTGTAGGCAGTATCTAACTTACCGCTAGTGATATACGCCTCTACATCCTTACATTTGTCCTCTAGCCATCCCTGCTTAGCCATTTTGCACCTCTAGTCCATCTCATTTTTGAGACCGTTGTATTCCTTTTTGCCTGCTTCATTTACTGCACTTTTGTATTTTCTCCTTTCATCAATTAAATTCAGTATCTCTTCTGTTATCCAAGGATGAGTATTGGCCCTCTTCTTTTTACCTAGTTGATCCTCTGCTACGTTCTGTATTTCATCTCTCAAAGCTACCGATTCTTCTTCTACTGTATTTCTTTCCCCCATTCTTGTCAATCGTTCCATAATGCTCTCACTGAAGCTCTCTACTACCCCTGGATCTTTCTGTTTATCCAGGTCCATCTCCTCAAATTCCACCTTTTTGCAGTTTCTTCAGTTTTAATCTACAAGTCATAACCAATAGATTGTGGTCAGAGTCCACATCTGCCCCTGGAAAGTCTTACAATTTAAAACTTGGTTCCTGAATCTTTGTCTTACCAGTATATAATCTATCTGAGACCTTCCAGTATCTCCAGGCTTCTTCCATGTATACAACCTTCTTTTATGATTCTTGAACCAAGTGTTAGCTATGATTAAGTTACGCTCTGTGCAAAATTCTACCAGGCAGCTTCCTCTTTCATTCCTTACTCCCATTCCATATTCACCCACTACGTTTCGTTCTCTTCCTTTTCCTATCATCGAGTTCCAGTCACCCATGACTATTAAATTGTCGTCTCCCTTCACTATCTGAATAATTTCTTTTATCATACGTTTCATCAGTCTCTTCGTCATCTGCAGAGGTACTTGACATATAAACTTGTGCTACTGCGGTAAGCGTGGGCTTCGTAGCTATCTTGGCCACAATAATGCGTTCACTTTGCTGTTTGTAGTTGCTTACCCGCATTTCTATTTTTCTATTCATTATTAAAGCTACTCCTGCATTACCTCTATTTGATTTTGTACTTATAACCTAGTATCAACCTGACCAGAAGTCTTGTTCCTCCTGCCACCGAACTTCACTAATTCCCACTATACCTAACTTTAACCTATCCATTTCCCTTTTTAAATTTTCTAACCTACCTGCCCAATTAAGGGATCTGACATTCCACGCTCCAATCCGTAGAACGCCAGTTTTCTTTCTCCTGATAACAACGTCCTCCTGAGCAGTCCCCGCCCAGAGATCCGAATGGGGGACTATTTTACCTCCGGAATATTTTACCCAAGAGGACGCCATCATCATTTAACCATACAGTAGAGCTGCATGCCCTCGCTAAAAATTACGGATGTAGTTTCCCCTTGCTTTCAGCCGTTCGCAGTACCAGCACAGCAAGGCCGTTTTGGTTAGTGTTATAAGGCGAGATAAGTCAATCATCCAGAATGTTGCCCCTGCAACTACTGTAGAGGCTACTGCTCAACTTCAGGAACAACACGTTTGACTGGCCTCTCAACAGATACCCCTGCGTTGCGGCTATCTGTATCGCACGGAAGCCTTCCCACCAACGGCAAGGTCCATGGTTCATTGCCTGAAAATATTTTATACTGTTTGACGTATCGATTGCAGTCTGCAGGTCGTATCTCTGGTTCGTTTTCCGTGTGGTCGTCGTGCGACGCTCTTGCACCACGTCTTTCGGTTTTAAAGGCTTGCGAGGCGCGAGAGGGTGCAACGGGCAGCCACCGGGGGCGAGGAGGAACGAAGTCGTCTGGAGGAGACGTGTGTCGCCATGCGCCGCTGGTCGCTGTTTTGACCGCTTCTGTCCAAGCGAACGATTGCAACGGGAAGGACTTTGTGGTGAGCTGATTTCGGTGTGCTGAGAGAGCACCTGCTTCCTGTTGAGAAGCCGTTTTGTGTGATTTAGCTAGGGGGTGTTAGTGGGATATGTCGTTACTGTTACATTGTTACTGTTGTTACGATATGAGACTGTTCCATGAGTGGTGAATTTGTGTTTCTTGGGAGTTTGTATTCACCTTTATAGTATCGCTTATAGAAACTGCTGGAGCCTGCCCATCTGTGTTCGCTGAGCGCCCTGTGTTGCCTTCCTGAAAACTAACTTAGTTCTGATCCCTGGGTGTGATGACAGGGGTAATAGTTTTTTACTCTTTGGTTTCAATAGTGTTTCTCCTTGCCTAATGATGCCTACCATTATTACTGCGCCGTTTGAGCAAAGCGGTGGGAATGTGACGGTTGTTGCAGGTGCTACTGGTGATGTCACAAACATTTATGATTAAATAGCCTAAATTGAAACGATCACATAGGTAGTGTTTTCGGTAGAGCAAACCAAGGATTGCGATTGATTGGCAGAACGCTTAGAACGTGCAACAGGTCTACTAAAGAGACTTCCTACACCAAGCTTGTCCACCCCATTCTCGAGTACTGCTGTGCAGTGTGGGAGCCGCATCAGGTGGGACTGACGGATGACATCGAAAAAGTGCAAAGAAGGACAGCTCGTTTCTTATTATAGCGGCCGACAACGGTGTCCGAGCGGTTCTAGGCGCTTCAGTCTGGAACTGCGCGACCGCTACGGTCGCAGGTTCGAATCCTACCTCGGGCATGGATGTGTGTGATGTCCTTAGGTTAGTTAGGTTTAAGTAGTTCTAAGTTCTAGGGGACTGATGACCTCAGAAGTTAGGTCCCATAGTGCTCAGAGCCATTGGAACCATTTTTTACCACCGCGAAATAGGGGAGATAGTGCCACAGACATGATATGTGAGTTCGAGTGGCGTTTTCGGTTCAAATTTCAATACCCAATTTTCTCCTCCGTTTGCGGAAACATTCTGTTGGCACCCACCTACATAGGGAGAAATGATCATCACGATAAAATAAGAGAAATCAGGGTCCGCACAGAAAAATTTAAGTGCTCGTTTTTCCCGTCCGCCATTCGAGAGTGGATCGGTAGAGAGACAGATTACAAGTGGTTCACTGAACCCTCTGCCAGGCACTTTATTGTGAATAGCAGAGTAACCACATACATGTAGATGTACATGTAGATTAGCTTTTCACTTATGTTTTAGGTTCTCATCTGGCCAGATCTATTAGTACACTTGGTGTACATTTGACCTTCAAAAATATATATATATATATCTGTAATTTAAAATTTAGTGTCAGAGAAAGTATTTGTATGGAGCGCCGCTTTGTATGGAAGTGAAATATGGATGATAAATAGTTTAGACGAGAAGACAACAGAAGCTTTCGAAATGTGGTGCTACAGAAGAATGCTGAAGATTAGATGGGTAGATCACGTAACTAATGAGGGGGTACTGAAGAGAACTGGGGAGAAGAGGAATTTGTGGCACAGTTTGACTAGAAGAGGGATTGGTTGGTATGACACGTTCTGAGGCGTCAAGGGATCACCCATTTATTATTGGAAGGAAGTATGGAGGGAGACCAAGAGATGAACACACTAAGCAGATTCAAAAGCATGTAGGTTGCAGTAGTTATCTGGTGATGGCTTGCACAGGATAGAATACCTTGGAGAGCTGCATCAAACCAATCTTTGGACTGAAGACCACAACAACTACAATTTAAAATCATTCCGTTGGCTTTGGACATCTAAACTATTTAAACATTTTACCTGTTGCTAAATTTGTGCTAGTCTTTATTGCCCATGACCTTCAAAAATTTTGGTTTGTAAATGAACTAATTCTGTTAATTTAGGACCTTTAAATTTCCTTAAACATTTTACTTATTACTAAATTTGTGCTAGTTGTTCTTTTATTCAACCTTCAAAACTCTTGCTATAAATTTATCAGGTCCCTTAAATCTTGAGTCTGTAATTTAAAACCATTGTGTTAGCTTGGCATCGTTTTGCTCATTGTTAAATTGGTTGAGCCATGATGCTCTTTGGAATTCGAAACAGACCTCTCATTGTTTAAGAACTGCATATTTCTAAATGATTAATTCATTGTGTTTCACTACTATTTTTTCAAATTGTTAAATAAAAATGAATCACTTGGCAAATACTAAATAAGGTCATAACCTGGGCCCAGCTCTTCCATCAATACTTGTTATCTTTGCTGGAGTTTACTGTTCTTTCAGCTGTCTATATATGTATTTATCTATATATAGACAGATGAAGATGAGCGTCTTAGTACTGCTGCCTGTGCTGAAACATGACAAAATGTGATTAATGGGTGAGCAACTGGTCCAGAGTCAACAATCAACCTGATTTATCAGTCTTCAATAGTGCTAGTGGTGTAACTTTGTAACTAGATGAAAAATGTAGTGAAGTCAACTGTTTTCCAGCGTTTTGCAATAGCGAGGTAATAAAAACAATTAAAGTTGAAACAGACGGGTGTGATGCACTAAAAATTCATGAAATGAATAAGAAGTTTAGAGAAATTCTATATGCCATTGATCGTCAATAGCAAAGATACATGACATGTTCTCTTTCTCTATTGTTTTGTCTGCAGGTGAAGTTGCTAAAAATAAGTGACTGTTGGTTAAAGGATGCGTTTCTAAATCCAACCAGGCTAATTAGTAGAGAGAGATCGACTTCGATTTCCTTTGTGTTGTACTTGAATTGAAACACTAAATCCATAATCCTAGGTTATGCAGGACATGGTCACTGCACAAAATCTGACATTTATTCAGTTCCTTTGTCACAAAGTGTAAGAATGACATTAAACCACACATGAAACTTACAACTGATGAAAGAATATGCCAGTTCAGAGGGAGAACAGAATTTAGAGTTTACATGAAAAACAAAACCAAATAATTACCGAATCAAACTTTATTTACTGTGTAGACTCAACAGCAGATTATGCTCTGAACTGTGAAATTTAAACAGGTAAAGTATAAAATGTAGATAACTCTGTATTGTCTGTTATTTGGAGGTTGTATGGAGATTATTATGGTAAAGGAATCTGCTTTTACATGACCAAGTTCTAAAAAACCCCTGGAGCGTTCGACAATCTGTGGTAGAATAAAACCTTGGGTTAATTCACTAAAATGAAAAACAGGAAGTGTCTACCTAATAAAATGAAGACTGAGGAGCTTAGAAAGGAAAAAATTATGTTTTGGAAAAAGAAACACTTGCTTGCGGTTAAATGGAAGTCAACCAGGGATGTGTTTGGTCTTTCGATCGGACATCGAGCAAATTTCACTGTACCTAATACCAAAGCAAAGAAGGGCAAGTAGACAGACGTAAACGAGATGAGGTAATACATTATAACAAAAGTAAAACTGGAGCAGACAATGTTGACCAGCTATCAGGCTTTTATGACTTGTGTTGGAAGACACTGAAAGGGCGGAAGAATTGTGGCTTTTAGCAGTAGTGAATATTTGCGCTGTGTACAAACAACAAAAAAGACAGCATCTCTGGTATGCTTCGTCAAATCTGTACCCAAACAGCTCATAGTGGTGTGGTTTGGCTTCAAAAGGTGGATCATCACCAAGAGCAGACAGTGTTTGACTGACACGTCCCAGATTAGATTCTAGCTGCAGCATGTAAATAAATGCACGGAGGTGCTGTAGAGCTAGTGTAAATAAGGGGGAAGAAGAAACTGGGAAAAGAGTATGGAACGAAACGTTATGGTGTAAGTAGTGTGATGTAGGTCTCTGCATACCACACAGTTTTGAAGAGTACAATACTCGAGTAAATTATATTTGACAAAACAAAAACTGCACTTATGTATTCAATTTGATGCGAACATGTTTTTTCAATAAAATATGTTCGTTTGATATTCTTATGTCTTGTAAACATTCAAAAGAATAAAATCTAGAAGTTATGGTATGTTGTCCTTTTTTTTGCCAAAACATGCAACATCAAAATTGTAGAAAAAATACCACTTCAATTCAGGAAAAAGTTGTATAACAGCACTAGAAAGAGGGAGTTTCAGACTTTAATCCAAATTACTACCTTTATATTTTCTTCATTCCTTGCTTAAAAAGCCAGGAAACTAGTTGGAAAGTGTCAGTCCACAGGGACAAAACCTTTGTAAATATCTCAGTGCAAAAAGTGCTAAACATGTAATTGATAAAACTAACAACTAATTAACCTCTCCACTCAAAGGTTTATTTTTCTTTGGAATCCATTGGAATTATTGTTTCCACATTCATCCTTTATGCTTGTTAAGTTTTTGTGTTTGTGTTTGATATTCTTATGTCTTGTAAACATTCAAAAGAATAAAATCTAGAAGTTATGGTATGTTGTCCTTTTTTTGCCAAAACATGCAACATCAAAATTGTAGAAAAAATACCATTTCAATTCAGGAAAAATTTTTATAACAGCACTAGAAAGAGGGAGTTTCAGACTTTAATCTAAATTACTACCTTTATATTTTCTTCATTCCTTGCTTAAAAAGCCAGGAAACTAGTTGGAAAGTGTCAGTCCACAGGGACAAAACCTTTGTAAATATCTCAGTGCAAAAAGTGCTAAACATGTAATTGATAAAACTAACAACTAATTAATCTCTCCACTCAAAGATTTATTTTTCTTTGGAATCCATTGGAATTATTGTTTCCACATTCATCCTTTATGCTTGTTAAGTTTTTGTGTTTGTGTTTGATATTCTTATGTCTTGTAAACATTCAAAAGAATAAAATCTAGAAGTTATGGTATGTTGTCCTTTTTTTGCCAAAACATGCAACATCAAAATTGTAGAAAAAATACCATTTCAATTCAGGAAAAAGTTGTATAACAGCGCTAGAAAGAGGGAGTTTCAGACTTTAATCTAAATTACTACCTTTATATTTTCTTCATTCCTTGCTTAAAAAGCCAGGAAACTTGTTGGAAAGTGTCAGTCCACAGGGACAAAACCTTTGTAAATATCTCAGTGCAAAAAGTGCTAAACATGTAATTGATAAAACTAACAACTAATTAACCTCTCCACTCAAAGGTTTATTTTTCTTTGGAATCCATTGGAATTATTGTTTCCACATTCATCCTTTATGCTTGTTAAGTTTTTGTGTTTGTGTTTGATATTCTTATGTCTTGTAAACATTCAAAAGAATAAAATCTAGAAGTTATGGTATGTTGTCCTTTTTTTTGCCAAAACATGCAACATCAAAATTGTAGAAAAAATACCACTTCAATTCAGGAAAAAGTTGTATAACAGCACTAGAAAGAGGGAGTTTCAAACTTTAATCTACATAGTTTACTACCTTTATATTTTCTTCATTCCTTGCTTAAAAAGCCAGGAAAGTGTCAGTCCACAGGGACAAAACCTATGTAAATATCTCAGTGCGAAAAGTGCTAAACATGTAATTGATAAAACTAACAACTAATTAACCTCTCCACTCAAAGGTTTATTTTTCTCTGGAATCAATTGGAATTATTGTTTCCACATTCATCCTTTATGCCTGTTAAGTTTTTGTGTAAGTAATGTGTCTACAAAAGAAAATCTCATCAATCACATCACAGCTAACAGCTATTTTTCTTGTCCTTAAATTAATTTTTAATTTGCTATGTGCTTAAGACTATTTGCGACAGGAACCAGAAGGGATCAGCTGTCGCTATCCTAGCACCCGATAATTCCGGCAGGTGGAACCTGTCATGCAGCCAGTCCTATAAGATTGAGATCTCTAGGCTCGGCTGATTTGTAACAGACGTTTAAAATCAGGATCTGACCAAAGAATATGAGCTGTTTCTCTTTGTTTCAGTTACACGTTTGACAGTCAAGAGCAACAACTAACATCTACCTGGATCTACAGCCACAATTACTACCTTTCGACATATCCTAGTTTGCATGTGTACATAAAATAACGTTAATAGGGATAAAGGAATATGGTTACGATTTTTGTCTCATTCTTCTCTAAAATTGTCACTGTCAGCACCTTTGGGATTCACCAAACGTCCATCTCCTCATTCTTGAGTTACTAAGGTGACAGAAACTTAGAGTACTCCCTACTGTTGACTGTTTTTTGCCTGTCACCATACTCGTTGAATTTCATGTGATGTATACACGGTTTTAGTTCAATGGGTGAGGAATGCCAAGTGATGTGTGAACTGCAGCATCTACATTCACTGACTCTGCGGTGACAGTAACGCAGAGAAGCGTATGCCAGATGTGAAGAGCTTGTAACACTGTAGAAAAAAGAAAATTTCGGATCAGTTATTAAATCCGTTTATGAGCTACACATCATATCATACAAAAAATCGCCCATCACGAAGGAAGTCGACGTTACTGACTTTGATGCTGGTAAATGACTATTTTCCCTCCACATTTCCTGACAAGGAATCAGATCCTTCTGTGAGACCGGTTTCATTTCAAATTCGCTTTTTGTTACTTGTTAACTTGAGTCCAGTTGGCCTCTTACCTTTTATTTCATGCACAGTACTCTAGCAAACACACATGAGCCTACAGTATGTTGGTAGCATTGCATCTCCTGGGATGTTACGCAGTATGATGGACTTTTTAACTGAATCAGCTGTTGGTTTTTGGTGAAATATTGTGAGTTAACTAAACAAACACTGCTTTCCGCCTTGTTTCAAAAATGTTATTATTGTTACTGCTCAACCTAGGTTTCGGGTTATAAGCCCATTTTGAAATACATTATTGATGCCTAAGGACGATGATAAGGCAAAGACAGTCATCTCAACTTCTTAATGTGTCGATCCATAGCTTAATGTAGCATTACATCAGTGACGATTTCTTGACAAATTACATATAGAATTACACAATTCAGCGATTCCACTAACATGATTAAACATACCTGGTAACAAAGTTATGCATCGGCCAAGAACTTTTTATCTGTGGATGGATTGAGGCCCAAAGTTTTACTTCTAATCTGGAGTTGTGATATCATCTACAAGAGTTGAATAATTGAATTAGGTTTGCTCGTCTAATAATAAGTGTGGGGCTGCACACATAGGTTTTTTAATTTCTATAATTTCCAACTGGTTGAGTTTAGCCCTCTTTTCCTCTGTGTGTAAGACTTTGACACCAATTATGTGTTTGTCTTTATTGTTAAGGTAATGTTCCGCAAAGACTGAACCAGGCTTCTTCAATCTACATCTCCTACGATGTTCCTTAAGCCTCGTGCAGATTGACTTCCCCGTCTGTCCAATGACGCTCACGGCATTTGCTTTAGTAAACCCCACATATTGTGATGCCTCGTTGTTTATCTTTTGCAGTGAACAAACAACTACCTATTGTCTGAGGGACGTGGAAAGACTATTTGCGTTCAAAATGTTACTTACCCTGTTTGATGTTTACCGTATAAAAGGTAATCTGCACTTCTTTCCCAGTTAGTCTGTGTTTGTCAGCGGGGACAGTGGGGACCTGCCTTTCTTCTTCACCTTTTTACCAAGAATTTTATCAATGATGTTGGGGTTAAATTCATTATTTGTGGCTATTGCGCTTATCGTATTAAGTTCCTGGTCAGTATGATAGACAGTAGAAAGTTGAGCTTAATGAAAAGGAGAAGGACGCCACTAATTGTGTCAACGACCGTGCTATACATCTGAGATGCTTTGGTGCAAGGACACAAGTAATTCATTAAGACAATTTGAGATAACTTTCAAACTATAATGTTAATATTTTGTGATGGTGGCCTAGTACAGTTACAAGACCACCAATTTCATAAATTAGAGACATCTACAACCAGAGTTAAGGGATGATACTAAGAACATCGGTCATATGACAAAGGCTGTAGGGAAACAAGAAAACTGGCGTTGTCCAGTTGGATCTCACCTCAGCATATGATACAGTGTGGAGGGATGGCCCACTTTAAAAAAAACTGATAGAAAAAACTCAGAGCAGCCAGACCTGTGAATAACGAAGAACATTTTAACTGGAAGAAAAATTACAGGAACTCTTAATGGCAAAACCAGCAGATGCACAGCGCTCAAGTGCTGACTCCCACAGGGCTGGGTACTGGCCCCCTTATTGTTTAACTTGTACACTGTGAATATCCCAGAAACAACGTCCCGTAAGTTTATATATGCGGACGACTTGCCAATAGCTTATCAAAGCAAATCTTTTGAAAAAATAGAGCAGAAATGGAATGATAACCTAAATATTTTGCGCCTATACTACACCACATGGCTTTACAACCGAAACCAGACAAGACACTAAGTGGAAGCATGCATCTCAGTAACAGAGAAACCAAGAGAAAACTGAACATCTGCGAAAATAACCAGACCATTTAAAATGAAGGTAATCCTCAGTACCTTGGGGTAAAGCTTGACTGGTCCCTAACATACAGAAACCTCCAGAGGATGCAAAACAAAAAATGAAATCTAGAAATGCCATTCTTGCTAAGCTCATCAGAACCACTTGGGAATGTGATGTAGATGCCTTGAGAGCTTCAGCCTTGGGACTCTTATAGAGCGTGGCCGAGTATTGTGAACCTGTATGGGCCAGAAGTGTGTATATATCAAATACTGATAACCAGCTAGGAGAGGTTGGAGCACTTAGACCTTCACCTATATATTGGCTACTCATACTGTCTAACACAGTACCATCTGAAATCAGAAGGAGTTTCTATCAAGAGAATACAGCAAAATACTGGCAAACCCTAACCCTCCCACATACCAGGACTTGACACCAAAAAACCGCCTGAGGCCAAGGTCACCTCTATGGCAAACAAGTGAAGAGGTGTCTCCCTTCTACCCAGAAATTGAAAGGAGACGTTTATGGAGTAGAAGCATAGTAAAGAGCAGAAAACTGGTTACTGACCCAAGCATACTAATAGAGGGCTGTAGCCTTTCCAGAACAGTGTGGACTACTCTGAACCGTGTGAGGATAGGTGTCGGAAAACGCAGGGAGATGATGACAACATAGGTACTTGCGCATTGCGGATGTGGACTCAACAATCAATGGACCACTTGATCGAGTGTACTGTGCATGCATTTAACGGTGAACTGGAGGTTATGAACAACGTCATGGACAATACCATTGAACGGCTTAAAAAATTAAGTCATGTTGCATAAAATTTTGTATTATGTAATTAAATAATGCTGAATTTGTCATTTTAATGCAGTAATGTCCTAGTTTAATATTTCGCCTTGTATGCCAATCGGATTAATAAATAATAAACTGACGATGAAAATAATGTAACTATACAAAGACCTTAGTGAAAAAAGCGGCAAAATTGCTGCCAATGAACACAGATACACATGTAACGAAATTTGAAAAAGAATTAAATTCTTAAGAGCGCATATACAATAAAGTTCTAGATCATTGCTGCAGATCTACTATGAAAGTAGCAGGATGGATTTTTTTTCCATGTTGCATTCTTTGCATCCATCGGCCAGGCTGCAGTAGTATCACATTTCTGAAATTCATGGATCTCTCGATTGCCCACTGTTACATTCTTAATGATAAGAAATAAAACAAGTATTACATACCTAATCTGTCATATATGTAGTTTATGCAGTGTTTTAATACATGCAAGTGAATCTTTTGTAGCCAACTGTATTTTAATGTGTGTTCACGGAAGCAACACAATGTAATAACAAAATACGTGCCATTTTTATTCCCAAAAATCACTTTGTTCTCCAAGTACTAGGTGATAAATACGTCAGAATGCTAAGGCGATGATTAGGAAACACTTATTTTAAACAGTTAGTGCACCATGTCAAATTTATATGCAGAGTAACTGACTGTATTTCGGCAACGCAAACACAAACATCTCCTGCCGATAATTTTTATTTATCCCACTTAACAAATCCTGCAGGTCATTTTCTAGAGGCATTAATAGGATGCTCTAATTTCAGAGAGGATGAATATGAGACATACTAACGAAGTTCTTTGCCACCAATAACCATTTAAACTGATGAGCTCAGTCACCAAACAGCATTTCACTTATATACGGCTGTAAAAGTGATCGACAGAATTTCAGTCACTGGTTTACAGGAGATGGTGGCGCTATGGGTAAGTGCTAGACTGTAAATCTAAAGGTCTGTATCTGGACCCACAGATTGTTACTTGACATTCCTCTCCCCCACACCAATAATATTTCATTGAGAAAATGTCTCTCAGTAAGATACAGACCACAGTTTAGTAACGATGAAGAACAGACTGAAGTTTAAGAGAATCGCCCAGGAGAATCAATGTGGAAAGAAGTGGGACAAGAACGTACTGAAGAATGACCCCACTTTTAAGCTCTCTAAGATTGTAGATGTGGAATGAACATCTCCAAAATGGGTTATTGTAGAAGTTGGACACACAAATAAGGTTGTTATGAAGGAAACAATGGCTAGCAAATAAAGTACTTTGGTTGTTCAACAAAATAAAAAAGTACAGTTATGTTAAGAGAAATTGAAGAATACAGAAATATGAGACACTCAGGATTGAAATAAAAAAGAAAGCAATTGTGAAGTGGTTACAGGAAAAATGTGAAGAAATCGTAAATTAAGTAGTCGTCCAGATAACTGATCTAGCTCACAAAACGTCATATGACCTGCAGTGACGCTGAAAGCAACATGAAGAGTGCAGTGTAAATCACAATGTTAAGAACAGAGTATAGCGTGGAAGGAGCACAATGCAGGCCTCTATGAGGGGCAGAACTGTCTCACGGCGTAATCAGCCTGGAGAAATACTATCAGAAATTCAGAATATCATCCACACAATCCCCAAGATAACAAGGGCAAATAAGTGCGAGATTGCACGACATGCTTAGTGGCTCATTCAGCGAGGCCTCGGACAAGAATAATATACAGAAAAATGGAAAAGAAAATTGTATATCTGTTAGATGTCGATCAGTTTAGCTTCCAGAAAGGTGAGGGCACCGGAGAGGCACTTCTGATGCTGTGACAGAAAATGGAAGCACGAGCTAACAAAAAGATTTGTGGACCTACAAAAAACACTCCACAATGTACATTGGTTCAAGATGTTATAAATTCTCAGAAGAATTAGATTCAACTGTAGGGAAAGATAAGTAATATTCAATATGTCAATGAAAGAAGAGGGAACAATAAAAATGGAACACCAAGAACAAACTGCTTGGGTTGAATGTGGTGCAAAATAAGGATACAGTATTTCACCCTGTCTGTTCAGTTTACACTCTTAATGGTCAATCCATAAACTGAGGAAGCAATGATGGAAATAAAAGAAAAGTAGAAGAGGGGGATTAAAATTCATAATGAAAGGGTATTAGCGATAAGACATGCTGATTACAGTGCTGTACTCAGAGAAAATTAGGAATAATTACAGGACCCGTTGAATGGAATGAACATTCTAATGCATACGAAATATGGATTGTGTGTAAACCAAATAAAGCCGAAAGTAAAGTTAACATCAAAACATTGGACCTTAAAGTAGAAGACATCAATGAATTCTGCAACCCTGAGAGGAAAATAATACCTGATAAAGAAAGGAAGACACGTAAAGATTAGTATAGGGAATGAAGGTATTCCTGGCCAAGAGAAGTCTGCTAGTATAAAATACTAGCTTTAATCAGGGGAAGAAATGTTCGAGATTTTACGCATGGAGCACAACATTGTATGGTAATGGATCATGGACTGTAGAAAAAAATGAAAACATGGAAATCGAGATGTATGAGATGTAACACTATACAAACATGTTCAGAATCAGATTGACTGATGCGATAATGAATAGGAAGGTTCTCTGCAGAACTGGTGAAGAGAGGAACCTATGGGAAGTACTAACAAGAAGATGGGACCGGATCGTAGGTCTTGTATTATGACATGAGGGAATAACTTCCTCTATGGTAGAGGGAGTTGCAGAGAGGAAAAGCAGCAGCGCATGACAGAGGTTCAAAGCGAACCAACAAATAAATGAGTATGTATGGTGCAACTACTACTCTGGGATGAAGTGGTTGGCGCAAGACAGGAATTCCTTGTGGCTGCATCAAACCAGTCAGAAGATCATGACCAAGAGATATAATTAAAATATTTAAGAAAGTTCATCACAAGTATTTACCTGATGTGTTAATCAAAGTAGGGAACTGTTCCAAGATAAAATTATTGTTTCAGGGAACTGTATTTCATGTATTTTTATTATTTAATTGATCCAGTCTTCCTAATGGGTGATACTTTTCATTTGCAGCATTGAGAAAAATATATATTGTCTTGTGGTTGTAGTTAATAGTCTTCAACTTGAAATGCTAGCAGAGTTCTTACAGTGACTGTAATTTGATGATGATGATGACAACATTAAGAGGATATTAATTGTGTTATTGCATGTGCTGTTCTGATCATACTACTGCACCTTATCACTCCTTCAGCATCCAGAAGGTTATTCTACATCTCCAGTATATCACAGCTGTAAGATAGGCTGTAGCTTATACCCAGTAGCCATTAACAACAGCTGAGACTGCTAAAAGCCCTTTTTTCTTACTTATTTCCACTAACTGAGGTGTTTATTTTATGTACAAATAAATTTTTATTTCATTTTACGTTCACCATTGGAATTTTTACCCTGTAGAGCTGTAACCTATGCATGTTTCCACTGATACGCTGAGTTTTTTGGTCAAATCGTCCACACAAATTTGCAACACTCCATTATGAGTTGTAGAGTTCCTGCAAGCCACAGTTCAGCAGATTGCTGGTGGTGGCGATGAGGGCACGGCCACCATTGGTCCATTCAGCCAGGTTCCTTGCACAGTGGACTGAGTGGAGGCCCCTGCAGAGGACCAACTGACATGACGCCAGACTGCACTGAAGAGGCCGCAAGGAAGATGTGGAAAAAGGAAAAATTTGCTGCAGCACCTTGTAATGTGAAAGTGAGCACCCATACTACCTGATACATGATAATACATGAGCTATCTGTAGCTGGATGAGTGAGAAACGTGTGACAGTTAATTAAAACTGAATCGATAATACAATTTTACGTGATTAGCAGACAGCAGGGTATCAGTTTTGCCACCAAGAATACACTGCAATTAAATGCAGTAGTAGTTGAGTCGTGGCGCCATTGAATTAGTAGGCTGTTCATTCTGGCATCACTGGCTCATGGGTAGTATCGACTATCCCTCTTGTGGCCCCGTTGTCAATATCTATGAGGAAAAGTTGGTGTCTGAGGGTTGCGTCCTTAGAAGCTCTTTGCTTGCCGATATATACACGGGGTTCGCTGGCCCGAGAGGGAGGCACGAAGTTTCGGGATTGGCGGTAGCGTCGCGAGAAGAGATGGACACGAGGTCAGAGTGGCCGAAGCCACGAGCTGCGCAAGGAGGGCCTGCACAGAGTGAAGATACCGGAGTACTACACCAGCGTCAGCAGCGACTACAAGCAGCAGGCTGACATCCTGTCAGCATTCATGTTGGACAGCCACTCATGGCATGGCTGCCCTCTTCTACCTGGCTCCCATCAGCACCATGCTGCGACACACCGTGGATCCATGGAACTGCTTGCTGATAAAGGGGAGTAACGTTCTGTAATCCTCGAGGTGATTTGTTCCTTTCTGTACCTACTCTCATTATTTACTGGTTTGTACCCGACCTTCATATTTTTACTCGGTCGGCTCTTTGGTCGTAAATACGGCAGTGGTATTGACTAAGACACTAGTTGTCGATTCAAAATTTGTCCCTCTATCATATTGCCTTTCCTTTCTGGTTTGTACCCAATTATTAATGTTCTAATTAATCAGCTTTTGGTTGTAAATACAGCCGGAATAGTTGTACACAAGTTGCTGTTAGAGAAAAGAGGGCGCTTGTGGCTAGATTTAGCTGTTAACTGGTTCAGTTCATGGATTGTTATTGTATTTCTCAGTCATTAGTTATAATCTTAAAAACCTGTTGTACTAAGCGGTTCGAGTCTATCTTTGAAAGTCTCTGTCATTATTGGTGTATTTTAGCTAGATCTTGTGGTTCTGCAGAGAGAGTTCTCTTACAATTAGTGTTCACAAGATAGGTTTTAAGACATTCATTCAGAGCAGCCTTAATAACTGACAGTCAGTTTAACCTCGAAGGTATTGGCAGCCAACTGTCTCCAGGGCATTAGTCCATTGTCAGAAGGGTTGGGTTGGGGTCTGGTCGCACCTTGGTTGCTGATTGAGATTAAGAGGTTGGTTGCTTTGAAGTAAGCCTTATCATTGTCATATTGTTTGCTATTCTGTTTAATCTTTAAGCACAGGTGCGCATCTTAACCCTAAAACCTTATAATGTACAGCTTCAAATTAAAAGTTAAGTCATTTGTTTTGAATAATTGAATCACTCTTGTCATCAATGGTGTTTATAGTTTTCATATGTTGCAGAAGGGCATGTAATTAAACAGACTGTGTCCAGCGTGTTAGAAAAACACCACTATATGACCTGGTAATGGGCGGGCTGCATGTCCAGCCGTCTTGTAATCACTGTCATGTTGTTTGCTGTTTTGCAATACAACACTTCAGATTTCTTTTGCCAAAATCAAAAGCTTATTGAAGTTAGGGTTTAAGGTCAAAAGAATTTTCCAAGTTAGTTCATTTTGTTTAAGGGACTTTATGGTTAAATGCTTCGATTATCTGTAAAACAAAGGTTATATATTGTTAACTAAACAGGTAGTGTAAAAAGAAAGTTATATTGGTGGGTCCTTCCTTCCACGTTTTCCTTGATTCCAGTAAGTACCACATTTCAGTAGTGAACCATCTGTACAGCAGATACATGAGGAAATTCAGTCTGAGGTTAGACCTAGTGTTGTGTGCATATTATTTGTAATGTCAGAATTTAACCACCGACGAAACTTTAGTGCACTATGTGCAAATGGTCTTACATGTGAACACAAACTTATATGGCAATAATCTAGGTATTGTGAAATTTACAGCAGTTCAAACAGCGTGAACGATGCTTCTACCACATACATTGTGCTTTGTTATAATCAAATAATGTAAAAGACTGAAGTTTATTAATGACAAAGTATTTTTTGATTCTTTTTAGGATTTCATGAAGGAATGTTTTTAGTTATATGTACTGTGTAAATATGTATACAAAGAATGACTGCAGGTTTGCCTTTTTTTATCCTCTCAATTTTAAAAAGAAATTAAAGTCGCTCTTTTCTTCTTTCCCCAGACTTGTTTGTTGGGCTGACAGCTTCATGATGGCCTACAAAGTCACCTCATGTTAGCAAGTCTATTATCTGCTGTCTGTTGTTCTCCCTGGCGATGTCCAGTGGGGTTCTCCCTGTGTCGTCCTTGGCTCGCCTGTCGGCTCCTGCACCCAGCAGCGCTCTCACCACCTCTGCGCTGCCATTCCATGCCACTCTGTGCAGCGGCGTCCGACCTTTGTTATCTCTGGCGTTGACGTCGGCAGAAGCAGCCACAAGCACCCGCACCACAGCTGCACGGCCACTCAACGCAGCCATGTGCAGCGGTGTGCTCCCGTCACTCCTCCTGGCGTGGGGGTCCGCAGAGAACGCCACCAGCAACTGCGCTACAGCGGCGTTGCCACTGCTTGCAGCAACGTGCAGAGGCGTCTGCTGTGTGATATCCCTGATGTCCACCAACGCCCCATTCCTGAGCAGGCATTTCACTATCTCTACGTCTCCTCTTAATGCCGCAAAGTGCATAGGAGTCCACGTGTTCACGTCCCGAGACCCCACGTCCGCACCAGCGGCGAGTAGCGTCTCCAGCTCGTCCACTGTTCCCTTGTCAGTCACCTCAATCAGCCTCTTCCCCTTCTCCTCTGCAGATAGTTTCCTGTACAACAAACAGAAATTCTTACATTATATCACAAACTCAACTCATGAGGTATACTATCATAGAAGTAAAATTGTGACCAGCTGTAAAACCCCATCTGTCCTGCAAAAAGTTTACAACTCTACAACACTCTCCATTCTTCACTAATTCACTGAGGAGTCAAAGGAACTGGTACACCTGTCTGATATCGTGTTGGTCTCCCACCAGCATGACGTGGCATCAACTCGACTAATGTCTGAAGTAGTGCTGGAGGGAATTGATGCCAAGAACCCTCCAGGACTGTTCATAAATCCATAAGACTACAAGGTCGCGGAGGTCTCTTCTGAACAGTACTTTGCAAGGCATCCCAGATATGTTCAATAACGTTCATGTCTGGGCAGTTAGGTAGCAGGCAGATGTTGTTAAGCAACGGTGTTCCTGGACCATATGTGCGGTGTCGCATTGTCCCCCTGGAATTGCCCAAGTCCATCGGAATGCACAATGGACATGAATGGATTCAGATGATCAGACAGGATGCTTACATACGTGTCACCCATCAGAGTCGTATCTAGACAAATCAGGGGTCCCATAGCACTCTAACTGCACACACTCCACAGTATTACAGAGCCTCCATCAACTTGAACAGTCCCCTGCTTAGTTTGGATATGAACGACACATTCTCACATGGAAATGTATTGTTCACTGTAGCCATAGTAAGAGGTGGTAGCGGAGTTCCTAGTGTACCTGGTCTTGAAAGTTTTAATGATAGAGATGTTATTGCCTATCGTACCTATCATATGTTTGAAATTGGTAGTAAAGATTTTGGTAAATCAGCTTATTACTCAACATCTCCTCTTGTCTTGTATACTCGTAGCAAAAGAAAAATTAGTCAAAATGAGTCTGTATTTATTTGGGTTAAAGGTAAAGGTGTATGTGAATACGCAAAATTTGTATCTGATTGTACTGTATATTTCCATAAATAAAGATCTGTAGCGTTAGCCACTAACCAGACAAGCAGGCAACATGTTTCCAGTCATCAACAGTCCAATGTCAGTGTTGAGAGGTTCAGGCGAGGCATAAAGCTTTGTGTCATGCAGTCATCAAGGCTACCAGAGAGAGCTATGGGCTCCAAAAGCCCATATTTCTGATGTTTCGTTGAATGGTTCCATCGCTGACACTTGTTGATGACCCAGCACTGAAATCTGTAGTAATTTGTGGAAGGGTTGCCCTTCAGTCACGGTGAATGGTTCTCTTCAGTTGTTGTTTGTCCGGTTCTTGTAGGATTTTCTTCCGCCGCAGCGCTGTTGGAGATCTGATGTTTTACTGGATTACTCATGAAATGCTCATATGTGAAAATCCCCACTTCATCGCTACCTCAGAGATACTGTGTCCCTTCGCTCATGAGCCGACTATAGCACCACGTTCAAACTCACTTAAATCTTGAAAACCTGCCTTTGTAGCAGCAGTAACCGACCTAACAACTGCGACAGACACTAGTAGTCTTACATGGGTGTCGCTGACCACAGCGCCGTGTTCTGCCAGTTGACATATCTCTGTATCAGGATACACACTGGTACACCAATTTCTTTGGCACTTCACTGTATAATAATTTTTCATCTGATGATAGCTGGTGACAAAAAGAAGCTGATGTCTAAACATAATTCAACTGTGGTGAAAATTGCTACAATAGAAAGGCAATAGTATAGCTGAAATGAAATAAATGCACTACAAACAAGTTATCGAGTCAGTCCCGATTAAATCAATGAAGATTCCATTAAATGAAATGATATAAGTGCAAAGTGATCGAATAATATTAATCTAGAATGTATAGTAATGGACATTAGGCGATAGTTTAAAAATGTTGTCAGGCCTGGACTATAATCGAGATTCTCTACTAATGGGAACAGTCACCCCACAATTTTTTTTTGGTATAATATTGCACTTTAAGAGGTAATTAAAAGAGTTCTTTACTCCTGACACATGACTGTACTTAGCATTCCTAGTCCTTAAAATATTGACTTAATGTTACTGTGGGTACTACTCATCTGAACAATGTGCTTCAATTGAATGTGCATGTAATTTGCTCTGTTGATAACAGCTTCATTTTCCATCATCCTGCTTCTGCAGATTTCTGTCTACCACACGGTGTGACAAGTAAAAGTGGCCCAAAGAACAGAGTTCCAGTAGTGGAAAGGAAACACAGTACTATCCTGACTGTTGCAAATGTTGAAAGTGACCACCATTCATCTCTTGGCATTTTTGGGCACTGGTCCATGTTGCTTGAGGCCGGATGGAGGCTGCGCTGCTGGAATTGCTGCAGTCTCATCCGAAATGATCTGCTGCAGTTCTTGGAGACTGTGAGAGTTGTTGTGATATGCCTTACACTTTAGGGCTCCCCATACAAAGCATTCGTACACCAACAGATTAGGTGACCTGGGTGGCCAGGTAGGGCTGTGAACAAACAGACCTGTGCTAGCAACTCTGTCAGACACGAAGATTTGGTAAATGTTCTGCAAGGGTGGGCCTGTTGTATGGCAAGTTGCTCCATCCTGTTAGATGTAACTGTAGGTCTTTTCCCCCTTCGTTAACGCTGCTACAAATAGTATCCACTCGTCCAGGCCACACTTATTAGCTCCACCCTATACATGGCATTACTGGCACTGCCGATGTCAGCTTAATAGAGCTCTGCACAATTTCTGTCTGATAGGAACCACGACACGTTTCATGTCATGTCAGTCCGATTTCATTTGTACGGTAAGCTTGGGTTTACTTACACTGAAGAGCCAAAGAAAATGGTATACCTGCCTAACATCGTCTAGGATCCCCACGAGCACATTGAATTGCCACTGCACAGCATGGCATGGACTCGACTAATGTCTGAAGTAGGGCTGGATGGATCTGACACCATGAATCCTGCAGTACTGTCCATAAATCCGTAAGAGTACGAAGGGATGGAAATGTCTTGTGAGCAACACGTTGCAAGGCATCACACGTATGCTCAATAATAGTGTGGGACTGGCGAGTTCGGTGGCTAGCGGAGTTGTTTAAGAGCAGAAGAGTGTTCCTGGAGCCACTGCGCAGCAATTCTGGACGTGGGGTGTGTCGCGTTGTCCTGCTAGAATTGCCCAAGACCGTCGGAATGCACAGTGGACTTGTATGGATGCAGGTGAAAGGATCCCTATGTACATGTCACCTGGTATCTAGACTTATCAGGAGAACCATATCAGTCCAAATCCACACGCCCACAACATTACAGAGCCTCCACCAGCTTGAACAGTCCCCTGCCGACACGCACGGTCCATGCATTAGTGAGATTGCCTCCACACCCGTACATGTTCATCCGCTCGATACAATTTGAAACGAGACTCGTCCGACCAGGCAACATGTTTCCAGTCATCAACAGTCGAACGTCGGTGTTGACGGTCCCCGGCGAGGTGTAAAACTTTGAATTGTACAGTCATCAAGGGTACACAAGTGGGCCTTTGGCTCTGAAAGCCCATATGGATGGTGTTTCGTTGAATGGTTCGCACACTGAGACTTGATGGCCCAGCAGTGTCAAGTCACTCATGCGCCGACTATTGTACCATGTTCAATCTCACTTAAATCTTGATAACCTGTCATTGTAGTAGTAGTATCTGACCTAAAATTAGTGCCAGACACTTGTTGTCTTATACAGTCGTTCCCTACCACAGCGCCATATTCTGCCTGTTTACGCATCTCTGTATTTGAATACACATGCCTATACCAGTTTCTTTGGTGCTTCGTGGTATATTATTCCTTGCAAATGTTATAGCTTGTCTACATAATACCATCAAATATTATCTAGCTCGTGCCTTAGCTGGCCTATGTTGATCGAGTGTCTTTGCTAGAGGCATCCAGCAGAATGAAACGTCGCGTGGATACGGCATTGTGGTTGTTTTGCAGCGTTCCCCTGTCTGACGTGACATAACACCATTTGTTGAGTTCAGACGTAAATTCCAGAGAAATCTGTGTGCGCTGTAGGCGTACGGTACTAAAGGCAGTCTTGAACACGTAGCAACCACACATAAGCTGGCATACCAGTGCCAGCTGTCTGTTAGCAAACGTGGTGGGTGATGGAATAACTGCTGTCAAATAATGTATTTGCTTATTGTATATGAGTCCATGAAGCCTGTCGTTCGGAGCCTATCGGAAACTACCGTGTCATAGTCCTTTATCACTTCCAGCGTTCGCTTCAAGTTTATGCGTCCGTTTAACTCAATCCATATTTCCCAGTTTTTAAAAGTACACAACCCCCAGCCCGTCCTCGGTTACGATAAACCTGTTCATATTTTGACTAGTTCCACAAGCGCGGTTCTTTCTATAGTTAACATTCGCTCCTGTTGTTTGGACATAAGTTGTTAAAATTTGATTGATGTTTTGCGAATTCTTTTTCTTGTTGCTCAGCAAACTACTTTCGTCAACATATACCTGTCATGTCGCCTTCACATTGGAAATCTGGAGTCATTTCAATGTTACGAGACGTGGTTCCAAGCCAGTTGCGTGGACTGTTGCTGGCAGTAGCCGTACCTGTTGAGCCAGGCATTTATTTTATAAAAGGTGTATTAAGCTGCCCGTTGACACTGAGTCCGTAATAGATCATAATGTTATAGGTCATATTTGTCGCTCAGTCGTTAAATCCCGTTTTGCTCGAAGCCCTAGTGAAACGCCGGCCGGTGTGGCCGAGCGGCTCTAGGCGATACAGTCTGGTACCGCCCGACCGCTACGGTCGCAGGTTCAAATCCTGCCTCGGGCATGGATATGTGTGATGTCCTTAGGTTAGTTAGGTTTAAGTAGTTCTAAGTTCTAGGCGACTGGTGACATCAGCAGTTAAGTCCCATAGTGCTCAGAGCCATTTGAACCATTGAACCCTAGTGAAACAATTTCCTTAACTCAGTTATAAACATTATCAAAAGCCACGATAATTGCGGCTAGTTGTGATTTTGTGATCGAAGATGGCTGATAAATATACTTGTATATTCTGCTAGCAGATCTCACATGCACCTAACTACAACTGTATTGAGTTGATATGCAGCGACATTCTTTTTCAGATGCGGTTCTACTATGTACCAAGCATGTTTAAATTTATAATTAGCAAAGATTAATACTATGAACTACATTCTGTTTTAGTTCTCAATGATGAACACTGCCAGCCTCACAATAAAATCTCGAGAAAATATAATTTTGGCTAAACGTTCATTATCTATACGCACAAACTTTCTCTCAGTTATCTCGAATACCTGCTGAAATCTATTCAAAGGTATTCCATCAATGCTTACTGCTTTGTTGCCGTATATAATCTGTTCGCCTCACATTTTGCTTGTTTGGCGAAAATTGTAATCCGCTGTTGTTACCTTCTGTAGGAATTAGCCTGTAACGATAGCTTCCCCATGCTCTGCTTGTATCTGTTCACTCATTGGTTGCTAGGACGCCTAGAGGAGTGTTGTGTAACTGCTTCCTGTATCTGGCATTGTGTTCCGTCCTCGCCCATTCATTGTTCTGTTGGCGCCTGCTTTGCCCGTTTGTTCTCCCATGAAATGTATAAAGCCGATGTCTCATGTTCCCAGACGTACCCTCCTCGATCGTAAATATTGTGTTAGTTGACTATAAGAAGCTTTCGATGGTGCTGAGGAGCAATCACGCAATATTCTTTGAAAGAATAAACCGCCTTTTGACTGCACATTATTTTATTGTTATCTAGATTTAGTCTTTTATGCCCTTTTCGAGTACATTTCTACAAGGTCTCAGATTGTTTCCATGTACTAGATGTAGCGTTTTAAAATGTCTAAGAATGTTTAGAATTGTACTCGATAACTACATAAAAGGTGAAATATAGATAGTAAAACTAAACTTCGTCCGAACAGGCAATGAAAGCCCAACGGTACCGACCGGCCGCCGTGTCGTCCTCACCTACAGACGTCACTGGAAGCGGATAGGGAGGGGAATCTTGACAGCTTTCAGCTCACCCATTAGTTTTGTCAGTTCACTAGACCAGAGCCGCTACAATCAAGTAGCTCTTCGGTTCGCCTCACAAGGGCTGAGTGCACCCTGCTTGCCAACAACGCTCGGCAGACCGGATGGTCACCCATCGAAGTTCTAGCCCAGCCCCACACCGCCTAATTTCCATAATTTGACGGGAACAGGTGTTACCACTGCGGCGACGCCGTTGGCGAAATATAGATACAAAGGAAGACAAATACATTAATATGCAGTGAAATGACGGTTTATTATTTCGAAAAGTATATTATCGTATTTTTTTACGCAACTCTAAAAAAACTGCATTTTGCGTTACCTCGTTGTTGATACGTGCCGTTGAGGTCCGCTGAATAACCTTCTGTGGTTTTCCAATGCCATTGTTTTGCCAAAATGTGGTGACTTTGTCCACATTTTCTGACCAATCGTGCAATGCTTCTTTGAAAACGCGCTCGTGTCGGAGCTGTCACATGCTTCTACCATGGCATCATATTCTATTTTTCCTTTCTTTTGAGTCATCATTCTTCTGATTGGTGTGATGCGGCCCACTAAGAATTCATCTCCTGTGCCAACCTCTTCATCACATAGTGGCACTTGCAACCTACAGCCTCAATTATTTGCTGGATGTAATCCAGTTTCTGTCTTCGTTTGCAGTTCCTGCCTTCTGCATCTCTCTCTGGTACCATGGAAGTCATCCCGTGGTGTCTTAATGGATGTCCTGTCATTCTGTCCCTTTTTTGTGTTAGTAGGTAGATTTGAGTCCGACAAGCGCAGTTGTATGTATGCACGGATTCACGTAAATTGCGGACTGGTGATTTGCGCACCTTTAGGTGGCGTCCGATTACATAGCAGATGTGTTTTATCTGATCTAATTAAGGGAATTTGGTAGCCAAGACATCAGTGGCAGTTCGCTGTGATGCTCTTCACAACACTATACAACGATTCTTGCCTTCTCACACAGGCTGTTACCCTGCCGGAAGAAGCCATCGAGCCAACGCGATGCACGTCAAGAAAGAAGAGGTGCAGCTGGTCCACTATAAGGTTCACCTAGTCCACAGGCGTCACGGTGCCACAGACTACTACCACCACATAAAGCGGCAGTTGTCAATCCTGTGTCCGTCGCACAGTGCATGTTTCGAGCAGCCATTCAGCTGGATAATGGCACACTTGGACACGACCACCGGCTGGTGAGACAAGAAAACTGATTCATCTGACCAGCGACAGGTTTCCATCGATCACGGGTCGAGTGTCAATGATCTGATCAGCACTACAATCATAGTTAATGATAGCAGTGCGTCACCATGGTGCCTCACAAGGGTGACCAACTCTGATCTCCCATGTTCTCCCATGTGACCAACTCTGATCTCCCATTGTGTGCTAAACAATGGCCTCCAAACAACTTCTGCCTGCAACAGAGCTATACTCTGTTGTCAGACTTGCCACAGGCCGCAGCCTAACCCTTTTTAGAGACTGGGCAAGCCACCAACCTCCACGTTCTGCGACAAGGTGCAGACCTCCAACACTGTATCACCTACTCGTGTTTTCACCATCCTTCAACTAGTTTCTACAGATGCTGACCACAGTAGCATGTCAACTGCTGACCACCTTCGATGTTACCGGAATAATCTTTTTCAGGCGTTGGGTAATCACAAACTGCCCTTTGTCAAAGTCGCTCAATTCAATCGATTTCCCCTTTTGCAGCATGCAGTGTTGCTTGAATAATTCCGCATTCGCCTCAGCTCCAGTAACGTATTTCCTTTGCCACGTGACGTGCATGCAACGGCACCAATAAGAATTCAGTATCTGTAAATGTTATATACGAGGGCTATCCACAAAGCAAATTACGTTTTGGAATTAAAAATAAATAAAGTATTGGAAATTTTTTTTATTATATACAGATGAAAGCCACACTTCAATACTACTTTTCTACATAGTTGCCATTTAAATTAAGGCGCTTATCGTAGCGATGGACGAGCTTGGAAATTCTTTCGTCGTAAAATTCAGCCGCCTGCGCCTTCAACCACGTGGTTACCTCTTCTTGAAGCTGTGCGTCGTCTTCAAAACGCTGCATAGCCAACCACTTCTTCATTGCTGGGAATAAGGGGAAGTCGCTCGGTGCCAGGTCGGGACTGTGCGGCGGATGAGGAAACAACTCCCACTTAAAAGATTCGAGAACTTCACGAGTGGCATTTGCCGTGTGGGCCCGGGCGTTGTCGTGAATCAGCAAGATCTTTGAGCCCAACTTTCCCCTGCGCTTGTTTTTTATTGCTCTTCTGAGGTTGTGCAGAGTTTGGCAATACCTTTGAGAGTGTATTGTAGTGCCTCTTTCCAGGAAATCCACAAAAATCGTTTTTCTACCGGGTTACTGATTAACCACATGGTTGAAGGCGCAGGCAGCCGAATTTTACGACGAAGGAATTTCCAAGCTCGTCCATCACTACGATAAGTGCCTTAATTTAAATGGCAACTATGTAGAAAAGTAGTATTTAAGTGTGGCTTTCATCTGTATGTAATAAAAAAAATTCTAATACTTTATTTATTTTTAATTACAAAACGTAATGTACTTTGTGGATAGCCCTCGTACTACAATGGGTTGCTGCATATATACACCGAAGCGCCAAAGAAAATAATGGCGACATGCGTATTCAAATACAGAAATGCCTACTTAAGACAATAAATGTCTGGCGCAGTTGTCATATCGGTTACTGCCGCTACAATAGCAGGTTATCCAGATTTAAGTGACTTTGAACGCGGTGTTATGGTTGGGGCACGAGCGATAGGACACAGCATCTCCGAGGTAGCGATGAAGTGGGGATTTTCCCATACGACCATTTCGCGACTGTACCGTGAACATCACGAATCCGGTAAAACATCTAATGTCCGACATCGGTGCGGCCGGAATAAGATCGTGCAAGAACGGGCCTAACGACGACTGGAGAGAATCGTTCAACGTGACAGAAGTGCAACAATTCTGCAAATATCCGCAGATTTCAGTGCTGGGCCATCAACAAGTGTCACTGTACAAACCATTCAATGAAACTTCATCGACACGGGCTTTCTGTGCTGAAGGCTCACTCGTGTACCCTTGTACGACACACAACTTTACGATTCCTGTCTGCTCACCTGCACTCATTCATGTCCAATGTTCGCTCCCACGGACCTGGGCAGTTCCAGAGAGACAATTCGACACCCCACAATTCGTGAATTGCTACAAACTGGCTCCAGGAACACTCTTCTGTGTTTAAACACCTCCGCAGGCCACCAAACTACCAAGACATGAACATTATTGAGCATATTTGGGATGCCTTGCAGCTGATGTTTAGAAGAAATCCAAACCCCCTCGCACTCTTACGGATTTATGGACAGCTCTGCCGGATTCATGGTGTCAATTATCTGCAGCACAATTTCAGAAATCAGTCGAGTCCAAGCTGTGCTGTGGCACTTCTGGGTGCTTGGGGGGGGGGGGGGGGGGGGGCTACACGATATTAGGCAGGTGTACAAATTTCTTTGGCTCTTCAGTGTATAATGAACTGTAAGAACTGTGCATGTGCATCGTTATTCTTATTGGTTCCATAACCACATGCTCTCTCCACACACATTCTGCCGTCATAACTGGTTTTCTTGTTCTCTTTACCAAAACGTTTTTCGTTCCCTTTTCCAAGTTCAATCAATTTTTGGCTATTAGTTTTCTTTTTTTTTCTCACTTTTTCTGTTTATGGCCACCAATAGTCGTTACTTCCTGCAAGTTTTCTTCACTCTTTACATTGGTGTTTTTGTAGTGTAACGATCTCCGCTTTCGATGTCTTGTTTCCAGTTTCAGTCTAATTTGTTCCCAAATCGCCTTTGTGTCCTATTATCTAATTACAACCTACAAATTTCGATATTAGTAGCTCCTACAAAATTTAAGTCCTTTCCTGGACACCATGTACACTCTTTCACATTATTGACCGTATTTTGGGGTATTCATGTTGCTATGTCATCTTATATTGAGAGGCTTCTGGCTCTTTTACAAATTATTCCTACCTGCCTTCTATCTGTTTAACCTCTTCCCCAATACTTCCTTCATGTTGATTCTTGTGTGAAATGATTCACATTATTTATATGCGCCAGATTTAGAAAATATATCTCTGACAATAATCTGTACACATTATGGAAATAGATGTATATACATATGTTTGTATTTATTTTTGTATGTATGTATGTGCCTTCAATAGCTCCTAATCCATTGTACCGATTTCAACCAAACGTGTTACACCCTTCATCCACTCCCCAGAAAAAAAGTCACTATTGAATTAAGAAACACCAGTCTGTCAGCCGGCCGGAGTGGCCGAGTGGTTCTAGGCGCTACAGTCCGGAACCGCGCGACTGCTACGGTCGCAGGTTCGAATTCTGCCTCGGGCATGGATGTGTGTGATGTCCTTAGGTTAGTTAGGTTTAAGCAGTTCTAAGTTCTAGGAGACTGATGACCTCAGAAATTAAGTCCCATAGTGCTCAGAGCCATTTGAACCATTTTTTGAACCAGTCTGTCAATGTTGGGAGTTGGGCTGAAAAAAGTGTAACCAACGATGTGCAAATACCCAGACTATACTCACCCTGTATTTGAGAATGAGAGCACCTAGTGACTTGCTACGAACTTTACATATAATTTCAAATATTGGTGAAACTTGTCCTCGCTGCTAGCCTTCACAAATTGATGAAATAAAGACGTTTGTCTCTGTTAATGATGTAAAATTGCTGCATCAGGCATGACGAATTTATTAATTATTTCTCTCCTACAACATGTATTGGCGCCACATTTTGCAGGCAGTATTACATATACCACTGACTGCAACTATAAAATTATGTTATTGTACAACACATTGTCCAGGACATACGATTCCGTAAAGATGGAATTGCATGAAAACAAAAATTCAAGGCGAAGTTTGGTCCAGATATTAATGCAATATGTGGACAAATACTGGGAAATATACTAAATGTACGTGACATGTGCATACTCTGGCCAAAGCTGTGAGAAGAAAGCTCCTCCTAAACCACTGGATCGATTATCAGCCAAATTTGGTACAATCATTAGCTACTGTCAAGACAGAAAAACTGATATGGTTAGAAGCACTAGTCAGTTACGAGGTGGATGTGGGAACTTGGTGCAGGAGAGAGAGGGTGGAGAGGGAGATGGACAGAGAGAGGGGAAGGGTGAAATAGATACACATAGCAGAGAGGAGGAGATGAACAGGAGAATGGGATGCAGAAAAGGACTGAGAATGTGAAGAGGATGAGATGAGCAGAGACAGGAGAGAGGAGGAGAAGTGGGGAGGTAGAGATGGACAAAGTGAAGGGTGGGGAGCAGTGGGACTGGGAGAAGGGTCTGAGGAGATGGACAGAGAGTGGGTCGAGAAGGATACATACAGAGTTTGGGTGGAGCAGCTGATGGACGTCCCCGCCTCGTGGTCTTGCGGTAGCATTCTCGCTTCCCGCGGATGGGGTCCCGGGTTCGATTCCCGGCGGGGTCAGGGATTTTCTCTGCCTCGAGATGACTGGGTGTTGTGTGTCTTGCATCATCATTTCATCCTCATTCACTCGCAAGTAGCTGTAGTGGCGTTAAAAAACTTGTGGAGCGGCGGCCGAACCGCCCCGCGAGGCTGATGGACAGGACGAAGTCAGTAGGTGATAGATCGAGAGTGGGGGAGAATGATGCGGAGAGAGTGTGAAGAAGGAGAAAGACTTACGGAACACTGGAACAGATACATTTCCGAGCAATGCCGGGTACACAGCTAGTATTTTGGGAAAAAATATTATAAAGTATCACAACATACACATAGTATATTATTAATATAATTTCAATATAAGTGGTCTGTGTCTTCCATGATTATCACTCATGGTGTATGAGGTTCTGTTGTCTGTCTACACTGCATAAGGCTTTTAAATGTACCTAAGATCAAAAGGCCATGCACATCTGAGCTTTAACATCCTAGGTGATCACATCCTGTAATTCTTGAACCAGTGTCATGAAATATGTTTTCTTGTCTTAAGATTGCTTACACAATTATAAACGTTAAAATACCTGTTTAATTCCAATGTTTCCCCTTGAACAGTTGCAGAGGGTCCTGTATTACGAAACAGCTTCTCTTATTCTGCTCTCTTCAATTTCAGAAGATCTGTTGAACGCTCTCACTGTTGCCAAGTTGTAGCGAGTGCGTACTATTCAGGTGACAATTGTACTGCTTTTGACTTTGAAATGAACTGTTTGACTCAGGCATCCTGGCCGAAAGAGTTCGCAAGCCCGCCAGAACGCAAGGACATAGACGACAGCCACTAGAGGGCGCACCTAATATTTGCGGGCGCTGCTGTCGCCGCCTCAGCGCTGGGTGTGGTCACGCCCCACTCGCCAGCCAATCGGTGCTTCTGGTCGCGTCATAAAGCTTACTCGGCAGGGGCCTGCACCTCATTCATTTTCCGGCAGCGCTGTCGTTCGTTCATTATACTGAGCGTTGATTGGTTCCGCACATTGCTACGACTGAGGCTCCTGATATTGTTCACACTCCATATTTGTCGTTCTGTTGTACAGTCTTGTTGATCGTCCATCGCTGTTTTTAGTTTTCGTGGTTTACAGCGGGTCATCGTCTGCGGCCTTGGCCAGTCAGCCAGCGTCCCTTGGCCATGGAACTACTCCAGTTAAAATAACTGGAGTCGAGCAAACAGGTTAACAGTGTCTTACGGATGCGAAACTCGTGCAACTCAGGGACAAAAACCGCAACAGCTGTTCCTGCAGCAGCAACTGCAAATGCCGTTCCAACAGCAGTTGCAGCAACAAGCCGACTTGCTACCTCAGGAAATTCACCTTTTGTCAACATACTTGAAGGTGTAGGGCTTGAAACCCATTCAAGCTGTGTTCGCCTCCCAGGAAGAGTCTTGGCCCCGCCTCCCCCCCCCCCCCCACCCCCACCCCCCTGTTTCCGCCCTTTAACGACATTAAGAAAGATTGGGACTCGTATTTGCAGTACGTGAAACAGCATTTTGGTGCTTTTCTGATGACGCTCTCCAACGGTCGTTCTTCCTTTCTTGGACATTTTACTTACTAAAGAAATTAGTTCCCCTCTGAAATCCGGTTGACCTCACATTCGCGGAGATGAGTTCATAGCCATCGAACTATTGTTTGCAACGATTTCAGTAGTCCCTTCACACCTTGAGTTTCAGCAGTACCACAAGCAAGCAGGCCAGTCATATTGCTCAAAAAAAAAAAAAAATGGCTCTGAGCACTATGGGACTCAACATCTTAGGTCATAAGTCCCCTAGAACTTAGAACTACTTAAACCTAACTAACCTAAGGACATCACACACACCCATGCCCGAGGCAGGATTCGAACCTGCGACCGTAGCAGTCCCGCGGTTCCGGACTACAGCGCCAGAACCGCACGGCCATCGCGGCCGGCTATTGCTCATGGGTGCTGGATTTGCAAGTGCTGAGTGGACATTGTGATTTCACGTGCCCAAACCCGCATTGCAAAACCTCACATGTGTACATTTTGATTCGAAACATGGTGACCCAATTAGTCCCCAACACAGAAGTATGCACTGAAGCTGTCAAGCTGAACAATCCTTCCTTGGACGACATTCTCAAAACTGCCCACTCTTGAACACTGCCCCTGGTCACAATACATCGTCATTATGGAATCTCCCATCTTTTCCTGGCTGTTTCACGATGCACATATGTGCTGACTGTCCAGATCGCTGGTACCGCTGCACTCATGGTGGAAAGGATGGGCATCTCCTAACTGCCTCCCATCAACCATCAGGACAGTTGAACGCCACTCCACACTTGTGTAAATGTATCGTGCAAATACTCTAGGCCATCATTCACCAGGGCAGGCCTTCTGCCACCGACTTGTTAACTGACCCCATGCTTATACATCACGACGTTTGTTTCTGAGTAGATATAGGAGCGACTGTTTCTGTAGCGAACTGCTCAACTTACGATCATCTGGGTTATTCGGCATTGGTCCCACACTCCCATGAGTTGGCTGCATATCGTGATGGCTCCATTCCCCATAGAGATCAATTCACAACTATGACATTATAAAAGAAGGATACGCAGCTAATAACACTATTTGCTGTCAATAGTCATTCGTATGGCAACATTTCGGTAGATACCTTCTTGCTGTTTGGGTTTTCCATCACATATGAAGTTCAGATCGTCTTGGACATTGTTCTCCTCGAGGAACTTAATGGCCTTTGTGCGTCTCTCACATCCCTCTCCGTACCTCGCCTGGGGTGTGCCACCAATTTCAAGGCACATTATTCTCTAAGTCCAGACGCAATGCCTCGTTTCTACTGGACACATCTGCTTCTAGTATCGCTACAGATGGCGGTTACGGACGAACTCGATCGCCTTCACGAAGTTGGAGTAATTCTAGTGCTTCCGCCATACCTCTGTTAGCGGTTAAGAAATCAAATCTCTCTCTCTGGGTTTGAGGAGGTGCTTGTGGAAACCTATCCTGTACCACGTCCAGAGGACCTCCCCAAGGAGCTTTCCACTGGTGAATAGTTTTCTAGAATGCTTTGCCGATGCTTATTCACAGATCCCACTGGATGAGGAACTCTAATGCATAATGGTCAGTGCACCCATTGACTTGTAAAAACACATTTGGCTTTTGGGACCTTTTCTAGTCTGGAAACCTTCCACAGATACCTGTAATGTTTCACTATGTCCATTCCCTCTTTTACTAATTACCTAGATAACTTAATATTTACAGGTGCTACATGCCAAGACCATCTGTGCAACCTCTGGACCATCTTTTCTGTGTTGTGAGTTGCAGGGCTGAAGTCCTGCCTACAAAACTGCCAATTTTTTCTGCAGCATGTGGAATACACTGGAGACTTGATAAGTAAAGATGGGATT
Organism: Schistocerca americana; assembly: GCF_021461395.2. Classification (NCBI taxonomy): domain Eukaryota; kingdom Metazoa; phylum Arthropoda; class Insecta; order Orthoptera; family Acrididae; genus Schistocerca; species Schistocerca americana. The sequence goes on along the minus strand of NC_060129.1, from coordinate 131,546,206 downwards.
CTGACCAAGGACCACAATATTTTGGCTGTTGACTCTCTCCCACATCCCCAAAACCTACAGGAGCTGTGTAAGATCTTTGTATAAGATGAATACTTTTCTTCGCTTCTCAGTGATGTAGCTCAAATTATGCACTTACTCAACCAGCTGCAGAAAAAGAGCTTTCCATTTCGGTTGTCAGCCGCCTATGAGCACGCTTTCACCCAGCTGAAGCACATGCTGCACTTGGCACCCTGACTTATGATATTTTCCTTTTAAGTCCCATAGTTTTGGTTGCTGACACTTCCCTGTATGGTACAGGTGCACTGCTAGTGCACTGTAACGATGGTGGTACTGAGCAGCCCATCGTATATGCATTGAAGATACTGGTGCCTGCTCAAAGAAACTACTTACAGACCTATAAAGTGACTTTAGCCATTAAGAAATTCGATGTGTACATCCTTAGGACTAATATTATCCACTAGGGACCTCAAACCGTTGAAAGCACTCTTTAGGCCACACTTTCGGTTTCCAGAGTGGACAGCTCAAATACTCCAGTGTTGTGTTGTTTTTAGTCTTATAATTACACCATGTACTACTAGTCTATCATGCAACACGCAAATGCGACTGTACTCTCTCTTTGACCCTCAGGACCACACCCAGCATTTGACGAACAGGACACTTCCTGTTTCCACACTGACATAGAACATGAATGCAACTTGGATAGGTTTCCCATTACTGCTACTCACATTGCCACATGTAAACACTGTGACACTATCGAACACGGTATCACACACCATGTGCTACATGTGGCCCACTTATTTTGCCAAATTTGCTGATCCAGAACTCTGGGCTTGGGGTCGCCTTTTCCAAAAAAATGTTCAAATGGCTCTGAGAACTATTGGACTTAACTTCTAAGGTCATCAGTCCCCTAGAACTTAGAACTACGTAAACCTAACTAACCTAAGGACATCACACACATCCATGCCCGAGGCAGGATTCGAACCTGCGACCGTAGCGGTCGTGTGGTTCCAGACTGTAGCCCCTAGAACCGCTCAGCCACTCCGGCCGGCGCCTTTTCCAAGTTTTTCTGTTGTCTCTGATGTTCTCCTGCTGCATACAGAAGCAGATATCCATTGTGTTGTCACTGCAGCAACACTCACAATCTTCCTCAGCCCCTATAGGACCTCCACCATCCATGACTGCAGCCCAGCAGAGCTCCTCCATGGGCAACAGCCATATGCTCTAATCCATCTCCTGGCACCACAGGTCTGAGTCTGGACAATTCCCCCGAAGTTCAATGATCTACTTATGTTCCTACGGATCAAAATGGCCTATAGTCTTTGGTAGTGGTTGACAGTCTTCATGGTTTGCAGTGTCAACACTCGAACTAGCTTTGCTCCACCTACTGATTGTGTGGAGTGCCTGCCCTTGGAAACCCCTCAGCCATACAGGTACAATTTTCACTCCAGCACAATGTCGGCATTTCCTGTGGATGGAGGTTTGGAGGCTGGACCTCACTGCAGCATCCATTTGTATACCACACCGCCATTCCCCAGCGCATTGCCCAACTTCCTTCTCCCAATAGGCAGGCTCCTCTGGTGGGAAACTGAGACACCAGTTCACCTTCATGGGAGGGGGGGGGGGGGATGTTGTACCTGGTATCCTGGTGTGACAGTCTGCAAAATGGATGAACCCAGACGACAGCCGCTAGGGGGCGCTCCTTTTAGCGAGCACAGCTGTCGCTGCCTGTTCACTAGACACAGGACACACCACTTGGTCTGTAAAGCTCGCTGCGTAGGATCCTGGATATAAGTGTTCTGATTGCGCTCTCGTTTATCCATTATACATCGAGTTATTTGGTTCTTGATATTGCTACATCTCAAGCAGCCGATCTGGTTTATGCCCTGAACTTGTCGTTCTGTTGTGTAGTCTTGTTGTTCGTCCATCGCTGTTGTTGTCTTTTATTGTTTTTGGCGTCTCACCGTTGACGTCCTCTGCTAGTCGACCAATGTCTTTGGCCATGCCACAATTCCGGTTACAATATGGACAATGAATTCAGGCTGTGGCTGTCAATTCATTGCTTCTAGTCACTGATTACAAAAAGAGAATTTAACTTTAGTATTGCTTCATGGTAAATAAAAAAAATCGCTACTCAACGAATTCTTTCACACTAATTTAAGCTGCTGTTCTCCACAATTCCATTCCTCCAGTGCTGTTCTTCACATACTCCCTGTGGAAGAAGCTCCAAGTATCAAGTTCGGAATAAATGTAGAAATGTAAGTCATGATGGGAACTTCAGCTAGGCCTGGTCGTGTGCTGATATTGCCTATGTGTTAAGGCGACTGTTTGTGACCAGCATGAAATTCGCGTTCGAGTCCCAGTTGGCACAAGGTTTCAAAAGTCACAACATGTGGAAGACCCCAGAAATGTCTTTGAAGAGAATATACAAAATTTTCATGAAATTTAAACACACACACACACACATAACACACAACATACCATATCCTTATACTACTATTACATATCATGTCGATTTTATTTTCCTGCTTACTGTTCCCTTATTTCATTTTTAAAACCACCACAAACTTAAATTGCACTTATTTATTCAATTGAAATGTACGCTAAGTGATCAAAAGTATCCGGACATCTGGCTGAAAATGACTTACAAGTTCGTTAGGTTCGTTAGGCCCTCCATTGGTAATGATGGAATTCAGTATCGTATTGGCCCACCCTTAAATGACAGCTTCCACTCTCGCAGCCATACATTCAATCAGGTGGTAGAAGATTTCTTGAGGGATGCCAGACCATTCTTCATGAAGTGCTGCACTGTGGAGAGGTATGGATGTCGCTCGGTGAGGCCTGGCACGAAGTCAGCCCTCCAAACCATCCCAAAGGTGTCCTACACGATTCAGGTCAGGCCTCTGCGCAGGCCAGTCCATTACAGGGATTTTACGGTCGTACAACCACTCCGCCACAGGCTGTGCATTATGAACAGATGCCAGATCGTTTTGAAAGATGCAATCGCCATCCCCTAATTGCTCTTCACAGGAGGAAGAAAGAGGGTGGTTACAACATCAATGTAGGCGTGTGCTGTGATAGTGCCACACAAAACAACAAGGTGTGCAAGCCCCCTCCATAAAAAGCACGACCACACCATAACACTACCGCCTCCGAATTTTACTGTTGGCACTACACACACGAGGCACACGACGTTCACCGGGCATTTGCCATACCCACACCCTGCCACTGGATCATCACATTGTGTACTGTGATTCGTCACTCCACCCAAGGTATTCTCCAGTTGAATCGTCCAATGTTTATGCTTATGAGCACCCTCTCGACCATGAAATCCAAGTTTTCTCACCTCCCACCTGTCATTGAACTTGCAGTGGATCCTGATACAGTTTGGAATTTCTTTGTGATGGCCTATTACATATTACGAATCTCTTCAACTGTTGGCAGTCTTTGTCAGTCAACAGACGAGGTTGGCCTGTATGCTTTTGTGCTGTACGTGTCCCTTAATGTTTCCAATTCACTATCACATCAGAAACAGTGGACATAGGGATGTTTAGGAGTGGGGAAATCTCGCATACATATGTAGGACACAAGTGACGCCCAATCACCCGACCACATTCAAAGTCTGTGAATTCCACAGAGCACGCCATTCTGCTCTCTCACGATGTGTAATGACCACTGAAGTACTTGATATGGAGTACCTAGCAGTAGGTGGCAGCACAAGGCCCCTAATATGAAAAAAGTGGACGCTGAGTTGCAGATAGGCACAACAAACAGATTTTCACACTTAAAGCTTTCGGCCAATGGCCTTTGTCAACAACAAACACACATACGCACACACACACTCACGCAAATGCAACTCTCACACACGACTGCAGTCTCAGCATCTCCGCTATATGGTGAGTAGCTAGTTTCCTTCTCATAATATTGTTACATTCTATCCTGGACTTTCCATTGTTTGATTTAATATGACTGTATATACTGTGGACATCACATGCATCAATACTTCTATTTACACACATCTCCCATAGGATTAATTAGCAGGATACAAACCATCCCCCTTGAAGCTTCGGGGGTTAGAATTGGCCTGCAGTATTCCTGCCTGTCATAAGAGGCGACTAAAAGGAGTCTCCAACGTTTCAGCCTTTATGTGTTGGTCCCCTCTCGGGCTTAACCTCCATTTTTTCCAAATTTCTGTTGCTAGTGCATGCGATTTGGGGAAGGACGCCTTACATGTTGTTTTTAGTTTGTCCATCATGGATGCTACCTATTGTTGTGCAGCGGGCTTTGCACCCAACGTCTTCTGGGTTGCCTCCTCCTTTCCTCCTGTGCAGTCCCATCTTTAGCACCCACGACAATTCTGCACCATTTTGACACCAAAAACCCAGTACGGTAGCCAGTGTATTGTGGTGGGGTCATCATGTACCCTCTTGGTGGTAGCCCCCTGACAACGCAGGGATCGCAAGCTGAGACCTCTGCATGTATGCAAATGAGTAGGTGCCCTTCCTTCTGGGGCACCAGGACTCCCGGCAATGGACATCCCGCCAGGTGGCCCTTGCTGAGGCTGGGTCACACCTGCGGGGCGAGCCCCTTGTCGATGTGGGTAGCATCAGGGCGGATGACCCGCAATAAAATGGGTTAAATCGAATAACGCTGGTGGTCGCTCGGCCCCAGCAGTCTCAAAGTGTGTCAATAATGATTTCGATGCTGCGACCTATGATTCTCGCTTGTTCTCCTCCCTGGCTACACCCTGGGAGGACTGTAGGGCGACCAGGTCTCGAGAGCCATATTCACCTCGGTACTTGGTTTGCAGCAGGACTGATGGAGAGACCTTTCAGGCAACGAAGGCCCAGTTTTTTGTAGACAACCTTGAAGACAGGTTTGGGCAAGTGGTGGCTTTGTCAGCTTCTCATTGCCATCTTTTTTGACATGCAGAAGGCGTACGATACGACTTGGCGACATCACATCAATCTTCATGGGTGGGGTCTTAGGGGCCCACTCCCAATTTTTATTCAAAATTTTCTGTCGCTTCGATCTTTCTGCGTGCAAGTTACGGCCTCCCATAGTTCCTCCTCAGTCCAGAAGAATGGGGTCCAGCAGGGATCTGTCTTCAGTGTCTCCCTCTTTTTAATTGAAATCAATGGGCTCGCTGCAGAGGTGGGCACGTCTGTATCAGTTTCCTTGTATGCTGACGACTTCTGCCTATACTATAGCTCCACTGGCATTGCATTTGCTGAACGGCAGCTGCAGGGTGCTATCTGCAAGGTGCAGTCATGGGCTGTAGCACACGGCTTCCAGTTTTCGGCTGCCAAAACCTGCGTTATGCATTTCTGATGACGTCACAGTGTTGACCCTGACCTGATAGCTTTATCTTTACGGCGAACCTCTTGCTGTGGCGGAGACGCATGGTTTTTGGGATTGCTTTTTGGTACCCAGTTGACTCAGCTCCCTCATGTTCAGCAGCTTCAACAAACCTGCTGAAGGCATCTTAAAGCTCTTCGTTGCTTGAGTCACACAAGGTGGGATGCCGATCAGTCTACCCTTCTATGACTGTATCAGGCGTTGATTCAGTCCCGTCTAGATTATGGGAGCCTGGCTTATGGTTCGGCATCGGCTTCGGCATTGCAGTTGCTTGACCCCAGCCTTCACTGCGGGATCCGATTCTCAACTGGAGCTTTTTGCACAAGTCCTGTGAACAGTATACTTGTAGAGATTGGTGTCCCTCCATTTCTGGTCTGGCACCTATGACTTCTCTTATGCTGCACATGTTTGTAGCTTGCCTGGGCATCGCAATTACCATCTCCTGTTCCCCAACTCAGTCGTTCATCTTCCAGAACGGTGACCCCGATCAGAGTGTACGATCGCAGTTCTCATCTGGGCTCTTCTCTCTGGGCATGAGTTTTTCCCACCTGTTTTCTGGGCCGATATACGTCTACTCCCGTGGGATGTGCCCCACCCATGCCTTTCGCTCAATTTGGCACAGGTCCCGAAGGACTCAGTCCCTCCTGAGGCTCTCCGCCGCCGCTTTCATTCCATCCTTGCCTCGTTTCAAGGCTCTGACGTAGTCTATATCGACGGTTCGGTGGTTGCTGGTCGTGTTGGTTTTACTCTAGGAGATCATTCTGAACAACGCTCATTCCCAGCTGTATATCCACTCCTGCTCAGGTGAGTTCTTCATTATCTGTAGTGACTCCCTGAGTGTTTTCCTCGATCTCGTTTGGTGATGGCTATCCAGAAGCAACTCCATACTCTTGCCCATTGCAGCTGCTCCATGATCTTTCTGTGGACCCCGGGTCATGTTGGCATCCCGGTAAATGAATGTGTGGACACACTGACCAAACAGGCTGTCAGAGCACCGCCCCTGGAGATCAGCCTTTTGGAATGTGATCTCCAGTCAGTTTTGTGGAAGAAGGTACTTGGTACCTGAGGTGATAAATGGCACACACTGCCTTCACCCAACAAACTTCGGGTCGTCAAGGAGACTACCAGTGTGTGGCGCTCCTCCTTGTGGGCCTCGAAAGGACTCCATTGTCCTCTGCCAGGTACGCATTGGCGACACCTGGCTGATGCACGGATATTTATTGCGCCATGAGGACCAACCTCTCCCATATTGTTGGACTGTTCGCTTTTAACTCCGCTCATGCAGACGTTTGCGCTGCCTGATACGCTCCCTGCACTTTTATCGATGCTGCAATGGCAGGCTTAGTTTTGAATTTTATTCGTGCAAAGGGCTTTTATCGCTCGATCTAAGGGTTTGTCTCTTTTTTGTGTTGGGTCTGATCTTTGGATTGGGGTTTTTAGTGTGTTTCTTGGTAGTTGGCTTTTCCTTTTTTGTTTTCATGGTTGGCCAACAACTGTCCCACTCTGTGTGCTTTTAATTCCTTTTGACTGGTCTTTGTCTTTCTTGTTCTGTGTCGTCCCTTGTCATCTCTGTTGCTTGCTTTTTATTCTTTGTAGGTTTTTTATGGTTGTGGAACAAGGGACCAATGGCCTTTGTAGTCCGCTCCCTTCAACCTCCACAAACCAGCCAACCAACAAAGCATCATTGACACCAGGAATAGTATTCAAAACACCAGGAAGTTTACAATCTTTGTAAAAGAATTTTATTTTATATCGCCTTTCCCATATAACTGCAATACTTCAGTTCCGAACCGAATACAGTTCTCACTGCGAACCTAAAGAAGGTTGTAGAGAATCGCTTTGTTTCATTCCCAGTCAAATGTCATAATACGAGGATGAGTGAAACGAAAACCTTAAATTTGTAATAACAAATCGAAATTTCGTGCCGTTATCCTGTAAGTTGGTAAGCATGCTACAAACAGCGTGTAGAATGGTCTGTAGGTGGCAGTATAGTGTAGATGCACGCATAGTCGCAGTATCAGAATAAAGATGGGCGCTGCACTTGCGACTTACACCAGGAAAGAACTGGGTTCTGTTACTCGGTTTTTGTGTAGTGAAGGTGTGAAACCTATTGAGATTCATCGATGAATGAAGGCTCAGTACGGTGATGTATGTTTGTCACAGCAGCAAGTCTACGAATGGAGTAGGACGTTCGCAAATGGTGTGACTTCAGTGGAAGATGCTCCTCGTCCAGGTCAGGCACAACGAGTTGTGACTAGACAGAATATTGCAGCAGTTGAAGCCATGGTGAAGGAAAACCGCCGAAAGACACTGAATGACATTGCAGCATGTTTACAGATTAGTCACGGGTCAGCACACCACATTGTGCATGACGTGCTCCAGTTTCAGAAAGTGTCTGCAAGATGGGTGCCAGGGCAGCTGACTCCTGAAATGAGAGAACGACGTGTTGATGCTTGTGAAGAACTTCTTCGGCGCTTTGAACGAGAAGGCGATGGCTTCCTCGCAAGAATCGTTACTGGGGACGAAACCTGGGTTCACTTCCACCAACCGGAAACGAAGAGAGTGAGCAAGGAATGGTGCCATTTCTCATCACAAAGTGATTTCCATATGTTTGGACCGCTGAAAGACGCATTGGGAGGAAAGAAGTTCCGTTCTGATGAAGAGGTACGCCACGTGGTGCATGAGTGGTTGCGCGGACTACCAAATGAATTATTTTCCAAAGGAATTTATGCTCTCTGTAAGCGCTGGACGACTTGCATTGAGCGTGGGGGAGATTATGTTAAAGAGTGATACAGCTTTATACCACTTCTGCACAATATATAATATTTTTAAAAATATTTAAGGTTTTCGTTTGAGTCACCCTCGTATATAAATGGTATAGCTTTTCGTAACAAACTTACTCTCTGATGCATGGGAAAATACAACAAAGCAATGACACTCGGTTAAGAGCCCTATGAATTCATAAAAATGTGCTCATCGTGCGACAGGACTCACCGAAGGAGAGAGACGGCGGTCACGTTAAGTGGACGACCGCTGCAGGTAGCCGAGGACGTTGCAGTCGAGACAGGGGAGCGGCTGCGGCGGCTGCGCGGTTGTGCGGAAGGGCTGGCCCCGCTCTCTGTAGCGGCTGGCGACCTGCACAGAGAGACGCTGCGTGGACAGATGTATGTGTGCATACAGGCGAGAGCACAGCTCACTACAGACAGTGCTGCCAACACGTTGTCCACACAGAAGTAGCAGAGGCACAATTGCAAAGACTGTTGCTAAGAAAGATGAATTACCACTGAGCTAATCAATGTACCCAGCGCTTCTGTCAAGTTTCCTGCATAGCATAGCATAGCATAGCATAGCAGTTTGTACAAAATGAGGCACAAACTAAAGGTACGAGGGTGGTTCGAAAAGTTCTCGCATCACCACGAGAGGTCAGCGCTAGCACTACGATTTGTTCACGTGATATCCATTGCACTGTTGCCTCTAACCACGTGACACGTGAGTGCTCTTGGAGGAGAAGTGTGGCAGTGATGTGACTCTTTTATTGTTCCTGCGTAGCGATTTTCGAAGATGGAAGAAATCTAGATTATAGAAGTGATTAAGTGCTTCTTAAAGAAAGTTATGAAAGCAATTTCCAGAATAAACTATGGGATTCTGCCCTTTCATATTCAACTGTTGCCAAGTCGACGAATGGTTTTAAATTTTGTCGGGAGAGCTTAGATGAAGATCCGCGCTGTGGTCGGCCAAGATGTGTCACTACTCCAGAAATCATTAAAAAAGCGCACAAAATCGTCATGGAGGATCGCTGACTGATAATGCGTGAAACTGTTCACTATTTCCAGATTTCGTCTGGAAAGGTATATCACATTTTAACTGAAGGATTAGGAATGAAAAAATTATCTGTAAGATGGATGCCGCGACTCTTGACGCTGGATCCAAAACGCATGGACATATCAGAACAATGTTTGGCCTGTTTTAGGAGAAACGCGAACTAGATATTTTGCGACGGTTTGTGGCCACAGATGAAACTTGGGTGCACTACTACAGTTAAAGGAGTGGAAACATATTGATTTCTTGCCACCAAAAAAAGCAAAGACAATTCCTTCGGCGGGAAAGGTCATGGCACAAGTGTTCTGAGATGCGGAGGGGATTCTATTTCTAGATTATCTCCACACTGGGCAAACAGTTACTGGAGAATACTATGCTAAACTCATGGACAAACTGCAACAGAAGATATTCGATAAAAGGGCACGGTTAGCAAGGAAGAAAGTCATCTTCCATCAAGACAATGCGCGCCGGCAAACATGTGCCGTCGCCATGGGAAAATTACACGAACTAAGGTACGAATAGTCGCCACATACGTCTTATTCACCTGATGTGGCTCCGTCAGACTTCCATCTCTTCTCAAACCTGAAAACGTTTCTTGGTGACCGAAGATTCGATTCACATGTAGAATTGATAGTCGGAAGTGACAACTATTTTGCAGGCCTGAAGGAAACTCATTTTCGAGATAGTATCAATGCACTGGTACACCGTTGGACCAAGTGCATTAATCTGCAGGGACACAACATTGAAAAACAAAAAAGTTTCAGTGATGAAACTACTTTTTTTCCATTCCATTTCGAGAACTTTTCGAACCACCATGGTACATGCAAAGGCTAACAGTTACGCTGATCCAGCAGAAAAACTATTGCATAGGACTGTTGGACTACACAACAACCACACATATTACAACGGTAACAACTTTTAAATATATGTAATGTGGTACTGTGATCGTGAGACGATTTTTATAGCTCGTCTGTTAGCCAACATCTGTTCGAGGCAACGATGGTAAACATGGGGAGAGCAGAATCAAATCATCCTGCAGTGGAATATGCTGTGATATTTCTTGGCTGAGTTAAACCGTGCGAGTTGTAGTCTGAGTCTGGCGAACTGCTTTACCCCGCCATCAAGTTTCATAGGGAGAGCAACTTTGAAACTGAGCAGGTAGGAAATTCAAACAAGGACAGACCACGCAATATGTGTAATATATATATATATATATATATATATATGGTGGTCAATTGATAGTGACCGGGCCAAATATCTCACGAAATGAACATCAAACGAAAAAACCACAAAGCACGAAACTCGTCTAGCTTGAAGGTGCACACCAGATCGCGCTATGGTTGGCCTGTAAGATGGCGCTGCCAAACGTCAAACGAATATCAACGGCGGTTTTTTTTTTAAAATGGGAACCCCCATTTTTTATTACATATTCGTGAAGTACATGAAGAAATATGAATATTTTAGTTGGACTTCGCTTTTCGCTTTGTGACAGATGTAATAGTCACAATCCTATAAGTGCGTGGTGTCACCTAACATTCCGCCAGTGCGGACGGTATTTGCTTCGTGATACATTACCCGTGTTAAAATGGACCGTTTACCAATTGCGGAAAAGGTCGATATCGTGTTGATGTATGGCTATTGTGATCAAAATGCCCAACGGGCGTGTGCTATGTATGCTGCTCGGTATCCTGGACGACATCATCCAAGTGTCCGGACCGTTCGCCGGATAGTTACGTTACTTAAGGAAACAGGAAGTGTTCGGCCACATGTGAAACGTCAACCACGACCTTCAACAAATCATGATGCCCAAGTAGGAGTTTTAGCTGCTGTCGCGGCTAATCCGCACGTCAGTAGCAGACAAATTGCGCGAGAATCGGGAATCTCAAAAACGTCGGTGTTGAGAATGCTACATCAATATCAGTTGCACCCATACCATATTTCTACGAACCAGGAATTGCATGACGACGACTTTGAACATCGTGTACAGTTCAGCCACTGGGCATGAGAAACTACGGGACGATGACAGATTTTTTGCGCGCGTTCTATTTAGCGACGTAGCGTCATTCACCAACAGCGGTAACGTAAACCGGCATAATATGCAGTACTGGGCAACGGAAAATCCACGATGGCTGCGACAAGTGGAACATCAGCGACCTTGGCTGATGCCCCATTTAATCTATGGCAATCTAAATGGTGCAATGTATGACGATTTCCTACTGATGTTACTACAAGATGGATGTCCGGCACATAGGTCGCGTGTAGTTGAAGCGGTATTCAAATCAAATGGTTCAAAATGGCTCTGAGCGCTATGCGACTTAACTTCTGAGGTCATCAGTCGCCTAGAACTTAGAACTAATTAAATCTACCTAACCTAAGGACATCACACACATCCATGTCCGAGGCAGGATTCGAACTGAAGCGGTATTGAATAGCATATTTCATGACAGTTGGATTGGTCGTCAAAGCACCGTACCATGGCCCACAGGTTCACCGGATCTGACTTCCCCGGATTTCTTTCTGTGGGGAATGTTGAAAGATATTTGCTATCGTGATCAACCAAGAACGCCTGACAACATGCGTCAGCGCATTGTCAATGCATGTGCGAACATTAGGGAAGGCGAACCATTCGCTGTTGAGAGGAATGTCGTAACACGTATTGCCAAATGCATTGAGGTTTACGGACTTCATTTTGAGCATTTATTGCATTAATGTGGTATTTACAGATAATCACGCTGTAACGGCATGCGTTCTCAGAAATGATAAGTTCAAAAAGGTACATGTATCACATTGGAACAACCGAAATAAAACGTTCAAACGTACATGCGTTCTGTATTTTAATTTAGAAAACCTACCTGTTACCACTGTTCGTCTAAAATTGTGAGCCATATGTTTGTGACTATTACAGCGCCATCTATCACAAAGCGAAAGAAGTGGTCCAACTGAAACATTCATATTTGTTTACGTACTACACGAATATGTAATAAAAATGGGGGTTCCTACTTAAAAAGACGCAGTTGATATCCGTTTGACCAATGGCAGCGCCTTCTAGCGGGCCAACCATAGCGCCATCGGGTTTCCCCCTTCAAGATAGACAAGTTTCGTTATTTGTACTTTTCTCGTTAGACGCTTATTTCGTGGGATATTTGACCCAGTGACGATCAATGGACCACCCTGTATTACTTGCGAAGTATATATATATATATATATATATATATATATATATATATATATATATATATATATACACCCTATATATATATATATATATATAGGGTGTTACAAAAAGGTACGGCCAAACTTTCAGGAAACATTCCTCACACACAAACAAAGAAAAGATGTTATGTGGAGCCGGCCGGAGTGGCCGAGCGGTTAAAGGCGCTACAGTCTGGAACCGCACGACCGCTAAGGTCGCAGGTTCGAATCCTGCCTCGGGCATGGATGTGTGTGATGTCCTTAGGTTAGTTAGGTTTAAGTAGTTCTAAGTTCTAGGGGACTTATGACCACAGCAGTTGAGTCCCATAGTGCTCAGAGCCATTTTGTTATGTCGACATGTGTCCGGAATCGCTTAATTTCTATGTTGGAGCTCATTTTAGTTTCGTCAGTATGTACTGTACTCATCATGATTTCATACGGAATACTCTACCTGTGCTGCTAGAACATGTGCCTTTACAAGTACGACACAACATGTGGTTCATGCACGATGGAGCTCCTGCACATTTCAGTCGAAGTGTTCGTACGCTTCTCAACAACAGATTCGGTGATCGATGGATTGGTAGAGGCGGACCAATGCCATGGCCTCCACGCTCTCCTGACCTCAACCCTCTTGACTTTCATTTATGGGGGCATTTGAAAGCTCTTGTCTACGCAACCCCGGTACCAAATGTAAAGACTCTTCGTGCTCATATTGTGGACGGCTGTGATACAATACGCCATTCTCCAGGGCTGCATCAGCTCATCAGAGATTCCATGCGACGGAGGGTGGATGCATGTATCCTTGCTAACGGAGGACATTTTCAACATTTCCTGTAGCAAAGTGTTTGACGTCACGCTGGTACGTTCTGTTGTTGTGTGTTTCCATTCCATAATTAATGTGATTTGAAGAGAAGTAATAAAATGAGTTCTAACATGGAAAGTAAGCGTTTTCGGACACATGCCCACATAACAAATTTTCTTTCTTTGTGTGTGAGGAAAGTTTCCTGAAAGTTTGGCCGTACCTTTTTGTTACACCCTGTATATATATATATATATAAAGGGTGAGTCACCTAACATTACCGCTGGATGTATTTCGTAAACCACATCAAATACTGACGAATCGATTCCACAGACCGAACGTGAGGAGAGGGGCTAGTGTAATTGGTTAATACAAACCATACAAAAATGCACGGAAGTATGTTTTTTAACACAAACCTATGTTTCTTTAAATGGAACCCCGTTAGTTTTGTTAGCACATCTGAACATACAAACAAATACGTAATCAGTGCCGTTTGTTGCATTGTAAAATGTTAATTACATCCGGAGATATTGTAACCTAAAGTTGACGCTTGAGTACCACTCCTCCGCTGTTCGATCGTGTGTATCGGAGAGCACCGAATTACGTAGGGATCCAAAGGGAACGGTGCTGGACCTTAGGTACGGAAGAGACTGGAACAGCACATTACGTCCACATGCTAAGACCTTTTTATTGGTCTTTTTCACAGACGCACATGTACATTACCATGAGGGGTGAGGTATACGTACACACGTGGTTTCCGTTTTCAATTACGGAGTGGAATAGAGTGTGTCCCGACATGTCAGGCCAATAGATGTTCAATGTGGTGGCCATCATTTGCTGCACACAATTGCAATCTCTGGAGTAATGAATGTCGTACACGCCGCAGTACATCTGGTGTAATGTCGCCGCAGGCTGCCACAATACGATGTTTCATATCCTCTGGGGTTGTAGGCACATCACGGTACACATTCTCCTTTAGCGCACCCCACAGAAAGAAGTCCAGAGGTGTAAGATCAGGAGAAGGGGCTGGCCAATTTATGCGTCCTCCACGTCCTATGAAACGCCCGTCGAACATCCTGTCAAGGGTCAGCCTAGTGTTAATTGCGGAATGTGCAGGTGCACCATCATGCTGATAGCACATACGTCGACGCGTTTCCAGCGGGACATTTTCGAGCAACGTTGGCAGATCATTCTGTAGAAACGCGATGTATGTTGCAGCTGTTTGGGCCCCTGCAATGAAGTGAGGACCAATGATTCCGCACCATACATTTACAGTCCACGGTCGCTGTCGCTCTACCTGTCTGAGCCAGCAAGGATTGTCCACGGACCAGTAATGCATGTTCCGTAGATTCACTGCCCCGTGGTTTGTGAAACCCGCTTCATCGGTAAACAGGTAGAACTGCAACGCATTCTCTGTTAATGCCCATTGACAGAATTGCACTCGATGACTAAAGTCATCACCATGTAATTGCTGATGTAGCGACACATGAAACGGGTGAAAGCGGTGACGATGCAGTATGCGCATGACACTACTTTGACTCAGTCCACCGGCTCTCGCAATGTTCCGTGTACTCATGTGTGGGTTCATGGCAACAGCAGCTAACACACCAACTGCACCCGCTTCTCTTGTAACGGGCCTGTTACAGACCCATTTGCGTGCTACGACCATACCTGTTGCATACATTTGGCGGTAGATGTTTTGCAATGTGCGGCACTCTGGATGCTCTCTGTCCTGGTACCGTTCTGCATACACCCTGCGGGCTTCAGCTGCATTTCGTCGACACTCGCCATAGATGAGTATCATCTCCGCCTCTTCAGAGTTCGAATACACAATGGTCACAGTTCCTACAACACTACAGACGTCTGGTAACACGGTGTACTACAGTTGGTCTGCGTGTGGAGACGAATGCAGAATAGCAATAGCAGCAAGCGCTACATACGGACACTGCGACAGCTAGACCAAACCACAACAGTTCACTACAGCCACACTCGTAAACACGGTCGTCATCGTAAACATGTCCCTGCAGATGCTGCTCGTCGGCCGTGGCCCGTGTTTGTTACAACACGCAACTGAACGTCGGAGGTTTCAAGCGTCAGCTTTAGGTTACAATATCTCCGGATGTAATTAACATTTTACAATGCAACAAACGGCACTGATTACGTATTTGTTTATATGTTCAGATGTGCTAACATAACTAACGTGGTTCCATTTAAAGAAACGTAGGTTTGTGTTAAAAAACATACTTCCGTGCATTTTTGTATGGTTTGTATTAAACAATTACACTAGCCCCTCTCCTCACGTTCGGTCTGTGGAATCGGTTCGTCAGTATTTGATGTGGTTTACGAAATATATCCAGCGGTAACGTCAGGTGACTCACCATATATATATATATATATATATATATATATATATATATATATATATATATATATAATTTCATTAAAATTCATAGGATATTACTTTAATGAAATCAGAAATTTTGTTTCATTATTTTATTCAATGTAAGCATATCGTCTGTCTACCTCTTTAGCTGAGTGGTCAGCACAGGATACTGCCATAAAAAGGAACCATGTTCGATTTCCGCTAGTAAGAGGGATTTTTGCCTGATGGGGGGGGGGGGGGGGGGGGGACTGTAACAGGGTGCACTTAGCCTCAGGATACTAACTGACAAACTACTCGACCGAGTAGCAGCGGACAACCGCCAGGAGAGCGGTGAGTAACCCGACGTCCTCCCCTCCGTCCGGTACTGTATGCAACGAGGCCCTTCCCATACTGTATGCAATGACGCCATTGACAGAGGATGGCACAGCTGTTTGCCACTACTGATAGGCCTACCAGCGCCTGTCGACACAGTTCGTATACCCATATTTTTCAGACTGTGATTACAAGATTTTCTGGAGAATGAGTGAGTCTGAAAATAATCAGAAAGACTTTACAAGAGGCAATGCTCAAAGTACATTTCTGTAAAAATTCATGAAATCATGTTTGCTCATTGAAAGTGGTCAGAGTCAGCTGTGACTTTTAAGAGTGTAATGAAGACACAAGATAATGTAGGGAAAGTCAAAGAAAATGACTGAAGGGTGCATCTGTTTTGTGTGTGTGTGTGTGTGTGTGTGTGAGTGAGAGAGAGAGAGAAAGAGAGAGAGAGAGAGATAGAGATAGAGAGAGAGAGAGAGAGAGAGAGAGAGAGAGAGAGAGAGAGGTAAATGATAACATTGGTTACTGGTTTAAAACTGCTTGTATGTTATTTCATAACAAATTACGAATTATAGGGCCGTCATATATTTTCTCAGTGGAGTACACAAGTACAGCAGGAGTATTTAGACATGGCAGCTATAATAAGTAAGCCACTTGACAGAAGTTGGTATGTAACATGTTGGCAAGTGGAAACAACTGTGGTGGGAGTCTGCATTAGACATGGAATTCATAGTGGAGATAATAATCAAGGAAATGTGGGCATGGAGAAAAAAAACTAACATTTTAACATTTAAAAATACAATGTTACGTCAGTAACCATTTGAGATGCTCATGTATCAAATGATTCATACCTCTGATATTCCAGATGCTTTGCTGTTAAGAAGAACAGTGCAACGCTCCTTCTGACATACATGCATGTCTGAAGGAGCAGGCACTGCGGCGACTAAAGTAGTTATGAAGTACATTAAATGTAATCACAATTGCGAATGCAAGCAACCATCAGCTGGGTAAGGGAGTGATGACTGTGAAATCTGGGCCGGACCAGGACTCGAACCCGGATTTTCCACTTGATGTGAGAGTCACCTTAATCCCGTTGGCTATCCGTACATGGTTCACAGCCGGACCCAAACATCCATATGTCATTGTGCCTGCGTCACAATCTGTACTGGCACACACACGTAATGTAATTCTCGTACAGTGGGGGACACTTTAACTGAAATTCACTGCCTCACATCGGTAGATAAATATGATATTGCAGCGCCTGTGTTTTAACAAGAACAATGCAGTGTTCCTTGCGCACATGTGTGAAGGACCATTGTATTGTTATTCTTATCAACACAGGCACTGCAATATCTTATTTATCTGCCGATTCTAGGCAGTGACTTTCAATTAAAATGTCCTCCTCTCTATTGGAATTACATGATGTGTGTATGGGTACTGGTTAAGATGTGTGAATGATGACATATGGAAGTTTGGGTGTGGCCACGAGCCATGCATGGATAGCTAGACTGATTAAGGCGACTGCTCATGTAAAGTGAGAAATTCGGGTTCGAGTCTCGGCGAAACACAAATTTTCATTGTCGTCATTTCTTTATGCGAGTGACAGCTGTGTGGATTTCCAGTTGTGAATAAATTTCATGATTGGTAGCTTATTGACTCTTGGACGCACAGGGGATGGTAATGGGAACTAGTATGGAAAATTGATGCTTTGAGGAGCAGATGGAAAATACCATGCAATAGTGTGTGAAATCTGAAGCAATAAAGAGGATGGTAAGGAGTTACATCATTTAAGATATTTAAGATATCAAAAGACTTCCTGAAATATGCATCTGAACACCACAAATAGAGTTATAATACATTTAAAGGTAATGTATTAGTAACACAGTTTCTGAAAAAGACAGCTGTGGCCTTGTGTTTTATTTCTAACATTAGTTTTCGTGTTACATTACAACGAGCAGCAGAGACTTGGGTTGACTAGTTTACAAGATAATGTACAACTAAAGGAGAACCAAGTCAAGCAGAGTGGGCTATCTACTCTCGAAGATAATAATTTCAGTTTGTCAAGCTGCTCTTTAAGTGTTGCATGAATATTTAAACATGCAGGAAAATACAGGAAATTATGAGAACTACTAACCACAAGACTGGTAGGGAGTACTTGTACTGAGAGGTGAAGTAGAAATAAAGAATAATTAGATATTAAGGTCTCATCAATATTGAATTTGCTTGCGATGGATCAGTAACGGCAACAGACGCAATGGGAAAGGTCCTATCGGAAGGAAATAGTACAGAGTTCGATGGACAGTCTCTATTATCACCCCACAGAACTTCGAGCAAGACTGGTAGGCAGAGACTGAGCTGTACAATCCCCTCCCTGTGTTTGTTACAGAGGGTAGAGCACCAAAGTTCGTCATATACCTCGAGGAACATCTTAACAGAAAGTTCCAGGGACTGTGAAGGAAAGGTTCAGTATTGTGAGGAACTGCCTGTAGCTGCCATGTGGCAGTGAAGACTGGTTTGTTGTGTTGTGAGGTAACTACATGGCGTATGGAGAATAAGCAAGAAGACTCTCCAGAAACATGTGCTTACATCTCCCCATGTAATACATGTATTCCATACAGGTACGGATGTTTGGGATACGTAGCAGTTAAGATTGAAGGAAGGCATCAAAGAAGTTCAGAGTCGGGCTGCTGGATTTGTTACCAGTGAGTTCTAACAACACGTAAGGGTTACAGAGATTCTTCAGGAACTCACACGGGAATGCCTGGAGAGAACGCGACGTTCTTTCCGAGAAATATTGAGAAAACTCAGAGAATCAGGATTTAAAGCTTACTCCCGAACGATTCTATTGCTGCCAACGTACATTGCGCGTAACGACCACGAAGACAAGATACGATAAATTCAGCCTCGTATGAGGCATATAGATAGTCGTTTTCCGTCGCTCTATTTGCGAGTGGAACAGGAAAGGAAATGATTGGTAGTTGTACAGGGTACCCTCCACCACGCACAGTACGGTGGGTTGTGGAGTATCTATGTAGATATACATGTAGATGTAGATACTCTGAGTGGGAACCAAATGCTGTTACTTAGAATCTGGTGTACTTCGCACAAGTTGTATATAATTCCGCTGGTAAGGGTAAATGATCTTTTTCTATGGAAATTGTAGCTTTATTGCAGAAATGTACATGGAAAGTGAAAGAGAAATAAGAGAGTCGCCAAATTGTAATACCGATGTAGGGAATAGTGATTACTCTGATGGTTTGCTACACTACACATAAGTTATCTGCAGGTGAGGCTTTACTGCACAACAACAAAACAAATGGGATATTTCAGGTCTAGTACTGTCCTGCTTGACCACGCTGCAGCATACTGAAGAGTTCCTTGTGCTGGTATTGGGCGACACACTTCCTCCTCATCTTCATCTTCCCTCTGCGCAGCATGACGCCATTTGCAAGTAACTATCAGCAGTATCAGACACAACAACCAACAATAATGCCTACATTGCATCAACAGGTTTACAATGACAACTACAACACAGAGAACAAGGCCTGCACACTTGAGTGCCCTGGCTGCAAACTGCACAAGTCATTTTCTCTGGCTTGTTTCTGTTCTGAACAGCACATCACTTCATTCATCGCTAGAATGGCTCCTGGTGTGCCCACAGCTAATGTACCTTTCCCTAAGAGGCTTGATGTCAAAACCAAAAAACTAGTTTCATGCTCATATGCAACTGAACGTAACTAATGACAGCAAATGGGGTCAAAACAACTGATCAAGCTACGAAAAACTTGGCTATTTCATAATCTTTTGCTAACTAACTAGCTATAAACACAGTTCAATTTAGAGATTCGATAAACCTGATATGACAAGTCAATGAGAACGTTCTGAGTTCTCAGAAAATGGCCATTAGTCTTGGAGTATTTTATGCCACAAACAGATCGACAGAAACTCAGTTGTACACATTGTAGGTTTAGAAGTACATACATGCTTAAAACTGGGCAATACAGATCAGTGGCTTGTCTTATGCTTACCTGATTTTTGATGGTGGCTCCAAGTCAACAGCTGCTGTGTCCTTATTCTCCTGAGCTGGTACTATTGCGGATGATCCTGAAAGATGGCGTCATTGAGTCCTTTTTCCGTACATAGTACCCTCTACACTTGTATGAACAACAACCTGTAGCATAAATTTATTGCTACTGGTTCAATTTCTTAAGAAAATGTAGCCTGACCTACAAATTTATCCTGCTATCGCAAATTTTACTTCTTGCTCACTTATTTTCACATAAAAAATATTTATTTACAAAAGTAGCTGAAACTAGTAGCTGGAGGTATTGTGAATATAAAAAATTTAATTAAAAAAATAGCCAAAACTTAGTTGAGAGTATAGCAAAGTTGTTCAACTTTTTTCCATAGAATAATATAAATATTAACAATAAAAGTAAAGAATTACACTAGAAATTCTAGATCATTACATTCTTTCTTCTTTATTATTTATTTAAAAGTTCTTAATTAATATTCTGTGTTGTGCATCAAATGTTAGATTTTTCTTGCTATACATGACTATAATGCTAAAGTGTCTACAGGAATTTTCAATTAAAGTTGTACATAATTTCATCATAGTCTTTTGAGTGGTAAAAATATTCCTTCTTCAAGTTAAGTTAATTACATAGATAAGTAGTTTGTTACGAGATGTAATGTACTAATATTAATTAACATCACCCTTCAAGTGTGCAAATCATTTAAAATCAAGAAATGTGTCACAAGCTTTGGGAAATTATTTGGCGGGCCTAAATTCCACAGATCCTCAGGCAAATCTTAATTCCTTCCATTTTTCAAGTATAATGCATGTAGCTTAACTTGGTCAAACAATGATGAATCAGTCACTTGGTGATTTTTACAATTGGGGTGAAACATGACAAATACACAGTTTGGGATATCAAACTCTGTTAAATCCCTGAAAATTTTTGTTGTTAATTAATCCAGCTGTTTCTAAGATTTGTAAGTCATTAACAGATATCAGAATTTTTAGATTTTTCACTCTATTTTGTTGTTGCTCTGGCTCATAATTTGGTTCATATTTAGTAACAGGCAAATACTCACGAAAATATTTGGACCCAAGATTCAAGATGGTACCTGGATGCGCAAACACTCTGAAGATCTGTACTCAATGACTGAACGTTTCACATGAGTTGCATGGCAAAGGCGATTCAAATTCTATGGACATATAGCAAGAATGGACGCCTCTAGAACAGCCAAGAAAATATTCCTTATCGTCAAAGGAATTCGCCAAACCAGGACACGCTGGCTAACAGAAACCCAAAATGACCTCACAGAACTCAGTATAAGCCCATTAGAAACCACACCATTGTGTACAGACAAAAAATCAACTGTCATACGTTCACAACTACAAACCTGATGGAAAAGAATCTGGAATTGAAAAACAGATGGACAAGAAAAGAAGACAAGTACATAGCGAAAGGATGAAGCAGTTTTGGGAAGAAAAGAAGAACAATAAATCTAAGAATACCAGTGCTAACTAATGGTTCTATTTGCTCCTTAAATGGGGAAACGAATAAATAATAATAATAGGTACACAAATATCCAAGTGTTCTTCTTATGGAAGAGTTTCTTATTTCACTTACAGCCATCTAAGAATAATAGCTCCAAGCCACCTTCCCATGTAATTTCTTTATAATATTTAAATAATCAACCAGGCATATAGTGGATAAAGCACCTCATTTTTCTTACTCTTTAGTTTGCCATTATTAAGTATATTTCCATCCATAATTATGGACAACAAAACTGATGATGTAATAAGAGAATGCTCTTATCTAGACATTACTTATTTCCATTCTTAATGGTTATGAAATCAATTACTATCAATTAACTTATTATTAAATTTTCATTATATGTTTGGTAATCTGATCCATCAGCTGTAACAATTCTAAAGCTCATGTAAATTGAATGTGCATAGGATGAAGTCATTAATCTCTTATATTTATTTTCAGTGTCCTTATTAGAAACAACTTGGTTATATTTTCTTTCTGTATTCACAGAAAATGAGTAAAACTGGAAGCTCTCGATCTTGTTCACTTTAGAAGGATAAAATTTTATAAGCCATTTCTAAATTAATTGTTAGAGCACCATGTTTGAAGTCAATCAAATTATCTTTTCCATCACTTATAGTTTTTTCTAAATTCCATATGGTGTCAAAAAATGGAATATGTGAGGGATAATGTGCTTCTGAATTTGTGGTCCACCAATATCAGCATTAAGCTTGAATAAAGCAACACTATTAGTTTTTTGATGAAAAGAATGAGTATACTTAATAAACATTCCACCACCTATATTAACATCTATATCTATTAATTCGAATGGAATAATTTTTGGGGCATCGTTAGCAACATTCTTTATTAGCTTCAGTAATTTGGTTACAAAATCCTAGCACACATCCAATACTATATTTTATGTCCATATGTAATATAACATCACTCTCAGTAGTAACTGTACTTAAAATTTCGTCTATTTTAATGTTTATATTATGCTTGTTTGAATGACTAATTTTTTCCAAGCCAACTGTATTTACCAATAGGAATTTCTATTGTTCCTCCAACACAGTAAAGTTTATTATCTTTTCATGTAATATTTGGACTTATAAATGTTGTATGAAAATCAACTAGTGCAACATCTCTCTAGAGTGAATCTTTTATGAGAACAGATGACTCGCCACTCAAATACAATAAGCAATACAGTTAATATTGACAAAAACGTTATCAAATAAATGAAAACTGATGGGGACCACAGATAAGATTTCCAGAAAAAAAATCGGAAATTAATAAGGTGAGCTTCTACACATTTCTATTTGATTTGAAATAATAGGACCAAGTGGTTGTGGCAAATCTACATTAATGATTGACATTTATATTCTACCTCCAGAATGGTTAAACTGGACGAAAACAAATCACTTGTATGTGTAGATCAACCGAAATATCAAGAATTTCTAAAAATAGGAAAAAAATTTGAAGAAAAAATTAATGAGAAGAATACTACTTTTATTGAGGACCATGATGAAATTACACCATTGGATCAATGTCAATACAATTCACTTGAAGTATATGATGATTTCGGTCTTCAGGGTCAATATGTTGTTAGAGAATATTTTACTAGGGGTAGACACAGAGAAATAGATTGTTTTTATTTAGCTCACACATATTCTAAAATAATTAAACCATTAGTCAGAGATAATCTAAAGTTTTTAAATATTTTTAGACAGGCTGACATAAATGTAAATTATATTTACCAAGAGTCTGTTGGCAATGATTTAAGTTCTGGTGATTTTAAAGAGTATTAAAGTAAATGTTGGAATGAGGATCAGTTTTGGTTTCTTACATTATATATGACTAGGAAGAGAAATATCATATATTTTTGATAACACATTAAACATGTTAAACAAGAATGTAAGACATTAAAAATATTTAACTCGTATTTTTATCTTTAGTAAATGTTTCCAAAATATGACCCACAACTTGTTAGAAAAACTAAAAGAAACAGAAAGAAGTTGAAGAATTGAAGGAAGAGCTCCAGCTTCGAAAAAAAACTACCTAGAATAGAATATAAGATGTATAAAAATAGAAGATAAACACTTTATTGATGCAACTGAGGAGATAAAACAAGGAATTGAAAGATTAGCTGATGATAGCCTGAAAGTATTTGAAGAAAATAGAGATGTTGAAAAACAAATGGGTTCATATCATAGAAAATTACCTTTATACCAAAATACGCATTATGAATGGTCTGTTGATAACCCTGCTTTGCAGTGCTGTAAATTAACTGAAATAAAAACTACAAGCTGAATTGAATAAATATGAAGCAGAGATTAAAACTAGAGAGAAGTTAATAGAGCAAGCTCAGGGTGATGTTGAAAAATAAATATAAGACAAAGAATGTTAAAGTATATTAATCATACTGATAAAGTTTTTGCATTAAAAGCTGTAGGTACATTTGAATTTGTTCTTTCTTTGTCCCTTGAAATCAATGGAGATAAAGTAACCACTGGTGAAAAGAATATCAAGGTACAGATGGATTAACGAATCTGTCAACTAAAATAGGTATTTATATAGATGACATGAATGATAAACTTGATATTTTTGATTTATCAAATTATGCTGGTATGTTGTACCATTTAGAAGCATTATATTTATATGTTGTACCATTCAGGAGCATTATATTCTGATAACAATCCAAATGAAATAAAATCAAGTAAAGGTTAAAAGTATAAAGGTGTGAAAAGAGTAACAGCTGGTGTCTATTTCCCAAAATTAAAAGCAGATTTAGAGTCAATTTTTGGTGGAGTCTTAATGAGGAAATATACACAAAAAAAACATCTGAATGTGTTTAGATGAATGATGTGCAAGAATTAATCGATAGACTGGCAGTATTTCATAGACAAAACATAGTTGGAAATAAGAATTATCATAATGAAAAAGTTGGCAAAACACAGATGTTAACAAAGAAATTTAGTGACCTCATCAAGAAACTAAAAGGAAGTCTATATCTGATTAGATTTATCAGTACTCTTCCTCACACTTTTTGGAAGAGCAAAAGTCAACATTTATTAATGAATCTCCAAAGCAGATGAACCATTAGCTAGATGAGATCAGAAGTAAATCCATTAGATGAAGTATGGACAACAGGAAACAGTGTAATAAGTGTATGGAAATCAAAAATGTTGAAGAACATCATACACTTTCAACTACTTAGTTTCAGCTACTGTTTTAAAAAAAAAAAATTTTATGATAACTTCGCTATATTTTCAGCTAAATAATATACAGTTACTTTTTTAAACAATTATTAGAAAATAAGTGAGCCAAATATAAAATTTGGGACAGTAAGATAAATTTGTAGGTTCAGACTAAACTGAATTTCTTCCCTTAAAATATTGAGCCTGAACCTAAAAATTTATCCTACAACAGGCAGATCTCTATCAAACTACTCCTGGTAAATGTTAGCCATCACAGGTTAATTACAACAATATGATGTTTTTCCTATGTAAAGCTCATACCACACATGATCAGCTGCAAATCATTAATAATACCAACTATGGAATTTCCAATATGTTTCAGTACTTTTCCTTTGTACAACAAGCACCAAACAGAATGAACAAATATTTTCTTCAGTAACTTTCTACAGTTATAAAGTTCAAAAACTTAATTGTAATTGCAATTAAGACCTAGCAGATTGGGGTATAACCAGTAATTCACACAACAAATACAATAACTAAGGTGATACTGCAAGTGCTGCTAATATCTCACTTCTCTGAGTAAGCAGTTACCAATCTTCAAGTATGGAAACATATTCAAATCAGTGAATAGTCCTTTTAAATACTCGTAGATCGATAGGCCATGAATATTCTGTAAGAATTTCCTGGATCCCAACAGTGGTCGTTACACCTTGTTTCCTTGCAGCAGTGGTTGAAAAATGTTTATTCTCCGTTTCACCTGCAGGATTATTGACTTCAATCAGTCCTACAAAGCAGACACCGCATTTAGGATATTAAAAGGTACCTTTGGAGACAGAAACATCTGTATGAAAATAAAGAGCTTAGACAGGACGTCAGTACCAAGCATAGGAAGCATGGGTTGAAAATGTGGAAGATATACAGGGCGTTTCAAAAAGAAAGAGCAGATTTCAAACATTTATTTCTCAAAAACTACAAATGATAGAAACACAATTCAAACGTTTCTTGTCAGAGAAAGGTTCAAAGTTTTTCAATGGTCCGCGCAGAAGTTCCATGCAAATCCGCAGTGGCGCTGGCGTTTGTTTGTAGGAAAATGGCGACGACACCACAGGAACGATCATTTTGTGTGCTGCAATTTGCAAAGTTAGAGTCCATTGTTGGTGTGCAACGTGCATTCCGCCGTCAATTCAACAAACAGCCGCCTCGTCATAAGCAAATTTATGAGTGGCATCACAGATTCGTAGAAGATGGTTGCATCTGCAAGCGAAAAAGCACGGGTCGTCCACGCACATCGGATGAAAATGTCGAGCGTGTCCGTGCAGCTTACGAAAGGAGCCCTAGAAAATCCACGACACGGGCAAGTCACGAACTAAACATGTCTAAAACAACGGTATGGCGCGTTCTGAGTAAGCGTCTGCACATGAAGCCGTACAAACTGCAGTTATTGCAAGCATTGCGTCCTGACGACCACAACAAAAGGTTCGAATTTTCAACTGCAATTCTACAGGACATGGAAGAGGACAATTTTGCCGAACGATTAATTTTTTCAGATGAATCAACGTTTCACATTTCTGGTAAAGTTAATCGGCATAACGTACGAATTTGGGCGAGTGAAACTCCGAGGGACGTTATTCAACATGAAAGAGACTCACCAAAGGTTAACGTCTTTTGTGCAATTTCGGTAAACAAAGTTTATGGACCTTTCTTTTTCATGGAGAAAACTATCACAGGAACCATTTACCTGGACATGTTAGAAAACTGGCTATTTCCTCAACTTCAGGAAGATTCAAATCACTTCATCTTCATGCAAGATGGCGCCCCACCACACTTCTCTGAACCTGTACGACGGTACCTAAATAACACCATTCCAGGACGGTGGATTGGAAGAGCAGGAGCACAAGATCAATGTCATCGTCTGTGGCCTCCCAGGTCACCAGACCTTACTCCCTGCGATTTGTATTTGTGGGGGTACATAAAGGACTGTGTTTATGTCCCACCTATGCCCGCTACTCTTCAAGAGGTACGACATCGAATTGTTGCGGCCGTGAATTCGGTAACTAAAGACCAGTTGCGTCGTGTGTGGCAAGAAATGAGATACCGGTTTGATATTTGTCGTGTAACAAATGGTGCTCATATTGAGGTACAGTTTTGATATTTGTTGTGTAA
The DNA here is from genome assembly GCF_021461395.2 of Schistocerca americana. Taxonomy (NCBI): domain Eukaryota; kingdom Metazoa; phylum Arthropoda; class Insecta; order Orthoptera; family Acrididae; genus Schistocerca; species Schistocerca americana. Next base: position 131,519,443 of record NC_060129.1, on the reverse strand, counting down.
CATTTGGTACTCATATTGAGTGAAGGACCGTTGGAATTGTGTTTCTATCATTTGTAGTTTTTGAGAAATAAATGTTTGAAATCTGCTCTTTCTTTTTGAAACGCCCTGTATATATATATATATATTACAGGGTGCCCATTTATCTTGAGCACCCTAAATAACTGTTTGTCCAGATGCAAATTATAAAATGTTTCAAGTAAATGTTCTTTAGCCGTGAGGGGGACATCAATCATCATGATTGCCTTCGTTGAATCTTTGTCTTTTAGAAAGATATGAGCAGTGGTATGACCTTTTTAAATGGCATCCTGTGTTTTTTATTCGGTAATTCATTTCCTCTCCTAAAGACCTACTCAAAAATATGTCACAGTGTATCATTCCCTGATACACAATGTTATTAATTACATAACACAATATTGACGTTGACGCTCCCAGCGCTTAGTGGAGGTACTCGCGCTGACGTTGACAGAGGACAAATGTTACCATAAGTAGAATGCAGACCCGTCATTCCGTCAATCATTGTCAGTTGAAGAGTTGTGTGAGTAGAGTGTACACCAACGATGAGAAGGTAGAAATACTACTCATCCACAGGTAATGTAAGTTACCAGAATACTGTACTGCAGTACTGTATTCTTATGTACGGGTACATTTAGTACAGTAGTTTCGTCTTTCTAAATACTGTTATGTAGAATAGGAATACAGGAAAGGCTGTCCTTCCTACAAACTGCATCGACATAATGTTTCTTTTATTGTTGTTGTTGAAGGTAGGCGAAATGCTGCACAGGCAGCGGAACTGTACAGAGAGTGATATTCTGACAAGAACCCACCTTACTGACGGATGTTTTGTCCTCTTGTTGCGACGCTTCAGGAAACGGGAAGTTTCAACCCACGACAACGCAGTCGTCGTAGCACTTGCACAGAGAAAGCTGCCGAAGTTAATGTTCTCGCTTCCGTTGCTATGAATCCACATGTAAGCATGCGACAGCTTGAACACGAGGTTGGCAATCCTAAAAGCAGTGTACGCCATGTTCTTATACATCACCGGTTCCATCCTTACCATCAAGAATTGCATGGTAATGATTTGCAGAATCGTGCACAGTTCTGTCAGTTGCAACAGCAGCAAATCCTCGCCAATGCGAACTTCTTCTCCAATGTTCTATTTACCGATGAATGTTCCTTCTCAAACAAAGGACAGGTAAATACATGGAACATGCATTATTGTTCCAGGGACAATCCACAGTAGCTTAGACAGGTGGAACATCAGCACCGATGGAGAGTTAACGTCTGGCGTGGGATACTTTGTACTACAGTTATTGGCCCTTATTTCATCAATGGTGGTCTAAACAGCACAGCCAACTTCCTCTGATGAAGTGCCGCTAAGAAAGAGAATGGTTATGTGGTATCAACAAGATGGGTGTCCAGCACATAATGCCTTCCGTGCATGTCATGTTCTGAACCGAAGGTATCCTGCCAGATGGATTGGTCGAGGAGGAACAGTTACTTGGCCTGATAGGTATCCTGATTTAATCCTCTGGACTTTTTTCCTCTGGGATGCATTAAAGACGTTGTCCATCGCGATACTCCAACAACTGAAGAGGACATGGAGGAATGTGTTGTGCTTGCTTGTAATTCTGGAAGCAGCACATAATTCTTTCATTTAACGAGTGCACCAGTGTATCGGTGTCACCACTTTGAGCACCATTGAATGTTTTACTCCTGGTCAAAGTCAAGTTTGTGTTATGTTTTTACTTGGTTTTCATTTGTTTTCTGACAACCCCAGCAAGCGGACGAGTTTGTGAGCCCGGGCTCAAAGTCAGTGTTCTGTTATGTACGTAATTAATAACGTTGTGTTTCAGTGAATGGTACTCCGTGATACATTTTTGAATAGGTCTTTTGGAGAGGAAATGAATTACCGTTAAAAAATACAGGGCGCCATTTAAAAGTCATACCACTGTTCATATCTGTGTAAAAAAAACAAAGCTACAACGAAGGCAATCGTGCTGATTGATTTCCCCCTGACGGCTAAAGAACATTTGCTTGAAACATCTTGTAATTTGCATCTGGACATACAGTTATTTAGGTGAGCAAGATAAATGGGACACCATTTTTATATACGAACTTTTTAAAGGAGACAGCTGGAACACCGAGTCATGGAAACAGAAAAAAAGTAACTGATGCCCAAAAGCATTTGACTGAACACTGAAAGCGCCAACATGGTTGAAGAATTGTAAAAATATCTGGGAGAACCAATCAGGACAGCACTGTTGCATCTGTTTTCCTTTGATGTATTACGTACTCCAAGAACAATATAATAGATGCAAAATGCCAGTGTCTAAAGGTGCAATGTCTACCGAAACACCAGTTTAATAAGTCATGGTTACAAAGTACTAACTCGAGTGTGGGTTCTAGAGAGACATAGGACCCTATCAGGATATACTGATTTATGATTTGTATGAATTAAAGAATGACATGCTTAATGTTAAAGCATTTGTGGATTTTCAAAAAGCTTTCGAGACTGTGGAATAAAATACATTACTAAAATTCTGAAGGCAATAGGGGCAAAACAAAGTAGCTAGAAGATCAGCTACAGGTCTTACCAAAACCAAAGAGCTGTTGTATACGTCTAAACTCACGAAATGGAGACAGTGGGGAGAGTTCTAATCCATCGCCCACATTATTCAGCCTCTACACAGAGCAGGCAGTAAAGGAAACGAAGGGGAGACTGGGAAAAGTAAACTGTAATTCTAGCAGAGATGGTAAAGAAATAGATAGACTAAGAGGAAAGAGTGCTACAGATATCATACGCGAATTGAGGCAGCAGGCATTACAACAAAGGCATTTTTCGTTATAGCAGGATCAACACACGAAATTTCAGTAACCATCTTTGTCCTTCCAAAGATACAGAATCTCTTCTGCGAACCTTGCAGAACTAGTACTCTTGGAAGAATGTATACTGCAGAGATATGGCTTAGCCACAGCCAGGAGGATGTTTCCAGAGTGAGATTTTCACTCTGTAGCAGAGTGTGCGCTGATATGAAACTTCCCGGCCGATTAAAACTGTGAAGTATGGAAGGTAGGAGACGAGGTACTCTCAGAATTGAAGTTGTGAGGACGGGCCGTGAGTTGTGCTTGGGTAGCTCAGCTGGTAGGGCACTTGCCCGTGGAACTCAACTCTCGGTCTGGCATACACTTTTAATCTGCCAGGACGTGTCACGTCAACGCACACTCCGCTGCAGTGCAAAATCTCATTCTGGAAGTGTATTAATATCAAACATGAAGAAGAAATTTCTTATAAGCACCGTCAGGAGCATTAAATTGAATTAAAAGTCGTCATAGACTTTGGGAAAAGAGAAGAAGAGAAAATATATACATATAGTGCTGTAAAAGTATATCGAAAATTAGATGGATTGATACAATGAGAAGTGTGTTGGTTCTCCACAGAAATAACGAGGAAAGTAATGTGTGGAAAATTACACCAAGAAGGAACTAAATAATAGAGGATGTGTTAAGACATCAGGGAATAACTTTTTGGTACTATAGGAAGTATATAATATAAAAGCTTTAGGGAATGACAATATCGAAAAGTATCTAAGAAATAATTGAGTATGTGTTACTCCAAGTTAAAGATGTTGGCATAGCTGTGGAAGTCGTGCTGAGTGCTATTAAAACAGACAAAAGGCAAATGGCCCACAAAAATAAGGCATGTGAGACTTTCCGACTGCCACTGGTATCAGATCTTGCAGTATGTATTCTCCATCTCCTCATTCTCAACCTTTATCATGATCTCAATCGCCTCTAACAGTGAGCCAACTCAGCAAGACAGTCATGCCTTTGTGATGTAACCATCGCATGGAACAGGAATAAATGAAGTAATGAACTGAAAATCTACTCTAGAGAAATAAACTGTCACACATCTCTAATAGAGCAATTCACTGCGGTGTTTCTCCATTATAACTGAATACACCTCTTCTAAAAAATGTACCCCACACAAAATCCCTGAGAAAGTAACTGGATGACGCAAAGTTGGACACCTACCTACTCTTTTAACGTCTTCCCAGATTTTGAAAAGATTTTGAATAATTAATTCATAGAATGATAATCAAATATGTTGAATGTTTTACAATTAATAACAAAAACTAACTCGGCATTAAGAAAAATGTTCCCAATTTCATATATGTGAATTATACCTTAGAGTGTGCAAATATAAAGTACTTTACAGCAGGTAGAATCTGATCTGACTCAAGGCGAAAGGTTGTTCACAGTCTCTTATTAGCAAACGCTCAGCACTACAGCTTCGTGGCTCATTAACTAACCGCCATAATCCTGTACCACTTAATAGAAGTGAATCTGGCATCATATTAAGGAGCTGCAAATTTTCGATTCCGTCCTGTAGCGCTTTTTGTGGTAACAACAAGCTCACAGCGGCATTAGCTATGTGTAGATCAAACTATTGCTTTCAGATTACACCTACAGGATGACTAAAAATTTACCAGCTACAGAAACCAGCAACTTCCTTCCCCCTTCGCCATCTTTTTTTACCATAAACTCCCTTGCAAGCAATCTAACTGAAATCCACTATACCCAGTTTCATTGTAGCGATAGAAATGGAGGAGAACTTATACAGTATTATGAACTGTAAGAAACAGGTAGAGATCGTAAATAGCACAGAATACCTGGGTATTCACTCAAATCATAAAATAAACAGGAATTAAGACCGTGTTGACAATTAAAGGAGCCAACACTATGGGTTTTTGTTTTTATTTATTTCCTATCGTTATCGACCAGCTAGGCCTTAAGCTGCATGTTATGGCTGTGTAATTCCAGTTAGAGTATATTTTAGTTAAAATTTAGTTTCCTAGCACATTAGCTTTTCTCTGTCTCGAATAATTTTTAATGTCGAGATCAGAGTGAATAGAATACTAGCAAAATTATTTTGGCATTGGGAATACTTACCAATGCAACATAATTCATAGCTATTTACATGAGGATTGTTCCAAGACACCTTACGGTATGTGAAATCAAATGTACGCTTCAGGTACAATAATGGCATCGACCAAAGACTGAAAAAGCCTGTCATTGACGAAAGGAGATCTTAAACATAAATGTGCTGTTTATCTGAAACAATTCCCCACTGAACCTAAATGTATGTCACGAAACTACTGAGCATTTAAGTAAGCTATTATGTTTGTCACGAAGCTACTGAGCATGTAAGGAACCCATTATGTAGTCACTGTATAGATTACGAACGTACTACTGTCATGCTGACAGAGTTTTCAAATTAATGTACAGCAGCGCTGTGTTCGTAGTACAGCGGCCTGTTCAAGTCTATCTTTTAGAAAATGGTACCGATACATTCTACAGCCATGCTACGATGTCACTGCCGTGATCTGTGGTACATCTCCGCAACAGACGAATTAAGAGTATTCCACCCGGTATACTCTGTGATATCAAAGGCACCGATGTACTGATACGCAACTTTGTTGCAGAGTTCGTTCATAATAATTATACGATTAAACTGCGAACCAGAGCAGTTATTAAATCTCGAAATAAGCCTACGACGGCGAGGCACGACAGCACCTATATATCTAGGAGTAATGGAAAGAAATAGTTATCTGAATTGTCACTTCTTAAATGAGGGACCGCGACTTCAGTATCGGAACCCTAAAAGAAAATTCGTACAAAACTCAAAAATAAAATTAAACATGTATTTCGTTAATAACAATAAAATTGTTACTTATTATCATATTCAGACCTACGTCAAGTGAAAAAAATATTTGTATATTTACCTTTAATAGAATGTGGATCACTGTATGCAGCAGCCATGACCATAGTCACAAAAATGCAGATGAACCAAGTAATCCTTCTGCAGAACATCATTCAAGTATAAAGGTGTCAGGCCAGATTTATAACTTTTCCCTTAAAGTACCTTCTGCAAACTTGCAGACCGATGAGCAACCTGTAATTTTGTCAATAAATTTAGTTAAAAAAATTCATTTTCTTTCAAGAAGATGTACAGAAAATTAATGTTTGAGTCCGATTTGTGTTGCATTAGTTTACAAATTAAAATCACTTTCTTTTTCCAGTATGCTATTTACTGACTGATTAATCTAAAATATGTACGTCAAATACTTCTGAAACCTTTTAAGACACACTAATTGCTTTGAAATTTGATTCTTTGACAGTACTATATAAACGACTTGCAATCTTTCGTCATGTCTATATATTTATTGCAGAGATACCAGTGTAAACTTCGCGTTTTTCAAATTAACTGCATATATGGCACTAAGAGCTTTCATTTTGCGGAATGAGAGAGTAGGATGAGGTTTGTCTTGACCGCAGCACTGGTATTAGAATGTTAAACGGGTCTAAGTCATCTAAGGACAGGCTAGCAAGTACTTCCCAGAGAGAGAGAGGAGGTGGGGAGCGAAAGGATTACGGTCCAAAAAGGTGATGACAGCTACTGGGTGCTGACTGTTATAATCTCCTAAATATGCTACAAGGAAACCAACAGCACTACAGACATTGTGCCGGTGAGACAAGCAGAAATTACACTCCTGGAAATGGAAAAAAGAACACATTGACACCGGTGTGTCAGACCCACCATACTTGCTCCGGACACTGCGAGAGGGCTGTACAAGCAATGATCACACGCACGGCACAGCGGACACACCAGGAACCGCGGTGTTGGCCGTCGAATGGCGCTAGCTGCGCAGCATTTGTGCACCGCCGCCGTCAGTGTCAGCCAGTTTGCCGTGGCATACGGAGCTCCATCGCAGTCTTTAACACTGGTAGCATGCCGCGACAGCGTGGACGTGAACCGTATGTGCAGTTGACGGACTTTGAGCGAGGGCGTATAGTGGGCATGCGGGAGGCCGGGTGGACGTACCGCCGAATTGCTCAACACGTGGGGCGTGAGGTCTCCACAGTACATCGATGTTGTCGCCAGTGGTCGGCGGAAGGTGCACGTGCCCGTCGACCTGGGACCGTACCGCAGCGACGCACGGATGCACGCCAAGACCGTAGGATCCTACGCAGTGCCGTAGGGGACCGCACCGCCACTTCCCAGCAAATTAGGGTCACTGTTGCTCCTGGGGTATCGGCGAGGACCATTCGCAACCGTCTCCATGAAGCTGGGCTACGGTCCCGCACACCGTTAGGCCGTCTTCCGCTCACGCCCCAACATCGTGCAGCCCGCCTCCAGTGGTGTCGCGACAGGCGTGAATGGAGGGACGAATGGAGACGTGTCGTCTTCAGCGATGAGAGTCGCTTCTGCCTTGGTGCCAATGATGGTCGTATGCGTGTTTGGCGCCGTGCAGGTGAGCGCCACAATCGGGACTGCATACGACCGAGGCACACAGGGCCAACACCCGGCATCATGGTGGTGGGAGCGATCTCCTACACTGGCCGTACACCACTGGTGATCGACGAGGGGACACTGAATAGTGCACGGTACATCCAAACCGTCATCGAACCCATCGTTCTACCATTCCTAGACCGGCAAGTGATCGACGAGGGGACACTGAATAGTGCACGGTACATCCAAACCGTCATCGAACCCATCGTTCTACCATTCCTAGACCGGCAAGGGAACTTGCTGTTCCAACAGGACAATGCACGTCCACATGTATCCCGTGCCACCCAACGTGCTCTAGAAGGTGTAAGTCAACTACCCTGGCCAGCAAGATCTCCGGATCTGTCCCCCATTGAGCATGTTTGGGACTGGATGAAGCGTCGTCTCACGCGGTCTGCACGTCCAGCACGAACGCTGGTCCAACTGAGGCGGCAGGTGGAAATGGCATGGCAAGCCGTTCCACAGGACTACATCGAGCATCTCTACGATCGTCTCCATGGGAGAATAGCAGCCTGCATTGCTGCGAAAGGTGGATATACACTGTACTAGTGCCGACATTGTGCATGCTCTGTTGCCTGTGTCTATGTGCCTGTGGTTCTGTCAGTGTGATCATGTGATGTATCTGACCCCAGGAATGTGTCAATAAAGTTTCCCCTTCCTGGGACAATGAATTCACGGTGTTCTTATTTCAATTTCCAGGAGTGTATTAGCATTTGAACCATACTGGCCCAGGGGTACCAGGTGATCATCGATATCGCGGGGCAACTTCACCCAGTGATAAAATGTGCCTTTCGTTGTCGCTACAAATCGAAGGTAATGGACCAGTCTGAGTTGAACAGACATGCAGGACGCCTCGCAGACGTATGCGTGGTCAGTGAATTTGAAAGAGGGCACATTATTGGCATGAGAGAACATGATGCGTCCATCCTGGAAAGTGCTGCTCGTGTGGGAGGAAGTATTTCTGCGGTGCAGCGGTTGTGTGCAGGAAGACCATAGAACACCACGAGATGGGTCATGTCGCACCAGCCAGACCACCACCCGAGAACATCGACATCCGAATGGCACTGCAGGACAGATCGGCGTTCTTCTCGGCCCTCGCGCAACAGTGGAACAGTGTAACACATCGTACATCTACGTGGATACTCTGCAAATCACATTTAAGTGCCTGGCAGAGGGTTCATAGAACCACCTTCACAATTCTCTATTATTCCAATCTCGTATAGCGCGCGGAATGAATGAACACCTCCTTCCGTACGAGCTCTGATTTCCGTTATTTTATCGTGGTAATCGTTCCGCCCTATGTAGGTCGGTGTCAACAAAATATTTTCGGATTCGGAGGAGAAATTCGGTGATTGCAATTTCGTGAGAAGATTCCGTCGCAACGAAAAACGCCTTTCTTTTAACGATTTCCAGCCCAAATCCTGTATCATTTCTGTGACACTTTCTCCCATATTTCGCGATAATACAAAACGTGCTGCCTTTCTTTGAACTTTTTCGATGTACTCCGCAGCCCTACCTGGTAAGAATCCCACACCGAGCAGCAGTATTGTAGTAGAGGACGGACAAGCATAGTGTAGGCAGTCTCCTTAGTAGGTCTGTTACATTTTCTAAGTGTCCTGCCAATAAAACGCAGTCTTTGGTTAACTTTCACCACAACAATTTCTACATGTTCTTTCCAATTTAAGTTGATCGTAATTGTAATACCTTGGTATTAAGTTGAATTTACGGCTTTTAGATTAGACTGATTTATCGTGTAACTGAACTTTCAGGAGTTCCTTTTAGTACTCATGTGGATGACCTCACACTTTTCGCTATTTAGGGTCAACTGCCACCTTTCGCACCATTCAGATATTTTTTCTAAATCGTTTTGCACTTTGTTTTGATCTTCTGATGACTTTATTAGTCGATAAATGACAGCATCATCCGCAAACAACCGAAGACGGCTGCTCAGATTGTCTCCCAAATCGTTTATATAGATAAGGAACAGCAAAGGGCCTGTAACACTACCTACATCTACTACATCTACATCTACATTTATGCTCCGCAAGCCACCCAACGGTGTGTGGCGGAGGGCACTTTACGTGCCACTGTCATTACCTCCCTTTCCTGTTCCAGTCGCGTATGGTTCGCGGGAAGAACGACTGTCTGAAAGCCTCCGTGCGCGCTCTAATTTCTCTAATTTTACATTCGTGATCTCCTCGGGAGGTATAAGTAGGGGGAAGCAATATATTCATACCTCATCCAGAAACGCACCCTCTCGAAACCTGGCGAGCAAGCTACACCGCGATGCAGAGAGCCTGTCTTGCAGAGTCTGCCACTTGAGTTTATTAAACATCTCCGTAAAGCTATCACGGTTACCAAATAACCCTGTGACGAAACGCGCCGCTCTTCTTTGGATTTTTTCTATCTCCTCCGTCAAACCGATATGGTACGGATCCCACACTGATGAGCAATACTCAAGTATAGGTCGAACGAGTGTTTTGTAAGCCACCTCCTTTGTTGATGGACTACATTTTCTAAGCACTCTCCCAATGAATCTCAACCTGGTACCCGCCTTACCAACAATTAATTTTATATGATCATTCCACTTCAAATCGTTCCGCATGCATACTCCCAGATATTTTACAGAAGTAACTGCTACCAGTGTTTGTTCCGCTATCATATAATCATACAATAAAGGATCCTTCTTTCTATGTATTCGCAATACATTACATTTGTCTATGTTAAGGGTCAGTTGCCACTCCCTGCACCAAGTGCCTATCCGCTGCAGATCTTCCTGCATTTCGCTACAATTTTCTAATGCTGCAACTTCTCTGTATACTACAGCATCATCCGCGAAAAGCCGCATGGAACTTCCGACACTATCTACTACACTTGGGGAACGTCTGAAATCACTTCTGTTTTACTCGATGACTTTCCGTCAATTACTACGAACTGTGACCGCTCTGAGAGGAAATCGCAAATCCAGTCACATAACTGACACGATGTTCCATACGCACGCAATTTTACTACGAGCCGCTTGTGTGGTACAGTGTCAAAAGCCTTCCGGAAATCCAGGAATACGGAATCGACCTGAAATCCCTTGTCAATAGCACTGAGCACTTCATGTGAAAAAAGAGCTGGTTGTGTTTCACAGGAATGATGTTTTCTAAACCCATGTTTACTGTGTGTCAATAGACCGTTTCCTTGGAGGTAATTCATAATGTTCGAACACAATATGTGTTCTAAAATCCTGCTGCATATCGACGTTAACGATATGGGCCTGTAATTTAGTGGGTTACTCCTACTACCTTTCTTGAATATTGGTGTGACCTGTGCAAATTTGCTGTCTTTGGGTACGGATCTTTCTTCGAGTGAACGGCTGAATATGATAGTTAAGTATGGAGCTAATGCATCAGCATACTCCGAAAGGAACCTAATTGATATACAGTCTGGACCAGAAGATTTGCTTTTATTAAGTGATTTGAGTTGCTTCTCTACTCCAATAATATTTACTTCTACGATACTCATGTTGGCAGCTGTTCTCGATTCGAATTCTGGAATATTTACTTCCTCTTCTTTTGTGAAGGCATTTCGGAAGGCTGTATTTAATAAATCTGCTTTGGCAGCACTGTCTTTGATGGTATCTCCATTGTTATCGCACAGAGAAGGCATTGACTGTTTCTTGCCGCTAACATACTAGGCGTATCACTTTGAACTCCACGCTAAGTTTCGAGCTTCTGTAAAGGATCGCCAATCTTGGGGATTTTGCGTCTGTTTTAAATTTGGCATGTTTGTTTCGTTGTTTCTGCAACAGTGTTCGAACCCGTTTTGTGTACCATACACATCAGGGGTGACAGTCTGTCGACATTTACTATGGCGTGGGGTATGTGCGCGTCGTCCATTTCCCTCTCTGGCCAATGCTAGACGGCATTGGTGTATGGAGCGACGTCACTGGGATAAGGAGTGGCATCAGACAGTGTTTTCGGCCGAATCCAGGTTATTTTTGAAAATTATGATCGCATTTTGGTTCGCCGCAGACAGGGGTAGCTGCATCACAGTGCTTGCATTCGCACAAGTCATACAGCGTCAACTCAAGGCTCTATGGTGTGGTGTGTTACTGGGTACAACAGCAAATAGGAGCTGGTGTGTGTCTGGGACACTGATCGTTGTGATCTACATGAATGGCATCCTGCAACCCATAGACATACCCTTTCTACACAACACCCCAGACGCCAGTTTTCAGCAAGACCACGCACGACCACATATGGCTGGGTGACCACGTGCATTCTTGGGTCGCATGACAGCCTTTTGCCTTGGCCCACCTGATCACCATACGTCTCGCCGATCGAAAATGCGTGAAATACGATGAAACAATGGGCGCAGCACTGTAATCCAATGCCAGGCACCACAGATGAATTTCGGAACCATATGAATGCAGCGTGGGTGGCGATACCACAAGACGCCATTCGCTGCTTATTCGCGTCGATTCCATCACGTATGGAACAAATTATCACTGACCACTGGTGGCCCTGTGCCGACTAGACAACAGGACAGATGCTGAACGCAGGTGACTGAAATACTAAACATTTCTGCAAAACATTTTCCGCCATCTGTAGTCGTTCAAGGCGTTCTGTTTCTTATGAGCCTCACTGTAGCTTTGTCTTCCGGTGCTCTTTAGTTACAGCAGTCGAGTGGCGGCTACTGTGGCTGTCTGCATGCTGAATAAAATGATAAGCGTTACAGGAACGATGAAATTAGGGTCAGTGTGTGTATAACAATATTGAACACATAAGTAGCAAGGATAAGAGTGTACATATAACTTTATTTCTGGGTATGGAGTCTGGCCTTTGTCGAGACTGGAGTGTGGAGGATGTAATGTTATTGTTAGAAGATTATGAAAATAGTCTGTGTGCAGTTGATCAGCTGAAGTATGTGTCTGTGTTTACTTGTGTGTTTCATAACAAGTTTCAGCACAATACATAGTATTGCTTGATCTAAACCCTTGGGTTTCGAAGAGTAATTTATCTTTCGGACAATCGACATCGAGTGAATCTGTACTTGACCATTCGGCGCTGGCTTCTCCTTCGCTCTCATGTAGCCTTACAAATGAAGAATGAGACCGTAAACTCTTTCGTGAGGAAGTAGGTGGGGGAAGACAAATTGAGAGGACCGTATTAAGATTCGAATGATGACCAAGAAGGAACATGCTGCAGAAGCTGACAATAGGCGGGTAGTGTAGAGGACTACGGTGCGCTTAAAATTAGTTAAGACCTTTGACAGTTCAGTGCTGAACGAGTAGAGGGAAGCGCAGTTGCTGGTGTGAGCTGGGCGTGTCTGCTGGTGACTGCGCGAACAGCAAGTTGCGCAAGCTGCAGATCTGAAATCTTTCTCAACGAGTGTAAAGGAACTATCAGCTAAAAACATCTGATTCTCGCACATCCCATAGGTTAATTCTTCAGCCTCATGACGATCTGCGTAGCACTTGGTTAATGCTCGCAGTTATTGTGATATTTAGAAATTAGGTAAACTACTCTACGAAATTCTTGAAGTTTTGCAGTGAAAAATAAGGGCCTCTATGAATTTGCCTTTCGTGCGTGGTACATCATATGTTGCTTCGTATGGAATGCAGAAAACATACCTGAACTATTCTTTAAACAAGAAGGGATCTGTCTGCAGTCTCGAGAATGCTGTGGGTTTGGTGACAATATAAATGAAGAAGTTACGCATTTGTTTTATTCTAAGAATGGGATGTTTCATAAACTGTTGACCTGACTTGCCCTCAGATACTAGTTTCATAACACGCTATTTCATGATTCTGTCGCAATTTCAACTGCATTAGAATGTTAGTGAGGTGCATATTTGTAGACTATCCGGTGTTTTCACAAAAGAAACACATTTTAAGACAGCAAAAAGAGAATTTATGGATTACTCAACACTCGTCATTCTGTGTATTGTGTATTGAACATGGGACCTAGAAACGGCGGAGAGGCTTCGCCCCGCCGTAGCCCTCAGTGGTTCACAACCCCGCAACAGGCCACAGCAGTCCACCCACCCCACCGCCGCCCCACACCGAACCCTGGTTTGTTGTGCGGTTCGTCCCCAATGGGTCACCTCCCCCCACCCCCTCAGGAACGTCTCATACTGGATGATTGCAGCCCCCAATGTTTGCATGGCAGAGTAATTATAGTGTATGCATACGAAGTGCATTCAAGTTCTAAGGCATCCGATTTTTTTTCCAGACTGGGAAGAGATAGAAACATTCACATTGTTTTAAAATGAGGCCACGTTCATTGTCAATACGTGCCAGAGGTGGCAGCACCGTACGGCAGATGGAATTTTACCGCCAGCGCCGAGAATGAGAACTGTTTTAAATACTTAAAATGGCAACGTTTTCCTTACTTGAACAGCGTGCAATCATTCGTTTTCTGAATTTGTGTGGTGTGAAACCAATTTAAATCCATCGACAGTTGAAGGAGACGTGTGGTGATGGAGTTATGGATGTGTCGAAAGTGCGTTTGTGGGTGCGACAGTTTAATGAAGGCAGAACATCGTGTGACAACAAACCAAAACAACTTCGGGCTCGCACAAGCCGGTCTGACGACATGATTGAGAAAGTGGAGAGAATTGTTTTGGGGGATCGCCGAATGACTGTTGAACAGATCACCTCCAGAGGTGGCATTTCTATGGGTTATGTGCACACAATCCTGGATGACGACCTGAAAATGCGAAAAGTGTCATCCAGGTGGGTGCCACGAATGCTGATGGACGACCACACGGCTGCCCGTGTGGCATGTTGCCGAGCAATGTTGACACGCAACGACAGCGTGAATGGGACTTTCTTTTCATCGGTTGTGACAATGGATGAGACGTGGATGCCATATTTCAATCCAGAAACAAAGCGCCAGTCAGCTCAATGGAAGCACACAGATTCACCGCCACCAAAAAAATTTCGGGTAACCGCCAGTGCTGAAAAAATGATGGTGTCCATGTTCTGGGACAGCGAGGGCGTAATCCTTACCCATTGCGTTCCAAAGGGCACTACAGTAACAGGTGCATCCTACGAAAATGTTTTGAAGAACATTCCTTCCTGCACTGCAAGAAAAACGTCCGGGAAGGGCTGCGCGTGTGCTGTTTCACCAAGACAACGCACCTGCACATCGAGCTAACGTTACGTAACAGTTTCGTAGTGATAACAACTTTGAAGTGATTCCTCATGCTCCCTACTCACCTCACCTGGCTCCTAGTGACTTTTGGGTTTTTCCAACAATGAAAGACACTCTCCGTGGCCGCACATTCACCAGCCGTACTGCTATTGCCTCAGCGATTTTCCAGAGGTCAAAACAGACTCCTAAAGAAGCCTTCGCCGCTGCCATGGAATCATGGCGTCAGCGTTGTGAAAAATGTGTACGTCTGCAGGGCGATTACGTCGAGAAGTAACGCCAGTTTCTTCGATTTCGGGTGAGTAGTTAATTAGAACTTGAATGCACCTCGTATATGGAGAGAGTGTTTGCACAGCAATCGCCGACATAGTGAAACTGAGGTGGAATAAGGAAAACCTGCCCGCATTTGCCGAGGCAGATGGACAGCCGCCTTAAAAACCATCCACAGCCTGGTTGGCACACCAGACCTCGACACTAATCCGACGGGCAGATTTGTGCCAGGGGCCGACACACCTTCCCGCTCAGGAAGTAGCGCCTTAGACCGTGCGGCTAGCTGGGTGGGTATAAACTCGTCATAGTCCTTTGTGGCACCATCTCTCCCCAACTATATTCTTGGCATGGCTGACAACTCGAGACGTGTCCTGTGCTTTAACATTTCCAAAGGCTTCTTCTTTCAGCATTTTATCTTCACTGAGCGTATTCTTAGTCAGATTTAAATTAGCAGGATACTGAAATAGGCTGATTAAACTATGTCCTTTAGCGTCAACTAGTTTGTTGACGTGGTACTGTGGGGTTTTTGGCTTGGACAGCACTTCAGGTTCCATTAACATCGCCTTATAAGTGCTTCGCTCAACTGTTTCCAGTGGAACATTTCTTTGAACCCAAAACGAAATATCCACTTTCATCCACTGCACGGTTGCAGCCTTATCCATCACAGCAGAGTGGTATGGCGCAATGTCTAGTAGTGTCGAATTCGGAGTACTATTTTGCCCCAGAACATCATTTTCACAGCCAGTGAATGTGTTCCTGAACGTCCACTTTTATTGTGAATCTTGTGTTTTCAGACATACTGCACTGTCTTAATGTAGCGCCAACACGAAACACTTGTTCACAATTCCTGACGAATGTAGAACACTTCAACGCCAGAAAATATTACATTACGACGAGAGCTAACGAACATAGGTACCTCCGATGCGTGGCACCACATCGTAGTGTTTGCCCACGGCGTGGCAACAGGGGGCTGTGCTGGCGGCGTGGTAGGGAAAGCCGGCTCGCCATTGGTGTTACCCGGGCAACGGCGTCACGTCCCCGCCGCTGAGCCAAACGTCAAAAGTCGCAACCAATTTTAAATGCGCTATACGCGACCGCAGCGGAGTGGGTTTCTCGAATGGTGAATTGGATAAATCGAATATATTCGCTGAAGTGAGACTATGGGCGAAACCGCAAGAACGCCAGTGATCATCCTTCAACGTTGTAGAGCAGCAGTTCAAGACAACAAAACATGATCGCCCATCCTTATTGGGGCCTTGTACTCCCTCCGATCTTTCTTTCTTTGTGAAGTGCTTTTAGGCCCAACTTCATTAGCGTGAATGACAGTGTTCGACTGAATCGAGCAGCGCAGGTGGAGGAGATGGAGGCGCTCTTGGAGCGAGGGGATGTTTGGCGAATGGGCTGTCCTGCCCCTTCTCCCTCAACTGAAATCCCATCCAACACTGAGGGATGTGTTAGGGAGACGCATTTCAGCACGTCCGCCTGCACCAGCGACCATCCACCAGCTGTCAACAGCACTGTGGGAGGAATGGAACGCTCCCCCACAAGAACTCCTTAGCAAATTTTGAGCTGCATGGAAGCACTTTGCAGTCAGTGCACTGCTATTCGTGCTTATCAAGCGTGTACGAGGGTCATTCAACAACTAAAGGGACAAATTGGTATGGGGAAAAAACAGATAGTAGGGCAAGTTTGGAACTTTTATGGTATTAAGTTGGAATCACTAAGATGGGCCCTGATCAGCTGATGCATCCACATTGTTTTGTTTATAGCCTCAAGAATACATTTCAAGAAGGCGAGTCCGGTTGAAATGTCCAAATTAGGCGAACAATGTTCTGTCATTCGGTTTTTACTTGCCGAAGGCGAGAAACCAATGAATATATACTGTAGAATGTCTAAAGTCTATGTTGAAGGTTGTATGAATCGAGCAAATTCTTATAAGTGGGTAGAGCAGTTCAAAAATGATCATGACTCAGTGACTGAAGAACACCATTCTGGCCGATATGTTACAGTTCCAGCTCCCTCACTTGAAAGTCGAATTTATGACATTATTCGCACCGACCGTTGCGTGAATGTGGAAATGACAGTTCATAAGCTTCAGGTTAGTACTGGTACAGTACATAACATTATTTCTTACAAGCTGAAGTACCGCAAAACAAGTGCAAGATGGGTGCCAAAGGAGTTGACGCAGCTACAAAAGGAAACAAGGTTGAGAGTGTGCACTGAGCTAATGGAAGATTATGAAAGAGAAGGTGAGCACTTCTTCAACAAAATTTTAACTTGTGATGAAACTTGCGTTCACTGTTACAAGCCAGAGTAAAAAAAAGCAGTCTGGAGGCACACCAACTCCCATGTCAAGAAAAATTTCAAAACCCAAGCATTAGCAGGAAAACTGATGTCGACAGTGTTCTGGGATGCTGAAGGTCCAGTTTCTTGTGATTATCTCGAAGAGAAGCGTACAATGAACGGAAAATACTACTCGGATTTGTTTTTAAGGAAGGTCAAGCCAGTCATAAGAGAGAGACGTCGTGGATCTCAGAGGAGAGGTGTGATTCTCCAGCAAGACAACGCACGTCCCCATATTGCTCAACTAACCTGTGAAACCATCGACAAAATGGGCTGGGAAGTACTGCCTCATGCCCCTTACAGTCTTGAT
The DNA here is from genome assembly GCF_021461395.2 of Schistocerca americana. NCBI lineage: Eukaryota > Metazoa > Arthropoda > Insecta > Orthoptera > Acrididae > Schistocerca > Schistocerca americana. The sequence continues at coordinate 131,502,030 of NC_060129.1, read as the reverse complement.
GTAGGACCTAGTGATTTCCATTTGTTTGGTGCATTGAAGGAAGAATTACGTGAGAAGACGTTGCAGGGCAACGAGGACGTGAAACAGTTTGTGGGAAATTGGTTCAAACATCAAGCTAAAGAGTTCTTTGCAGCCGGAATAATCAATCTTGTAGGCCGTTGGAGCGAAGTCATAAGCGTTCAAGGGAATTACGTTGAAAAGTGGAAAAGTATTGCTTTGTAAAAATAAACGCTTTTTTACTCTAGACCAATATTCTCTTTAATTATTGAATGACCCTCTTAGTAATTTTCCCACTCCATTGGTCGCCAACATCATTTCACTTTGTTATAGCTTATTAGTAATGCCTGGAGTTTCGTGGCATGTCATCCTTTTTCCTGTGTGAGCCGAGCATTGTTCACAACAACACTGATCTGCAAAACTGAGGACGAAACTATCTTTTGCATGATATCTCTTTGCCAAGTAACACACTCGGACCATAAATAGAAATACCTGTTACAACAACCTGTATTCGTGAGTTGTCTTACCTAATGGAGGAATGAAAGCGGAAAATGAAAGTGAGGGAATCGAAAAATATACTACCTGCGATGAAATATGACCAGAAAAGGGCAAGTAAAACTCAGTTATCTCTATTACAAATCCCAATAATTGTAGTGCTGGAGAAAGTAAACATTGTGCATATGTAGGGAAAAGAAATCCAGCTGGAGACAACATCTGCCGTAAAATACCTTAGCGTTACTAGCCAGAGCGATCTTAAGTGGAATGACCATATAAAACAGATAGTGGAAAAGCAGACACCAGACTCAGATTCATCAGAAGAAAAGGAAATATGACTCATGCAAGAAAAAATGGCTTATACCGCGCTTGTTCGCCCAATTGTTGAGTATTGTTCATCTATCTGGGATCCCTATCAGACAGGACTGACAGAAGAGATAGAGAAGATCCAACAAAGAGCGATGCCTTTCAGTGCGGGATCATTTAGCTGGCGAGAGAGCGTTATGGAGATGCTAAACAAACTCCACTGGCAGACATTACAAGAGAGCCATGTGCATCACAGAGAGATTTACTAATGATATTTTGGGACAGCACTTTTCAGGAGGAGTTGGACAACAAATTACTTCCCTCCATATACATCTCGCATATTGACCATGAGGAGAAAATTTGAGAAATTATAGCTAGTACAGAGGCTTACCAACAATCATTCTTCCCACGCACTATTCACTAGTGGAACAGGATGGAGGAATCAAATAGTGGTACCGAAAGTACACTCCACCACAAGCCATTGGGTAGCTTCCGGAGTATGATGAAGATGTAGACCTAGTTCGTTTCAAATACTGTGACGAAAAGCATAGTAGTCTCTTAGTCACTATTTGCCATTGTCGGAAATTATGTTGGAAAAGAAAGGAGACTGACGATTCCTCAAATTACCACACTTTACTGGATCTGTGGCAACCTGACAAGAAATGTAATTTCAAGAATCACAGGTGGAATATACAACTTGCAGATCTGATTGTTTCTCATTAGATGAGATGTTGGTCTATTCTAAAAGCGTTACAAGTGTCGCTTGTGAGTCGTCTGTGTTTAGGACCAGTATGAGGTCCGAAGGTCCAAGCTACACAAGCAGCCACTTGGGCGCCAAGTTGGGATGGGTGTCACAGGTGCCCAAGTGCAAAGTGACATGCATAGTGGATGTCACATCTTCAGTAGCAAAAACTGACAAAGACGAAAGTATATGATGGTGTGGTGTCACCGCCAGACACCGCACTTGCTAGGTGGTAGCTTTAAATCAGCCGCGGTCCATTAGTACATGTCGGACCCGCGTGTCGCCACTGGCAGTGATCGCAGACCGAGCGCCACCACAAGGCAGGTCTCGAGAGACTGACGAGCACTCGCCCCAGTTGTACAGCCGACTTTGCTAGCGACTACACTGACGAAGCCTCGCTCCTTTGCCGAGCAGATAGTTAGAATAGCCTTCAGCTAAGTCCATGGCTACGACCTAGCAAGGCGCCATTAGCCTTACATAGCAATTGATACTTATCGTATAAAGCATGTCTCATCAAGAACGATGTATACAACAAGGATGGATTAAAGTTAAGTAGTCCAGAAGCTACGTACTTTTCTTTATAGCATTCATTACGTATCCTGTTTCAGACCTCACGCCATCCTTCGTGTGTTTATAGCGTGCATTGCGGTCCCCTCAAATTACACTGTGTCGGCACTTCTGTCGACACATCAATGGTATATCTGCTTTCATGACAATATTTTTTTAACATTTAACAACTTACTTGCTATTTTTCTTCATATATATAACACAGTACTTTATGTTTAACACATACATATAAAATTAAGTGATATTTTTGGTATATCTGTCCTGTATCTTTTGATGGGAACTGAAATAATTTGTGAACTGTAGACTTTAAAAATTCCTTTAAGAATGTAAAACAGTAACAAAAAGTTTCTATCTATATTCATCCCATTCAGCACATTTTATTGAACCTAGTACAATACAACAAAACTACTTCTTTCTGATTCCACTATGAGCCTATAGCGATTTAATGAAACTGAATTCTTTCTTCTATCAGTATTTAGGACACCAAAAAAAATCAAAAATTCGTATCTGTTAAAATGGTTACTTTTTGCTTCCACAAAAAGATCTCAGGAATTACCAAAAAGATGGTTCAAATGGCTCTGAGCACTATGGGACTTAACAGCTCAGTTCATCAGTCCCCTAGAACGTAGAACTACTAAAACCTAACTAAGCTAAGGACATCATACACATCCATGCCCGAGGCAGGATTCGAACCTGCGACTGTAGCAGGCGTGCGGTTCCAGGCTGAAGCGCCTAGATGGTTGGTTGGTTGGTTGGGGAAGGAGACCAGACAACGTTTTCATCGGTCTCATCGGATTAGGGAAGGATGGGAAAGGAAGTCGGCCGCGCCCTTTCAGAGGAACCATCCCGGCATTTGCCTGGAGTGATTTAGGGAAATCAGGGAAAACCTAAATCAGGATGGCCAAACGCGGGATTGAACCGTCGTCCTTCCGAATGCGAGTCCAGTGTCTGACCACTGCGCCACCTCGCTCGGTGAAGCGCCTAGAACCGCTGAGCCACCGCGGCCAGCCAGTAGGACGTGTGAGTGACCCTCATGTTGCCAGATCGGTCGTTCGTTCGTTCCAGTCAGCCAGTCTCCTGCATTCGTAGATCGTCAGAAATAAACACTTGTCGTGACGGATGATGCCTGCTAGGAAATCGTTCCCCTGTACAGCCTTTGAACAACGACAGCATTGCGGCGTACTTCGCCATACACAAGGCGCATGTCATTCAGTTCTGCGAAACTGTACCAGTATTGCTCCACCGTACTGTACTGTACAGCTGTACTGTACAGCTCTGAATAGCACTGAGCAACGAATGGGTCTGTGGCTGATATACAGCATGTTCTGTCGTGGGACAATGTAAATACAATGGAACAGAGCACCTTATGGAAAATTAAAGTAAAGAAAACATGCATTAGTAATCAGGTTCGTCCTCCTTTTTTCCCTGCAGGAAATAAAGAATGCACACGTAAATAAACAACACAGTATATATATACTTGTATGCATGTAAGTTGTAAATAAGCTGGAAAACAGTTGTTGTTGTTGTGGTCTTCAGTCCTGAGACTGGTTTGATGCAGCTCTCCATGCTACTCTATCCTGTGCAAGCTTCTTCATCTCCCAGTACCTACTGCAACCTACATCCTTCTGAATCTGCTTAGTGTATTCATGGTCTCCCTCTACGATTTTTACCCTCCACGCTGCCCTCCAACGCTAATTTTGTGGTCCCTTGATGCCTCAAAACATGTCCTACCAACCGATCCTTTCTTCTAGTCAAGTTGTGCCACAAACTTCTCTTCTCCCCAATCCTATTCAATACCTCCTCATTAGGTACATGATCTACCCACCTCGTCTTCAGCATTCTTCTGTAGCACCACATTTCGAATGCTTCTATTCTCTTCTTGTCCAAACTAGTTATCGTCCATGTTTCACTTCCATACATGGCTACACTCCATACAAATACTTTCAGAAACGACTTCCTGACACTTAAATCTATACTCGATGTTAACAACTTCCTCTTCTTCAGAAACGATTTCCTTGCCATTGCCAATCTACATTTTATATCCTCTCTACTTCGACCATCATCAGTATTTTACTCCCTAAATAGCAAAACTCCTTTACTACTTTAAGTGTCTCATTTCCTATTCTAATTCCCTCAGCATCACCTGATTTAATTTGACTACATTCCATTATCCTCGTTTTGCTTTTGTTGATATTCATCTTATATCCTCCTTTCAAGACACTGTCCATTCCGTTCAACTGCTCTTCCAGGTCCTTTGCTGTCTCTGACAGAATTAGAATGTCATCGGCGAACCTCAAAGTTTTTACTTCTTCTCCATGAATTTTAATACCTACTGCGAATTTTTCTTTTGTTTCCTTCACTGCTTGCTCAATATACAGATTGAATAACATCGGGGAGAGACTACAACCCTGTCTCACTCCCTTCACGACCGCTGTTTCCCTTTCATGCCCCTCGACTCTTCTAACTGCCATCTGGTTTCTGTACAACAGTAATGTTTGACAAAGCGGTAGACAAGTTTACTTCCATATCTCCTTAAGCTGGCTTCTCCGACCCCAAGTTCCCTACCTTAAATTATTCAGTGGAGCATTCTCCATTTCCTGTTATATTTTTGCACGCTCTTACGGAAACACCCTACATAAGGGCGTAGAAAAGCTTGTCAGTGTGGATCTCCCGAAAGTAGTACAAACTAATAACGCGAAACTGAAATTAATCGTTTTTACGTATTGTTTTGTGCATTACATGATTTGCTTTTAAGAGAGAAAACAAATGCAAGCTCTAACAACACTACCACAACAAAGGTCAAAATTTTAGTAACGATTGTGGTGTTGCTCACGCTGCTAAATACTGCATTGTCGGGCAACATCAGTCATATTATGTGGCAGGTATCATTAGAGCACAGTTAATAGTCATTTCATGTAATAATGAAAAAACTAGGCACTCATCTTTTTGTGTTTCCCACGCTGGTCTCGTATTATCATGGCTCAATCGTTGAAAATCTAGGTGATGATGATTCCAAGCTCGGATGCAAAGAGGCCTAGGTTTCATTGTGCTACATTCAAAAGTTTTGTAGATGCGTTTCACAGACCATTCTTGAAGATTACACTTTTGCTGGACAATGGTGATGTAAAAAAATAATCAGCGCTCTGAATTAAGTTACACTTCCTTTTAATTGCTTTTATTGCAATATCACGTAACACACAAACATCACTTCACAATACAAAACATACTTGAAAACATCTTGCTCACAGTCACTGTTAAAGTTCACATTTTATAAGCGGACTACAATACGCGTCTTTCCAACATGACGTCCAACACTTGCCTTTTTTCAGGCCCGACTCTCTAACAAGTCAACAACTAACTAACTAGCGCTTACGCGGCCAAAAATCAGAGTTACAAGTACGTCAAAGATCATAGTGACAAAAGAAAGAATACACATAAGAATAATATCATTGCAATATAAACATATCGATGTATCACAAATGAAATCAAATCTGAATGTTGTCTCAGAAATATGTCAACCACTTTGCAGAAACACAGTAGAATATTACTGGTATAGAGAGGTTCAGGTGAGGTGCCGTAATGGTTGCGTAATTGAAATACCATTACAAAGTGCTGTTTTTGACGATTTGTTGGTGTTTAAAGTATAGTCAGTTGACGATACATTGTAGAAACATTTTCAAGTGTCCCAGAGATAGTCACCTATATATGTCATAGAGCTCAAAACAATTTAAATTCAAAGTTAGCTGCTCGTGGTGTAGTGGCAAGCGTTCCTGCCTCTGCATCACAGCGTACCATGTTCGATTTCCGCCCGGGTTGGGAATTTTCTCTGTCCGGAGACTGGGTGTTTGTGTTGTCATCATGTCATCATCGTCACTATCATTCGTAACATTGGCTGGATTGGACCGTGTAAAAATTGTACTTTGTACGGGAGCTGATGACCGCACAGTTGAGCGCCCCCAGCCGGCCGTTTTGGCCGAGCGGTTCTAGGCGCTTCAGCCCGGAACCGCGCTGCTGCTACGGTCGCAGGTTCGAATCCCGCCTCGAGCATGGATGTGTGTGCTGTCCTTAGGTTAGTTAGGTTTAAACAGTTCTAAGTCTAGAGGAGTGATGACCTCAGATGCGAAGTCCCATAGCGCTCAGAGCCATTTGAGCGGCCCCAAACAAGCAACCTCTACCGTTTGCTTTCATGCAATTCCCTATCGTTTGTGTATGAGCCGGAACACGAAGTAATTTATGCAGAAATCGATTTTACAATCTATGCTGGAGCTTCTGGTAGTGGTTCAGAAGCAAAAAATATGGGAAATATTATTCATACGAAAATTTTGAACAGCAAGAAAGGAATCAACTGACAGAACAACGCTTATGATAGACAAACATGAAATAACGTAAACGGCGGGAAAATGCATAATTACACTTTTAACTTGTTAATGTTTGTAACATTGACCATTTACAGAAAGTGCACTGTAGAAACCAATAGGAAAATATGATGAGCAAGTAACAATGTCCTGAAAATTTTTCATTCACATAGTTTATGGGAAAATGTTTTCACGCTACTGTCATGAAGAAGTGTTGGTGCCCCTGCAGGGGTTATCGTTTCTTTCGATGTCCAATAACCGAAACAGATTGTTTAAACTGGGTGATAGCAGCTTCTTGAACGGAACGCGGTTTGACTGTATTATTTTGTGTACGATACATACCCCACAGAGGAATGCAGAATAATAGCAAACTTGTTGGGGGCAAGTTGTGATTCCGAGACAGACATGGCGTTTAAAAGCGGAAGCTATTGTTAGTTTATTTCCCAGGTTTCGAAATATCGATTCAAACTACACTATGTGATCTAAAGTATCCGGACAACTGACTGAAAATGACTCACAAGTTCGTGGCTCTCTCCATTGGTAATGCTAAAATTCAATATCGTGTTGGCCCACTCTTACCCCAGATGACATCTTCCACTCTCGGTAGTATATGTTCAATCAGGTGCTGGGAGCTTTCTTGGGGAGTGGCAGACCATTCTTCACGGAGTGCTGCACTCAGGAGAGGTGTCGACGTCGGTCAGTGAAGCCTGTCTCGAAGTCAGCGTTCGCACATCTCAAAGATTTCTATAGGATTCACGTCAGGAGCCTGTGCTGGCCAGTCCATTACAGGGATGTTATTGCACGAGCGGTTGTGGGCGCTACAGTCTGGAAGCGCTTGACCGCTACGGTCGCAGATTCGAATCCTGCCTGGGGCATGGATGTATGTGATGTCCTTAGGTTAGTTAGGTTGAAGTAGTTCTAGGGGACTGATGACCTCAGAAGTTAAGTCCCATTGTGCTCAGAGCCATTTGAACCATTTTCACTGCGCCACATGACGTGTATTATAAACGTGTGCTCGACCGTGTTGAAAGATGCAATCGGCATCCCCGAAATGCTCTTCCACAGTGGGAAGCAAGAAGGTGCTTAAAACATCAGTGTAGGCCTGTGCTGTGATAGTCCCACGGAAAACAACAAGGATCTCAAGCCCCCTCTATCAGAAACACGACCACACCGAAACACCACCGCCTCCGAAAGTGCTGCCGCTACACACGCTGGCAGATGACGGTCTTGGCAGTTGCCATACCCACACCCTGCCGTCGGATCGCCACATTCTGTACCGTGATTCGTCTCTCCACACGACGCTTTTCCAGTGTTCAGTCATCCAATGTTTACGATCCTTACACTAAGTGAGGCGTCGTTTGGCATCTACCGGCGTGATGTGTGGCTTCTGGGCAGCCGCTCGACCATGAAACCCAAGTTTTCTCACCTCCCGCCTAACTGTCATACATCTGCAGTGGATCCTGATGCAGTTTGGAATTCCTGTGTGGTGGTCTGGATAGATGTCTGCCTATTACACATTAGGACCCTCTTCAACTGTCGGCAGCGTCAGTCAGTCAGCACACGAGGTCGGCCTGCACGCTTTCGTGCTGTACGTGTCCCTTCACGTTTCCACTTCACTATCACATCGGAAACAGGGGACCTAGAGATGTTTAGGAGTGTGGAAATCTCGCGTACAGACGTATGACACAAGTGACACTCCATCACCTGACCACATTCGAAGTCCGTGAGTTCTCCGGAATGCCCCATTCTGCAATCTGACGATGTCAAATGACCAATGAGGTCCCTGATATGGAGTACCTGGCAGCACGTGGCAGCACAACTCACCTAATGTGAAGAACGTATGTTTTTGAGGTGTCCGGATACTTTTGATCAAGGATATTACGTATAAGAGAATCTCCTGTGGAATATTCGCTAAAGGTGAGCCAGCGAAACGTCGCGGATTCTGTCATGTCATCCCACAATAGGAGCTGTAGCGTCGTAGAGGACTAATTAATGAAATAGTCCCACAAAACGCCTAGTGCGTTCCGCATTCATTTAACTGTTAGATTTCCAGTCTACGTGCACTAATCCTTTCTATTCGCGTATATCGTAGGAAGTATGGATCAACTTCACAACGAAGCGTGTATGTGCGTGCGTGTGTTCAATAGTTTGGGGTCGGCTTGTGGAAGTAAGTGTGAAGGAAACAGAGTATAGCACTCTTATTCATGATGAAAAAGTGTGGGCAATGGAAATTGTTTTAGTTTCAAATTAGTGCGTGCGTTAACTATTACTTCTGAGTTTTGCTAGATCATTTCTTTGTGCAGCTTAGCAATGTCACCCACCGCGAAGAGGCAAAGTTGTAAAATTCATGGAAGAGATGAAAGAGTAATTCCCTTTTTCGCAGAAGTGTTTAACACCATTTGATGAACGATGCAATTTATGTGAAGGACAAGCATGGCACACGAAGGCGTTTGATATCTGACAACCAGAAAAAAGCGCTGACCGCCGCAGAGACGTCGTCATCAATGGCAGCTTCCTTCTGTCGACAAATGTACGGCGATACAGAGGCAGACAGCACCAATACACATTTCATCATGATTCAGTGGGAGGGACAGTGTAACGTTCCCATTCACCTTCCAGAGGGGTTAGGAAGATATACAGGGTGGTCCACTGATGGTGACCGGGCCAAATATCTCACGAAATAAGCATCAAACGAAAAAACCTGTAAATGCCACATTAATGCAATAAATGCTCAAAATGATGTCCGTCAACCTCAGTGCAGTTGGGAATACGTGTAACGGCATTCCTCTCAAGAGCGGGTAGTTCGCCTACCGTAATGTTCGCACATGCATTGACAATGCGCTGACGTATGTAGTCAGGCGTTGTCAGTGGATTGCGACAGCAAATATCCTTCAATTTTCCCCACAGAAAGAAATCCGGGGACGTCAGATTCAGTGAACATGCGGGCCGTGGTACGGTGTATCGACGACCAATCCACCTGTCATGACATATGCTATTCAATACTTCAACCACACGCGAGCTATATGCCGGACATCCATGTTGGAAGTACGTCGCCATTCTGTCATGCAGTGAAACATCTTGTAGCAACATCGGTAGAACATTACGTAGGAGCTCAGCATACATTGCACCATTTAGATTGCCATCGATAAAATGGGTGCCAATTGTCCTTCCTCCCATAATGCCGCACCATACATTAAAATGCGAAGGTCGCTGATGTTCCACTTGTCGCAGCCATCGTGGATTTTCCGTTGCCCAGTAGTGCGTATTATGCCGGTTTGCGTTACCGCTGTTGGTGAATTACGCTTCGTCACTAAATAGAGCGCGTGCAAAAAATCTGTCATCGTCCCGCAATTTCTCTTGTGCCCAGTGGCTGAACTGTACACGACGTTAAAAGTCGTCGTCATGCAATTCCTGGTGCTTAGAAATATGGTACGGGTGCAACATGTTGATGTAGCATTCTCAACACCGACGTTTTTGAGATTCCCGATTCTCGCCCAATTTTTTGCTGACGTGCGGATTAGCCGCGACAGCAGCTAAAACACCTACTTGGGCATCATCATTTGTTGCAGGTCGTGGTTGACGTTTCACATGTGGCTGAACACTTCCTGTTTCCTTAAATAACGTAACTATCCGGCGAACGGTCCGGACACTTGGATGATGTCGTCCAGGATACCGAGCAGCATACATAGCACACGCCCGTTGGGCATTTTGATCACAATAGCCATACATCAACACGATATCGACGTTTTCCGCAATTGGTAAACGGTCCGTTTTAACCCGGGTAATGTATCACGAAGCAAATACCGTCCACACTGGCGGAATGTTACGTGATACCACGTACGTATACGTTTGTGATTATTACAGCGCCATCTACCACAAAGCGAGAAAAAGTGGTCCAACTAAAACATTCATATTTCTTTACGTACTACAAGAATATGTAATAAAAAATGGGGTTCCTATTTAAAAAAAACGCAGTTGATATCCGGTTGACCTATGGCAGCGCCATCTAGCGGGCCAACCATAGCGCCATCTGGTTTCCCCCTTCATGCTACACGAGTTTCGTTCTTTGTAGTTTTTTCGTTTGATGCTTATTTCGTGAGATATTAGGCCCAGTCACTATCATTGGATGACCCCGTAATTGCTGGGATGAATTGCTCAGCACTTCATTGCTCACAAAGCTATTCAAACATCGGTAGGCATGCTAACCAGTGGACGTCTAACATAGTTACGAATATTTATACGTAATTTCATATAGTTACAAAGTGCGCCTGTAATCTCTCAAGTACACTGTTGGGAAAAGAAATCGGAACACCAGGAAGGAATTGTGCGTGATAAACGAAAGTTGGTGGGACTGTTCCTACATCTGAAATATGACGTCTGCCCACATTTCACGCCAGTCGCCTGCGACTGTCGCTAGTGGTGTCACTATGAGGACGCAAATCAGGTTTGCTTCAAATACACGTTGAAACGATCGCGAGCGATTACCTTGAGATAGGACGTGGTGAGGTGATGTTAATCAAGAATGCGTTTAACACCGCACTGAGTTTGAACGAGAACATGTAATAGGGTTACGGGAAGTTGGATACTGCAGAGAGACTTGGTTCAACTGCGTCTAAGCACTATGGGATTTAACATCTGAGGTCATCAGTCAGCTAGACTTAGAACTACCTAAACCTAACTAACCCATGGACATCACACACATCCATACCCGAGGCACGATTCGAACCTGCGACCGTAGCAGCAGCGCGGTTCCGGACTGAAGCGCCTAGAACCGCTCGGCCACAGCGGCCGGCGAGAGCCTTGGTAGAATGTGGCCACTATGCATGATTGCCGGCTGTGTTCACGATAATGTACGTTCGCAAGAAGATCGACACTGCCGAGAGGGAAGGCCATCGTGTTCGGCGTACGTCTCTGGCACTTCTATCTGCACCTGCAGCAGCAATCTGAACAGCAGTTGACACCACAGTGACAAAAAGAACTATCACAAATCAGTTAGTTCAAGGACAGCTCCGAGACAGACGGGTGTAGAATGCGTTCCGGTGACCCCAAACTACCGCCATTTGTGACTTTAATGGTGTCAAGCGAGAGCTCATTGGTGGGCAGGGTTGGGGGGGATCTGTTGTGTTTTATGATGAAAGCTGGTTCTGCCTCGGTGCCAGTGATGGCCGTGTGTCGGTCAGTTCAGAGCCTGCAGCAAACTGTCTGTGTGCTGGACAGACTGGAGCTACAAATGGAGTTATGGTCTGGGGTACGATTTCGTACGACAGCAGGATCACTCTCTTGGCTATCCCACGCTCCCTGACTGCAATCTGGTACGTTAGTCTGGTGATTCGACTTGCTGGACTGCCATTCGTGAACGGCATTCCGGGCTCTCTTTTCCAACACAGCAACGCTCACTCACGCACCGCTGTTGTAACTCAATGTGACCGTAAGTGTCGACATGTTCCACTGGCCAGCTCGACCACTCCAATCAAACAGATACGGGACATCATCGGCTGACAACTGCAGCGTCATCCACAAACAGCATTAGCCGTCCCTGTACTGACCGACCAAGCGCAACACGCACGGCACTACATCCCTCAAACTCACATCCGGCACCTGTACAGCACAATGTGTGAATTGTTGCACTCTTGCACTGAACGTTCTGGCGGTTAAAGAAATGGTTCAAATGGCTCTGAGCACTATGGGATTTAACATCTGAGGTCATCAGTCCCCTAGAACTTAGAACTACCTAAACCTAACTAACCTATGGACATCACACACATCCAAGCCGGAGGCAGGATTCGAACCTGCGACCTTAGTGGTCGCTCGGTTCCGGACTGTAGCGCCTAGAACCGCTCGGTGACTCCGGCCGGTTTCTGGCTGTTACACGTATTGTTAATAGACCAGCATTTGATTTTTGAAATTATTTGTTTAGCGTGTAGATTAACCTGCGATCTTGCAATTTCAATCACTTAAACATGTAAGAATGTCCTGTGTTGACTTTTGATCATCGCCAAAGATACTTTGTGGCAGAGAATGTAAGTAAACCTAAGACTTCTTTGGCCCAATAAAATGTATGAAACGAATCTGTGCCGGATGTAGCAACAATATAAAGAACACTGAAGTGTAAGAAATCTCAAGTAGTGCGACTGCGAAACAAACCGAGAAAAGACAGTGTGGTGATCAGTGTACAGCGGAAGCAGATAGAAGCATTATAGTAGGCCGATCAGATCTCTTTGATTATTGCAAACGCAGCAGGAAAAGAAAAATCTTAGTTGATCCAATGTTAAAGACGTTCGTACTGCTAAATAACACAGGAGTGCGGTTTGACAGGGAGTTTCTTCCTGACAGCTTACTTTATTTTTATTTATTTATTTATTTATTGTTCCGTGGGACCAAATTAAGGAGATATATCCGTGGTCATGGAACGAGTCAATACATGAAATTATAACACGATAGTAGATAAAATGAAATATAAAAAACATATCCAGGTGACAAGTCGTGTGTTTAAATAAAGAAAATCAACAATGTAACACTGGAATTTGCTTAATTTTTTAGCTCTTCCAGGAGCTCCTCTACAGAATAGAAGGAAACTCTTCAGTTTACACTTAAAAGACTTTGGGCTACTGCTAAGATTTTTGAGTTCCTGTGGTAGCTTATTGAAAATGGATGCAGCAGAATACTGCACTCCTTTCTGCACAAGAGTCAAGGAAGTGCATTCCACATACAGATTTGATTTCTGCCTAGTATTAACTGAGTGAAAGCTGCTAACTCTTGGGAATAGGCTAATATTACTAACAACAAACGACATTAAAGAAAATACGTACTGTGAGGGCAATGTCATAATTCCCAGACTATTGAATAGGGGTCGACAAGAGGTTCTCGAACTTACACCACATATAGCTCGAACAGTCCGTTTTTGAGCCAAAAATACCCTTTTTGAATCAGAAGAATTACCCTAAAAAATAATACCATATGACATAAGCTTATGAAAATATGCGAAGTAGATTACTTTTCGTGTTGAACTGTCACTTATTTCAGATACTGTTCTAATGGTAAATTAAGCAGCTTTTAGTTTCTGAACAAGATCCTGGACATGGGCTTTCCACATAAGCTTACTATCTATCCGAACGCCTAGGAACTTGAACTGTTCCGTCTGATCAGAATATCGGTTCTTGTTGAATTGTGAGTTAGAAATTGTAAAAACTGAGTCTTACTGTGATTTAGCATCAAATTGTTTTCCACAAGCCACGAACTTATTTCATGAACTACATTATTTGATACTGTTTCAATATTACACACAAGATCCTTCACTACCAAGCCGGTGTCATCAGCAAACAGAAATATTTTCGAATCACCTGTAATACTAGAAGGCATATCATTATATAAATAAGAAACAGCAGTGGCCCCAGCACCGACCCTTGGGGAACGCCCCACTTAACAGTGCCCCATTGGGACTGAACATCACTACCACTCTCAATATTGCGGAGAATTACCTTCTGCTTTCTGTTCTTAAAGTAAGAGGCGAACCAATTGTAAGCTACTCCCCTTACTCCATAATGGTCCAACTTCTGCAGTAATATTTTGTGGTCAACACAGTCAAAAGCCTTCGTTAAATCAAAGAAAACACCTAGCGTTCGCAACCTTTTATTTAACCTTTTATTTAATCTAAAAACTGTTGTCACCCAAAGGATATAGACATGTTTGAAGTGCAAAATGGTTGGCGCATGCCACCGAAAACACATTTTCGAAATACAGTAGACTGTCTCAAAATCTGTGGTGTCACCGCGAGACACCACACTTGCTAGGTGGTAGCCTTTAAATCGGCCGCGTCCCGGTAGTATACGTCGGACCCGCGTGTCGCCACTATCAGTGATTTCAGACCGAGCGCCGCCACACGGCAGGTCTAGAGAGACTTCCTAGCACTCGCCCCAGTTGTACAACCGACTTTGCTTGCGATGGTTCACTGACAAAATACGCTCTCATTTGCCGAGACGATAGTTAGCATAGCCTTCAGCTACGTCATTTGCTACGACCTAGCAAGGCGCCATGTTCAGTTGCTATTGATATTGTAAATAATGTACGGACAAGAGCTACGTTCAACATTAATGGATTAAAGTTAAGTATTCTACCAGTTATCTCCTGTTTTCTAAGTTCTAATTACACTCCTGGAAATGGAAAAAAGAACACATTGACACCGGTGTGTCAGACCCACCATACTTGCTCCGGACACTGCGAGACACACAGGGTCAACACCCGGCATCATGGTGTGGGGAGCGATCTCCTACACTGGCCGTACACCACTGGTGATCGTCGAGGGGACACTGAATAGTGCACGGTACATCCAAACCGTCATCGAGCCCATCGTTCTACCATTCCTAGACCGGCAAGGGAACTTGCTGTTCCAACAGGACAATGCACGTCCGCATGTATCCCGTGCCACCCAACGTGCTCTAGAAGGTGTAAGTCAACTACCCTGGCCAGCAAGACCTCCGGATCTGTCCCCCATTGAGCATGTTTGGGACTGGATGAAGCGTCGTCTCACGCGGTCTGCACGTCCAGCACGAACGCTGGTCCAACTGAGGCGCCAGGTGGAAATGGCATGGCAAGCCGTTCCACAGGACTACATCCAGCATCTCTACGATCGTCTCCATGGGAGAATAGCAGCCTGCATTGCTGCGAAAGGTGGATATACACTGTACTAGTGCCGACATTGTGCATGCTCTGTTGCCTGTGTCTATGTGCCTGTGGTTCTGTCAGTGTGATCATGTGATGTATCTGACCCCAGGAATGTGTCAATAAAGTTTCCCCTTCCTGGGACAATGAATTCACGGTGTTCTTATTTCAATTTCCAGGAGTGTACCTTGTCCTGTTCCAGACCTCACGCCAGCCTGCGTGAGCTTAAACGCGTGCCTTTCGACTTCCTCTCAATTTAGTGGGTTGGTCTCCTGCCAATCCACAACAAAATCCTATATAAATTAATACACATAATGCGGTAGCAATTGAGAACTACAGGGTGAAAAGTATTTAGACCGACAAACTCTGGGAGGTTGTAGGGGACATCAAAACAAATATTTTTCCTTAATGTCATTTTTTCCTATGAGGAGTATTTAAACTGGTAGAGGAAGATCTCTCTGGCAGTAAATTAATTAAACCAACAAACACTTTTCCATTTTTTTATGACAAAGAGACAACACAATCCAATTTCAATTACAGTAGATTTTCAAAAATGGCTCCACTGAGATGTAGACAAAGGTTACACCGTCGGATCATGTTCTGTCTGACACGGGCAAAAACGCCAGCAGTATCCTGAATTGTTCCTGCTGCTGCTGCTATCTGGGCAACCAGATGCTCTTCTGATGCAACAGGAGTTGTGTAAACAAGGTTGCGCATCTCTCCCCACACAAAAAAGTCCAGAGGGGACATATCTGGGGATCGAGCAGGCCACGATACATGACCATCTCTGCCAATCCACGTTCTGGGAACCGTCGGTCCAGGAATCGACACACACTACGACTGAAATATGCCGGCGCCCCGTCATGTTGGAACCACATGCGTTGTCTTGTAGGGAGCGGGACGTCTTCCAGCAATTCCGGCAATACTCTGACGAGAAAATTGTAATAGTGCCTGCCGTTTAATGGCCTACGTAGCAGATACGGCCAAATTAAAGAATCCCCAACAACACCGACCCACGCATTAACGAAGAAACGCACTTGATGAGCGCTAGTAACTGTGGCATGTGGGTTATCCTCACTCCAGACATGTTGAAGACTCCATCAGGCCCAAACGTTCATCGGTAAACAACACAGAGGATGGAAATGTAGGATGCATTTCACACTGTTTCAGGAACCACTGCGAAAACTGTGCTCTGGGTGGATAATCAACTGGTTCCAGGTTGTGGATACGCTCTGAGTGAAATGTATGTGACAATTGCTCTCGAAAGACTGTTCTTACATTCGCCTGATTTGTCCCCATGTTACGTGCAGTTGCACGAGTGCTGATTGAAGGATCCCGCTCCACATGCTGCAAGACAGCTTCCTAAAATTGCAACGTTCTTACCGTGTGACGGCGTCCCTGTCCGGGTAACCTGCTAAATGGCCCGGTCTCACGCAAACGTTGGTACAAAGCAGCAAAGGTCTTACGATGTGGGATACGGCGATTAGGACATTGTTGTTGATAAACCCGCTGTGCAGCTCGCCTGTTGTTGTGCGCTACGTAGTACGGACCAACCATATCAGTGTACTCACTCCAGGTGTATCGCTACATTAGTAAACAGACGCAATGCACTACTACACTGGTGGACAGCAGGTGCCTACAACTGAAGAGCGTAATACGCCCTCTAACAGCTAAAGATCGTAAGACGGCCTCTAACAACTGAAGTGCGTAATACGGCGTCCACCGGTTTAAATAATCCTCATAGGTAAAAAATGACATTAGGGAAAAATATTTGTTTTGATGTCCCCTACAACCTCCCAGAGTTTGTCGGTTTAAATACTTTTCACCCTGTATAATTGGCAAGAAGATGAAAGCAGCGCCTCGGTACACCAAGTTGAGGAGAAGCTCAAATTTCGAAAAAAAAAATCAACAAAACATGACCGAGTGAGGCGGCGCGACTTCCTTCCCCATCCTTCCCTAATCCGATGGAACCGATGGCGTTGCTGTTTGGTTCCCTCCCCCAAATCAATCAATCAACAAAGCAACAAAACTTGCAGCCGGCCGGTGTGGCCGAGCGGTTCTAGGCGCTTCAGTCTGGAACTGCGCGACCTCTACGGTCGCAGGTTCGAATCCTGCCTCGGGCATGGATGTGTGTGATGTCCTTAGGTTAGTTAGGTTTAAGTAGTTCTAAGTTCTAGGGGACTGATGACCTCAGATGTTAAGTCCCATAGTGCTCAGAGCCATTTGAACCATTTTGAACAAAACTTGCGTAAAAGTTAATGGATTCGTTGACGTATTGGAATAGACTCCAGATGATCATCAGAATAAAGATGCAAACCGTGCTTTATGTTTGTTGGTCTGCTGCACTACTGAATTCACTCTGTCGCAGTGAATGCGGGTCTCCAGGCAACTCTTCGTTACGTCGTGACTGAGGAGATTATCCAGCTACAGCAAGTCCGAACAATATGAACTGAATTCACTTCAGATGGCAGTCAACTGAATAAAAAGATCTGGTAATGTATAGAAATTTGGGGGACAGAAAATAAAATTACTTGCTCCACACAAGATCTGTCAAAGGCCAGAAGAATATGGTTTTTTTCGAACGCTATTCATGCAACAAACTGAGTTACAAAGGATTATTACTGAAAATATGGAGTTCTTCTCGATGATAAGATGATCTGCGATAATGTTTATTCACTAATATAGCAACAGGATAACTACCCAGAATCCGCTAGACAGAAAGATTTGCCGGAAGTTGATTCACTCTCTACCTAATCCAGCGTCACTTCAACAAATGAAAGATAGGTTTACTCTGCATTTCTTCACCAACGCAGCAGAGAACGGCCCGAAATCCTTCGGGAAAATGAAAACTGTTCAATTCGGAAATTGCGACTTGACAGAATCATTCACAAGGGGTGTGGACAGCTGAGTGGACCCACTGAATTGTTCATTTCCTAGCGCAGCTTTGTATGAAAACACAAACTCACAAAATGTTAATGACATTTAGAGAGATTCTCGCCGATGAACATCACTCCATTGCTACATGCGAGCTCTCCTTGAGAGTAAATATTCAATGGTCGTGAAGAATATCTCAATACTTGTGTAAAAGAAGACTCAGCTTTCCCGATAGTGAAATTTAATCAACCTCTATTTGCTCTTCATTTCTGCGTCGAAAGATCTCTGAGTTGCAGTGATTGTACACCAACAACAGGCTTCCTCTGTTTGCACACGTACCTGTTATCAGTCATTAGCTTCCAGTCGAAATGATAATATAAATGTGAATGTTCGCTGATATCATGTGTAAGTTACAGGTTGACAATTATTGAACTATATGAAAAAAAACGTTAATTAGATACAAAAATGGTTCAAATGACTCTGAGCGCTATGCGACTTAACTTCTGAGTTCATCAGTCGCCTAGAACTTAGAACTAATTAAACCTAACTAACCTAAGGACATCACACACATCCATGCCCGAGGCAGGATTCGAACTTGCGACCGTAGCGGTCGCTCGGCTCCAGACTGAAGCGCCCAGAACCGCACGGCCACCCCGGCCGGCGTAAATTAGTTACAAACTACGGGGTTGGTTGGTTGTTTCGGGGAAGGAGACCAGACAGCAAGGTCATCGGCCTCATCGGATTAGGGAAGGACGGGGAAGGAAGTCGGCCGTGCCCTTTGAAAGGAACCATCCCGGCATTTGCCTGGAGCGATTTAGGGAAATCACGGAAAACCTAAATCAGGACGGCCGGACGCGGGATTGAACCGTCGTCCTCCCGAATGCGAGTCCAGTGTCTAACCACTGCGCTACCTCGCTCGGTAACTACGGGGTGCACACACTTTATTCAGCACGTAAAAGTCACTAAAGATTTTCCAATTAGGGTTATGGCATGTTCGATATGCCTGCCATCATAGGTGATGATGTGGCGCAGACGAATAGCGAAATTCTGCACGGCTCGCTGAAGTGTCGGAACATCGATGCTGTCGATGGCGCCCTGAATGGCTGTTTTCAGCTCAGCAACGCTTTCGGGGCTATTGCTGTACACCTGGTCTTTGATATAGCCCCACAAAAAGTTGCACGTTTTTGGATCCGGAGAATATGGCGGCCAGTCGAGGCCCATGCCAGTGGCGCCTGGGTACCCCAGAGCCAGAATGTGGTCCCCAAACTGCTCATCCTGGACATCAAACACTCTCCTACTTCGATGTGGTCGAGCTGCGTCTTGTATCAATCACATATTGCCGAAATCAGGAACAGGGACACTTTGCATAATGGGGATGACATCATCTTCCAAAACCTTCACGTACCTTTCGTTAGTCACCGTGCCGTCAAAGAACACCGCACCGATTATTCCGTGAGTGGACACTGCACACCACACAGTCACCCGTGGTCGGTCAACAGACTTCTCGATCTGGAAATGTGGATCCTCAGTCCCCCAAATGCGCCAATTTTGCTTACTGACGGACCCATCCTAATGAAGGTAGGCTTCGTCGCTAAATCAAACCATACAAGCGCATACTGATTCCCATCATGCCCCATGGCCAACAGTGCAGTTCGAACGGCTTAATGCAAACCGTTCAGAAGTTAAGACGATTTTATTTCATATAGTTCAACAATTCTCTCCGTGTGTGTGATTACTCTGGCGAGGTATGTGGAACAAAATAACATTAAAAGAGTTTTGGAACTGAAGTAATATAATTAATAAAATGCTATAAGATTCACATATGTTCATCGAAGCACAATACAATTCACAACAAACACGTAGTGGCACTCCAGTTAGGCTGGATTCGATAAAACTTCCAGGAATCAGAAATAAAGCAGTGCAATTGCACCAGAGAAAGTGACACCTTAACTTGGAATGGAAAAAAAAGTGCAAATAGGAATTTATGTGAATCACTTAGCAGACAAGATCGTCAGGCAGCCAGCTCCTGAAAGCGCAACAGAAAGATACGATTCCGGCGCCTGTGGTGTAATTGCACTTTAAGATGTTCCGCAGCAGAAAATGTGAAGGAGAATGGTCCGAACGATAAAAAGAATGATCACAGCACAATTTTTTTCTGTCTGTTCAAAATCTTCATTCGGTGAAGTTGCCATTGCCGTGTAATCCAAGAACTACGTTAACCGGCCGCCACTGCTAATCACACATGTAGCAGAAGGTGAGCTGACAGCAGGTGGCCGTTTATGGGTGTCACAGCCAGTAACGTGAGAGACGCGCTAAGGAAGTGAATAACAGGAGAAGAATGCAGCTCACTAGTCAATAGTAGACAATGACTTTAAATTGAACTATACCAGAACGAAAAATTACGCGCTGCGTTATGTCAAAGTTAGACCAACATATAAACAAAAAGCCGGCCGGTGTGGCCGTGCGGTTCTAGGCACTTCAGTCTGGAACCGAACGACCACTACGGTCGCAGGTTCGAATCCTGCCTCGGGCATGGATGTGTGTGCTGTCATCAGGTTAGTTAGGTTTAAGTAGTTCTAAGTTCTAGAGGACTGATGACCTCAGATGTTAAGTCCTATACTGCTCAGAGCCATTTTGAGCCATTTTTATAAACAAAAACAACTATATTAGCGCCCATTGCTTCGCTCGCGTAGACTGTATGTTCTGCACTTATTTTTTAGTTATTTTTTTTCTTTAATCGAATTTTCATGTTTTCACAACCTCCAACACATTCTAAACTTTTGAAGCCAATTAAGGCCATAGAAGCATGGTCTCTTCCCAATGTACCTCTAACCAAAACTGGTAACTGGAGTCCAATGTTTTCGTTCATCATGTCTTTTCTCTTCTTGTGTGATATTTCCACAGAAACTTCCATCCCTTAACACTACATCTTTACATCCAAAGAAGTAAACTACCATTTTTGATAGATTTAGATTCAATAATTTTTTTTATCTAAGGAAATATTTTCTTACAACTGTTCGTCCCCTGTTTCACTCGCTTATGACGTTTAATTTCCACAAACAATGAAACGGGTACATTTTCTGTTTGCAGCCGGGAAGCCAAATATCAATTTATATGATGTAGCATCAAAAATACTTTAGTGTTTCCTTAATTATATATTTAAAAAAATATTCACGCACAATTTCACGACATATACGTTAAATTTCAAAAAATCCTGAACACGTATTTCATCATTTCTGACCGAGAAAAAAAAAAAAACAGTTTTCGTAGGTCTATCTTCAAAATTGACATAATAGCGACATATTTACGAAAAGCCTTTTTTCATTGTCATGTCAGTCACGACATTGACTTTTACATATACTGATTATATACACTCAAGTACAAAGAAACTGGTATAAGTATGTGTATTTAGACACAGAGATACGGAAACAGACAGAATACGACGCTGCGGTCTGCCCGGCCTATTTGAGATTAGTCCCTGGCGCATTTGTTAGATCGGTTACTGCTGCTGCAATGGCGGGTTATCAAGATTTAAGCGAGTTTGAACGCGGTGTTATAGTCGGCGCACGAGCGATGGGACACAGCATATCCGAGGTAGCGATGAAGCGCGGATGTTCCCCTGAAATCAAGAATCTGGTAAAACATCAAATCTCCGACATTGCTGCGGCCGGAAAAAGATCCTGCAAAAACGGGACCGACGACGATTGGAGAGAACCATTCAATGTGACAGAAGTGCAACTACTCCGCAAATTGCTGCAGATTTCAATGCTGGACCATCAACAAGTGTCGGCGTGCGAACCATTCAACGAAACGTCATCCATATGGGCTTTCGGAGCCGAAGGACCACTTGTGCACCCTCGATGTCTACCCAACAGAGGTTTACACCTCGCCGGGGCCCGTGAACACCAATGTTGGACTGCTGTTAACTGGAAACATGTTGCCTAGTCGGACGAGTCTCGTTTCAAATGAGCAGATGGACGTGTACAGGTATAGGGACAACCGCATAAATCCATGGACAGTGCATGTCGGCAGGGGCTGTTCAGGTGGGTGGAGGCTCTGTAATGGTATGGGGCGTGCGTAGTGGAAGTGATATGGGACCCCTGATACGTCTACATACGGCTCTAACAAGTGACATGTAAGCATCCTGTCTGATCAGCTGCATCCATTCATGTCCATTGTGCATTCAGACGGACATGGCCAATTCCAGCAGGATAATGCGACAGCCCAAACGTCCACAATTGCTACAGAGTCGCTCCAAAACTCTTCCGCTGGCCACCAAACTCCCCAGACACGAAGATTATGCAACATATGCGGGATGCCTTGCAACGTGCTGTTTAGAAGAGATCTCCACTCCCTCGTACTCTTAGTGATGTACTGACAACCCTGCAGGATTCATGGTGCCAGCACTACCTCAGACGTTAGTCGAGTCCACGCCACGTCGTGTTGCGGCATTTCTGCGTGCCCGCAGGGGCTTTCACTCTATTAGGCAGGTGTACCAGTTCCATTAGCTCTTGAGTATATAGTACTACAAAAAATTAATACTGTGATGAAGGGAGTTCAAAAAATAAATAAATAAAATTAACGTCCCCGCTGCTCACAAGCAGACCGCAGTGCGGTGTGTGACGGAGAGTACTTGGAGCACCTTGCTCAACCGGGTGCCCGCCGTTGCGTCAAACTCGCGACCTCGGACAGCCGGTTTCGGCCGGTGTGGCCGCATTTCGCCAGCTCCATCGGGAAGTCCCGGCGTCTGCAGACCGCGACCTGGCGAAACGCTGCTGCTTCCTCTGGCGGTTGACCGCTTCCTGCAGACAAACCGCGCTGTTTCGCAGTGCGAACATCTTTCCTCGCAGCTGCCAGACTAGCGGCGAGAGTGTTTACTGCAGTGTCTTATCACAAGAACCTAACCGACATGTATGTCTACCCTACCGGCCATTAAAATTGCTACACCAAGAAGAAATGCAGATGATAAACGGGTATTCATTGGACAAATATATTACACTAGAACTGACATGTGGTTACATTTTCATGCAATTTGGGTGCATAGATCCTGTGAAATCAGTACCAACAACAACAACCTCTGGCCGTAATAACGGCCTTGATACGCCTGGGCATTGAGTCAAACAGAGCTCGGATGGCGTGTACTGGTACAGCTGCCCATGCAGCTTCAACACGATACCACACATCATAAAGAGTAGTGACTGGCGTATTGTGACGAGCCAGTTGCTCGGCCACCATTGACCAGACGTTTTCAATTGGTGAGAGATCTGGAGAATGTGCTGGCCAGGGCAGCAGTCGAAAATTTTCTGTATCCAGAAAGGCCCGTACAGGACCTGCAACACACGGTCGTGCATTATCCTGCTGAAATGTAGGGTTTCGCAGGGATCGAATGAAGGGTAGAGCCACGGGTGGTAACACATATGAAATGAAACGTCCACTGTTCAAAGTGCCGTCAATGCGAACAAGAGGTAACCTAGACGTGTAACCAACGGCACCCCATGCCATCACGCCGGGTGATACGCCAGTATGGCGACGACGAATACACGATTCCAATTTGCGTTCACCACGATGTCGCCAAACACGGATGCGACCATCGTGATGCTGTAAACAGAGCATGGATTCATGCGAAAAAATGACGTTTTGCCATTCGTGCACCCAGGTTAGTCGTTGATTACACCATCGCAGGCGCTCCTGTCTGTGATGCACCATGAGGGGTAACCGTAGCCATGGTCTCCGAGCTGATAGTCCGTGCTGCTGCAGACGTCGTCGAACTGTTTGTGCAGATGGTGGTTGTCTTGCAAACGTCCCCATCTGTTGACTCAGGGATCGAGACGTGGCTGCACGATCCGTTACAGCCATGAGGGTCAGATGCCTGTCATCTCGACTGCTAGTGATACAAGGCCGTTGGGATCCAGCATGGCGTTCCGTATTACCCTCCTGAACCCACCGATTCCATATTCTGCTAACGGTCATTGGATCTCGACCAACGCGAGTAGCAATGTCGCGATACGATAAATCGCAACCGCGATAGCCTATAATCCGACCTTTATCAAAGTCGGAAGCGTGATGGTACGCATTTCTCCTCTTTACACGAGTCATCACAGCAACGTTTCAGCAGGCAACGCCGGTCAACTGCTGTTTGTGTATGAGAAATCGGTTGGAAACTTTCCTCATGTCAGCACGTTGTAGGTGTTGCCACCGGTGCCAACTTTGTGTGAATGCTCTGAAAAGCTAATCATTTGCATATCACAGCATCTTCTTCCTGTCGGTTAAATTGCACGTCTATAGCACGTCATCTTCGTGGCGTAGCAATTTTAATGGCCAGTAGTGTACATCTGTACTCCGCAATTGCCCGCATCTCGTGGTCGTGCGGTAGCGTTCTCGCTTCCCACGCCCGGGTTCCCGGGTTCGATTCCCGGCGGGGTCAGGGATTTTCTCTGCCTCGTGATGGCTGGGTGTTGTGTGTTGTCCTTAGGTTAGTTAGGTTTAAGTAGTTCTAAGTTCTAGGGGACTGATGACCATAGATGTTAAGTCCCATAGTGCTCAGAGCCATTTGAACCATTTTTTACTCCGCAATTATGCTGGCGGAGGGTACTTAGTGTAACCTCCTCATTTTTCTTTTCCAGTCGTAGTTCGCGGGAAGATCAATTACTGGTAGTCCTCCGTGTGGGCTCGTATTTGTTATTTTATCTTCAGGGCCTTTTCATGAAATATACGTAAGAGGAAGCTATGCAGTCGTCGACCCCTCGAGATACGTACGCTCTCGGCACTTCTAACAGTAATCCACCCCGTGTGGCAAAACGCCTCTCCCCGACGCCTTCGCGCTCATAAGTCCGTCTGGATCTCCTCTCTTTCCTACGTTAGTCCATTCTGGTACAGATCCCAGACTGCCGAGAGGTACTGAAGTATTGGATGACCGAGTGTTTTGTAATCTATCTGCTTTCGTGATGGTGTTCACTCCTCAGAATTCTTGCACCGAATCTCAGTCTGGAGTGTATCTTTTCCACAATTAATGTTTTATGCTAGTCGCACATCAATCAATCCACATCAAATTAATCCATACGCGAACTCCTTAACATAAGACCAAAACGTCCTAGGTTTTTCGGTCAAGTCGATAATGGAATTTTAATTTTATAAATTAGCTGAACACGCATGGCTCTCCTTGTGCTAATTTTGGCTCTGTTTCGTTTTTGTATGCCCATGCGGATTCGTCTACGTCCAAATATGGAGTGAAGCTCTGTTTGCTTTCGTACCAACTTCGTAACACGGTTAAAACTTCCCTCGGCTTACACCTGTCGTAAGCGTATTGCAAAACGCTCTCGGACTCTGCCAATTGATGCTGAACATTGTCATTGGCGCAGGTGAAATACCTGTATCTGATATCTGTATCTTGTCTCCAAACACTTACTGGCACATCAGATGACGTCGTACCGAACGACGTTTCAGCGTGGCTCCTTGGTTCCTACCTGATTAGTTATTCGCCCACACCCTACGACGCAGCTTAACCCATAAAATACTTAGAGATCTAGTGTTGATGTAACGTATGCTAAATATATTAAAAGCGTCACAGAATTTTACTGCGGCATGGGAGGAATTCAGTACTCAAATCAGCCACAGTAATGGCAAACCTAAAAAGTTTATGAAACTTCTTGGCAGATTAAAACTGTGTATCGGACCGAGACTCTAACTCGGGACCTTTGCCTTTCGCGGGATAATACTCTACTGACTGAGCTACTCAAGCACGACTCACGACCCGTCCTCACGGCTCTATATCCGCCTGTACTTCGCCTCCTACCTTCCTAGATTCACACAATTTCTGCTGCGAAAAAGCTTACGTTGGAACTTTCTCCGATATATAAATTTATAGGTACATGAGAAATTTAGAAGCATACCCAAAGTAAAAACGTTATGTTCATGTTTCAGGTTCACCCACATGTGAAAAGATTTTATATTTATTTCGGAATTCTAAAGTCAATCTAGAATCTAGTTACACGATCGGGGAGTTGAATTACTGATTTGAATTACTGAAACTGAATTATCGCGACTAAGAAGAGAGGTTCCTAACGGAGCTATCGACTTTTTGAAACTATCTGTACGGTAATGTGGGTATGCATCGCAGCACATTACCCTGATGAGGTCCTCGTTCACGAGTAATTGACGAAAAAAAATTTCGAAATTTTGTACGATACTTAATAGCGTTAAAAAAATCACATAATGCAGTCTGCTTGCGTGGTATAATGGACAGGTTAACGGATTCACGTAGAGGAGGTTGTGGGTTCGAATCATGTCAGGTGTGGTAAGCGTTTTTTACTTTTTAGATCTTTCTCGAAACGGCTCATCATCATTTTTACTCAATTAATTGATTCAAATATAATTTTTTAATTCCATTCCTCTATCATTTTAATAACCGTATGAACTTACTCATTTGTTTCATTTTTTCTTTTTCCAGTCGGAGGTTTTGTGATTATGAATATGATTATATCTGCCTATTGTGATATTGAGTTACCTGAAGATCTCCTACATATCAGGTATAAAACAAAAGACCAAATAATCTTTATATTTGGCAGTGGAGTGAATAATGTATTTTTACTATCAGATGTAGCCTTGTTTTGAACGGTAGTCGGCATCCAAATATTTGAAACATAACCTAAATACCTACTGCACTATGCATGAAAAGATGCAGGTCGAAATTTAAATGAAAGATGAGTTTTAAGTAGAACAATATTCAAGCAAAATCGAAAATAAATATAGAGAATGCAATAATGTGGACGAAAACAATGAGGTGATAAAACAAAAGAAATAAAGTCGAAGTTAACATATAAAATTAATTAAAACACATGAATAAAGATTTCAGGTGGAGAAAGAATGATAGGAAAAGTGGGAGCAAACGTAGAAATTGATATTATGATTAAAATTATGTAACAAAGAAATGGAACTTAAAAAATTACGCTTAAATCAAATGATTGAATAACAATGAAGGCCAAAGTCATTTCGTTAGATTTAAAATAGATTGTGCGCTTGACAAGATGCGAACCTACCATGTCCTCTATTTAAGTTGTTATCCTGTTCACTACACCAGCAAACCGGACTGTATAACGTCGCTTTTTAATGCCATTGAGAGTCACACAAAATTCCGAAAATTACTAGCAAATGAAGGCGACGCAGGGTCAATGTCTGCAGCGTGTGACACCTGTGATCTTAACACCGATCACCATATACACTATGTGATCAAAAGTATCCCGACACCCCCAAATACGTGTCAAGTGCATTGAGCTGCCACCTACAGCCAGGTGCTCCATATCAGCGACCTCAGTAGTCATTAGACATCGTAAAGGAGAGCAGAATGGGGCACTCTGTGGAACTCACGGACTTCGAAGGTGGTCAGGTGATTGGGTGTCACTTATGTCATACGTCTGTACGCAAGATTTCCACACTCCTAAACATCCCTAGGTCCACTGTTTCCGATATGATAGAGAAGTGGAAACGTCAAGGGACACCTAGAGCACAAGAGCGTACAGGCCGACCTCGTCTGTTGACTGACAGAGTCTGCAGCACGTCATTTTCGTGATGCAGCAATTTTAATGGTCAGTAGTATAATTACGAAATTTCAGCGATACTTCTGCTATGCCTGAGGTGTACCAGGAGTAATGCAGTCAGCGATTCATTCTTGAAACCTGTGGCAACATGTTAGGTACGGAGGATTACTTGAACTACCAGCAGCATCCAAAATTACGACCAATAACGGCAAAGATAACTCAGTAATTAAAACTTCCGGGCTAAGAGGCCGTGGTCCAATAGTAGAAATACTTCTCCCTGACGTTTCGTTGCCAGCTGCGGGCAACATCATCTGAGGTGAGTCTACGACTGGCTGCTAGGCCGTGGAGGTCCTGTTTATATAGAGCGCGTAGTTCCTCTTGCAAATAAGCTGGCTCACAGATTTTATTAGCCCTGGCCACCAATGTCTTGATAATACTAAACCACTTGCGAACCGCTTTCCAGAAAAATGGGTACGCTGGCAAGGAGATAGATAGAGCACCCCATCCCAGAAGAAAAATGTCCGGAAACGTGCAACAACAACAACCATCGGTGGGGAAAGTTTTTCTTCCATTCATCCACAATATTACGGACCGTATCGGGAAAGTGCTGGCCAAGTTCAGAGTTGAAACAATCTTCAGACCCACCAAGAAGATTAGTGAATGCTTAAGATCGGCGAAAGATGCACGATACCCTCTAGCTACTCCTGGTGTCTATAAGATTCCGTGCAGTTGTGGGAAGGTTTACATTGGAACCACAAAAAGAAGTATCAATACTCGCCTAACTGAACATAAAAGGAATTGTCGACTGGGACACACGGACAAATCGGCTGTAGCAGAACATGTTTTTGAAACGGGTGACCATGAAATAAAATTTAGTGAGACGAGCGTGCTAGCTAAGACATCGCATTATTACACACGTATGTACAGAGAGGCTGTAGAGATTTTTAAACACCACAATAATTTTAACAGGAAAGAAGAAGGCTTGAAGCTAGATAAGATATGGCGATCGACTCTGTACCAAAGATGTGACAATCGATTACCTTCGATCGAGAGTAATGACGCCAGCCAGAGATACTCGTAGTTTTACTGTGACAACACGTGACGAGTGGTGGCGCCCTCTACGCGCTCTATATAAACAGGACCTCCACGGCCTAGCAGCCAGTCGTAAACTCACCTCAGATGATGTTGCCCACTGCTGGCAACGAAACGTCAGGGAGAAGTATTTCTACACTCCTGGAAATGGAAAAAAGAACACATTGACACCGGTGTGTCAGACCCACCATACTTGCTCCGGACACTGCGAGAGGGCTGTACAAGCAATGATCACACGCACGGCACAGCGGACACACCAGGAACCGCGGTGTTGGCCGTCGAATGGCGCTAGCTGCGCAGCATTTGTGCACCGCCGCCGTCAGTGTCAGCCAGTTTGCCGTGGCATGCGGAGCTCCATCGCAGTCTTTAACACTGGTAGCATGCCGCGACAGAGTGGACGTGAACCGTATGTGCAGTTGACGGAGTTTGAGCGAGGGCGTATAGTGGGCATGCGGGAGGCCGGGTGGACGTACCGCCGAATTGCTCAACACGTGGGGCGTGAGGTCTCCACAGTACATCGATGTTGTCGCCAGTGGTCGGCGGAAGGTGCACGTGCCCGTCGACCTGGGACCGGACCGCAGCGACGCACGGATGCACGCCAAGACCGTAGGATCCTACGCAGTGCCGTAGGGGACCGCACCGCCACTTCCCAGCAAATTAGGGACACTGTTGCTCCTGGGGTATCGGCGAGGACCATTCTCAACCGTGTCCATGAAGCTGGGCTACGGTCCCGCACACCGTTAGTCCGTCTTCCGCTCACGCCCCAACATCGTGCAGCCCGCCTCCAGTGGTGTCGCGACAGGCGTGAATGGAGGGACGAATGGAGACGTGTCGTCTTCAGCGATGAGAGTCGCTTCTGCCTTGGTGCCAATGATGGTCGTATGCGTGTTTGGTGCCGTGCAGGTGAGCGCCACAATCAGGACTGCATACGACCGAGGCACACAGGGCCAACACCCGGCATCATGGTGTAGGGAGCGATCTCCTACACTGGCCGTACACCACTGGTGATCGTCGAGGGGACACTGAATAGTGCACGGTACATCCAAACCGTCATCGAACCCATCGTTCTACCATTCCTAGACCGGCAAGGGAACTTGCTGTTCCAACAGGACAATGCACGTCCGCATGTATCCCGTGCCACCCAACGTGCTCTAGAAGGTGTAAGTCAACTACCCTGGCCAGCAAGATCTCCGGATCTGTCCCCCATTGAGCATGTTTGGGACTGGATGAAGCGTCGTCTCACGCGGTCTGCACGTCCAGCACGAACGCTGGTCCAACTGAGGCTCCAGGTGGAAATGGCATGGCAAGCCGTTCCACAGGACTACATCCAGCATCTCTACGATCGTCTCCATGGGAGAATAGCAGCCTGCATTGCTGCGAAAGGTGGATATACACTGTACTAGTGCCGACATTGTGCATGCTCTGTTGCCTGTGTCTATGTGCCTGTGGTTCTGTCAGTGTGATCATGTGATGTATCTGACCCCAGGAATAAAGTTTCCCCTTCCTGGGACAATGAATTCACGGTGTTCTTATTTCAATTTCCAGGAGTGTATTATTGGACCACGGCCTCTTAGCCCGAAAGTTTTAATTACTGAAGACGCCGGCCGTGAAATCCTACACGGCAAAGATAACTGTTTCGTTGTCAACTAGCCAGACAATAAGGCAGGAAATTATTTTTTTTTTTTTACAGAATGTCGAAGTAAAAAACGCTCGAGCATTTGTTAGTGCCATTGCGAACGTTGTGGACGCACAAACTGTCAAAGGCGGCCAGTGGCGACCACCTGACGAAGCTCGGTTCCTCCAGTGCAGGCTTGTCTTCACCTCTGTGTACTGCAGCTCTTCTGCGACGCGGGAAAGTTGTTCACACGTTGGCTGGAGTAATGGCGTGACAGTAGCTAAGTAAACGGCACCGATAAACACGATTGTTTCGGGGCGAGGCTTCGACGACTTTCTTGTTCGCCATCGTCTGCCTACACAGTCACATTTCTCGGCCTATTTCTCTCGAAAAATTCGGAAAAGGCTGCGTTCACATAACGAAGTGGCAGTTGTTTAGCAGCGCAAAAGTTCTCTGCCTCTCCCTCACTGCGCGGAATCAACACCTCAGTACCTACAGGTCGACCTACTTCGCGGCCGCGTCTGCCAGTACGTCCGCAGCAGTTCTCGGTTTCAAAGGACGCCAACAACAGACACGCCCCGTTGTTTAATTTCTGCGAGTGTTACTCACTTCGTGACAACGCAGCCACGACGTAAGAACGCGAGATCGGAGGGTGACAAAGCGGGGAGCGAGCATCTAGATAGCCTCCCTCACCAGGAGACACTGGACAGGGGCACACAGTACTCGCTACCTGTTGGCGCTTTCGTATTTTTAACTTAATAATTTCGCGTCTTACAAAACTGGAAGCTACTGTCGGGTTTCGCAGACCCAGGGCTATGCCGGTGATTAGTTGTCGCTACATTTGAAGCACTATACCGATGCCGTATTTCGTGTAGCTTCTTATCTTTCACTGTTGTTAAACGTGATTGCTGAATGCGGGTTCAGGTTCAATGTCTGGGAGTAAATTTTACGTGTCTGGGGGTCTGCCAGAACCACCGCACAGTGGGGTCAAATACCAAAAAGCTGGCAGAAGTCGAAAAAATAAGTTCACCTTACGGTAATTTCTAGTCGCGGGTTTGGTTGGGTAAGGGTCCGAAGGTCGAATTCCGATCGCCACAGCCCCCTAGCCTCTCCCTATACCTGCTGCTGTAGAACAGTTGGAGGGGAGCAAATATTTCAACGTTGCATTCAAACAGGCACAAAATCTCTAAAAATCAATCGATTTCCATTCAGGATGAAATCAATTGACGAAAGTAAGTAGAAAATCATTGCAATACAATATTAGTAATAATAGTCAACGCGATAGCAATAAATGAATCATTTATGTCCAAATGAACGGAAAATTACAACGTAAAATTTTAAACACGTGGAGAAAAGTTTATAACCTCTGCAAAGTTCAACGATCTGACCGATCGTATGCTGTAGATGGAACTATTCTTGAATGGAAAAAGTTAAAACTTACTGCATCTAGCTGCAACTGCGTCATTGGTACTAACTCTTGCAACGTACAACATAGTTTGCTGAATTTCGTACATCAACGAAGCGGAATGTTGCTCTTTTCCTTGAATTTATCTGCGGTATTCATTGTATTTCGAGTTCTGTAATACGTAATTCACTTTTATGAATATACTCTTCCCCTTTTCAAATAATATTTTGGAATGAATAATAGTAACGAGGTTAAATATCTAACTACCCTCCTATATAGATATTATATTTTCCAAAACAATGGAATACTTCTTTTACTCCGCGCGGGATTAGCCGAGCGGTCTATGGCGTGGCAGTCATGGACTGTGCGGCTGGTCCCGGCGGAGGTTCGAGTCCTCCCTCGGGCATGGGTGTGTGTGTTTGTCCTCAGGATAATGTAGGTTAAGTAGTGTGTAAGCTTAGGGACTGATGACCTTAGCAGTTAAGTCCCGTAAGATTTCACACACATTTGAACATTTTTTGAAGTTCTTTTACGCTCATTATTAATATCCGATCCATTTATTTGAAGTTTGCGCGAATTTCCTCGAGAAAACTCGATCTCGTTGCCAGAAGCAGTTTCATTGTTAGTTGCGCCACGTATACCAGCAAGTACAGTACGTTCCAGCGATTTAAAATTCAATCAACTGATTGTGAATCAATTTATCCTTCGGATGAAGACCTATGAACTTTCAATCAACCGGTTGTATGTTTTATTGTGTTACACAACATATGGATATATGTTGTATTTTCTCTATAAAATTGATTAATTCTAAATCCGCCATTCTGTTTTTATTTCAAAATTTGACTTCGGACCAAGTCGTGGGATATGGGCAACGGCACAAAGTAGGGGACTGCCTATAGGGGCGATGTACAGCGGGGACTTCGTGTGCCCCAGGACCGCTACGGTAGCTGGGAAGACCCTATGGGAACCCTGAAACGTGACGGCTAACGGGGCTCTGGTGAAGCTGCGATAGGCCTAGCAAGCCAGTAGTGGATAAATCAACTGCTTTCAAAAAGGGAACATGCCTCGGATCACGGAACGGATTTAAAGGAAACCGACCAAGCAATGGAAAGGGATTACGAGATGGTTTACGACTGGGCACCTTGAACGTAAGGACTCTAACTGGGAAGTTCGAAGAAATTGTAGAAATGATGGAAAGGAGGAAATTGGATATCTTGGGACTTGCTGAGACTAGGTGGAGAGGAGTTGGTGAAAAACCACTAAGTAAAGGATGTAAACTGTACTGGATAGGAAATGAGAGGGGAAGAAATGGAGTGGCAATAGTGGTCAGAGAGGGTCTGCAGGAGGAGGTGGAAGGTATCAATGATCGAATGATAAAAGCCAGAGTACAAGTGAAAGGAAAAAGCATTGAAATCATCCAAGCATATGCCCCACAGGTGGGGTGTACAAAAAAGGAGAAGGAGGAATTTGAAGATGGCATGCAAAAGCAGCTAAATGGAGGAAATCAGATTATAATAGGGGACCTCAATGCACATGTTGGCACAGACAGGAAAGGATTCGAGGAGATAATGGGAGCAGAGGGCTGGAGGAACCGAAATAGAGAAGGAAAATTGTTGCTGGAATTCTGCAAGAGGAATGGGCTGGCGATCGCAAATTCCTGGTACAAGAAGAGAAGTAGCCACAAAATAACTTGGTACAGTAGAGACTGGTCCCAAACTTCAGTAGTAGACTATGTACTAGTGGACAGGCAGATGATGAGCAGCCTCACAGATGTTAAGGTCATTCCATCTGAGGCCTTAGACAGTGACCATCGGCTGTTGGTAGCCACCCTGAGAGAGAAAAAAGATAGGAGGGCAACAGACATACAGGAGAAAAGGTTGAAGACATGGATGCTGAAAGAGGATGAACGGAGGACCCAGTACCAGACACTGATCAGGAAGAAGCTGCCAAAGGAAGATCAGAGAACAGTGGAAGAAGAATGGGGAGATTTTAAGAGGGCTCTAGTTGAGGCAGCTGAGACTGTGTGCGGAAGAACTAGCACAAAGAGGAGAAGTAAGGAAACCCCATGGTGGAACAACATATGTAAAGAGGCAGTACTTTGAAAGAACAGAGCCTTCGGAGAATGGTTCCAGACCCGAACAGAGGAAGCTAGGGTAAAATATAAGGAAAGCAAGAAAGCGGCACAGACCATAGTAAGGGCGGAGAAGAAGAAGTGGATGGAAAAATGGACAAGAATGTTAGAAGAGGACAGTGAAGGGAACAAAAAAGTACTTTACACCATGGTAAGAAATAAGAGGAACGACAGAAGCGAGTGCCTGAGGATCATGGATAATAATGGAAGAGTTGTGGAGGAAATGCATGAGCTCAAAAAGATTTGGAAGGAGTACTTTGAAGATCTGTTGAATGCCGTCAGGCAAGTAACTAACAGCGATGGAGAGCCTAAGGCAGCAGACGGTTATAATAGTGGGGAAATTGATGATCTAACTTGGAATGAAGTGGAAGAAGCCATAAAGAGGATGAAAGGGCCAAGGCACCAGGTTGGGACGAAGTAACAGTGGATATGATACGAGCAGCAGGAGAAGTAGGAACCCAGTGGCTATACAGAGTGCTGAGGGTGGTGTGGAAGGAGAACAGAATTCCTGAGGATTGGAAGAAAGGAATTATAGTCCCGATCTTCAAGAAAGGGGATAAAAGGAGATGTGAGAACTACAGAGGAATCACCCTGCTATGCCACTGCGGAAAAATCTATGAAAAGATCCTGGAGAAGAGAATAAGAAGCAGTATTGAAAGTAGACTGCAAGAGGAGCAGTATGGTTTCAGACCGGGAAGATCAGCAACGGACCTCATATTTGCGGTAAGGCAACTGCAGGAAAGGCACTATGAGTACGGGAAGGACTTAATCATGGCCTTTTTAGATATTGAGAAGGCGTATGACAGTATCTATAGGGACAAGCTCTGGGATGTGCTGAACGCAAAAGGGATAGATGAAGAGATAACACGAAAAGTCAGAAAAATGTATGAGGGAAGTGAGAGTTGTGTGAAAGTGGGGAGGGGACGTACTGCATGGTTCAAGCTGGAAAATGGGCTGCGACAGGGAAGTGCACTTTCGCCTTTATTGTTTATTATTGTTATGGATGAAATCCTACAGCAAGTATCAGATGCAATTGGAGATCATAAAATGAAAGCAGTGCTTTTTGCCGATGACCTGATGTTATGGGGAAATTGCGAGAAGGAGGTGCAAGAGCAGTTAGATGTATGGGAGGCAACGGCAGCACAATATGGAATGCATTTCTCTGCAAAGAAAAGTGAAATAATTGTCACAACAAGGAAGAAGAATAGGCCAAATGTGGATATAACTTGTGGAGGGGAAAAACTACAAGTGGTAGAGAATTTCAAGTACCTGGGAAGCATGATTGAAAGTAAGGGGGGAAACGCAATGGAAGTAAATGAAAGGTGCAGAAAAGCAGGGCAGTTCTTCAAATGCATTAGGGGGCTTATTTGGAGCAAGGAGGTGCCACAGAAATCCAAGGGAATTATATACCGAACCTACTTTGTCCCCATATTGGCATACGGAAGTGAGACATGGGTAATGCACAAAAGCGACAAAAGTAGAATACAAGCTAGTGAAATGAAGTTCCACAGGAGCAGGTTGAGTGTAACAAGACGAGACAGATTGCGAATGTGTATGTGAGGGAAAGACTAAAGGAGGAACCAGTACAGGACAGGATAGAAAAATCAAGACTGCAGTGGTATGGACACATGAAGAGAATGGATGAGGGAAGAATTCCAAAGATGATGTTTGATCTGCAACTGGAGGGGAAGAGGCCCAGGGGAAGACCAAGAGATAGATGGGTGAAGGGAGTGAAGGAATGTGTGACGAGAAGAGGAGAGAACTGGACGAAGGTGGAAGAGGGGGAATGGTGGAAAGACAGAACACGATGGAGAGGCTTGTGTTCCCGACAGACCCAGCCAGTGGCTGGAAACTGTCCAAGATGATGATGATGATGGCTTCTGACCCCGAAAACCCCCGAGTACTGACATTCACCCGAATTTATAACGTTTTCGACTTTTGGCCATCTTTTTGCGATTTGACCCCACTGTGCGCCGGTAGCAAGGAGGCAATTTTTGGTAAGTTTTGTTTGGGTCTGCAGGACCCACAGTAACGCGATACCTCTTTTTCTAACACAAATATAATTTTAGCTCATATTCAGCGCGCTCAATCACACCTTTTCTTTCAGACGACAGCTACAATGGATGAGAGGGAAGATCCACATGTGTAACTATACATTGGTAAATGAAATGACTAGAGAAGAACGAGGTGATGACGGTTTAGACACAGACACTAAATTGTGCAGTGAACACGATACACAAAGTGAAGAAAGTGAGGATGACAGTGATACAAATCAGAATAATACTAAAATTATTTTTTGGTACAGACAATGGATGAAGCACATTCCTAATCCTCGTATGAGGGCTTCATATAATATTTTTATCTCATCTTTCAGGTGTGAGGGGAATTGGCGAAGGATAAAAAGACAGAAATGGAGATGTGGTGGTTGCTTTTCACTGATGAAATACTGGATGAAGCAGTGACATGTATGTCTGCTAATTTTAGAGACAGACAGAGTTGAAATTGAAGCCTTTATTGGTGTGATGTATTTTGGTGGGCCGGCTGGTGTGACCGAGCGGTTCTAGGCGCTTCAGTCTGGAACCGCGCGACCGCGCCGGTCGCAGGTTCGAATCCTGCCTCGGGCATGGATGTGTGTGATGTCCTTAGTTTAGTTAGGTTTAAGTAGTTCTAAGTTCTAGGGAACTGATGACCTCAGATGTTAAGTCCCATAGTGCTCAGAGCGATTTCAACCTTTTTTTTTAATTTTGGTGTAAGGTACAAGGCTGCTTAGGGTAAATTTACAGGAATACATGGACAGAGGAGGCACAGGATTATAAATATTTCTGTTCTGCAACGACTCTACAAAAGGTTCAGGTTGCTGTCAAAGACTTGATAATAAGTCAACTATGTCCGACAGAGGAATATGGGATAAATTGACTCCTGTACGAAATATCTTTGACCTGCTCACAAAAAACTGCATGGTGCTGTACTCTCTTGATGAATGTGTGATTGTAGATGAAAAGCTTGTAAAATGCAAGAGGGCTACGAGTCCTTCCAAACCTGGAATATATGGAATGAAAGTTTCCAGTCCTGCTGGTGCAAGAAAAGCTTACACCTCAAATTCGGAAGTATAATGAAGAAAGCAACCAAATGGAGACCTCAAAAGCTGAGTAACCGTGCAACTGACGCCATGAAAAGGTTGTGTAATCATATTTTCAAACATAAAGAAAGGTAACTACGGATAAATGGTCTACAAGGTATGAATGAACTGGCCCTGTCAATTCTGAAAGACATGTAGTAGAACAAACAATAGATACGTGTGAATGGGACACGTTTTATTAGATTCACCAGACGAATAATAACAAAATAAATGGAAATCCTGCTTCACTTTAACCTCGTACAGTTTTACGATGGCTTCGTATTAGTAAAGTTGCTAAATTTCAGGCAAAATCTTTTATTAGCCGCAAATCCGTAAATCAACATTTGTGGACCAATATTTATATGAACTTTTTTCTTTAGTTTTACTTGTAGACTAACACCCTAAACCAAAGTCAAGCCTTATTGTACAGCGAATCATTGAAAAAAATAGAGAAATGTAGAAAACTGGGTGTAAGAGACCGATGATAGCAGACGTGATACGCGCCTACCTGCTGTACGCACACGCACACACTCACACGCCTGGCCCGTGGTCGAGGTGAGAGTCGTCTCGCAGCTGCCACGCCTCGCCAGCAACTGTTCCAGCAACAGGTGGCCGGCGCCACCGCAGCTCTGGCGTCACGTGACCCGTTCTCCGAATACTGCCGGAAAAGACGGAACGCGCGAAGCGTTACCTTCGCTCCGTAGAGCTCTCTTCCGGGAAATGAACCGACTCGACAAGTGCTACGGCAGAACGTTGCTTTGCGAGCGAGTCGTTCTTTCCTCGGCCTTCCTCAGAAACGACACGTCTGACTTACGCTATTGCACACAACAGGTACAAAAACAAGTAGTCTCCGCCCTCTTAGAATTCTGAAATTCATTCTACAGTGCACCTTGTAACGCGACATCCTCCTCTGGCATTACTTTTCCTCGACAGTAGTCGTCGATACCAGTATTATTTTTCTAATTTAGCTCAGGCCAATAATATCTTGGCTGCTTTTCTGAAAACTTTCATATAATTTTATGCACAGTACACTATGTGATTAAAAGTATCAGTACACCTGGCTGAAAACGTCTTACAAGTTCGTGGCGCCCCCCATCGTAATGCTGGAACTGTAGGTCCTCCTCCCTTAGCCTTGATGACATCTTCCACGTCCAATCAGGTGCTGGGGAATGGCAGCTCATTCTTCACGAAGTGCTGCACTGAGATGAGGTATCGATGTCTGTCGGTCAGGCCCGGCATTCGCCATACCCACACCCTGCCATCGGATCGTGATTAGTCACTCCATGCAACGTTCTTCCACTCTTCAGTCGACCATTATTTACCCTCCTTACACTAAGCGAAGCGTCGTTTGGCATTTACCAGCGTGATGTGTAGCTTAAGAGCAGCCACTCGATCATGAATTCCAAGTTTTCTCACCTCCCCCCTAACGCTCATAGTACTTCCAGTGGATCCTGATGCAGTTTAGAATTTTTGTGTGGTGGTCTGGATAGATGTCTGCCTATTACACATTACGACCCGCTTCAAGTGTCGGCGGTCTCTGTCAGTCAACAGACGAGGTCGGCCTGTACGCCTTTGTGCTGTACGTGTCCCTTCACGTTTCCACTTCACTGTCACATGGGAAACAGTGGACCAAGGGATGTTTAGGAGTGTGGAAATCTCGCGTACACATGTATGACACAAGTGACACCCAATCACCTGACCACGTTCGAAGTCCGTGTGTGGCACAGAGCGCCCCATCCTGCTCTCTCACGATGTCTAACGACTACTGAGGTCGCTGATATGTACCTGACAGTAGGTGGCAGCACAATGCACCTAAGTGGATGAGTCAAATGGAAACCTGAAATATTTTCTTAAATATTATTTACTGTGCAGAAGTGATACAAAGCTGTATCACTTTTCAACATAATCTCCCCCACGCTCAATGCAAGTCCTTCAGCGCTTACAAAGTGCATAAATTCTTTTAGAAAAAGTTTCTTTTGGTAGTCAGTACAACCACTCACGGACCGCGTGGCGTACCTCTTCATCAGAACGGAACTTCTTTCCTCCCATTGCGTCTTTGAGTGGTCCAAACATATGGAAATAACTTGGGGCAGGGTCTGGTGAGTATGGTGAAGGAGGAAGACTCTCAAAATGCAGGTCTGTGATTGTTGCAACTGTTGTACGGGCAGTGTGGGGCCTTGCATTGTCATGTTACAAAAGGACACCTGCTGACAGCAATCCACGTCGCTTTGATTTGATTGCAGGCCGCAGATGATTTTTTAGGAGAGCTGTGGACGATGCACTGGTGACAGTGGTCCCTCTAGGCATGTAATGCTTCATAATGACTCCTTTCTCGTCCCAAAAGAGAGTCAGCATAACCTTCCCTGCTGATGGTTCTGTTCGAAACTTCTTTGGTTTCGGTGATGAGGAATGGCACCATTCCTTGCTCGCTCTCTTCGTTTCCGGTTGGTGTAAGTGGACCCAGATTTCGTCCCCAGTAACGATTCTTGCAAGGAAGCCATCACCTTATCGTACAAAGCAGTGAAGAAGTTCTTCACAAGCATCAACACGTCGTTCTCTCATTTTAGGAGTCAGCTGCCGAGGCACCCATCTTGCAGATACTTTGTGAAACTGGAGCTCATCGTGCACAATGTGGTGTGCTGATCCATGACTAAAGTGTAAACATGCTGCAGTGTCATTCAGTGTCAGTCGGCAGTTTTCCTTCACTGTGGCTTCAACTGCTGCAATGTTCTGTGGAGTCACAACTCGTTGTGCCTGACCTGGACGAGGAGCATCTTCCACTGAAGTCACACCATTTGCGAACGTCCTACTCCATTCGTAGACTTGCTGCTGTGACAAACATCCATCACCGTACTGAACCTTCATTCGTCGATGAATTTCAATAGGTTTCACACCTTCACTACGCAAAAACCGAATAACAGAACGCCGTTCTTCCCTGGTGGAAGTCGCAAGTGGGGAGGCCATCTTTACACTGATACTGCGGCGGTATGTGTGCATCTGCACTGTGCTGCCACCTACAGGCCATTCTGCACACTGTTTGTAGCATGCTTACCAACTTACACGATAACGGCGCGAAATTTCGTTTTGTTATTACAAATTTAAGGCTTTCATTTGGCTAACCCTCATAATATGAAAAACGTATACACAGTGTATGTTATATTTCAAGTTAAAATTATAGAAAGCAATTACTTTATTTTGGATGGTATGATCGATAAGTACCAGTCCCGAATGTACAGGTGAAATTATGCTTTTAGAAACATTTGAAATTACCAGTTATTTGACACACTAAAGATTTCTGTTGTTAATTACACCTCCTAGTACTGATTATTGTGTTTATTTTTGGATTCATTTACGAGATAATAACTGAAACCAATAGAAATTCATTTGTCAAGAAATGTTGTAAACCCTTTGGAATGTGGTTATTTCCATGGAATCTGAGGGTGGTAAACGTGTCTCCGATGTGATTCGACGTATTTCTGTATTTTGTGCGAACAATGTAATTTCGGCGTCGTTAATGTGACAAATCAAGACTGTAAGATATACTAAATTGTGAGAAAATATATTAAAGTAACAACAAAAATTCTGCAACAACAATCTTCAAGTTAATTCATCGGGTTTCTGCTGGTTATTTGCGTCTTTCCTGCACGACATTGCATCTGCTTCAAGTGCTCTCTGGTGCAGCTGTCAGTTGAAGCATATATTGCAGGAACGACGCGAATAACCGGCAGAAACACGATTAATAAACATGACAACGCCTCGCCGGGAAAGCAATGTCAATATTTACTTACAATTAGATCAGTCTTAACGTTAGGATCTACAATGTGACATTTTCAGCTTCAAGAATCAGAGTCCTAGACATGAAGGACTGGAGCCAATTCTACGTGAAAAGATAAGTAAACCAGAAAGTTTATCGTAATCTTCGCTCCTCTCAAATCTTCATAAAAGACTGGTGTGGACAATAGCTGCAAGAAGGAAGGACGGGGTAGATTACAAGCTCTTTGTCTCTTGCCAACCTAAATACGACCACACGGAGTGTCTTCACAGATATCTGATTAGCCCGATTAATATTTGATCGAGAGAATAGAGAATGTCATATTGAACGGTGAAAGTTCTATGGAAACGAAAGTGATACTGCGTCCATATGAAAGCTTATATAGGTGCTAGTGTTCTCAATACGCGAAGTTTATTTATCAGATACGGCCATGAATACTATTAAGATTGCACACTAACGGTGTTCTTGTGTGCACGGAAGAATCGTTATTGGACGATGGTAACGAAATTCAGAAAGAATTGGAAAAAAGAAATTTTCACTTTGTGTAATAAACTGCAGCTCTCCTTGAATGTGGATCAGTGTAAAATAATACACCTGAGAAAGAGGGTGAACGCGTTAGTACTCGATTGCAGATCACCTTAAGCAGGTCCCACTATGTAAGTAATCATGGGTAATAGGAAAAAGCGGTATGAAATGGGCCAGTCCTGTGAAATAGGCAAGGGTAATGGAAAACTTGGATTTCTTGGGAAGGTTCTGTGAAAGTATGGACCATCTATAAAGACTGTTGCTGAACCTAAACTCCTCCCGAACAGGCCATGAAGGCACAACGATACCGACCGGCCGCTGGGTCATCCTTAGTCCACAGGCGTCAATGGATGCGGCCATTTTTGTCGCCTCACGAGACTGGAGCCCTAAGGGCTCACAAGGGCTGAGTGCACCCCGCTTCCAAACAGGGCTCGGCTGACCGGGTGGTCACCCATCCAACTGCTAGGCCAGCGGTTAACGTCGGTGATCTGATGGAAACCGGTGTTACCACTGCGGGTGGCCGTAAAGACTGTTACTCAAAAATGGTTCAAATGGCTCCGAGCACTATGGGACTTAACTTCTAAGGTCATCAGTCCCCTACAACTTAGAACTACTTAAACCTAACTAACCTAAGGACATCACACACATCCATGCCCGAGGCAGGATTCGAGGCTGCGGCCGTAGCGGTCGCGCGGTTCCAGACTGTAGCGCCTAGAACCGCTCCGCCACCCCGGTCGGCGACTGTTACTAGTCCGACTTATCTATTCTCCCAGCGTTTGAAGTCT
The DNA here is from genome assembly GCF_021461395.2 of Schistocerca americana. Lineage (NCBI taxonomy): Eukaryota > Metazoa > Arthropoda > Insecta > Orthoptera > Acrididae > Schistocerca > Schistocerca americana. The sequence continues at coordinate 131,460,060 of NC_060129.1, read as the reverse complement.
TTATCACGCAGAGACGTCAGGAATGTGCCGCTAGAATTTCAATGTGGTCAGCACATCGCTCAATAAGGAGTAATAGACATGTGATGTTTAAAGCTTTCCCGGCGTACTGATTGTTCCGTAAAAACACGGGAGAACTGCCGGATATCAGTAACGTCCTGCCACGATATTTCGGCGCAGAGTCTTCTGGCCATCTTGAGGTGAGTGCCACTGTAGCAGTACTGGCGAGTATGTGCTGAGCTCCGCTATTTAAAGCCGTACTGAGGTGACAGTGCGCATGCGCTGCTCAGCGTGCGCGTTCATGTAATCAACATTGTCGAGGAACGTAAGTCGGAGTCCCTGGAACAAAGACGACTCACTGGAGTAAATTCGGAGAACCGGTGCTCCACAGGGACTGCGCACCCATCTCGCTGCTACCAACTTCTGTCTAGTCATAGGCTCCCGAGAGTGAGGTGAGAGACCTTGGGGTGAGTATACAGGCACGAGGACAGCCGCTTTTGCCGGCCGACGTTGCCGAGCGGTTCTAGCCGCTAGAGTGGAATCGTGCGACCTCTACGGTCGCAGGTTCGAATCCTGCCTCGGGCATGGATGTGTGTGATGCTCTTAGGTTAGTTAGGTTTAAGTAGGTCTAAGTTCTAGGGGACTGTTAAGTCCCATAGTGCTCAGAGCCATTTGAACAGCTGCTTTTGCCTCTCACAGCAAGCGAATGGAATGAGAAAGAAACGCGATAATGCTGGGACGATGCAGTCGCATGCGGATTGTGTAAGTAACGGGTGTCCGGGTAGAATTTTAATTTTACGTCATTTTGTCGTATGACGGTTGGCAGCCGTGTCTTTTTCATATTTGTTATCTGCGCTCCTTCCCATTAGTAGCCTGGTAGCTTTTGTGCGGTGACCATTGTTTTTCGATGTTTATTTTCGTCACGGAGCAGATCACAACTGAGCAACGTATCTGAGTGATAAAAAGTTATTACGAAAGCAGCGGAAGTCCCACTGCAAGCGTTCGTGAATTGCGTGACACTCGGACGTAGTTCTGTTCCAACCGATTCATCAGTTCGGAAGTTGATCTGGAAGTGTTCTATGTTCTATGTAAAAAAAAAAAAAAAAAAAAGGGACGACCGCGTTCTGTTGGAACACAGGAATACATAGCTGTCGTGCGTGACAATGTAGCCGTAAGCCCCCAGAAAATCGGTTCGCCGACGAGCTCAACAATTGAATTTACCACGAACTTCACTGCACGAAATCCTTTCAAAAGATCTGAAAATGCATGTGTACGAGATTCAACTTACACAAGAGCTGAAACGTGCAGAGCGTCCAAACAGACATCGATTTCCTCGGTGGGTCTTGGTTCGTCAAGCAGAGAACGGGAAATTCACAAAAAGAATTATTTTCTCAGAAGAGGCGCACTTCCACCTTAGTGGTAATGTCAATAAGCAGAATTGCGGAATTTGGGGCAACGAAAATCCGAGAGCGACTGTGAAAGATAAGAAGCGTCCACAACACGCGACTGTGTGGCGCAGTGTGGGTTCTGGGCAGGGGGAGCCATCGGCCCCTACTTTTCTGAGAATGACGAGGAGGCTGCCGTCGCTGTGAGCGGCGACCGTTACTGATACACGTTTTCGCATTGGTTTTTCCCTCTTACTGATGAAAATGACGATTTTTGGTTTCAACAAGATGCTGCGATACGTCACACATCCCGTGAAACAACTGCTCTGCTGAATGTAAAGCTTAAACAAAAAGTTATCTCTTACCGTGACAACCACAAAATGGCCTGCCAGATTATGCGATTTTTTTTTTTTTTTTTTTTTTTTTTTTTTTTTTTTTTTTTTTTTTTTGTGGGGACTGGTGAAATCAAAAGTGTAGGTGAATGTGGTGTGCGTACTGTGAGACCTTCGGTTCACACACCATCAGATTATTTGGCTTGTCGCTCTAACGAAGTAGGCGAGTGTCAGCAATATAGATCGTGGTCTTATCGTGGCCGTCAGCTCAGATGATAGAAATGCCACTTGCACGCTTAGAGTAGCAGATTGACGGTGACCAACTTTAAACAGAACTTGATTAATTTTCACACACATTTATTAAAATAATAAAAAGCATAGACATTACGTAACTTGATTCTGGATGCTGGTTACAATTGACAATCTGAAGTTCCTTTGGTCTTGGTACGTTAATCTTATTCTCACATATCTCTGATAGTTGACAAAGTGTCTATACATTTGTCTTCATGGTTATGTACAGGAGTATGATAATCTTCTTAGATGCAGATTGAAACTTGACTAATGCAGACTAATGCAGACTAATGCAGACTGATGCAGACTGCCTAATCGGAGGTCTGTACACTCGTTTAATACCTCGCGCATTCAGGTATCACTGCGCGAGTGTGATCTGTGAGGAGAAAAGGTTCTACATTAGCAGCAATCTCATTGGCTGCGTTACATACTAATACGCAGATCAGCGGAAGCAGAATTTGGTCCGTCTCTAAGGCAGCGCCATCTCGTAGTGCGGAGACGGACGAGCACTGCGCCTGCGCGGTTGTGCTTAGCGGGGTGCGCTCTAGTGTGAAAGTTGTGTACGCGTTGACTACGCGGAACTATGCACACAACAGTGAACAAACCATAGACAACACATCAAATGCTGCGCGGTCTTGGGTGGTCGTATGGAGGACACAATTTTTGATACAGAAATGAGTGAAGTTGCTCAAAGTGTTTCTAAAAGAAAGATCGCATTTTCAATAAATTTTAAATGTTCTATAGCACCATCGTGCCTTCAGTTGTGTTGTAGTTTAAGAGAAATGACGTTGTGAAATATGGCACTCGATTTTCGTCATTTGACAAAGTGTCTTAGTTACGTGACACATGCGGAAGGAACAGTTTCGTTTCATTTTAAGTAACATTTGGATTTGCAACGTAGTGTTCAAGCACCTTTGCTACAATATAAATTCTCCCTTGTATTTTGTGAAACTAGTTTCAGTAAAAACCGGCCGGCCAGAGTGGGCGTGCGGTTCTAGGCGCTACAGTTTGGAACCGCAAGACCGGTATGGTCGCAGGTTCGAATCCTGCCTCGGGCATGGATGTGTGTGATGTCCTTAGGTTAGTTAGGTTTAATTAGTTTTAAGTTCTAGGCGACTGATGACCTCAGAAGTTAAGTCGCATCATGCTCAGAGCCATTTGAACCATTTTTTTCATAAAAACCTTGCACAGAAGCGACATGTCACACGTAGCTAACAAATTCAGTTCATACCAGCAGCCGATACAAGACATTGTGATGGTTCAGTCGCTGTTTGTTCCCAAGGTATCAATGAGATAAATTTTTCTTTCCTTGCACTACGGCAAGGACGACAGTTTCCTATCACGTCGTGATGGATGGAATCATTATTTTGTGGCACCTGTTACTACAGTAATAATTATTTACTCTAGTTATTATCTTTCGATCTTAAGTTGAGGTAGAACAGATGCATCACGCTCTGTCTTTGGTTTTACAGTACAAGACGTTTGCTGGCATATTTATCGGGTTTACTGTTGTAACTTCTGTTTAAAGACATCAACAAGTCTCACAAGGGGAAGGCCTCAGACACGGCTATCCGATTCGGCTCAAATTTGGCAGGTCACTTGTGTACAACCTAAAACGAAGGAATCTAAGATATTTTGGGTCAACAACCCAGCAATTTTGAGAAAATCACCCCTAAAGATTATGACCAGCAATGGACTCAAAATTGGAGGGATCGATAGATAATTGTAAATAGAGCATTTTTCATTATCAGGTACGGGGTCGGCAAACGCAAACTTTTTCAGAAGTCGAGGAAAGAAACTTTTACAACTTTCGCTTCTGTACCCGCATGGTAAACGCTTTTCGCCGGAGAATCCTAGTGGATGTTACTCTTTTTGTTTGTATTTTCCATATCTCAATTGATAGGGATAGGATGGTTAATAAGGTAAGTAAATCAATAAGCAATGATAATAATAAGATAGGCAAACTAAGTTCCCAAACGCCGTCAGTTAGTAAAAAAAATTATTAAACTTTTAAGCCTTGTCACATGAAAACAACTACGAGTAAGAGTGCTTCGAATTCCTCACGAGACGCTTGTTTACAGCGAGGCACGGGACAGAATGCACGCGGGGTGAGTTATGTTGTCCCGGTTGCCTCTTCGTCATATCATAGTTGTGAATCTGGAAGAGACAAGGTGCCCAGCACGAGCCTTATAGAAGTCAGTCGGAAAGAGTTGTTTTTAACCAAAATATCTTAGATACCTTCGTCTTAGGTTGTACACAAGCTACCTGCCAAACCTGAGCCGAATCGGTTGGCCGTGTCTGAGGCCTTCCCCTTCTCAGTACGCTGCAGGATTTTTATAGTATAACTGCACAAACGGCGATGGCACTATATGAACATGTTACCTCTGCATTAACGAGGTAAAGTTGGAGGTAAAGTTGGAAGTTTAACTTGTGCAGCTTCTAACTAACTGGAGTAAGTTTACCATTGTGGAACACCACTCAAGACAGTCAATTGAAACCACGTCGTTGTAGAGTCATTGTCTGCTGGCAAGACATTGCGTTTCGGAAAAGCTGTGGATACAGTAACAAAGATTTGAATGGAGTTATAAAAAATGCACGATTCATCGGTTACCGGCTAAATACAAGAATAAACACTGTGATATGTACTACAACTTTTGAAGACCTGCAAACTACTTTCTGCACTTGTTGAGACAGTATTTGACTGTAGCGTCTGTTTCTGAGTCTTCCCTCTAGTCCACTCCCGTAAGGTGTCGTGCATTACCTCCCAACAGTAACTTTTTTCAACTTAGTATCAAGAAAACAGTCTTAATCGCATTTCTTATTTATTTAGTGCCGACCGGTTTCAGCCCATCGCAGGGGCCATACTGTGAAATTACAATATATATCTTAGCCTGGCAATGGCAAGGAAAGCGATTCTGAAGAAGAGAAATTTGTTAACATCGAGTATTGATTTAAGTGTCAGGAAGTCGATTCTGAAAGTATTTGTATGGAGTGTAGCCATCTATGGAGGTGACACATGGATGATAAATAGTTTAGACAAGAAGAGAATAGAAGCTTTCAAGATGTGGTGCTACAGAAGAACGCTGAAGATGAGATGGATAGATCACATAACTAATGAGGAGGTATTGAATAGAATTGGGGAGAAGAGGAGTTTGTGGCACAACTTAACTAGAAGAAGGGATCGGTTGGCAGGACATGTTCTGAGGCATGAAGGGATCACCAATTTAGTACTGGAGGGCAGCGTGGAGGGTAAAAATCGTAGAGGTAGACCAAGAGATGAATACACTAAGCAGATTCAGAAGGATGTAGGCTGCAGTAGGTACTGGGAGATGAAGGAGCTTGCACAGGATAGAGTAGCATGGAGAGCTGTATCAAATCAGTCTCAGGACTGAAGACCACAACAACAACAACATCTTAGAAAAAATTAATGACAACCATCTTAGAAGAGTGGATTACGTAAATATAATGTTTTACCCGCTGCTCGACTGGTGGCGGCGTCATGTCTACCAAGGTGAGGCAGGAGACTGTAGAGAATTTACCTCATGCCTGAGCTTGCTACGAGCATGTGAGCGTAAGCAACGCGTCCAGCGGTGACCAATGGTAGACGTCTAGGCTTAAAAATTGGAGTATAAATACAATTTGTGTGAAGTTTACAATTTAAAGAAACCATGTTCATTTTAAAAAACATTGTCATAAAAAATAAACATAAAACTCCACCATTGCCAGTCCCAAGTCCCGGGCCTCATTTCGCAAGTGATGAGGAATGGGGAGGGGGAGGAGTAACAACCTCGTTAAAGAACCTGGGTCCATCTGGCTACGGATGGTAGCACCCTGTAAGGGCCCCTGCCTAGGGTTACTGGTTGAAATCTGGTCAACGGTCTCAGAGGAAGTTCAGACTGCCAACGGCGGAGAGAGCGGGAGAACTACCTCCAGGACCCACAATCTTGGCTGTACTTTTTGTGACCTTTGGGCCACACCCAAGATGACTTTCATCAATCATGGAAGTGTGTGTTGTGAACTATTTTACCCCAGATGGACGATCCACCACACGCCAGTACGTCTGCAGACATTTGGATTCTGGGGAGCCTGCAATATTGCACAAAGACAAGTCGGAGTGTCTTGGAATCTCATCCAAATTTCAACATAGGCAATCAACGTACCTAGCAACTTTCAATGCAGACTCATTGTTGAAAACCGGAAAACTAAAACATCTAACAGATACGCTAAAGAACCACAACGTACTCATAACAGCCATTCAAGAAACACAATACATGGATACACATATCTTCAATTCCGCAGGTTTTAGGATATACAAAGGTAAAGTGGGACCGAGAGTAATGAGAAATGTACCATGTCTCCGAACAGCTTTAAAATCAGCAGCTTTATAATCAACAAACTCAATAGTTGACTTTGATTCCCAATCAGAAAGAATCTCAAGTCTTACATTCACAAGCACAAACAAAATCTACACAATTATCAATGCACATGCCCCTATAAATGAGGATAACAGGAGAAACGAAGAAAAAGTGGATGCCTTTTGGAATCACCAAGATGACATTATTCAAAAAATTCCAGATAAAAACATTATCATTCTTCTTGGAGATTTTAATGCATAGGTTGGTAAAGAAAAAAGATATAAGAAAATAATTGGAGACTTTCCTGCACACAAGAGGACAAACAGCAATGGTGTGAGGCTAATAGAACTCTGCCAAGCACACAATTTAATTCTTAAATCCACAGCTTTCAAGAAACTACTATGAAGACAAAAGACATGGATATCCCAAATCCTAGCCTTGGGGAATTTCATTTTGATCATGTGGCAATCAAGAATATTTCCAGCAAAGAAATAATGAATGTTAGGGTACTCAGGAGTGCAAACTTGGATTCAGACCACTACCTTTCAAAAATTAAGTTCAGAGTCATCCCGAACAGAAACCGCAGCATCAAACAAATTAAGGGTTGGAAGTATAGCACAGAAAAGATATTAAAATCAGATGGGTTCACAAAAGCAACAGAAACGTTTCAGACACAAAGCTGGGGGGATATAAAGGAAAACCTCATTACTACAGCCGAATGGATAGCACCAAACATAAAAAGTAAAAACTGCGTCCGGTGGTCGCTGGAATGTGATGCCCTCATTGAAACAAGAAAACAGGCATGGGAAAACTGGCAGTCACAGAAAAGAGAAGAGAGTAGATTGAATTTCATTGCAGTTAGGAAACTGATAGATAAAAATATTAATAGGATTAAGAAGACACATGAAAACAAAACTCTCCTCCAAATTGATGAAGAATTTGCTAAAAACAACACAAGAAGCTTTTTCAGAACTATCAAACAAAGGTAATTAAGATACAAAGCACCCACCCTCCAATTTCGAGATGTATAATGGGACCATCGTTCACAATAACACGGAAAATTGCAAAATACTAGCAGACTACTTTTAGAAACTCTTGAATTGTGAACCCATCCTTGAAAAATTTGAATCCATCCAAAATAACCGTGAGAAGCCGGATTCAGAACCACCGACGACTGAAGAACTACAGAAGGTCATTTCAGAACTTAAAAACAACAAGCCGTCCTGGAAAAAAACAAACAGTGGCCGAACTATGGAAAAAGGCTGACAGCTGACAAAAATCAGTTACAGCCCTTAAGTGTGTTTTCGATAAAATCTGGAAAGAAGAAGAGATCCCCGCAGAATGGAGAACAGTTCTCATCCATCCTATCCACAAGAAAGGTTTGAAGACAGACCCCAACAATTACAGAGGAATATCACTGCTGGATATAACGTACAAGATTCTTTCTAAAGTCCTTTTGAACAGGGCAGAGCCGCAATTGGATCCGCAAATCGGGGGATACCAGGGAGGTTTTAGAAAGGGTAGATCATGTTCGGAACAAATACTAAACCCCAAAAACAACATGGCATACCGAAAATCAAGGGCAAAGACATATGTAATCTCCTTCATTGATTTAAAAAAAGCATATGATTCGATTGATAGAGAATCTCTGTTATCAGTCCTGAAAGAAATGGGTTTGGATAAGAAAACAACTAATATTATAAAAGCGACCCTTACAAATACATTTTCGAAAGTGAAATTTATGGCCGAATTATCGTAACCCCTTGGAATAAAAACGGGAGTGCGACAGGGGGATGGGCTCTCACCGTTGCTTGTAAGTAGGCTATGTAAGTAGGTTGTTTAGGTTTTTATGTTAGTAACGTCACCTAGCGCTCTGTATGAAAAACACTGGTTGTGCTGTGTGCAGTCTGTGGCTGGTTTGCATTGTTGTTCGCCATTGTAGTGTTGGGCAGCTGGATGTTAACAGTGTGTAGCATTGCGCAGTTGGAGGTGAGCCGCCAGCAGTGGTGGATGTGGGGAGAGAGATGGCGGAGTTTTGGGAGCGGATGATCTGGACGTGTGTCCATCAGAGAAAGTAAATTTGTAAGACTGGATGTCATCAACTGATATAGATATTATGACTTTTGAACACTATTAAGGTAAATACATGATTTGTTCTTTATCAAAATCTTTCATTTGCTAAATATGCCTATCAATAGTTAGTCCCTTCAGTAGTTTGAATCTTTTATTTAGCTGGCAGTAATGGCGCTCGCTGTATTGCAGTAGTTCGAGTAACGAAGATTTTTGTGACGTAAGTGATTCATGAAAGGTATAGGTTATTGTTAGTCAGGGCCATTCTTTTGTAGGGATTTTTGAAAGTCAGATTGCGTTGCGCTAAAAATATTGTGTGTCAGTTTAGTGTTGATCAGAATAAGTAAAGAGCGAAATGTCTGAGTACGTTCAAATAACGTAAGGGGTTTACCAGTACAGTAATTCAATAATTTTTCTAAGGGGACATTTCATGCTGTTCAATCGTGCGCTTGAGAAAGTAGTCAGAGAATGGAGCACAAATATTAAAAGTGGTGTAAGACTGGGTTGCAAAAAGAAGTACCTTAAAGCAAACAGCATTGCTTTTGCAGGTGATACGGCCCTTATTTGCAGAAACAATTGAAGAAGCACAGGAGCAAATCCTTGAACTAAAGAAACAAGCAGCTAAAATAGGTCTTCACATCTTCTTTGAAAAAACTAAGATATTGACAAACATCAAGCACTCATGTAAATACCTCAAAGTTCAAGAACAGAAGATAGAAATAGTAAAAGAATTTAAATATCTCGGAGAATGGATTAGTTGGAATGCTGAGGAAAGCAAAGCAATGGAATCCAGAAAAAATAAACTTCAATTGGCTTAACAAAAAATACATACAACAAAAAATCCCTTTCATGGGGGTCCAGAATTACACATTAGAAGACAGTGATTAAGCCAGCAGTACTGTATGCAGCAGAAACACTTAACATGAATTTCAAATGCCAAATGCAGAAACTTGAGCTAAAGGAAAGAAAAATCATTGGGCCAAAATTTCAAGACAATAAGATTATATACATCAAAAATGAAACTCTCTACAAGAAAATTGAAAAACTTTCAGATTCTGCGAGAAAAAGGAGAATAAATTTTTATGGTCATCTTCTCAGAATGAATTCCAACATATTAACGAAACAAATCTTTGACTTCTTCCGTAACCGCAAAACGAAACCCAACTGGTTTAAAGAAACTGAGAAAGACCTAGTAGAATTAAATATTTCAGGAAATTCACTTATTGATCGAACAGCTAAATTAATTACTAAAGATGAGTACATAAGGTTCCAAGATAAATCTATACAAAAGTCCAAGCCCTGCATCTCGGAAGAAGAGAGAAAAAGGAGATCAGAAAGAATGGAGAAATACTGGGCCCTAAGAAAAGAACAATGCACAAAGAAATGATTTATCCAGCGTACCCCAAAGAAGGTGTAACGAAAGAAGAAGAAGAAAATAAACATAAAAAAGTACATGAAAAAGCTTTTCAACGCCAAACTTATAAAAGAACGTTAGTAAGTTACCTTATCTTCATTCGTAATATACTATGGGGGAAGGAAAGAATTTCCTGTCTGTATTCTATTTACTTTATGCTCATTTGTATCCTGTTTCTATCATTTAATAACGTAACAAGTTTAAGTGTGCCTAACTGTAACCGTATATGCAGAGCCCTCTAGTCCAGGTACTATGGACGCCGTTGCCATGGTAGCGGCCCAACATGGCTGTCCTCTCTGCTACGATGTTATCTGTTGCCTAGTCCAGGCCCTGTGGACACTGTCGTCATGGCAGCGTCGCAATATGGCTGCCCCCTTTGCCACGCTGCTGCCCGTCGCCTAGGCAACGATAGAATCGATACCACACTTCGGAGTCATAGTGCAGAAGATACTGGCAGCCTACACTGTGTATAGAGGCGTCCGCCCAAAAGTACGAACATTTTGCCTATATATTTTATATGATTGTATAAACATTATTTAGTGAGAGACGATGTATTGATTTTTATTTTAACGGATGTCGGTTGTCATATTGCTGTTAGTTGCATAAAAGAAAATATTTTCTAAGTGGTTATGTGGTTGTTAAACTGTACATTATGCTGAGAGAAGTATCAGCTATGTCCATTACTGGTTTATGGTATGGATATCATCATTACGGCTACATGCCGCACAGGATTGTGATAAAGCTATTTAAAACTTAAAGTAAATGTATTAAGGTCTTAGTTAGATGTCATGTAACAAGATATATATATATATATATATATATATATATATATATATATATATGACAATTAGCATTATGTATTCGTTTGTAACTGTCGTCCACAAGTTTTCTTGTTACATGACATCTAACTATGACCTTAATACGTTTAGTTTACATAGCTATATATATATATATATATATATATATATATATATATATATATATATATATATATATAATGTGGCATGTAGCGCGACGGTGCCCTAATGATTATATCCATACCGTAAACCTGTAATGGACATAGTTGATACTTCTCTCAGCATAATGTATAGTTTGACAACCAAAATATTTTCTTTCATGCAACTTACAGCAATACGAAAACCGACATCCGTTAAAATAATAATCAATACATTGTCACTCACTAAATAATGTTTATACAATCATATTAAATATAAAGGCAAAATGTTCATTTTTTTGGGCGGACGCCTCTATATACAATGTAGACTGCCAGTATCTTCTGTACGCCAGGCTCATCGCAGACTTTCTCAGAACTGTTGCCGTTGATCCCGAGGTTGTTCCACAAAGTTTGTGGATGAGGTTGTTTCTTGTTCTTGCCTTGGCAGCTGTTTTTGTAAGGCGTGATTTAAATGACAAGGTTTAGTCTAATGTGACTCTTAGGTACCTCAGCTCCTTGTTGTGGTTGAGGCGTGCGTCGTCAAAGTATACTTCCAGAGCTCTGTCGGCTTCTCTGTTATTGAGATGGAAGCAAGGTACTTGTGTCTTCGTGGCATTAGGCCTAAGACTCCATTTACGGAAGTTTGCTGCCAGGGCAGACAGATCTGATGTCAGGGCTTTTTCCATTGTATCAAAATCGGTGTGCCTTGTTGCAATGGCTCAGTCATCATTGTAGCCAAATTTCATACAAGCTGTTTCTGGCACGGCAACGGTCTTGCCACAGTGGATCCACCAGATCCCGTCAGATCACCGAAGTTAAGCGCTGTCGGGCGTGGCCGACACTTGGATGGGTGACCATCCGGGCCGCAGTGTGCTGTTGCCAGTTTTAGGGGTGCACTCAGCCTCGTGATGCCAATTGAGGAGCTAGTAGACCGAATAGTAGCGGCTCCGGTCAAAGAAAACCATCGTAACGACCGGGAGAGCGGTGTGCTGACCACACGCCCCTCCTATCCGCATCCTCATCTGAGGATGACACGGCGGTCGGGTGGTCGCGATGGGCCACTTGTGGCCTGATGACGAAGTGCTTTTTTTTTGTTTCTGGCATGTCAGCAATGCATAGGCTTAAAAGCAGTGGGGCTAATACGGTGCCTCGAGGTAAGCCATTTTCAGGGAATTTCTGGCTACTGACTTTGTTTCCCATGATGACCTGGAATCCTCTGTTACCAATCACGTTACCAATAAGCTTTGTCACTGTTCGACAGGGAATTATTTTGAAGACTTCATAGAGTAAGCATTTTTTCCAGAGGATATCATAGGCTGGTGACAATGATTTAGTTCAACAACAAGAAGTCATATCGATCAGAGGAGACTTGGGGTTCAACAGTGTACGAGCACCACCTACCTGACAGTGTTGCAGACGAGGAGTGGCAGCTGGAGGACAGAAGCCACGATACGCTCTCCGTGGGCACCAACTGCGTGCAGCTGTTGGTGAACGCCCTGGACCACCCCACGTGTCCACTGGGAGACCTGCCACGGGAGAAGTGCCGCGAGCAGCTGTGGGACGACGTGGTGCAGAGGTCGCCCCACATACCCGTCACCAGCTACCTGGCCTACACGCAGAGGATAAACGTCAACCTCTGCCTGCTGCCCTGGATGGCGGTCAACTCGTACGGCATTTGTCAGGACGTCCCGTTCAGTATGATACAGTCCGTGCACGATGCTCGCTGCTATTTCGATAGTCCTGATGATCAATCATGTCTGCAGTCGAACGCTACAGACGTCATCTCTTCTGTTTTTCCTTCTGTGAAGGCATTTCGGAAGGCTGTGTTTAGTAACTTTGGCAGCACTGTCTTCGATAGTATCTCCATTGCTGTCGCGCAGAATGGGCTTTGATTGTTTCTTGCCGCTAACATACTTCACATACGACCTCAGTCTCTTTGGATTTTCTGTCGGGTTTTCGAGACACTGCTTTGTAGTGGGAACTGTTATAAGCATCTCGCTTTAAAGTACGCGCTAATTTTCGAGCTTCTGTAAAGGATCGCCAATCTTGGGGATTTTACGTCTGTTTAAATTTGGCATCTTTGTTTCGTTGTTTCTGCAACAGTATTCAAACCCGTTTTGTGTACCAAGGTGGATCAGCTCCGTCGTTTGTTAATTTATCGCTGCTAAAGTGCGCGTCATATATCTTGGCGGCCGAGTTTAGGTTCGTTCTGCGCATCTGACGTCACAAAACACAGTCAGCCAATGAACAGAGAACGACGTTGCCAAATCTCGACTGCAGCGCAGAGCACGGACGAGTTTCTTCAGCTTCAGAAACGTTCAGTCATAAATAAAGTAATTGAACAAAAGCAATGTCTCGATAGCAGACTTTCTTTTATAGAAAGTTTGGAAAAAGCGTTCTTTATACCAATTGCTTCATATTCTATTAATTAATTAAACCAAACAAGCAATAAGACTCCTAATTCAGGTGATATCAAGGAAAGGTGTTTGTATCAATCTCACTAACCGCTTTTTCGCAATACAGAACAGCGGTAATTGTTTATTTCCTACTGTACTTCGACGAAGCGTGAGTAATTCATAGTCATACCAACAGTGTTTATAAGTAGTTGGGTGAGTGTTAGAGTCCTTATGGAGCTACACTGTTCGATGAGCTGAGGTAGCGGAACGGTTAAGGTGTTGGGCTGCCTAGTGAAAGGTTAAGAGTTCAAACGTTGTATGGTGCTTAATATTTTCTTTATTTAAAAACAGTATTGGAGTGCCTTACTTCACGAATTTTATTCGTTTGATGAAATTTCTAGTGCTTTGCCTCTTCATTAACTTTTTCGCTGCTGCAGACACGTGCTCCCCGCATTCCGCGCTGTGTGCGATTTTGTCATCACTGCACTGCTCGCCTGTGCAGACACATGGTGTTCCCACTGCTTTGACACACTTATCATTCGATTTCACAAAAACTATTTGGCCAAAAAATTTGATTTTTACACGTCTTCTTCACTGATACCTTCCCCCCATAAATGACTTAATTTTGTTTTTATGTGCAGCATTAAATGTAGTAAACCATTGCACAAAATTTTGAAGAGTTTGCAGAGGTAAAAGTCCATAGCGTATACTTTCCGTATGGTCGATTTTAGTTGCCACAATGTTGAGAATGAAATGTGGACAAGATACCTAAATTTCATATAATATTTACTGTATAACAATATCTCACTTAATTTAAGTACCACATAGGTGTCGTATGTAATATTGAGAAATATTCCGTCTTTCGCGACTGTAACAAAAGTTTTATTTACACACGGCGCGTTTGGCTTTATTTGACATAGCTCTGTGCACTTCACTGACAGACGGTATATTCAAGTCCTAATGTTTTTGTAAGTCCACAGTTTTGTTTAATGTATTTTGTCTACTTCCATTTGATTGATTGAAGTGCTTTAAAATAAAGCCAAACGTGCCCAGTGTAAGTAAAACTTTTGTTACAGTCGCGAAAGGTGGAATATTTCTCAATATTACATACGACACTTATGTGGTACTTAAATTAAATGAAATATATAGGTATCTTGTCCACATTTCATTCTCAACATTGTGGCAACTAAAATCGACCATCCAGAAAGTATACTCTATGGACTTTACCTCTGCAAACTCTTCAAAATTTCGTGCAATGGTTTACTATATTTAATGCTGCATAATAACTGCGTTGAACATCGAAACAAAATTAAGTCATTTATGGGGGGAAGGTATCAGTCAAGAAGGTGTGTAAAAATCTAATTTTTGGGCCAAATAGTTTTTGTGAAATCGAATGATAAATTGTGTCAAAGTAGTGGGAACACAATGTGTCTGCACAGGCGAGCAGTGCAGTGATGACGAAATCGCGCACAGCGCGGAATGCGGGGAGCACGTCTCTGTAGCAGCGTCTGCGGCCGTGGTGGCTTTACTTCATAAGCTGCACGCTCCCCCCTGAACGTAAGCTTGCGAACTATGCTATACTATGGTGCTGCTTCTCTTGGCGCGTGCGTCGTGTGCAACTGGCAACGCAGCAATCTCCCGCGTCTGGGCGGGCATGCGCGAGCCGCCAAGATAAAAGAAGTGAACTATAGTTCTCTTAATTCAAGCCACATATGGTCTACACTTATATTATTAATTTGGAATGAGTGGAGAGTGTCCCTCAGGACGGCGTAAAGTGAATTTTTATCTGCTTTTTTGAACGCATGTATTTTTCGCTTATTTTTGAAAGATTTGGGGATTACAGTATTCAATCTCGCTACGACAACCCTGTGTTTACTAATTCCTGAATCGGTTTTGATGCTCGTTATTAACACAAGATTATTTATTCCCAAGAGGTCAAGTATGTTTTCATAACCGTTTACTATTCGCGTGGACTCATGAAATAACTGCTTGCGTATAGCACAATTTCGGATGATATTTTATGCGTACCTCCGGAATTAAGCATGCATTTTCGCCAACATATTGAGGGTAAATTAAAGTCACCACCATTACCGTATGAGTGGGATAAGTGTTTGAAATCAAACTCAAGTTTTCTTTGAACCTTTCAGCAAGTGTATCATCTGAAATGGGAGGTCGGTAAAAAGGATCCAATTATTATTTTATTCCGGTTGCCAACAATGACCTCTGCCCGTACTGACTCACAGGAAGTATCCACTTCAATTTCGCGACAACTTAAACTACTTATAACAGCGATAAACACGCCACCGCCAACCGTGTTTAGTCTATCCTTTCGGAACACCGTTACGTTCTTCGGAAAAATTTCCGCTGTGGCTGTATCCGGCTTTAGCCTGCTTTTAGTGTCTACAACGATTTGAGCATCAGTCCTTTCTATTAGCGCTTTGAGCTCTGGTGCATTTCCCAACACAGCTACGACAGTTCACAACTGTTACACCGATGGTTCCTGTATCTACGTTCCTCTTTTGTTCGGCCTGCACCTTTTGTGACTGAAGCCTTTCTTGTGTGTTCCCGAGACCCGCTAGCCTAAAAAACCACCCAGTCCACGCCACACAGCCCCTGCTACCCGTGTAACCGCCTCCTGCCTATAGTGGACACCTGACCTATTCAACGAAACCCGAAATCCAACCACCCTTTGGCGCAAGTCGTAAATCCCGACACTTTGTTACATACTGAACACAGGCAGATTTTAAGAGGGGCATCGGCGTCCTCATTTATATTAATGTAATGCCAAGTACCAATTATTATTTATATTTAAGTGTCTATTCATAGTTTTTGTGATTTTTTGAATATATATTTTATTAATCTCCAAGTCTTTTTTTTCATTTTAGTAGTTTTAGCAATGATGTAAGCGGCTGCGGCATGGCAGAGGTTTGTGTGCAATCTGATGGAAAATTACAAATTCCTTGCATTACAGAACCATAAGTAAATCTTCACGGCAATATTGTAGCAAGTATTCCGGTATTTCACTTGGTAATGCAAAAATACGTAGCAAACGCACGACCTCAGCCACCAATGCCATTGTTGGCACGCCAAACAATATGTGAGGAAATAATACTGTTTAATCTTAATACTTTGAAATATTATTGATTCTCTGATCTCTTTCTCATCCTCACACTTGGAAACATTATTATTACTTATGTTATTTATAGCTTGTGAGACGCCCTGTTAAACCTGCATGACAGGACAGGTAGTTCAAATTGTGGAAAGGGGCCAAAATAAGCAGCTTTCAGCTACACTCGAACATACAACTTTATTTATTTGACCAAACGTTACAAGAGCCAAGAAAATTTTAAAAAAAACACACCATTAATTTTTGGAACTTCATTACTGGCTGGAATGTGCCATACAATCTCATGCCTTAAGGGCAAGACCACTTTAATTTCAAATCGGCTGAAAGCCAGTAACTTAACACTCAAACCAAATTCAGAAATTTAAAAGGCAGAAGGCACTTATCTTAAATCAATTCTTTCAATTAGACTGAAGGCCCAAACAATCTCACACCTTAAAGAGCAAAACAACTTTAATATTGAAAAAAAAAAATCGGCCGAAGGCCCATGTCTTAAGACTCAAACCAAAATTAAATTTTAGAAGGCAAAAGGCCTTACCTTAAAACAGTTCTTTAATTAGGCTGAAGGCTCAAACAGTCTGACACCTTAAGAGCAAAACCACTTTAATTCAAAAATCGGCTGAAGCCCCATCACTTAAGACTCAAACCAAAATTAAATTTTAACAGGCAAAAGGCCTTATCTCAAAACAGTTCTTTAATTAGGCTGAAGGCCCAAATAATCTTACGCCTTAAGGGCAATACAACCGTAATTTAAAAATCGGCTAGAAGCCATACAAATACAAACAACAAGAACAAATAATAAAAGACAGTACACTCAACGGCGCTCAGAAGTTTACAAGGGTCGGCCTGGAATTCAAAGACTTACGCTCGCTTAGGTGAGAAGGCAGTCGGCCCAACCATTCTAGATCCGACGACAACCCAACCGACAGTCAGTCAACGGAGCCATCGACAAGGTAACTTCCGCTCCACCCGACCAGCACGCAACAGGGAGTTCAATGGGACAACGTAGAAGGTATTGGCGCCCACAACCAATTATACACTCAGCTGTCAAACTACACATCGTTGTTGGACAGCGACAACACGATGAGGAAACTACACTGCCTGAATTTACGTCAACGGCTAGGGCAGGTAGCCGGAACGTTAATGGCCACAAGGCAGAATATTCCACTGGTGCACTTCAATTCAAATTAACCAAGTATACTTAAACTCCACTGTAGGGTGGCTAAACACAGACGTTGCTTCTCGCTGGAATGTCCCAACAGCCGACAACGAAATCCGAACGACACAATGTGAACGGTCGTGACTTGCTGGCAGATTAAGTCAAAACTCAACTTTCGTGTCCAGGATCGGTGAGCCACGGACCTCGTAGCAATGGGAACAGCACCACACACTCCGACACCGCGTAGAGGCCGCCAGCGGGTGCAGCCAAACTATGCGCTGCGGAGATTTCCTCGCTGCTCCACAACAACCGATCAACTGCTCGCAAACAGCACTGCCGGAAACTACACTCATGCTCATAAATTAAGGATGATGCCGATACACGGTGAAACAGCGCTCTGGTGGATGGTTTGCGGGTTTAAATCACCTCGGGGTATGACCGTGCGGTGCATTTCACCTGCAGTCGTCGCACGGTGGCGCTGGCAGCAGTCCACATACGCAGAGGTGTGTCGGTGCATGTCAGAGTACGGTGCAGCGAGTAAGTGTGCAGACATTTACAGACATGCTAGTGGTGACTGTATGTTGAAAATGGCTCAAAGGACACATATTAATGACGTTGTGAGATGTAGAACACTAGGGCGACTGGAGGCTGGTCGAACACAGCAGGTCGTAGCAGGGGGCCTCCGTGTGCCACAAAGTGTGATCTCAGGATTATGGCAACGATTCCAGCAGACAGGAAACGTGTCCAGGCGCTACAGTACGGGACGTCCACAGTGTACAACACCACAACAAGACCGATATCTCACCATCATAACCCGCAGACGGCCACGGAGTACTGCAGGTAGCCTCGCTCACGACCTTACCGCAGCCACTGGAACAGCTGTCTCCAGACACACAGTCAACAGAGGACTGAAAAGACACGGTTTACTCCCCCGGAGACGTGCAAAGTGCATTCCACTGACCACTGGCCACAGGAGACGCCGTAAAGCCTGGTGTCAAGAACACAGTACATGGTCATCGGAACAGTGGTCCCAGGTTATGTTCACGGACGAGTCTAGGTATAGTCTGAACAGTGATTCTCGCTGGCTTGAACCAGAAACCAGATAGCAACCGCTTAATGTCCCTGAAAGGGACCTGTATGGACCTTGTGGGTTGATGGTGTGGGTTGGGATTATGATTGGTGCATGTACACCCCTGCAGGTCTTAGACAGAGGAACTGTAACAGGTCAGGTGTATTGGGACGTCATTTTGCACCAGGGGTGCTGTGGGTCCCACCTTCCTCCTGATGGATGATAGTGCACGGCCCCACTGAGCTGCCATCGTGGAGGAGTAGCTTGAAACAGAAGATATCAGGCGAATGGAGTGGCCTGCCTGTTCTCCAGAGCTAAACCCCATCGAGCACGTCTGGGATGCTCTCAGTCGACGTATCGCTGCACGTCTTCAAACCCCCTACGACACTTCAGGAGCTCCGACAGGCACTGGTGCAAGAATGCGAGGCTATACCCCAGCAGCTGCAGACCACATGATCCAGAGTATGCCAACCCACTGTGCAGCCCGTGCACGGTGTTCATATCCCATACTGATTTCGGGGTACATGGGCAGGAGACAGTGGCGTTATCTAGCACATCTGTTTCGTGACGGTTTTCTCAACTTATCACCAATACGGTGGACTTCCAGATCTGTGTCATGTGTGTTCCCTAACTGCCTGTGCTGTTAGCGCCAGTTTTGTGTAGTGCCACGTTGTGCAATTATCCTTAATTTATGAGCACGAGCGTATAAGCGCCAGGCGAAAGATAGTACAATGTGGGAATATAGATACACACCGCTGCTTCCACTCGTGAAGAGAGAGGATAACAGCATAATCGCTATTATCGCTAGAGACTAAACACAGAATAGCAATCAAGGTTTAATCCAACTCATGAGCCAGCCACGGCTCATCTTGTGACTTCCATCTAGATACGAGCTGTTGTTTGGGACAGGCTGTTGGTTGCCTTGCGGATGGCAAGAGCGTGTTTTATAAGGCCACATAAAGGGAAATCTTCTGGACTCAAAGTGTGGACACGATAGCTAGACCGCCCGCTCACACCCCCTGTGCAAGGGCGGCGCATGAACGTCCGTGCCGGCAGAGTAGCATTAAGGCTTCCTTTTGTCACCATTCACACATTTGTTACGCTCTCGGAAACTGTGGGTTGGGGAGGCCCAGGGGCAAACACTGACGCGCCACCCTGTTAGGCGGAACTCTGCCGCCAGCCAGGCCAGTGGACGCCCTTTTCCTGTGGCGCCTAAAAAAAGAACTTTACAGAGAGATAAATTAATGGAATCGCTTTCTGAGGGATATCAGGGTGAGCCCTGAACTGCTGTCCTCAGTACTGGATAGCTCCTTCCTGATCTGAAGACTCGTACAGGGGGCGGCTTTGAAGAGTCGATGTGGGAAAAAGCAGCCTGCTCTGCTGACGCTGATTTTTCATGTTGAAATGTGGCTGATACTTTTGGCGTCACGAAGGCGAGCACACGCAGCTAGTTTCGAAGGCCTTTTTCTTTCCCCACACAAATAGACGAAGGAATGTCAATACTTTCCCAATAACAGAATACTGAGACGATCTGACACCAGCTCAGTTGTTAAAACTGTTCATTCCCCCCCCCCCTCTCTCTCTCTCTCTCTCCCTCTCTCTTTGGAGTTCTCCACTTGAATGTATTTTTCTCGAAACATAGTCAAGACAGGGGCAACAGTCTGGATGACTGACTGCTCTGGCCTTGTAACACTACCCAAAACGGCCTTTCTGTGCTGGTGCTGCGAACGGCTGAATGCAAGGGGAAACTACAGCCGCAATTTTTCCTGAGGGCATGCAGCTTTACTGTATGGTTAAATGACGATGGCGTCCTCTTGGGTAAAATATTCCGGAGGTAAAATAGTCCCCCGTTCGGATCTCCGGGCGCGGACTACTCAAGAGGACGTCGTTATCAGGAGAAAGAAAACTGGCGTTCTATGGATCGGAGCGTGGAATGTCAGATCCCTTAATCGAGCAGGTAGGTTAGAAAATTTAAAAAGGGAAATGGATAGGTTAAAGTTAGATATAATAGGAATTAGTGAAGTTCGGTGGCTGGAGGAACAAGACTTCTGGTCAGGCGAATACACAGTTATAAATACAAAATCAAATAGGGGTAATGCAGGAGTCGGTTGAATAATGAACAAAAAATAGGAGTTCGGGTAAGCTACTAGAAACAGCATAGTGAACGCCTTATTGTGGCCAAGATAGACACGAAGCCCACGCCTACTTCAGTAGTACAAGTTGATATGCCAACTAGCTCTGCAGATGACGAAGAAATTGAAGAAATGTTTGAGGAAATAAAAGAAATTATTCAGATAGTGAAGGGAGACGAAAATTTAACAGTCATGGGTGACTGGAATTCGGTAGTAGGAAAACGGAGAGAAGGAAACGTAGTACGTGAATATGGATTGGGGGTAAGAAATGAAAGAGGAAGCCGCCTGGTAGAATTTTGCACAGGGCACAACTTAATAATAGCTACCACTTGGTTCAAGAATCATAAAAGAAGGTTGTATACATGGAAGAAGCCTGGAGATACTGACAGGTTTCAGACAGATTATATAATGGTAAGACAGAGATTTAGGAATCAGGTTTTAAATTGTAAGACATTTCCAGGGGCAGATGCGGACTCTGACCACAATCTATTGGTTATGAACTGTACATTAAAACTGAAGAAACCGCAGAAAGGTGGGAATTTAAGGAGATGGGACCTGGATAAATTGACTAAACCAGAGGTTGTACAGAGTTTCAGGGAGAGCATAAGGGGACAATTGACATGAGTGGGGGAAAGAAATACAGTAGAAGAAGAATGGGTAGCTTTGAGAGATGAAGTAGTGAAGGCAGCAGAGGATCAAGTAGGTAAAAAGACGAAGATTAGTAGAAATCCTTGGGTAACAGAAGAAATTTTGAATTTAATTGATGAAAAGAGAAAATATAAAAATGCAGTAAATGAAGCAGGCAAAAAGGAATACAAACGTCTGAAAAATGAGATCGACAGGAAGAGCAAAATGGCTAAGCAGGGATGGCTAGAGGACAAATGTAAGGATGTAGAGGCTTATCTCACTAGGGGTAAGATAGATACTGCCTACAGGAAAATTAAAGAGACCTTTGGAGAAAAGAGAACCACTTGTATGAATATCAAGAGCTCAGATGGAAACCCAGTTCTAAGCAAAGAACAGAAAGCAGATAGGTGGAAGAAGTATATAGAGGGCGATGTACTTGAGGACAATATTAAGGAAATGGAAGAGTATGTAGATGAAGATGAAATGGGAGATACGATACTGCGTGAAGAGTTTGACAGAGCACTGAAAGACCTGATTCGAAACAAGCCCCGGGAGTAGACAACATTCCATTACAACTACTGACGGCCTTGGGAGAGCCAGTCCTGACAAAACTCTACCGTCTGGTGAGCGAGATGTATGAGACAGGCGAAATACTCTCAGACTTCAAGAAGAATATAATAATTCCAATCCCAAAGAAAGCAGGTGTTGACACATGTGAAAATTACCGAACTATCAGTTTAATAAGTCATGGATGCAAAATACTAACGCGAATTCTTTACAGACGAATGGAAAAACTGGTAGTAGTCGACCTCAGGGAAGATCAGTTTGGATTCTGTAGAAATGTTGGAACACGTGAGGCAATACTGACCTTACGCCTTATCTTAGAAGAAAGATTAAGGAAAGGCAAACCTACGTTTCTAGCATTTGTAGACTTAGAGAAAGCTTTTGACAATGTTTACTGAAATACTCTCCTTCAAGTTCTGAAGGTGGCAGGGGTAAAAAAAAAAGGGAGCGAAAGGCTATTTACAATTTGTACAGAAACCAGATTGCAGTTATAAGAGTCGAGGGACATGAAAGGGAAGCAGTGGTTGAAAAGGGTGTGAGACATTGTTGTAACCTCTCCCCAATGTTATTCAGTCTGTATATTGAGCAAGCAGTGAGGGAAACAAAAGTAAAATTCAGAGTAGGTATTAAAATCCATGGGGAAGAAATAAAAACTTTGAGGTTGGGCGATGACATTGTAATTCTGTCAGAGACAGCAAAGGACTTAGAAGAGCAGTTGAATTGAATGAATAGTGTCTTGAAAGGAGGATATAAGATGAACATCAGCAAAAGCAAAACGAGGAAAATGGAATGTAGTCGAATTAAGTCGGGTGATGCTGAGGGAATTAGATTAGGACATGACACTCTCAGTAGTAAAGGAGTTTTGCTATTTGGGGAGCAAAATAACTGATGATGGTCAAAGTAGAGAGGATATAAAATGTAGACTGGCAATGGCAAGGAAAGCGTTTCTGAAGAAGAGAAATTTGTTAACATGGAGTGTAGTTTTAAGTGTCAGGAAGTCGTTTCTGAAAGTATTCGTATGGAGTGTAGCTATGTATGGAAGTGAAACATGGACGATAACTAGTTTGGACAAGAAGAGAATAGAAGCTTTCGAAATGTGGTGCTACAGAAGAATGCTGAAGATTAGATGGATAGATCATATAACTAATGAGTAGGTACTGAATAGGATTGGGGAGAAGGGACGTTTGTGGCACAACTTGACTAGAAGAAGGGATCGGTTGGTAGGACATGTTCTGAGGCATCAAGGGATCACCAATTTAGTGTTGGAGGGCAGCGTGGAGGGTAAAAATCGTAGAGGGAGATTAAGAGATGAATACACAAACAGATACAGAAGGATGTAGTTTGCAGTAGGTACTGGGAGATGAAGAAGCTTGCACAGGATAGAGTAGCATGGAGAGCTGCAACAAACCAGTCTCAGGACTGAAGACCACAACAACAACAGTCAAGACAAGGATTAGAAGTCCCGAACTCTATCCACCATTTGAAGACCACGAGTTTAGCCGTTCTGACTGGCTAAAGTGAAATTTTAGCATCGTTTCTCTTCTGGAGATACAGAGGAGCGAACAGAGATAGAATTTTAAGAAGCATTCGGTCATGAGTGTCCTATACGGGCAGCGTGCGTTTTGTCACCAACTAGAGTGCGCTGGCTGTCAGCTTCTTCTTGACACAGATACAGCATTTGCTGACTCGTGCCTGACTCTGGCAGAAGCGGACCTCACCTAAAGCGTGGGGTTCTGATGGAAGCAGACCACAGTTTAACGTGCCTGAAGTCATATTTGAAATTGCGAGCTAATTAATAGATCCACGAAATAGGGCAATAGAAATATGACAGTATTCTACCTGATGAAAACAAAAAAAATAAATAAATAAATAAAAAATAATGTTTACATCGTACCGAACAAAGTAGAACAAAATCTTATGGAGATGCGTGGCTATTTGAAGCGCCTTAAGGAAGTCTTTTTTTATATATTAACTTCCAATCACCTGTATCCTATCGGATCGTAACGCACATATTTCTCCGTAGATTTGCCCATACGATGTACAGTCTGAAGAAACAACTCCTTTAACGTTTAAGTAATACCAGCATATGGCGTGACCAGTGAAATATTTTTGCTAGCTGTTAAGAAGAAGATCTGCGGCAGTGTAGTGTGACCGAGTCCAGAATACTGCTCCAGCGTTTAGGTCCACATCAAGGAGCCCTGACAGAAGGTGTCGAAAGAATTGACGAGCACAGTTTCAAAACTTATTAAATGCTGACGATGTTTGATGTGTTTCCGCCCGAGATGTGGTATGTTCTTTAACGACGATAAGTCACATCAGGGCATTTCATACTCTTTCCCATAGTAATTTAGTGCCGTAAAACATGAATCACTTCAAATCTTATTAAATACACTGCGGTCTACAGTTCAGCAGGTATTATGATCAAGGCCTGTTTCTCGCTCTTTTTCCCATTATTTATCTTGCAGCTTACAGTGCGGTATTGATTGCGTGACTGTGCTCATTCGGTCACCATGGTGGAGAGGGGGGGGGGGGCTATTAACCCGTTCGAGAGCGATCGAAAGGAAGCAGAATGAGAATTAGAGCTGTGAAAAATTAAAGACAGCGCGAAAAGGAAGCTCAGAAAATAATAACACTTGAAATACTTTGCGAACGATCATTTTCAATGAAATTTGTAAGTCGGTGCGTTGATGTTTCATTCTTGTGGAAAATATTCCATAAATGCATGTTTTTATACTTTGATTGGGCTTTACTGACTGTAGTTATGAACTGAGGAGACGTATTTCGCTTTAGGTACCTGAACTGAGATCAGTATTTAATTTTTTAATAAGTGATTTTGAGCCGCGCGGAGTGGCCGCGCGGTTTGAGACACCATGTCACGAATTGCGCGGTCCCTCCCACCGGGGGTTTGACCCCATCCTCGGGCACGGGCGTGTGTGTTGTTCTTAGCATAAGTTACTTTCAGCAGTAGGTAAGTCTAGGGACCGATGACCTCAGCGGTTTGGTCCCTTAGGAATCCACACATTTAAGTAACGTTGAGTTTTCTCGCAATCAGAAAAAAGACAGATTCAAGTGTGGACGTTCATGGTATTCTACCTTACTAAATCAAAATATAATGTTTACAACGTACCGAAAAAAGTGGAAGAAAATCGCAGACTCATTTGTACGATGAAAGTTACTTCTCCAAAACCATGAAGAGCTGGGAAACAATATGCAGGACAGCGCATTCGAAATTCCATTGGTGTGTCGTAAGACACAGATTAGATTGTTGCTTATAAGCTAATAAAGTAATAAATTGTTATGCTGTTTCTGAGACATCATTACAGTACTGCAATGTGAAATGAGTTCGCAGTTGCGAACATGGACAACAATTTCTGTACAATGAAATGACTACAATGAAAATTTGTGCCGGTCTGAGATTCGAACCCGGATTTTCCTCTTATCACCAGAGGTCGTTCAGCAGTTGGCTACCCCAGCACTACTGGCAGCCAGATCGCCTACTTTGCCACAGGTCGTCAACTGTATGTCTACAACCTGTACTCGTACTTCAATTACGTGTCGTTGAGGAGGCACTGTTGTTAGTCCCTCGGTCCACGTGCTTGGTCAGTTGCTCAACCGTGGAACGTCTATTCGCCCATACATACAGTATCCCTACAGCCACCGTTCAATCCTGTCATCTGTAGCCCATGGTGCACCATAGCCACCTTGGCTTCAGATTTGTACAGCGCCCTTTTGCCATACACAGTGTACTTTAACTACGTTGGCACGTGCACAATTTAAAAACTTAGCCTAGAAGCCAGTCATCATGCCCTTGTGGATATCAAATAAATCGCTCCATTTCCACATTACAGCAACAACTGTACTGTTTTCTGAGTCGATTTACTTACCCTCCACTGCTAGTGCTGCCACATGCCGCCTATGAATTGTTATTGCATGTTGACGTCGAACATGGACTGTGGTCACATTAATGTGACTGAACTGTAGTTTAAACCAGACTCTGTAGGATACCATGGAGTACAAAGACAGCAGTGGAAGACAGAAACGGGAATGTAACCAACAAATAGTTGAGGACTTCAACCGTTTCCCACATGAGAGAAAGCCATACCGAGCAGCAACAAAGTCTTCTCTTCCTTTCTCTCCCAGCCTAGTGAAAATGTCAAAGAGATGCTCAGCGGACTTTAATGGGGACCTCTGAAACAAAGGCGTGCAGCGTTTTTTTGGAACCCTCCTGGTTAACGTGGCTGTCCCTGTCAGCGGTTGGAGTCCTCCCCTGGGCATGAGTGTGTGTGAGTTAGATTAAGTAGTGTGTAAGCCAAGGGACTGATGACCTCAGCAGTTTGGTCCCATAGAACTTACGACAAATTTACAGTTTCCAGGCTTAAACTGTAGGCTGTAGAAATACTCTGCTGCCTCCATCGTGTGTCTCCCACAGGATGTGAGAGAAACATGATAGAGGTTGTACCAAGGTATGCCCACAGCCGCTTTTGCTTTGTTCAGTATACGAGTAGGACAGGACAGGAACTGGATAATAGTGATATGGATCGGCCACCATCACGTACCAATCTCTGCCATGGGGAGCATACAGAATACTTGAAGAAAAAGGGTCCCATATTGCTAGAGGAGCTAGCGCTCCTCAATTCCAGACATAATAGAGCGGATCTGATACCAGTTCAGAAAAAAAGTTTACAAATGGCTCTGAGCACTATGGGACTCAACTGCTGAGGTCATTAGTCCACTAGAACGTAGAACTAGTTAAACCTAACTAACCTAAGGACATCACAAACATCCATGCCCGAGGCAGGATTCGAACCTGCGACCGTAGCAGTCCTGCGGTTCCGGACTGTAGCGCCTAGAACCGCACGGCCACCGCTGCCGGCCCAGTTTCCAAGCTTACACTGTAGATACTCTGCTGCCTTCATCGTGTGTCTCCCACAGGACGTGAGAGAAACATGCGAGAGGTTGTACCAAGGCATGCGCACAGACGCTTTTGCTTGGATCGGTAAATGAGTAGGACAGGACAGGGACTGGAGAACAGTGGTATGGAGCAGCCACCATCACGCATCGATCTCTGCCATGGGGAGCGCACAGAATGCTTGCAGAAAAGCAGTCTGATATTCCTAGGGGAGGTAGTGCTTCTCAAGTCCAGACTGATACTACAGCGAACTGGATACCAACTCCAGAAAAAAAGTTAACAAGTAGATGTCTGTGAACGAACAATACTTCAGATATGGGTCATTCTGCCCTATGGAGTCATATGTCTGTTAACAGTATAGAAGCTGTTCAGTCTGGTCATGACTCATTCTCGCACCTCCCTTAACCTTCCTTGTCGAACCATCACCCTCTCGTGCGACCAGACCTGGTTGCTCTCGGCTTTGCTCGCATACTTGGGACCCACGCTGATGTAATGTGTGCTTGCTGTCCACTTGTGTGGAATCCCGCAACGTATTTAAATGTAGCCACTATTCTAAGGGATTAGGAATTTGGTGTTGTCTCGTTGTTATTGTAAAGTTGTACCATGGGAAGCTAGGGGAGGATGTTGGTTGTTGGTCAGTATCCTCTTTCTATTACACAAACTGTATGCATATATTAATCGGGTTCTTTATTCATAAGAATTGAAAATTGCTTAAGGTAGTTCAGGTGTTGCACGAGCTCTCTGTAATAGACCACATTCCCCTCGCTGCTGGTGAAGTAAAAGTCTGCTATGTATACTGCTCTGGTCGCCATGTGCTACCGCGACTGCAAGTAACTTGGCTGTAACTGATGTCTCGGTGAATCACTGGGCTCCAGTGGTGATCAAACTACTGGCGGCCGAGAGGGCGTTGGCGGCGCATTTCTTCCAAGTCCGTTGTAAGGTGTCAGGCAAATCCAACACCTGCCATGAAAACCCTGACATGATAAGCAAATCCAGTAGTATGTCACATAGCTCCGAATAAATCGTGACATTAAATTAACCAAAGTAATACGAGTAACGAGTGAGCAAATGGAATACCACAGACTAACACAAGAATGCCTAAATGCATGTCATACCTTCCTACCGTGAGACAGACGCAGTTCCGAGGGGAGAAGCGAGAACAGAAGCCGAGAGCAGAACCGTGTTAAGCTGGAAGGCCCTACGATAAGGGGCGGACACCCACGTCGCCAGCTAACCGCTAGGACCACCCCAGCTGCAAGTTTTAGCGTGAGACTTTTTCACGTCTCTGTTACGTCAGGACCACCCCCCAGCCCATGTTAAAAGATAGAGCCCTCCAGAAGAACAGTATAGATCTTACGATAACACAAGAAGGGCCACCCCAGCCGCATGTTTTAGCGTGAGACTTTTTCGCGTCTCTGTTACGTCAGGACCACCGCCCAGCCCATGTTAAAAGATAGAGCCCTCCAGAAGAACAGTACAGATCTTACGATAACGCTAAAAGGACCACACCAGCTGCAAGTTTTAGCGTGAGACTCTTTCGCGTCTCTGTTACGTTGCAAACTTTAAAAACATTGCCCCACCACGAAAAGTGTAACGTTTCTCATTGGATAGACAGAATTTTTTTAGGCGGAGCTTAAGGTTAACATTGAGACCCTGATTCGTCAGATGAAAACACAGCCAGATACTTTTTTTTTAAACCAGCTTCGGTAAATTGTAGTATGGAGAAGTTAGGAGAGAGTTGCTTCGGAGACAGCGAGGTGAGCGGAGCTGTGCTGCCCACCGCCCCCTGACGAACACCGACAAGGTAACGAACGCATGCGATGCCGCATAACAGCGCATAAAGCTTCACCCAGAACTGCAGAAGTCTCATCTGTTACATCCCCTTTTTGCAATATACCAGTGCCGATCGTCAATTAAAGCTCATGGTGTTCACATTTGCCACTTTAAGTAAAAATCTGAAACGCGATGATTTTTCTGTTATATAGTTATTGAGAAGCCACATCAGCCACTGTAATTTACGACAAGTTAGATAAGTAATTAAAGATAATTGAGGGTCACTGTAGACCATTTTGATAGTTTTCTCTTTTGTGAAACTTAATTTAAACCTAGATTATAGATGTGATATGGCATAGGTCATCCTTCGATCCATTGTAGAACTTCCATTCAGGGAATATTCGTTCACATTTTTGTTGAACGCAGTTGGTTTATACCATCCTGTATTAAAACATTTCCTTTTATCAATAGTGCAATTTATAAACAATGTTTTGCGAGCAGAATAAAATTTCCAATGGTAAACTTAACTGCTTTTTCGACGTTATTTTACCAGCTAACTAAAAGTAGGAAAGCCTTGAACCCCTTCCACTAAATGTAGTTAGTATTAAGATTCTTTTACAGGGAGTTCAGTGGAGCTGACGCTGAAATCATTAAGTATTTTGTTATATCATCGCTAGTCTTACTGAACTCTTCTGAATTCTACATGTCATGTGTGGTCTGGCGTCTCCTTACCAGCAACAGGTCCCAGGTTCAAACTAGTCAATTCCCTAAAAAACACGCTCAGAGCGTCGTTGCGGGAAAGTGGTAGGGAGACACGATATAGAACAAACAGACACCACGCAGAATGTTAGACTGTCTTTCCCCTCTAGTGATCTTCTCGCAAGCTCTTTCCCACATGGTGTGCTGCGCCAGCTTACGCCACAACAAGGAAGAACAAAAAGATACTACTCGACGGCTTCGACCAATCTACCGCTCGTTAAACGTTTGTGTTAGGTAACGCAGTATGTTGTTTAGAAAATATTGTGGTACCGCATCATGCATATACCAAATCCGCTATCTGTCTGCGTGGGTAATGTTCTCCAGTTATTCAGGTAATTTGTCGAAGAGAAAGTGGTGGTAAGCAGTACCCATTAATTTTTTGCATGATGTGTGTGGCCATATGAGCTTGTCACCCTCAGTTTCTGGCAACAGACTGATGCTACAGCGAACATGATTCCTTGCATCCACGATGGCTATAGCGATTACATTTGTCAAATGTGTGGATATGTAATATCACACTGTCTATGAATACCGCCTCACCTGCCCATAAAATGCAGTCTACGGCCTATCAATATTCAGTGCTACATCTCAAAAAACATTATCAGAACTGTAATGTGACATGGTGCACTTATGGCCCGATGGGCTGTGCACACTGTAAGTGACAGAGGTAACTTGCAGACGTGACCAGACAGTAACGTGGTTTATGCCTTCAGCAGCCACAGTTCCTCATACACTGGTTTCAAGATGGTCCCCTACTTGTTGTTTCTCCATCCTAGTCGTGCGAAATATGCGAGATCTACCGTGATCTGTTGATACTGTTATGAATCGTCCGACGTCTGGAAGTTGTTGGAAAAAATTGCTGAAAACACTATACACACGTGTGGTGGCCGTTCTGTTGTATATGTCAGACAGAACAGACACCATACGTATAAGTAGTTTATGTTGTAGGCGTGACTGCCTGGATAACCTTAGTGTAAATGCACAATATGGTCCTTGCATCTTGTGGGAATACAGCAATCACTGCTGCAAAGATGGTGGATGGACAGTGTCACGTGTGACAAGCTGTGAATTTGGACTGGATAGAAAGCTTGTCCAGATGGTCAAGGCAGTTAAGGGAACCGCTCGTGTTAAGTCAAAGGCAATGGAAATACTATCGATGTCAGTGCTGCTAAAGCAGAGTTACTAAATACAGCCTTCCCAAATTCCTTCACCAAATAAGACGAAGTAAATGTTCCTGAATTCGAATCAAGAACAGCTGCCAATATGAGTAACTTAGAAGTACATCTCCTCAGAGTAGTGAAGCAATTTAAATCACTTAATAAAATGAAGTCTTCCGGTCCAGACTCTATGCCAATTCGGTTCCTGATGCAATGACCCCATACTTAACAGCCATAAATCGTATACAACCGCTCGCACGACGAAAGATGCGTACCCAAAGACTGGAAAGTCGCACAGACCAGACCAATATTCAAGAAAGGCAACAGGAGTAGTCCACTAAATTGTAGGCCTATTTCATTGATGTCGATATGTAGCAGCATTCTGGAATATATATTGTGTCCGAACATTATGCATTACCTCAAAGAGAACGGTCTATTGACATACAGTCAACACGGATGTAGAAAACATCGCTCTTGTGAAAGACAACTACTTCTTTACTCACACGAAGTGTTCCGTGTTATTGACACGGAATTTCAAATTGCTTCCGTGTTTCTAGATTTCAGAAGGATTTTGACACTGCAATACCACAAGCAGCTTGTAATCAAATTGCATTCTTATGGAATGTCGTCTCAGTTATGTGACTGGATTAGTGATTTCCTGTCAGAGAGTTCACAATTCGTAGTAACTGACGAAAAGTCATCGAGTGAAACAAAAGTGATTTCTGGCGTTCCCCAAGGTACTGCTATAGGCCCTTTGGTGTTCCTTATCCATATAAATGATTTAGGATAGAATCTGAGCAGTGTCTTAGGTTGTTTGCAGATGATGGTGTTGTTTATCGTCTGGTAAAGTCATCAGAAAATCAAAACAAATTGCAAAATGATTTAGAAAATATATCTATGTGCTGCAAAAATTGGCAGTTGAACCTAAATAATGAAAATTGTGAGTTCATCGAAATGAGTGCTCAAAGGAATCCCTTAAGCTTCGGTTACACGATAGATCAGTCGAATCTAAAGGCAGTAATTGTACTAAATACCTAATAATTACAATTACGAGCAACTTAAATCGGAAAGAAAACATATAAAACGTTATGAGGAATACAAAGAAAAGATTGCGCTTTATTGGCAGAACACTTAGAAGATGCAACAGATCTGCTAAAGTGAGAGCGTACACTACACTAGCCCGTCCCATTTTGGAGTATAGCTGCGCTGTGTGGGCTCCTTAACAGATAGGATTAAAGGAGTGCATCCAGGACGTTCAAAGAAGAGCAGCACGTTTTATATTATCGCGAAATAGAGGAGAGTGAGTCACGTACATGATACAGGATTTAGTGTGGAGATTATTGAAACAAAGGTGTTTCTCGTTGTGGCAGAATCTTGTCACAAAATTTCTACCACCAACTTTCTATGCCAAATGTTTTGTTGACGCCGACCTTCATAGGGAGAAACGATCATCACCATAAAATGAGAGAAATCAGAGCTTGCAAGGAAAGATATGGATGTCCGTTTTCTCCACGCGTATCTCGCGAGTGAAGTAATAGAGAAGTATTAATAGGAGTGCGGGTAAGCTACTACGAACAGCATAGTGAACGCATTATTGTGGCCAAGATAAACACGAAGCCCACGCCTACTACAGTAGTACAAGTTTATATGCCAAGTAGCTACGCAGATGGCGAAGAATTTGAAGAAATGTATGATGAAATCAAAGAAATTATTCAGATAGTGAAGGGAGACGAAAATTTAATACACATGGGTGACTGGAACTCGGTAGTAGGAAAAGGGAGAGAAGGAAACATAGTACGTGAATATGGACTGGGGCTAAGAAATGAAAGAGGAAGCCGCCTGGTAGAATTTTGCACAGAGCGCAACTTAATCATAGCTACCACTTGGTTCAAGAATCATTAAAGAAGATTGTATACATGGAAGAAACCTGGAGATACTGACAGGTTTTAGATAGATTATATAATGGTAAGACAGAGATTTAGGAACCACGTTTTAAACTGTAGGACATTTCCAGGGGCAGATGTGGACTCTGACCACAATCTATTGGTTATGAACTGCAGACTAAAACTGAAGAAACTGCAAAAAGGTAGGATTTTAAGGAGATGGAACCTGGATAAACTGAAAGAACCAGAGGTTGTACAGAGTCTCAGGGAGAGCATAACGGAACAATTGACAAGAATGGGGGACAGAAATACAGTAGAAGAAGAATGCATAGCTTTGAGAGATGAAGTAGTGAAGGCAGCAGAGGATTAAGTAGGTAAAAAGACGAGGGCTAGTAGAAATCGTTGGGTAACAGAAGAAATATTGAATTTAATTAATGAAAAGAGAAAATATAAAAATGCAGTAAATGAAGCAGGCAAAAAGGAATACAAACGTCTGAAAAATGAGATCGACAGGAAGAGCAAAATGGCTAAGCAGGGATGGCTAGAGAACAAATGTAAGGATGTAGAGGCTTATCTCACTAGGGGTAAGATAGATACTGCCTACAGGAAAATTAAATAGACCTTTGGAGAAAAGAGAACCACTTGTGTGAATATCAAGAGCTCAGATGGAAACCCAGTTCTAAGCAAAGAAGGGAAAGCAGAAAAGTGGAAGGAGTATATACAGGGTCTATACAAGGGCGATGTACTTGAGGACAATATCATGGAAATAGGAGAGGATGTAGATGAAGATGAAATGGGAGATATGATACTGCGTGAAGAGTTTGACAGAGCACTGAAAGACCTGAGTCGAAACAAGGTCCCAGGAGTAGACAACATTCCATTAGAACTACTGACGGCCTTGGGAGAGCCAGTCCTGACAAAACTCTACCATCTGGCGAGGAAGATGTATGAGACAGGTGAAATACCCTCAGACTTCAAGAAGAATATAATAATTCCAATCCCAAAGAAATCAGGTGTTGACAGAAGTGAAAATTACGGAACTATTAGTTTAATAAGCCACAGCTGCAAAATACTAACGCGAATTCTTTACAGACGAATCGAAAAACTAGTAGAAGCCGACCTCGGGGATCAGTTTGGATTCCGTAGAAATATTGGAACACTTGAGGCAATACTGACCCTACGAATTATCTTAGAAGCTAGATTAAGGAAAGGCAAACCTACGTTTCTAGCATTTGTAGACTTAGAGAAAGCTTTTGACAATGTTGACTGGAATACTCTCTTTCAAATTCTGAAGGTGGCAGGGGTAAAATACAGGGAGCGAAAGGCTATTTACAATTTGTACAGAAAGCAGATGGCAGTTATAAGAGTCGAGGGACATGAAAGGGAAGCAGTGGTTGGGAAGGGAGTGAGACAGGGTTGTAGCCTCTCCCCTATGTTATTCAATCTGTATATTGAGCAAGCAGTGAAGGAAACAAAACAAAAATTCAGAGTAGATATTAAAATCCATGGAGAAGAAATAAAAACTTTGAGGCTCGCCGATGACATTGTAATTCTGTGAGAGACAGCAAAGGACTTGGAAGAGCAGTTGAACGGAATGGACAGTGTCTTGAAAGGAGGGTATAAGATGAACATCAATAAAAGCAAAACGAGGAAAATGGAATGTAGTCGAATTAAGTCGGGTGATGCTGAGGGAATTAGATTAGGAAATGAAACACTTAAAGTAGTAAAGGAGTTGTGCTATTTGGGGAGCAAAATAATGGTCGAAGTAGAGAGTATATGAAATGTAGACTGGCAATGGCAAGGAAAGCGTTTCTGAACAAGAGAAATTTGTTAACCTCGACTATTGATTTAAGTGTCAGGAAGTCGTTTATGAAAGTATTTGTATGGAGTGTAGCCATGAATGGATGTGAAACATGGACGATAAATAGTTTGGACAAGAAGAGAATAGAAGCTTTCGAAATGTGGTGCTACAGAAGAATGCTGAAGATTAGATTCAAATGGTTGAAATGGCTCTGAGCACTATGGGACTCAACTGCTGTGGTCATAAGTCCCCTAGAACTTAGAACTACTTAAACCTAACTAACCTAAGGACATCACACACATCCATGCCCGAGGCAGGATTCGAATCTGCGACCGTAGCGGTCGTGCGGTTCCATACTGTAGTGCCTTTAACCGCTCGGCCACTCCGGCCGGCGCTGAAGATTAGAGGGGGAGATGACATAACTAATGAGGAGGTATTGAATATAATTGGGGAGAAGAGGAGTTTGTGGCACAACTTGACTAGAAGAAGGGATCGGTAAGTAGGACATGTTCTGAGGCATCAAGGGATCACCCATTTAGTATTGGAGTGCAGCGTGGAGGGTAAAAATCGTAGAGGGAGACCAAGAGATGAATACACTAAGCAGATTCAGAAAGATGTAGGCTGCAGTAGGTACTGGGAGATGAAGAAGCTTGCACAGGATAGAGTAGCATGGAGAGCTGCATCAAACCAGCCTCAGGACTGAAGACCACAACAAAAACTACACGTTGTGAAGGTGGTTCGATGAAGCCTCTGTCACTTGATTTTCAGAGTACCCATATAGATGTAGATGTAGGTGTAGAAAGGTAGATCTCGTCCAGCAGAAATTTTCAACTTGCACCTTTAAATTATTTCGATACCCTACTGTCATCCGGCCAGTTTCCATAGGAGACTGTTTCCGGTGGAAGTGCTTTTTGAAAGTGAGAGATCTGTCAAGTGTCACTTCTGGGTATTTTGGAGTCCTGCGAGGACGCACGGTGCTGACACCCTGGCGCCGGGGTCTGGCGGAAGCAGTCACCGCTCATCATAGGGTCTGCTTAAGGGCCGGGTCTGTCGCGAATCCTGAGGAGAGAGCATGAGTTTACCATGGCGTGCAAGTTAACGGCGAGCTCCTGGACTGACTTCAAATGGTGAGCAATTTTGTGGTGGAACTTTTGGATGTGATTGCTCAGTGTAGCCACTTTAATTTTCGCTTGTCATTCCTTGAACCAGTTGGACGTGGATCCGGAATACTTGGTATCGCTAGTCCATGTAACTGAGCTGCGCCCTGGTTCCGTTGCATTTATCTTGAATTATAAATGTGACCGATTTTCGGGATTCGTTTATTTATTATTATTGTTAATATTAAATTACAATGAAATGAACACCCTTAGCCGCTTACAGGTGTTGACATACGTCAACGGGGGCAGATGAAAATGTGTGCCCCGACCGGGACTCGAACCCGGGGTCTCCTGCTTACATGGCAGCGTTCTATCCTTCTGAGCCACCGAGGACACGTTGAGTGTGTGGGTTTCGCGGGAGGCGTGACAGAGATAAATACCTGCAGTCGCGCTGTCTTCTGTGTCCTCGGTGGCTCAGAAGGATAGAGCGTCTGCCATGTAAGCACGAGATCCTGGGTTCGAGTCCCGGTAGGGGCACACATTTTCATCTGTCCCCGTTGACGTATGTCAACGCCTGTAAGCAGCTAAGGGTGTTCATTTCATTGTAACTTCATTCTAACGAGCTGCATGGTCACCGATGGTATCTGTTCTTCCGGATATGTCCAAAAGAAGAGATATCATCTTAGTATATATCAAGTTTGCGTTTATTCTCTGTACCTTTTGTGTATTCTCTTTTTATTTTGTTTATTATGTTAAATTTATTCTCTGTATAAAACTACAGCCTCTACTTTAAATTGGAACTGCAAACTTCTTCCCCGTTGGCGACTATAATAGCAACAATTTTCCGCCGTCAAATGGTACTTTCGTATTTAAGGCTGTGTACGGATTGTCTGGTCATTATCACTTTGAGCTAGTTGTGGTTCATAAATTTATAAAGTGAAATTTTACACCATTGGAGATTGTGTAATGAACTATTGCTTTAATACTAATTGCGGTTGTGACACTATAACGTTCAACATCTCTTCCCGCATACGGCGCTACCCTGTCCTCGGCTGTCGGTTTTAGTATTCTGGTGAACTGTGTATTAATACTGGGTCTGTGTCTTCTAGAAGCCGTTGTTGGTTTGCGCAGGCCCTCCTGCCTGCTGGTGTCACTTGAGCTCTCGAGCACGGAATTCAGACGCGCGGCCGATGTGAACGCCGAACGTCGACAATGTCCCGACTGCTGTGTAGATGTTTCGGGCTATCTTAACACCATATTGCCGAATGTTTCCCATAACAGTAAATTCACTTATTAACGAGATCTTGTTATTTCAGTATTTTTTTAAACCTAATAGCTTTCAATAAATTGAGTTCATGGTTCAGAGTAGTTTCAGGGGTAAGACAAGGCTGCAACGTGTCTCCACTGTTGTTCATATTATTTATGGATCATATGTTGAAAACAATAGGCTGGCTGGATGAGATTAAGATACGTGAACACAAAATAAGCAGTCTTGCATATGCGGATTACTTAGTTGTGATGGCAGATTCGATTGAAAGTTTGCAGAGTAATATTTCAGAGCTAGATCAGAAATGTAAGGACTATGGTATGAAGATCAGCATCTCCAAAACGAAAGTAATGTCAGTGGGAAAGAAATATAAACGGATTGAGTGCCAAATAGGAGGAACAAAGTTAAAACAGGTTTCAAGTACTTAGGATGCATATTCTCACAGGATGGCAACATAGTGAAAGAACTGTAAGCGAGGTGTAGCAAAGCTAATGCAGTGAGCGCTCAGCTACGATCTACTCTCTTCTGCAAGAAGGAAGTCAGTACCGAGACTAAGTTACCTGTGCGCCGTTCAATCTTTCGACCAACTTTGTTGTATGGGAGCGAAAGCTGGGTGGATTCAGGTTACCTTATCAACAAGGTTGAGGTTACGGATATGAAAGTAGCTAGGATGATTGCAGGTACTAGTAGATGGGAACAATGGCAGGAGGGTGTCCACAATGAGGAAATCAAAGAAAAACTGGGAATGAACTCTATAGATGTAGCAGTCAGGGCGAACAGGCTTAGATGGTGGGGTCATGTTACACGCATGGGAGAAGCAAGGTTACCCAAGAGACTCATGGGTTCAGCAGTAGAGTATAGGAGGAGTCGGGGCAGACCAAGGAGAAGGTACCTGGATTCGGTTAAGAATGATTTTGAAGTAACAGGTTTAACATCAGAAGATGCACCAATGTTAGCACTGAATAGGGAATCGTGGAGGAATTTTATCAGGGGGCTACGCTCCAGACTGAACGCTGAAAGGCATAATCAGTCTTAAATGATGATGATGATGATGATGATGATGATAGCTTTTGCAAATTGTTATTTTTCATATTCACAAGGCCTGATAATTGACTTAATTTCACAATTTTTGTACAGTAATTTTTTATTAATTTAAAGTTGGGGCCATAAGACTGTTTCTCTTTCATTTTTTTAATTATTCTCGTTGCTTTTATACAATTGAATAATCGATGTAGATTACAGCAATTGCAAATGTTAATTAATCATTGTGTTCTTACCAGTGCTCTATTTTCATTAACGTGGTGAAAATAAATTTTTGTATCCTCAGATGGGGTCAACATTCCACTTCACCAGCACATGTGGCCAGCTTTCCAACCCTGTACCTTACCAGAATGGTCTCTTTAGTGCTGTTTCAGGCTACCATGGATGCAGATGACCGTCACATGGAGGTACGTTTGTAACCTGGAACCTAAAAGTAGTACACAATGAACGAATGTTGTCCCCTCATGGTCCGCAGCACGTGCTCGTGCGGTAGCGTTCTCGCTTCCCACGCGCGGGTTCCTGGGTTCGATTCCCGGCGAGGTCAGGGAATTTCTCTGCCTCGTGATGACTGGGTGTTGTGTGATGTCTTTAGGTTAGTTAGGATCAAGTAGTTCTAAGTTCTAGGGGACTGATGACCATAGATGTTAAGTCCCATAGTGCTCAGAGCCATTTGAACCATTTTTTATCCCCTCATGTGGAAATTAAAATGTGTTTCATTCAAGGGTTTATTCGTTATCTCTCTTGTGCATGTCGTTACAAATGTTTCCACAGAGTTTCATTGTTCTACGATCATTCGTTTCCCATGGGGATGCTCTCAAGTAGCGAAAGTTTACTCGTGACAACCCCGTCCGTTACTTGAGTCAACGGCCTTGCCACTGTGACAGCACCGGTTCCCGTCAGATCACCGAAGTTAAGCGCTGTCGGGCTGGGCTAGCACTCTGATGGGTGACCGTCCGGTCTGCCGAGCGCTGTTGGCAAGCGGGGTGCGCTCGGCCCTTGTGAGGCAAACTGAGGAGCTACTTGAGCGATAAGTAGCGGCTCTGGTCACAAAAACTGACAACAGCTGGGAGAGCGGTGTGTTGATCGCGTGTCCCTCCATATCCGCGTCCCACGACGCCAGCAGACCCGAGCTTTTCCACTCCGTAAGCGCAGAACAGGGAATCAGTGATCATAAGGCCGTTGCAGCATCCCAGAATACAGAAGTAAACAGGAATATAAAAAAATGGGGGGAAGGTTTATCTGTTTAGCAAGAGTAATAGGAGGCAGATTTCAGACTACCTAACAGATTCTTTACAGACGAATGGAAAAACGTAGAAGCCGACCTCGGGGAAGATCAGTTTGGATTCCGTAGAAATATTGGAACACGTGAGACAATACTGACCTTACGACTTACCTTAGAAGAAATATTAAGGAAAGACAAACCTACGTTTCTAGCATTTGTAGACTTAGAGAAAGCTTTTGACAATGTTGACTGGAATACTCTCCTTCAAATTCTAAAGGTGGCAGGGGTAAAATGCAGGGAGCGAAAAGCTATTTACAATTTGTACAGAAACCAGATGGCAGTTATAAGAGTCGAGGGGCATGAAAGGGAAGCAGTGGTTGGGAAGGGAGTGAGACAGGGTTGTAGCCTATCCCCGTTGCTGTTTAATCTGTATATTGAGCAAGCAGTAAAGGAAACAAAAGAAAAATTCGGAGTAGCTATTAAAATCCATGGAGAAGAAATAAAAACTTTGAGGTTCGCCGATGACATTGTAATTCTGTCAGAGACAGCAAAGGACTTGGAAGAGCAGTTGAACGGAATGGGCATTGTCTTGAAAGGAGGATACAAGATGAAAATAAACAAAAGCAAAACGAGGATAATGGAATGTAGTCGAATTAAGTCGGGTGATGCTGAGGGAATTAGATTAGGAAATGAGACACTTAAATGCTATTTGGGGAGTAAAATAACTGATGATGGTCGAAGTAGAGAAGATATAAAATGTAGACTGGCAATGGCAAGGAAAGCGTTTCTGAAGAAGAGAAATTTCTGAAAGTATTTATATGGAGTGTAGCCATGTATGGAAGTGAAACATGGACAATAAATAGTTTGGACAGGAAGAGAATAGAAGCTTTTGAAATGTGGTGCTACAGAAGAATGCTGAAGATTAGATGGGTAGATCACATAACTAATGAGGAGGTACTGAATAGAATTGGGGAGAAGAGGAGTTTGTGGCACAACTTGACGAGAAGAAGGGACCGGTTGGTAGGACATGTTCTGAGGCATCAAGGGATCACCAATTTAGTACTGGAGGGCAGCGTGGAGGGTAAAAATCGTAGAGGGAGACCAAGAGATGAATACACTAAGCAGATTCAGAAGGATATAGGTTGCAGTAGGTACTGGGAGATGAAGAAATTTGCACAGGATAGGGTAGCATGGAGAGCTGCATCAAAACAGTCTCAGGACTGAAGACCACGACAACAACAACAACAGATCAAAACGAAAATTTCTGTTCCGACAGTGACAATGTTGAGCGTTTATGGAAAAAGTTCAAGGCAATCGTAAAATGCGTTTTAGACAGGTTCGTGTCGAGTAAAACTGTGAGGGACGGGAAAAACCCACCGTGGTTCAACAACAAAGTTAGGAAACTACTGCGAAAGCAAAGAGAGCTTCACTCCAAGTTTAAACGCAGCCAAAACCTCTCAGACAAACAGAAGCTAAACGATGTCAAAGTTAGCGTAAGGAGGGATATGCGTGAAGCGTTCAGTGAATTGGAATGTAAAATTCTTATGTACCGACTTGACAAAAATCCTAGGAAGTTCTGGTCTTACGCTAAATCAGTAAGTGACTCGAAACAGCATATCCAGACACTCCGGGATGGTGATGGGATTGAAACAGAGGATGACACGCGTAAAGCTGAAATACTAAACACCTTTTTCCAAAACTGTTTCACAGAGGAAGACCGCACTGCAGTTCCTTCTCTAAATCCTCGCACAAACGAAGAAATGGCTGACATAGAAATAAGTGTCCAAGGAATAGAAAAGCAACTGAAATCACTCAACAGATGAAAGTCCACTGGACCTGACGGGATACCAATTCGATTCTACACAGAGTACGCGAAAGAACTTGCCCCCCCTTCTAACAGCCGTGT
The DNA here is from genome assembly GCF_021461395.2 of Schistocerca americana. Classification (NCBI taxonomy): domain Eukaryota; kingdom Metazoa; phylum Arthropoda; class Insecta; order Orthoptera; family Acrididae; genus Schistocerca; species Schistocerca americana. The sequence goes on along the minus strand of NC_060129.1, from coordinate 131,419,396 downwards.
ACCCCAAGTCTCTAGAGGAACGGAAGGCTCCAAATGATAGGAAAAGAGCACAGGTAGTCCCAGTCTTCAAGAAGGGTCGTCGGGCAGGTGCGCAAAACTATAGACCTATATCTCTGACGTCGATCTGTTGTAGAATTTTAGAACATGTTTTCTGCTCGCGTATCATGTCGTTTCTGGAAACCCAGAATCTGCTCTGTAGGAATCAACACGGATTCCGGAAACAGCGATCGTGTGAGATCCAACTCGCTTTATTTGTTCATGAGACCCAGAAAATATTAGATACGGGCTCCCAGGTAGATGCCATTTTCCTTTACTTCCGGAAGGCGTTCGATACAGTTCCGCACTGTCGCCTGATAAACAAAGTAAGAGCCTACGGAATATCAGACCAGCTGTGTGGCTGGATTGTAGCAAACAGAACACAGCATGTTGTTCTCAATGGAGGGACATCTATAGACGTTAAAGTAACCTCTGGCGTGCCACAGGGGAGTGCTATGGGACCGTGGCTTTTCACAATATATATAAATGACCTAGTAGATAGTGTCGGAAGTTCCATGCGGCTTTTCGCGGATGATGCTGTAGTATACAGAGAAGTTGCAGCATTAGAAAATTGCAGCGAAATGCAGGAAGATCTGCAGCGGATAGGCACTTGGTGCAGGGAGTGGCAACTGACCCTAAACATAGACAAATGATAATTGCGAATACATAGAAAGAAGGATCCTTTATTGTGTGATTACATGATAGCGGAACAAACACTGGTAGCAGCTACTTCTGTGAAATATCTGGGAGTATGCGTACGAAACGGTTTGAAGTGGAATGATCATATAAAATTAATTGTTGGTAAAGCGGGTGCCAGTTTGAGATTCATTGGGAGAGTCCTTAGAAAATGTAGTCAATCAACAAAGCAGGTGGCTTACAAAGCACTCGTTCGACCTATACTTAAGTATTGCTCATAAGTGTGGGATCCCTACCAGGTCGGGTTGACGGAGGAGGTAGAGAAGATCCAAAGAAGAGCGGTGCGTTTCGTCACAGGGTTATTTGGTATGCGTGATAGCGTTACTGAGACGTTTAGCAAACTCAAATGGCGGACTCTGCAAAAGAGGCGCTCTGCATCGCGGTGTAGCTTGCTGTCCAGGTTTCGAGAGGGTGCGTTTCTGGATGAGGTATCGAATATATTGCTTCCCCCTACTTATACCTCCCGAGGAGATCACGAATGTAAAATCAGAGAGATTCGACCGCGCACGGAGGCTTCCCGGCAGTCGTTCTTCCCGCGAACCATACGCGACTGGAACAGGAAAGGGAAATAATGACAGTGGCACGTAAAGTGCCCTCCGCCACACATCGTTGGTTGGCTTGCGGTGTATAAACGTAGATGTAGATGTAAAGGCCAGAGGATGACCCGGCGGCCGGTCGTTACTGCTGGGCCTTCACGGCCTGTTCGGACCGTGTTTCTTTTTGTTCATTTTTTTGAAAGAACTTTCCCCCAATAACGCTCCAATAACACAACTACAAATTTTAGACATGTGAAATTCAATGTAAGAAAAAACTGTACATAGTTTGCGGAAAGTGTTTGTCCCATTCTCTCTGTTTCATTCCAGGCTATTTTGTCACATCGATCGGAATTCATCTTAAGGTCAAGATGGCACAGGCACCACTCATACAGACGACACTGGTTGCTCAGTCTCACAGTGCCATTAAGACCGAAATCATACTGTTCATTCACATAAGACGTGTCCTCGGGCTTCTACAGATACAGGGGAAGGGCTTGTTACCTTGAGCATGTTTGTTTTTGACCGTCATACCTGATGCAATAACTGGGTCTTCGGTGTGTTTACTTAACGTTTCATCACTTGCCTTCCTTCCTAACAATTGAATCATAATAAACAATAATATCATAAAGAAAGTTTTCGGAAATGTATTTGGCTCAAGGCACAATGTGGTCCTGTACCGCGACTCACGGTTTAAAATAAATGTACAAATCATATATGTATATAAATAAAAATGTAAATGTTTGTTTATTCAAAATCGTGTATCTCCGAAATTTCTTGACCTCTTCCTTTGAAATTTTGACAGGTGTGCTTTTAGGTACCTATTTCTTTGGTATATATAAAAAACTTGAGATTTTTGAAAAACTTCGCCCTATTATTAAATTTTAGAAACTATGTATTACATATGTTTTAAATTATATAAATGCACACACATATTCCAGTGCAATGTTGTGTCAGAATTTCAAAAATTGAACATCTATAGTTCCTTTGTAAGTACAAACGTAGATGTTCGTTTTTTCTAAAATCTCAAATATACGAAAATTCTTCATTGCTTGGAATTTCTGGCTCTACAGTGCATTCGAGTACTCACGTGTTTTTATATACCTATTGGAACACCATCTGGTGTATATGTAATATACTTATGTAATAAAAGGAGAAACGTTACAAAATGTAAAGACTGCTTTGTTTAAAACCGTTAATCTCCGAAAAGTTTTGACCAATCACTTTAAAATTTTGACACAACGTTTTATTTCTGTACAGACGTGGTTTTAGGTATCTAATTCTGTCATATATTATTTATAATATATGTATATGTGACTCTTTGTAACAACTTTTGCTGTTATTAAAGTTGTGTAAATTTTTGTGTTACATATGTTTAGAAGGAAAGAGGTAAATAAAAGCATGGCTGTATACCGATAGAAAGTTTTGTCAAAATTTCAAAGCAGTTGTTCAAAAACTTTCGGAGATTTGCGATTAGTAACATCTACATTTTCTGTATAAGTACCTATGTGGATGTTCGTTTATTCAGACTCTTAAATCTCCGAAAGTTCTTGATGGTTTGCATTGAAATTTTGACACAACATTGCATTCGAATACTCGAGTGTTTTTACACACCTACAGGAATGCCATCCTGCTCATATGCGATACATATGTAATCAATGGGGGAACGTTACATAAATGCAAATGTTAGTTTCTTCAAAACCGTTAATTCCGAAACTACTTGACCGATTTATTTCAAATTTCGACACAAGATCCATTAGTATACGCACATGTCTATGCTTACCTATTTTTAAATATCTTTAATAGACCAATTTATACTAATATAACAACAATAGAGCGTTATAAAATGTACAACAGTGACACAGTGTTATGAAACAGGAAGGCTGTATTTATGGCTACTTGGTTTATGATTAGAACACTACTATAGAATTGAATTTGCAGTAACAATAAACAAGAATCAATATCAGAGAAAAGAGGAAGAGGAGGTGGACAAATGGATGGAAAGAAATGGACGTAAAAAGTTGGATAGAGGAGATGAACAGAGAGATATGGCAGGGGTTGTTGGAGAGAGAGGCGGAGGAGGTTATGGACAGAGACAGACAAGAGAAGAACATTAGGAAGTACATAAAATTTCCATATGTATTAGAAACGTATGCTTTCTCTTTGCTTTCTCTTCCTATTTAAGTACACTAAGTCAAAGTAAAGTGTGTTCAGGTACAGCTAGCTACCAAAAGAATTCATTGTACATAAACACACGGCTAATAAACTGAACATCCAAACAACCACACATAAAGATAACTTCACTGTTGTAAAAAAGGTGGCCTAAAAATTCGTGTTGGTATATCTTTAGAAGCAACAGATTACCTATATCGTTATAAGCTTGTGTAGTATTTCTATACTGTTAATCCCTTTTGGAACTTTGTTACTGGGTATTAGAATATTTTTACCATTTTTGATTAATAGATATAGTAACCATGCAGATGAAGAAGGTTCTCAGTTTAACAGCCCTCCTTAATGCTGGTTTTAGAAGTAATCTGGGAACAAGTTCTTGCGAAATTTTAGCTACATCAGCTATTAGGGACCATAAAAACGTTCCACTTACTCTACCGCTTCTGCGAATAATTTTCAGAAACAGTCTGTCCCGTAAAGTGTTTCCAGTTTTTTTTTTTTTTCTCCTTCAACTTTCCCACACTATGGTGCTTGCTGTATGTCTGTGCCTACATCAAAAGAAATATCATGTGCTTTGTTTCCCTCTGCCAAGTTTTGCAATACGAAATCATTCAGACTCATGGCATTGTTGACTGTCATCACATAAATCTATTCGGCTGGAGTCACTATTCGAAGCAGAGCCATCTGTAATTTTCTTCGTAGTTTTCCTTCTTTCTGGTGTTAAAGTTTCTTTGTCCAATATGGACTTTCCGTTGTTGAATAACATTGCAACATTTTGCCTTTTCAAACTTGTTCCCGGCGGAGGTTCGAGTCCTCCCTCGGGCATGGGTGTGTGTGTTTGTCCTCAGGCAAATTTACGTTAAGTAGTGTGTAAGCTTAGGGACTGATGACCTTAGCAGTTAAGTCTCATAACATTTCACACACATTTGAACATTTTTGAACAAACTTGTTGAACGAGCTGAGCTCGTTGCTTCAGACCTTCTTAGCATTAGTTATTCGAGGCATTTCATGAATATGTACCACTGTTTACCAGCTTCTCCGTTTTCTCAAGATGGAGGCATGCTTTTACTGTACGATGTACCAAAGTGAAATGCCAGTTCTCCTAATTCAATTTTAGACAATTTATAGTGCATTTTGCAGGCAGTTACGGGGTAATCAACCAACACATTTTCTTCCTCAAGGCTAAATACCTGTCTGACTGCACAACTTTTGTAAGAATACAATTAGGATTTTTCTAAAATATCCCTGTAGAGGGGTTCTTTAAACATGAAAATCTGTGGCTGGTTTTCACACTGATAGTCCAGGTTACACAACAGATGTAGCTTCTGTCAGAGGTTCCAAAGCAGTTGGTGGTCTTTTTTTCACATCCCCCACCCTCAACACTGTGCTTCCTGACATCTGACAAAATTAACAGAGCAGCTCTTATAACAAACTTCATCATGTACCCAATATTGAATTTTACCTTGGATCTTGATCATAGTACAATACCACCAACTGGCTCAAGGTACGATTTTCATCCCACTACAGTAAAAAGTTTACACAATCTGACATAGTAAAATAGTGGTAAGATGGACAGCATTGTTTTTAAGGTAAATATCTGCCGTAATTATTTACCATTTAAGTTTAGTTTTATCTGTAAATAAATGCCCGGAATAACATTGAATTAAGAATAGAAAGAATTACTCTTAGGTGACAACAATAACGATTTACAGGCTGAAGCGGCAGAAAAACTGATACAGGCATGCGAATTCAAATACAGAGATATGTATATAGGCAGAATACGCCGCTGCCGTAGGCAACACCTATACAACAAAAAAAAAGTTTTTGGCGCAGTTGTTAGATCGGTTACTGCTGCGACAATGGCAGGTTATGAAGATTTAAGTGAGTTTGAACGTGGTGTTGTGTTCGGCGCACAAGCGATGCGGCACAGGATCTCCGAGGTAGCGATGAAGTGGGGACTTTCCCGTACGGCCATTTCACGAGTGTACCGTGAATACAAGGAATCAGGTAAAACATCAGATCTCCGGCGTCGCTGAGGCAAGAGAAAGATTCTGCAAGAACGGGACAAACGACGACTGGAGATAATCGTTCAGCGTGACAGAAGAGCAACCCTTCCACAAATTACTGCAGATTTCAATGCTAGGCGAACCACTGAACGAAACATCATCGATATGGGCTTTAGGAGCCGAAGGCTCACTCGTGTACCCTTGATGACGGCACGACATAAATCTAAACGCCTTGCTTGGGCCTGTCAACACCGACATTGGACTGTTGATGACTGGAAGCATGTTGTCTGGTTGGACGAGACAACCTCGTGAATCCATGGACTTGCATGCCAGCAGGGGACTGTTCAAGCTGGTGGAGGCTCTGTAATGGTGTGGGGCGTGTGTAATTGGAGTGATATCGGCCCCTTGATACGTCTAGATGCGACTCTGTCAGGCGATACATACGTAAGCATTCTGTCTGATCGCTTACATCCATTCATGTTCATTGTGCATTCCGATGGACTTGGGCAATTCCAGCGGGAGAATGCGACACCCGACAAATCCAGAGTTGCTACAGGGTGGCTGCAGGAACACTCTTCAGAGTTTAGACACTTCCGCCGGCCGCCAAACTCCCCAGACATGAGCATTATTGAGCATATCTGGAATGCAATTCAATGTGCTGTTCGGAACAGATCTCCATCCCCTCGTACTGTTATGGATTTATGCACAGGTCTGCTGGATTCATGGTGTCAATTCCCTCCAGCACTAGTTCAGCCATTTGCGGAGTCCATGCCACGTCGTGTTGCGGCACTTCTGCGTGCTCGCGGGGGCCCTTCACGATATTACGCAGGTGTACCAGTTCCTTCTCCCCATGAACCATGGACCTTGCCGTTGGTGGGGAGGCTTGCGTGCCTCAGCGATACAGATAGCCGTACCGTAGGTGCAACCACAACGGAGCGGTATCTGTTGAGAGGCCAGACAAACGTGTGGTTCCTGAAGAGGGGCAGCAGCCTTTTCAGTAGTTGCAGGGGCAACAGTCTGGATGATTGAGTGATCTGGCCTTGTAACACTAAGCAAAACGGCCTTGCTGTGCTGGTACTGCGAACGGCTGAAAGCAAGGGGAAACTACAGCCGTAATTTTTCCCGAGGACATGCAGCTTTACTTGATAGAGTAGCATGGAGAGCTGCATCAAACCAGTCTCAGGACTGAAGACCACAACAACAACAACAACACCAGTTCCTTTGGCTCTTCAGATTATGTAGGAAACTGATGTAGTAGCTGCTTGCTCCTCTAACTACAGCTGCCTACACTCTTATCGTTGTAGGTAATCTTTCGTGTGAAAAAGACTGAAGTTAGAGAGTCAAGGACAGAGATATTAGCCCGCCGCCTCAAGGTATATGCCTGCTCAAAGTACGCTCCTCTGCTCTACACACAAACACACAGTAATAAATTTATAAATCTTTAAGGTATAAAACTTAATGTAGAAAATGTTTACATCAACTATACAAAAAGAGAGACACACTCTGTGCAATTGGTGTCGAGTGCTCTCTCAAGATGTGCGGGATTTATCTAGAAAAGGCACACCTGGCAGTCAGCTCACGAAGTAAGAGATAAGCTGAAAATGACTCTGAGCACTATGGGACTCAACTGCTGTGGTCGTAAGTCCCCTAGAACTTAGAACTACTTAAACCTAACTAACCTAAGGACAGCACACAACACCCAGCCATCACGAGGCAGAGAAAATCCCTGACCCCGCCGGGAATCGAACCCGGGAACCTGGGCGTGTGAAGCGGAGATAAGCTGATATTTGGGTCCCCGTTATCGGAAATCACTGCAAGAATTTTCCGTTCAGTGTCCGTCGGGAGCAGCGAGGGCCGAATTTACGCCAGTGAACGTCGATCTGCACGTGGAGTTCGTACTGGGTACTGGCGAGGGGGGGGGGGAGGGGGGGGCGGTGGCAGTGGGAATAAAAATCTACAAGGGAGGTTACATCGACAGAAACGACAGAAATAGATACCTCGTTGGGAGTATTAACGGACTCTCGAAACATGACTCGAATCACACACCATCCCGTTGTATCAGACACGATGTTTGGCAAATCGTAGACGCACAGGTACGGTATGTCTTCTCTCAGTGAGAAAGCTTTTTAGGTACTACCAACGGCGACATGGTCGCGTATACAGACAGTGATCCAATACTGTCAAATGTTTTTTATTTCAGTCTTTGATCACAATATGAATTCTTTAGACGATGACCGATTTATCTAGATCTGAGGATGGTCATTACGGACTGAAACCGGTCATTGTCTAAAGAATTCGTATTGTGATCAAAGACTGAAATAAAAAAACATTTTAGGTACTGTATCTCACTGCAGAGTGGCTATTACGAGGTGATCACATGCCATGTTTTCTCAGGCACGTGAGTACCTCAAAGAACCAACTACATTACACTGACGGTCGGAACTAACCATGCAGTGAAGTAAAGCCTCCACATTTTTTATTCTGTTCTCAGTATCGGTTGGCGTACTACATGTCACGCGCATTACTCGATCGACTTTCCCGATTCAAATTGCAGCCCCCTGTAGCTATCGGCTTCGAATTCTAGCATGCAGCATGTCGGTGTGTAACGTAATTTACTTTGTCGATGCACGTGAAACAACCACGGAAACTGAAAGCATGAATTCCGAAAGTCTGTCCACACATTGGGCAGCCTCTGCGATATCTGCAACAGTCCGACGCCTTGGGCTGTCTGTCGCCGATTCGCCCCGTCTATTTTCAAAGGTTAAAGAACAGCTCCGAGGACTTCACTTTGATAGTGATAGAGCGATCCAAGCAGAGTGAGCTTGTGGCTCCGTCTACACACAGTCAAATATTCTGCAGCGATGACATCAACAAAGCAGACTCCCGTTGACAGAAACTTGTTCGTCCCAAGGGTGACTATGTTCAGAAATAAATATCTAGGCATGAAGAATAAAGATGTACCATGATAATAACGTCTACTTCATTTGAAAAGCTTGTGCCATCCCAGCGACAATTGTGTCGTAAAGACATTAAAAAAACTTGAAACCAGAAGTACAGGGTGATCAAAAAGTCAGTATAAACTTGAAAACTTAATAAACCACGGAATAATGTAGATAGAGAGGTACAAATTGACACACATGCTTGGAATGACATGGGGTTTTATTAGAACAAAACAAAAACAAAGTTCACAAAATGTCCAACAGATGGCGCGTGAAAGATGTCCTGCGCGTGTCGTTTGGTGATGATCGTGTGCTCAGCTGCCACTTTCGTCATGCTTGGCCTCCCAGGTCCCCAGACCTCAGTCCGTGCGATTATTGGCTTTGGGGTTACAAAAGTTCAAAAAATATCCGACAGATAGCACTTCATCTGATCAGAATAGCAATAATTAACATAATAAAGTAAGACAATGCAAAGATGGTGTTCTTTACAGGAAATACTCAATATGTCCACCATAATTCCTCAACAATAGCTGTAGTCGAGGAAGAATGTTGTGAACAGCACTGTAAAGCATGGCCGGAGTTATGGTGAGATCACGACACACTTGTGACTTCAGGTAACCCCAACGCCAATAAAGCACGGACTGAGGTCTGGGGACCTGGGATGCCAAGCATGGCGAAAGTGGCAGCTGAGCACACGATCATCACCAAACGACGCGGGCAAGAGATCTTTCACGCGCCATCTGTCGGACATTTTGTGAACTTTGTTTTTTTTTGTTCTAATAAAACCCCATGTCATTCCAAGCATGTGTGTCAATTTTTACCTGTCTATCTACATTATTCCGTGGTTTATTAAGTTTTCAAGTTTATACTGACTTTTTGATCACCCTGTATATATAGCGACGAAATAAATGTACATGAACCTTTTGTGTTTCACCGACGGCATAGGCGGCGTAAAATTTAATCTTAGTATGAGGGAGTAAACTCCTTAAATGTAATAACTTCTATGCAATTAATAAGGGAGTAGAACGCTCCTAGGTTGTTCTTATCTCCTGCTCTATTCGGTTGTTTTTAGTAACAGAAAGCATACATATTGTACCACGAAAGTTAGAGGTTGGTAATATAGTACGTTGAAGTTTATATGTGAGTTATTTCGATGTACTGTGACCCCTCTGTCATGTTTCTTGAGCCGGCCGATGTGGCTATGCGCTTCAGTCTGGAATCGCGTGACCGCTACGGTCGCAGGTTCGAATCCTGCCTCGGGCATGGATGTGTGTGATGTCCTTAGGTTAGTTAGGTTTAAGTAGTTCTAAGTTCTACGGGACTGATGACCTCAGATCTTAAGTCCTATAGTGTTCAGAGCCATTTGAACCATTTTTGAACCATGTTTCTTGCATTGAATCAACTTTTCTTAAGACGTTTACAGGTCCGCGATTTTAGCGGCTGGTGCTTCAACGGACGCCATTGCTTGTCGACCTATAAAGCGAAATCGTAGCGGAAGCGCAGAGAACACCCGCTGTAACATTTAACAAACATTTTTTCACAGCAATGAGCCGCAGTGGAGAGCAACATTAGTTTTAAGATTTTACTTTTCAGCTTGCGCCGAGAGCCTTGATTCGACTACCACAGCCTGAATATGATGGTAAGAGGAGTGTTGCGTGGGTCCACAATAATTTTCAATATTTGAGTCCATGCTCATATAGTATAAACCGGTCGAGGCTAATTATAATATTTTCATTTTCAAGTAATATTCCTGGAAGTAAGTCAGTCCATTATGTTTGATGATTTTACAGCTCAATTGCGAGTTACGTAAAAGTAAAACCAATTTTGAAATAATTTTCTAAAATAGTTCAATAACTCAACAGTCAAAAACCAAAGTGCATATTAAAATCTCTTTGAATGATAGATTTCAAGTAAAATTAATTTAACAATGTTTGCATATTGGTCCACGCAACTACACTCACGCGTGTTTTTAAAGACACCGAACGTATGAGAAAATATAAATAGATAAATAAATATAGCCTACTCCTCCCGAAGGGCCACTTCAAACTTCAAGCATTTTCACATTAAAAAATCGGAGTCTACATCTACATCCATACTCCGCAAGCCACCCGATGGTGTTTGGCGGAGGGTACTTTCAGTACCTCTATCGGTTCTCCCTTCTATTGCAGTCTCGTATTGTTCATGGAAAGAAAGATTGTCGGTATGCCTTTGTGAGCGCTCTAATCTCTCTGATTTTATCCTCACTGTCTCTTGCGAGACATACGTAGGAGGAATCAATATACAGCTTGACTCTTTGGCGAAGGTATGTTCTCGAAACTTCAACAAAAGCCCGTACCGAGCTACTGAGCGTCTCTCCTGCAGAGTCCTCCACTGGAGTTTATCTATCATCTCCGTAACGCTTTCGCGATTACTAAATGATCGTGTAGCGAAGCGCGCTGCTCTCCGTTGGATCTTCTCTATCTCTTCTATCAACCCTATCTGGTACGGATCCCACACCGCTGAGCAGTATTCAAGCAGTGGGCGAACAAGCGTACTGTAACCTACTTCCTTTGTTTTCGCATTGCATTTCCTTAGGATTCTTCCAATGAATCTCAGTCTGGCATTTGCTTTACCGACGATTAATTTTATATGGTCATTCCATTTTAGATCACTCCTAATGTCTACTCCCAGATAATTTTTGGAATTAACTGCGTCCAGTTGCTGACCTGCTATATTGAAACTAAACAATAAAGGATCTTTCTTTCTATGTATTCGCAGCACATTACACTTGTCTACATTGAAATTCAATTGTCATTCCCTTCACCATGCGTCAATTCGTTGTAGACCCTCCTGCATTTCAGTACAGTTTTCCACTGTTAGAGCCTCTCGATACACCACAGCATCATCCGCAAAAAAAAGCCTCAGTGAACTTCCGATGTCATCCACCAGGTCATTTATGTATATTGTGAATAGCAACGGTCCTACGACACTCCCCTGCCTGCGGTACACCTGAAGCAGTCTTACTTCGGAAGACTTCTCTGCATTTGAGCACGCGCTCGTAATATAACTGAAGTTCCATCATGTACACAAGAGGATACATAGAGCCCTGATATTCGCAAAATACCAAGTGGTTTGAAAGAGAGCATCACCTAGGTTCTGATGCGATGTTCCCGTCTAAAGAGTAGCCTTAGAATGACTGCAAAAAGAGAGTGGAATATCTTAAGCAGTATCTTTTGCTTGGTCTGGTAACAGAAAGCTCAGTTTAAATATACTGTATTACAGTAAAGCAAGGGGCGTTCAATAAGTAATGACGCACATTTTTCCCAAGAGCAGGCATTGCCTACAGGGGAAGCGACAGTTAAACATAAGTTTTCGAAAACAGCGACGAGTCGCACTGTACTGTAGTACAGCCAGATTATTTAGAACTGTCAGCCTAGCTTAAAGGTAATCTTCAATGCTGTCACCATACTTCTAACTGTATATTCTGATGGTGCTCTTGTTCACTTGAAGAGCGAAACCGGTCGATAAAAAATACAAAGTGCGACTTGTTTTCGAAAAATTTGTTAGGCATTTTTTTATGAAAGCGGGTTGAATTTATTCAGGATTCCAATACATCATATTATTCCCCAATCTTCATGGCATTTTTTATGAAAGCGGGTTGGTTTTATTCAGGATTCCAATACACCATATTACTCCACAATGTCCGCCCCCGGTAGCTGAGTGGTCAGCGCGACGGACCGTCAATCGTAAGGGTCCAGATTCGATTCCCGGCTGGGTCAGAGATTTTCTCCGCTCAGGGACTGGGTGTTGTGTTGTCCTAATCATTCATCATTTCATCCCCATCGACGCGCAAGTCGCCGAAGTGGCGTCACATCGAAAGAGTTGCACCAGTCGAGCGGTCTACCCGACGGGGGGGCCTCGCCACACGACATTTCATTCCCAAATCTTCATGGCTACAAAACTTTATTTTTCAACATAATCTCTGTTCAACGTGGCAGAGGTACGCCACCCAGAACCGGCTAGTACACTACTAACAGCATCGAATCTTCGCGGAATCTAAGGGGTTTTAGCGTGTCTGTTTCCACTGTTGCCGCACGTGGCGCCACTGGCTGACTGTTCCCAGCCTAATAGTACGCTATGCCAAGGCATTTTCGGATTGCATTGACGGATTGTTGTTGTTGAAATTACATGTGCTTGTCTAGCCTGTGAACAGTGGGTGATCTTATCTGTCTATGAATAGTGGTTTGCTACATTATTTGTTTTCTAGGCTTATCATCTAAATGAAGTCATCTTTTAACGAAGGTACAGTAACTAATACAGAAAGCATATAATGTTAAAAATTTTGCAGTGTTTCCATTACAGTTGTACTTGTTCATGATAGGTAATAATATTTCAAATAAAAGTACGTTGTTACTACGCTTCAGCGACGTAATATGCAAAGCAGTAATATTTTACAGATGCCGTACTGTTGTGTACCGTCTCTCCAAAAACGAAAGAGGAAAAACGGCCAGCATAAGTTATCACGAGTTCGTGATTGATAATGACCTGAGGCAAACGTAGTTAAGACTCATTTCTCAAGATAACTTCATGCTTAATACGCTGTCAAACTCATCAGTAGTTTGCACTGAACATTTTACAGAGGCAGATTATACACACATCAAAAAAAGTTTTGCATCACCCCAGATCACACAACTCCTGAAGACAGACGTTGGCTGTGGATGTTGTATCACAGATATAGTCCCATTGACTGCTCAGAGATGCCACTAAACCCGCCCAAAGATGGAAACAACCATGCATGAGCAGCGCCTATTAGACGGAGGGGGTCCGACAGCCGATCAGTTCCAGTCATTCAACCAAGAAGAAGATACATGGCTCGTGTTGTCTGTAGTTCAAAACGTGCCTAGACTGTTAATCACGCGGTTTGATTGGGCCCGCATTGTTACCTTCTGCCAGGAAGGGGGAACTGCCCAGGTGTCTCGGAGTCAACCAAAGCGATGTTGTTTCGACATGGAGGAGATACGGTGAGACAGGAACTGTCGATGGCTTGCCTCGCTCAGACCCCCCAAGGGCTACTACTGCAGTGGGTGACCAATATCTACGGATTATGTCTCGGAGGTCCCATGACAGCAACAAAAAAATGGTTCAAATGGCTCTGAGCACTATGCGACTTAACATCTGAGGTCATCAGTTCCCTAGAACCTAGAACTACTTAAACCTAACTAACCTAAGGACATCACACACAGCCATGCCCGAGGCAGGATTCGAACCTGCGACCATAGCGGTCGCGCAGTTCCAGAATGAAGCACCTAGAACAGCTAGGCCACACCGGCCGGCTGACAGCAACACCACCATTTTGAATAATGCTTTTCGTGCAGCCACAGGACGTCGTGTTACGACTCAAACTGTGCGCAATAGACTGCATGATGTGGAACTTCACTCCCAACGACCATGGTGAGGTCCATCTTTGCAACCACGACACCGTGCAGCGAGGTACAGATGGGCCGAACAACATGCCAAATGGACCGCTCAGGACTGGCATCTCGTTGTCTTCACCGACGAGTGACGCATATGCCTTCAAACAGACAATCGTTGGAGATGTGTTTGGAGGCAATCCGGTGAGTGTAAAAGCCTTAGACTCACTGTCCAGCGAGTGCAGCAATATGGAGGTTCCCTGCTGTTTTGGGGTGGCGTTACGTGGGGCCGACGTACGCCGCTGGTGGTCATGGAAGGCGCCGTAGCGGTTGTACGATAAGTGAATGCCATCCTCCGACCGATAGTGCAACCATATTGCCAGCATATTGGTGAGGCATTTGTCTTCATGGACGAAAAATTCATTTCCCCACCGTGCACTTCTTGTGAATCTTGTACCAATGAACTACATAATCCGTAGCTATCGGTCATCCACAGCAGTAGTAGCCCTGGCATGTCATCGACAGTTCCTCTCTGTATCTCCTGCATGTTCGAACAACATCGCTTTGCTTCACTCCAAGACGCCTGGGCACTTCCCTTGTTGAGAGCCCTTCAGTTTGCATCTTCAGGATAGTGACATCGCTCGACTGGAGTGGTCAGCATCTTCTCCAGACCGGGATAGATTGAAAAGGACTGTTTATGGACGACGTGATCCACCAACCACTCTGAGGGATCGCCTTTGAGGAGTGGGACGACTTGGACCAAAAGTGCCTTGATGAATTTGTGGATAGTATGCCACGGCGAATACAGGCATGCATCAACGCAAGAGGACGTGCTACTGGGTATTACAGGTACTGGCTGGTACAGCAGTCTGGACCACCACATCTGAAGGTGTCGCTGTCTGGTGGTACAACATGCAGTGTGTGGTTTTCATGAGCAATAAAAAGGGCGGAAATGATGTTTATGTTGATCTCTGTTCCAGTTTTCTGCACAGGTTCCGGAACTCTCGGAACCTAGGTGATGTAAAACTTTTTTTGATGTGTGTAAATCAAGTTCCAAGATAAAGATTCTCAAAACAGGTAGCACTCCTAGCAGATTTCCTGATCATCCAATCCATAAACTTTACGTGGCAGTAATATCTGGACGACAAATTGAAAAGGAGGCTCCAAACAATCAGTTATCCCATAGACGCAGAGGAAGCGCAGACTCTGAGCGAGAATATTCCATCTAAGTCACTTCAGCTGGAGTTCAGATAGGAGCCGACTCGCTTTCCAGCCTGAAACTCTTAGAAAAAAAACTATGGTTACAGAAGACTTGCAGACTAAATAGCAGACTGAAAAGGCAGGAACGTTACATTCGTGTGCTGTCACAACAACTTTCACACTTTTTTTTGGTCATCAGTCTATTGACTGGATTGATGCGGCCCGCCACGAATTCCTTTCCTGTGCTAACCTCTTCATCTCATAGTAGCACTTGCAACCTACGTCCTCAATTATTTTCTTGACATATTCCAATCTCTGTCTTCCTCTACACTTTTTGCCCTCTACAGCTCCCTTTAGTACCATGGAAGTCATTCCCTCATGTCTTAGCAGATGTCCTATCATCCTGTCCCTTCTCCTTATCAGTGTTTTCCACGTATTCCTTTCCTCTCCGATTCTGCGTAGAACCTCCTCATTCCTTACCTTATCAGTCCACCTAATTTTCAACATTCGTCTATAGCACCACATCTCAAATGCTTCGATTCTCTTCTGTTCCGGTTTTCCCACTGTCCATGTTTCACTACCATACAATGCTGTACTCCAGACGTACATCCTCAGAAATTTCTTCCTCAAATTAAGGTTCAAAATGGCTCTGAGCACTATGGGACTCAACTGCTGAGGTCATTAGTCCCCTAGAACTTAGAACTAGTTAAACCTAACTAACCTAAGGACATCACAAACATCCATGCCCGAGGCAGGATTCGAACCTGCGACCGTAGCGGTCTTGCGGTTCCAGACTGCAGCGCCTTTAACCGCACGGCCACTTCGTCCGGCCTCAAATTAAGGCCGGTATTTGATATTAGTAGACTTCTCTTGGCCAGAGATGCCTTTTTTCCCATAGCGAGTCTGCTTTTGATGTCCTCCTTGCTCCGTCCGTCATTGGTTATTTTACTGCCTAGGTTGCAGAATTCCTTAACTTCATTGACTTCGTGACCATCAATCCTGATGTTAAGTTTCTCGCTGTTCTCATTTCTACTACTTCTCATTACCTTCGTCTTTCTCCGATTTACTCTCAAACCATACTGTGTACACATTAGACTGTTCATTCCGTTCAGCAGATCATTTAATTCTTCTTCACTTTCACTCAGGATAGCAATGTCATCAGCGAATCGTATCATTGATATCCTTATATTTTAATTCCACTCCTGAACCTTTCTTTTCTTTCCATCATTGCTTCCTCGATGTACAGATTGAAGAGTAGGGGCGGAAGGCTACAGCCTTGTCTTACACCCTTCTTAATACGAGCACTTCGTTCTTGATCGTCCACTCTTATTATTCCCTCTTGGTTGTTGTACATATTGTATATGACCCGTCTCTCCCTATAGTTTACACCTACTTTTTTCAGAATCTCGAACAGCTTGCACCATTTTATATTGTCGAACGCTTTTTCCAGGTCGACTAATCCTATGAAAGTGTCTTGATTTTTCTTTAGCCTTGCTTCCATTATTAGCCGTAACGTCAGAATTGCCTCTCTCGTCCCTTTACTTTTCCTAAAGCCAAACTGATCGTCACCTAGTGCATTCTCAATTTTCTTTTCCATTCTTCTGTATATTATTCTTGTAAGTAGCTTCGATGCATGAGCTGTTAAGCTGATTGTGCGATAATTCTCGCACTTGTCAGCTCTTTCACACTATGAAAATGATATCATAAAAACCTGGGGTCGTTAACACCACAAGACAGTAAGACTTTTAAAACTGAATTTTTGCTGCAGCAGATAAAAAATTCAGATAAAATATCGTCGCGCTGGGGCCAGAATGTAATAAAACAGTGCGTCGTTTGGCAATACTGCTCTCCCGGAGGTTATAAATATGCCAGAGATTTTGTGTTAAAATTTTCCAGTAAGTGTACTCTTTCTCGGTTTGTTGGTGACAATTCACTGGAGTTACGCCTCTGAATAAAGTCAAGGTTGGAAGCAGAAGATACGTGCCTAAACAAGGCGGAGATGCTATGTAGCACAGTAGTTGATGAAATGTCAGTTAAGCAACAGCTATGTAGGACAGAAAATTAGATGCATTCTTCGGAGAACGAAGCAATGCAGGCGCAGCAGCTGGAAAATGGTGGCGTGAAAAAAAAAAAAAACAAACAGAAATTTACTAGTTCTGGCTAATTGCTTGTTATGTTTCATGATAAGTGGATTCTGTGGCAAGTGCTCTATCTTACTTGACAACTAATGCTGTGCGAAAACATTTCGAAATGTATATAGTGCCAGAATCGGAAAAATCAGCTTTTTCACGTTGTGACAGTGGGGAAAATCATTCAAAATTGCTTGACCTTTTTTACCAATTATGCTGAAGCAGATAGCTTCATATACCACAGAAGCATACGAAAAACCGAAGTTCTTGAACTGCAAACCAGTTAACCGAAAGGTGCTGCGTGTATAACACCATACAATGTGACATTCAGACAATTAGTGTCACACACATATACGCCATGTGATCAAAAGCATCCGGACAGGTGCCTGAAAATCACTTAGAACTTCGAGACGCCCTCCACCTGTAGTGCTGGATTTCAATATGGTGTTGACGCACACTTAGAATTCATGACAGCTTCCACTCTCGCAGGTATACATTCAGTCAGGTGTCGGAAGGTTTATTGGGGAATGACAGCCCATTCTTCACGGAGTGCTGCACTGAGGAGAGGAATCGATGTCGGTCGGTGAGGCCTGGCACAAAGTCGCGGTTCCAAAACAGCTCAAAGGTGTTCTACAGGACTCAGGTCAGGACTCTGTGCAGGCCAGTGCATTACAGGGATGTTATTATCGTGTAAACACTCCGCCACAGGCCGCGCTTTGTGAACAAGTGCTCGATCATGTTGAAAGAAATAGTCGCCACCCCCGAATCGCTCTTCAACAGTGGCAAGCAAGAATGTGCTTAAAACATCAATGTTGGCGTGCGCTGTCATAGTGCCATGCAAAACAACTAGCGGTGCGAGCCCCCTCCATGAAAAACACGACCACACCATAACACCACCGCCTGCGAATGGTACTGTTGGCATTACACACACTGGCAGATGACGTTCACCGGGAATTCGCCATACCCACACCCTGCCATCGGATCGCCACACTGTGTACCGTGATTCATCACTCCATACAATGTTTTTCACTGTTCAGTCGTCCAATGTTTACGCTCCTTACACCGACCGAGGCGTTATCTGGAATTTAATGGCGTGATGAGTGGCTTATGAGCAGCCGCTCGACCATGAAATCCAAATTTTCTCACCTCCCGCCTCTCATAGTACTTGCAGTGGATACTGATGCAGTTTGGAGTTCCTGTGTGATGATCTGGATAGATGTCTGCCTATTACACACTTATGACCCTCTTCTACTGTCAGCGGTCTCTGTCAGTCAACAGGTCGCCCTGTACGCTTTTGTGTTGAACGAGTCCCTCCACGTTTCCACTTCACTATCACATCGGAAACAGTGGACCTAGGGATGTTTAGGATTGCGGAAATCTCGATAGCAGACGTATGACACAAGTGACACCCAATCGCCTGACCGAGTTTATAGTCCGTGAATTCCGCGGAGCGCTCCATCCTGCTCTCTCACGATGTCTGATGACTACTGAGGTCGCTGATATGGAGTACCTGGCAGTAAGTGGCAGCACAATGCACCTAATATGTCTTTGGGGCTGCCCGCATGCTTTTGATCATATAGTGTATGTTGTTGCGCGTTATGACTCGTGACTCACCTTTGCAATGCTGTTGAACATGGACTTCAACTGACATAATAAGGTGATATCCTTGTATTTATGTCATACGTTGGAGACAAATTTTCTGCGCTCCGTGTTGCAAGCGTGATGAACCTAAGACAGGTTACTGATTAATTGCCCGTATCTCGTGGTCGTGCGGTAGCGTTCCCGCTTCCCACGACCGGGTTCCCGGGTTCGATTCCCGGCGGGGTCAGGGATTTTCTCTGCCTCGTGATGGCTGGGTGTTGTGTGATGTCCTTAGGTTAGTTAGGTTTAAGTAGTTCTAAGTTCCAGGGGACTGATGACCATAGAAGTTAAGTCCCATAGTGCTCAGAGCCATTTGAACCATTTGAACTGATTAATTCTGTCACGAAATTCTGTGCAAAAAAATGGTTCAAATGGCTTTGAGCACTATGGGACTTAACATCTGAGGTCATCAGTCCCCTAGAACTTAGAACTACTTAAACCTAATTAACCTAAGGACATAACACACATCCATGCCCGAGGCAGGATTCGAACTTGCGACCGTAGCGGTCGCGCCGTTCCAGAATGTAGCGCCTAGAACCGCTTGGCCACTCCTGCCGGAAAATTCTGTGCACAATTAATCTTGCGGTTCGTCCCTGCGAAACTTGTAGTGTCATTGTAGCTGTAGTAATTTCGTGTTGGCATCTGATTATGTTGATATTCTGGTTTACCATCTAAAACCAGGAGCTTACTATGTATTATTTCTTAAACTTTGTGTTTAACTTGTTTCAGAACATTGAACAGACAGATGCGCAAATATACGGCCATTCCGCCAGATCTTTCTGCTGAGTCTTGACTGTTTGTGCCCATCAAGGACGTGCAGTTATTGCAAGACCAATTTATCATTTTATGCCTTTACTTGAGGTAATCTTATGTTAGTCTGATTTGAATTGTGTTTATTTAAAATACTATGACTTTGAGTGTGATTTGTTCACTGCTTCAGCGCAGTGACAATTTGTTTAACGTGTTTTGTTACTAATTTGATATTATTTCATCTATTACTGTTCTAAGTGCACTGTCTTGGGTTTATTAGGATAGAATTATTTATTCAAGAAGTTTAAGAGTTCGTTATCGCATTGGGACGTGCGATTCATTGGATCATAATTTCTTACGATTTCTTGTATCTCTGAGCCTCAGTTGTGGGATTCATCTACACCTTCAACCCCTTGCATGTCTTTCTTATTTAGTACACTCTGCCGTTCCGTTTATGCTCCAGGTATACACAGTAACAGTTGCATGTTTTAGAGTTAATTCTGTTCCAGGGAGTATACAGGGTGAGTCACCTAACGTTACCGCTGGATATATTTCGTAAACCACATCAAATACTGAAGAACCGATTCCACGGACCGAACGTGAGGAGAGGGGCTAGTGTAATTGGTCAATACAAACCATACAAAAATGCACGGAAGTATGTTTTATAACACAAACCTACGTTTTTTTTAAATGGAACCACGTTAGTTTTGTTAGCACATCATAACATGTAAACAAATACGTAATCAGTGCCGTTTGTTGCATTGTAAAATGTTAATTACATCCGGAGATATTGTAACCTAAAGCTGGCGCTTGAAACCTCCGACGTTCAGTTGCGTGTTGTAACAAACACGGGCCACGGTCGGCGAGCAGCATCTGCAGGGACATGTTTACGATGACGACCGTGTTTACGAGTGTGGCTGTAGTGCACTGTTGTGGTTTGGTCTAGCTGTCGCAGTGTCCGCATGTAGCGCTTGCTGCTATTGTTATTCTGCATTCGTCTCCGCACGCAGACCAACTGTAATACATCGTGTTACCAGACGTCTGTGATAGTGTAGTGTTGTAGGAACTGCGACCATGGTGTATTGGAACTCTGAAAAGGCGGAGATGATACTCATCTATGGCGAGTGTCGACGAAATGCAGCTGAAGCCTGCAGGGTGTATGCAGAACGGTACCCGGACAGAGAGCATCCAACGTGCCGCACATTGCAAAACATCTACCGCCAACTGTATGCAACAGGTATGGTCGTAGCACGCAAACGGGTCCGTAACAGGCCCGTCACAGGAGAAGCGGGTGCAGTTGGTGTGTTAGCTGCTGTTGCCATGAACTTGAGTACACGGGACATTGCGAGAGCCGGTGGACTGAGTCAAAGTAGTGTCATGCGCATACTGCATCGTCACCGCTTTCACCCGTTTCATGTGTCGCTACATCAGCAATTACATGGTGATGACTTTAATCATCGAGTGCAATTCTGTCAATGGGCATTAACAGAGAATGCGTTGCAGTTCTACCTGTTTACCGATGAAGCGGATTTCACAAACCACGGGGCAGTGAATCTACGGAACATGCGTTACTGGTCCGTGGACAATCCTCGCTGGCTCAGACAGGTAGAGCGACAGCGACCGTGGACTGTAAATGTATGGTGCGGAATCATTGGCGACCACTTCATTGGTCCTCACTTCATTGCAGGGGCCCAAACAGAATGATCTGCCAATGTTGCTCGAAAATGTCCCACTGGAAACGCGTCGACGTATGTGGTATCAGCATGATGGTGCACCTGCACATTCCACAATTAACACTAGGCTGACCCTTGACAGGATGTTCGACGGGCGTTTCATAGGACGTGGTGGACGCATAAATTGGCCAGTCCGTTCTCCTGATCTTACACCTCTGGACTTCTTTCTGTGGGGTACGTTAAAGGAGAATGTGTACCGTGATGTGCCTACAGCCCCAGAGGATATGAAACAGCGTATTGTGGCAGCCTGCGGCGACATTACACCAGATGTACTGCGGCGTGTGCGACATTCATTACGCCAGAGATTGCAATTGTGTGCAGCAAATGATGGCCACCACATTGAACATCTATTGGCCTGACATGTCGGGACACACTCTATTCCACTCCGCAATTGAAAACGGAAACCACGTGTGTACGTGTACCTCACCCCTCATGGTAATGTACATGTGCGTCAGTGAAAAAGACCAATAAAAAGGTGTTAGCATGTGGACGTAAAGTGCTGTTCCAGTCTCTTCTGTACCTAAGGTCCATCACCGTTCCCTTTGGATCCCTACGTAATTCGGTGCTCTCCGATGCACACGATCGAACAGCGGAGGAGTGGTACTCAAGCGTCTACTTTAGGTTACAATATCTCCGGATGTAATTAACATTTTACAATGCAACAAACGGCACTGATTACGTATTTGTTTATATGTTCAGATGTGCTAACAAAACTAATGGAGTTCCATTTAAAAACACGTAGGTTTGTGCTAAAAAACATACTTTCGTGCATTTTTTTTTTTTTTTTTTTTGTTTGTGTTAACCAATTACACTAGCCCCTCTCCTCACGTTCGGTCTGTGGAATCAATTCGTCAGTATTTGATGTGGTTTACGAAATATTTTTTTTTTTTTGGTCATCAGTCTACTGACTGGTTTGATGCGGCCCACCACGAATTCCTTTCCTGTGCTAACCTCTTCATCTCAGAGTAGCACTTGCAACCTACGTCCTCAATTATTTACTTGACGTATTCCAATCTCTGTCTTCCTCTACAATTTTTGCCCTCTACAGCTCCCTCTAGTACCATGGAAGTCATTCCTTCATGTCGTAGCAGATGTCCTATCATCCTGTCCCTACTCCTAATCAGTGTTTTCCACATATTCCTTTCTTCTCAGATTCTGCGTAGAACCTCCTCATTCCTTACCTTATCAGTCCACCTAATTTTCAACATTCGTCTATAGCACCACATCTCAAATGCTTCTATTCTCTTCTGTTCCGGTTTTCCCACAGTCCATGTTTCACTACCATACAATGCTGTACTCCAGACGTACATCTCGGAAATTTCTTCCTCAAATTAAGGCCGGTATTTGATATTAGTAGACTCCTCTTGGCCAGAAATGCCTTTTTTGCCATAGCGAGTCTGCTTTTGATGTCCTCCTTGCTCCGTCCGTCATTGGTTATTTTACTGCCTAGGTAGCAGAATTCCTTAACTTCATTGACTTCGTGACCATCAATCCTGATGTTAAGTTTCTCGCTGTTCTCATTTCTACTACTTCTCATTACCTTCGTCTTTCTCCGATTTACTCTCAAACCATACTGTGTACACATTAGACTGTTCATTCCGTTCAGCAGATCATTTAATTCTTCTTCACTTTCACTCAGGATAGCAATGTCATCAGCGAATCGTATCACTGATATCCTTATATTTTAATTCCACTCCTGAACCTTTCTTTTCTTTCCATCATTGCTTCCTCGATGTACAGATTGAAGAGTAGGGGCGAAAGGCTACAGCCTTGTCTAACACCCTTCTTAATACGAGCACTTCGTTCTTGATCGTCCACTCTTATTATTCCCTCTTGGTTGTTGTACATATTGTATATGACCCGTCTCTCCCTATAGCTTACCCCTACTTTTTTCAGAATCTCGAACAGCTTGCACCATTTTATATTGTCGAACGCTTTTTCCAGGTCGACAAACCCTATGAACGTGTCTTGATTTCTCTTTAGCCTTGCTTCCATTATTTGCCGTAACGTCAGAATTGCCTCTCTCGGCCCTTTACTTTTCCTAAAGCCAAACTGATCGTCACCTAGCGCATTCTCAATTTTCTTTTCCAGTCTTCTGTATATTATTCTTGTAAGCAGCTTCGATGCATGAGCTGTTAAGCTGATTGTGCGATAATTCTCGCACTTGTCAGCTCTTGCCGTCTTCGGAATTGTGTGGATGATGCTTTTCCGATAGTCAGATGGTATGTCGCCAGACTCATATATTCTACACACCAACGTGAATAGTCGTTTTGTTGCCACTTCCCCCAGTGATTTTAGAAATTCTGATCTAATGTTATCTATCCCTTAAAGCTCTTTTAAATTCCGATTCTAATACCGGATTCCCTATCTCTTCTAAATCGACTCCTGTTTCTTCTTCTATCACATCAGGCAAATCTTCAACCTCATAGAGGCTTTCAATGTATTCTTTCCACCTATCTGCTCTCTCCTCTGCATTTAACAGTGGAATTCCCGTTGCACTCTTAATGTTACCACCGTTGCTTTTAATGTCACCAAAGGTTGTTTTGACTTTCCTGTATGCTGAGTCTGTCCTTCCGACAATCATATCTTTTTCAATGTCTTCACATTTTTCCTGCAGCCATTTCGTCTTAGCTTCCCTGCACTTCCTATTTATTTCATTCCTCAGCGACTTGTATTTCTGTATTCCTGATTTTCCCGGAACATGTTTGTACTTCCTACTTTCATCAATCAACTGAAGTATTGCTTCTGTTACCCATGGTTTCTTCGCAGCAACCTTCTTTGTACCTATGTTTTCCTTCTCAACTTCTGTGATGGCCCTTTTTAGAATGTCCATTCCTCTTCAACTGTACTGCCTACTGCGCTATTCCTTATTGCTGTATCTATAGCGTTAGAGAACTTCAAACGTATCTCGTCATTGCTTAGTACTTCCGTATCCCACTTCTTTGCGTATTGATTCTTCCTGACTAATGTCTTGAACTTCAGCCTACTCTTCATCACTACTATATTGTGATCTGAGTCTATATCTGGTCCTGGGTACGCCTTACAATCCAGTACCTGATTTCGTAATCTCTGGCTGACCATGATGTAATCTAATTGAAATCTTCCCGTATCTCCTGGCCTTTTCCAAGTATTCCTCCTCCTCTTGTGATTCTTGAACAGGGTATTCGCTATTACTAGCTGAAACTTGTTACAGAACTCAATTAGTCTTTCTCCTCTTTCATTCCTTGTCCCAAGCCCATATTCTCCTGTAACCTTTTCTTCTACTCCTTCCCCTACAACTGCATTCCAGTCGCCCATGACTATTAGATTTTCGTCCCCCTTTACATACTGCATTACCCTTTCAATATCCCCATACACTTTCTCTATCTGTTCATCTTCAGCTGGCGACGTCGGCATGTATACCTGAACTATCGTTGTCGGTGTTGGTCTGCTGTCGATTCTGATTAGAACAACCCGGTCACTGAACTGTTCACAGTAACACACCCTCTGCCCTACCTTCCTATTTATAACGAATCCTACACCTGTTATACCATTTTCTGCTGCTGTTGATATTACCCTATACTCATCTGACCAGAAATCCTTGTCTTCCTTCCACTTCACTTCACTGACCCCTACTATATCTAGATTGAGCCTTTGCATTTCCCTTTTCAGATTTTCTAGTTTTCCTACCACGTTCAAGCTTCTGACATTCCACGCCCCGACTCGTAGAACGTTATCCTTTGATATTCAATCTTTTTCCCATGGTAACCTCCCCCTTGGCAGTCCCCTCCCGGAGATCCGAATGGGGGACTATTCCGGAATCTTTTGCCAATGGAGAGATCATCATGACACTTCTTCAATTACAGGCCACATGTCCTGTGGATACACGTTACGTGTATTTAATGCAGTGGTTTCCATTGCCTTCTGCATCCTCATGTCGTTGATCATTGCTGATTCTTCCGCGTTTAGGGGCAATTTCCCACCCCTAGGACAAGAGAGTGCCCTGAACCTCTATCCGCTCCTCCGCCCTCTTTGACAAGGCCGTTGGCAGAATGAGGCTGACTTCTTACGCCGGAAGTCTTCGCCCGCCAATGCTGATTATTTATCAAATTTTAGGCAGTGGTGGGGATCGAACACGGGACCGAAGACGTTTTGGTTATGAATCAAAGGCGCTACCCCTAGACCACGGGTACTTCCCCCAAACATATCCAGCGGTAATGTTAGGTGACTCACCCTGTATATGAAACAACGTCAGGCCGACAGTTGCTTGACGAGCGGGTCAACTGGCCGTCGTCCGCGCTGCCTGTTGTGTACGGCGTTTGTGTCTGCACGCGGTTGGCGCCCAGAGCTCAGATATATTTGCAAGGTAGGTGTCGTTTACTGGCCCAAGATCCACTGAAATTTCTATATGTGTAATTATTGCCTGTCGTTTTCAGGCGTTGTCAAAGTTGTGTTTCAGATGAGAGACTCGCACTTTTAAAGTTGCTCATTATTATTACTAGTATTTATTCGTTGGGGCCACCTAGGACCACATTAAGTGTTGTTGCTCTTAGCACTGAGCCTGGTTTTTTTCTGAGCCCACGTTTCCGTCATTCGCTGTGAGTCGCCCTGCTTGCGCTCTTCTGTCCAAAGGAAACCGTGTCTTCTTTTCGGTTGCTCGTCTCGGGTTATTCCGTTTGTCACTATCTTCTTTCGGAAAGGAACTCTGTCGGAAGCATCTTCGGGTTTCATATGTAGCATCTGAAGGTCTTCTTTGAGGTTTGTAAACCATGGCATCGTAGCTTTTGGTTTTGAATCAAAAAAGAGAAATATATTTTTGAGTAACCTATTTCTGTCCATTCGTTTTAGGTGACAATAAAATCGTGCCCATGTTTCACGGATTGTATCTGTTGTGGCGTAGAAAGACAGCCACGCCACGGAAGTAGCCGAAAGGCACGCGTTTAGCAGGCAAGAGGTCTGTAACAGGATACGTAATGAATGCTATAAAGAAAAGTACGTAGCTGCTGGAATACTTAACTTTAATCCATCCTTGTGGTACATCTGGAGATTGTGGCGATACAAGTGAGACTCTTTAGATACATGCAATGTTACTAATGGCGCCTTGCTAGGTCGTAGCCACTGACTTAGCTGAAGGCCATTCTAACTATTGGCTCGGCTAATGAGCAATGTTTCGTCCGTGTAGTCGCTAGCAAAGTCGTCCGTACAACTGGGGTCGAGTGCTATCCCGTATCTCGAGACCTGCCTTGTGGTGGCGCTCGGTCTGCGATCACACAGTGGCGACACGCGGGTCCGACATGTACTAAATGGACCGCGGCCGACTTAAAACTACCACCTAGCAAGTGTGGTGTCTGGCGGTGACACCACAGTATCTACCGGGTGATCAAAAAGTCAGTATAAATTTGAAAACTGAATAAATCACGGAATAGTGTACATAGAGGTACAAATTGACACACATGCTTGGAATGACATGGCGTTTTATTAAAACCAAAAAAATAGAAAAGTTCAAAAAATGTCCGACAGATAGCGCTTCATCTGATCAGAATAGCAATAATCAGCATAACAAAGACAAAGCAAAGATGATGTTCTTTACAGTAAATGCTCAATATGTCCACCAACATTCCTCAACAATAGCTGTAGCTGTAGTCGAGGAAAAATGTTGTGAACAACACTGTAAACCATGTCCGGAGTTACGGTGAGGCATTTGCGTCGGATGTTGTCTTTCAGCATCCCTAGAGATGTCGGTCGATCACGATACACTTGCGACTTCAGGTAACCCCAAAGCCAATAATCGCACGGACTGGGGTCTGGGGACCTGGGAGGCCAAGCATGACGAAAGTGGCAGCTGAGCACACGATCACCAGCAAACGACGAGCGCAGGAGATCTTTCACGCGCCATCTGTTGGACATTTTGTGAACTTTGTTTTTGTTTTGTTCTAATAAAACCTCATGTCATTCCAAGCATGTGTGTCAATTTTTAACTCTCTATGTACATTGTTCCGTGATTTATTAATGTACTTGGATCCTAGGATTCTTCTAATGATTTTGCGCTCTTTTTTTTCCAGTTCTTCGAGGAGTCTTTCATCAGCGTTTAGGGATGAGGTTTTGGCTGCGTACAAAACTACTGGCTTCAAAACTGTTTCGTAATGACGCATCTTGGTGTTCTGGGAAAGGCATTTCTCGTTGTAAATCGTACCAAATGTTTGGTAAGCTGTTTCTAGTTTGCATGTCCGTTCCCTAATCGCTTCCTTGTCGTCCATTTTTCATTATGATCTCACCCAGGTATTTGAATTTGTCTACCCCAGCGACGACCCCATATTTCGTGGTGGGGCGTCGTTAATGTTAGTCATGATTTCTGTTTTCTCAAATGATATTCGAGACCAGTTTATTCAGCGATTTATTTTAACAGTTCGATTTGAACTCTTGCGGTGCCTACGTCGTTTGACGCAATGGTAATGTCATCAGCAAAAGCCAAGCAATCTACCTCGATCCCCTTCGATTTGGTTCGCAACAGGCTATAGCTGGTTTCCATCAATCTTTCGCGCCAGGTTCTGATGGTGTTTTCAAGGACGCAGTTGACAAGCATTGGAAGCAGGCCATCACCTTACCTGGCCCCTGCTTTGACATCAAAGGAGTCCGTGAGACACCCGAACAATTCTACTTTGGATTTTGAATCTGTTAGGGTACCTCAAATTAATGCCAACTCCGAACTCACTTAGGGTGTTCAGCAGGGCCTCCTGGTCTATGGAGTCGTAAGCCAGAGTGAAGTTACCAGTCTCCCATTGGGCGCTTCAGCATGTGGCGGATGGGGGAATGCTCACCAGATATGGTGGGTACCAGGGGAACAAAATACTCAGAGTGAACCAAAACTGGTGGCTGCTGCCTTGTAGTGTGATGTTGGCTTATCAAAAGTTGCTCTGAGCACTATGGGACTTAACTTCTGAGGTCATCAGTCCCCTAGAACTACTTAAACCTAACTAACCTAAGGACATCACACACATCCATGCCCGATGCAGGATTCGAACCTGCGACAGTAGCGGTCGCGCGGTTCCAGACTGAAGCGCCTAGAACCGCTCGGCCACAACGGCCGGCCTATTTATCCGGTTACGAATGCATTTGCCAAGCATGTCATTCGCTGTATGTAAGTCAATTTTGTCACTGTTCAGTTTGTCTTCAGTCTAGCGCTCGAGATACTTAACACTGAAAGCATTTTATTGTAATCGAATTACTACAGTCCTATGAAATTGGCATTACCGTAAATTTGCGTTTGCTGTTTGATTTGTAACGATTCATCTCTACCGTTCTACTGTTGAACATGGTACAACAATCCCATGAAAGTTGCATTAGTGTAAATCAGCTGCAGCCATCTGATGTGTAACTAGTAATCAGTACAACGACAAGCTGTCCAGGGAACTGTTACTTAAACCAAGTCTGCTGCTTTTACTGATTGTATCTGTATCAGAATTATTGTCTCAATGGCAAACGTGTGTCTTTTTAGTTATATGGTAACCACTCACTTGGAAAAATTTGTCATTATACAGGGTGATTCACGAAGATATGCAAATATTCTAATACGATATTCTAAAAATAAAACTAAAGAAAAAAGTACATACAAACATAGAGCCGCAAATGGTTAGTTACGGAGTTACATCTAATAAAAGATTTTGCCTGAAATTTGGCATCTTCGCTAATATGAAGCCATCACCAAAACTGTACGAGGTTAAAGTGAAACACGATTTCCACTTATTTTGTTATTATTGGTCTGGTGAATCTAATAAAATGGTTCAAATGGCTTTGAGCACTATGGGACTCAACTTCTGAGGTCATTGGTCCCCTAGAACTTAGAACTAGTTAAACGTAACTAACCTAAGGACATCACACACATCCATGCCCGAGGCAGGATTTGAAACTGCGACCGTAGCGGTCTCGCGGTTCCAGACTGCAGCGCCTAGAACCGCACGGCCACTTCGGCTAGCGGTGACTGTAATAAAAGATGTCTCAGATCTGCAGTAGTTTTCCAGAACATCCAGAGAAGCAAAGGTTATTATACAAGTAAATTGGTTTCCTTTCCGTAAACAATGTAGAAACGTTTATATCGTTGTTGGCAACCGTTGGTGAGTTGTTTCAGTGAAAGAACATAATAACAACAGTGTATATAAATGAAACCACATAGTAAGTGTTGAAGCTTGTTGATTATAAATAAATGCAGATTACCTGACACATTCTTACAGTATCAATTAAAGTTACTACCATCATTTTTCCAAAATTAAATTCTCATCGACTTCTGTCGAAAACTTCGTGCAGTTGTCTGGAATTTAAAAAACAAATTGGACCAAGTAGTTAACAAAGTAGCCGATGGCCTTGCCGCAGTGGTAACACCGGTTCCCGTCAGACCACCGAAGTTAAGCGCTGTCGGGCTGGGCTAGCACTTGGATGGGTGACCGTCCGGTCTGCCGAGCGCTGTTGGCAAGCGGATTGCACTCAGCCCTTGTGAGGAGAACTGGGGAGCCACTTGACTGAGCAGTAGCGGCTCTGGTCTCGTAAACTGACATACGGCCAGGAGAGCGGTGTGTTGATAACATGCCCCTCCTTATGCACAGTGCCGGCCGGAGTGGCCGAGGGGTTCTAGGCGCTACAGTCTGGAACCGCGCGATCGCTACGGTCGCAGGTTCGAATCCTGCCTTGGGCATGGATGTGTGTGATGTCCTTAGGTTAGTTAGGTTTAAGTAGTTCTAAGTTCTAGGGGACTTAAGACCTCAGCAGTTGAGTCGCATAGTGCTCAGAGCCATTTAATCCTTATCTGCATCCAGTGACGCCTGTGGGCTGAGGATGACACGGCGGCCGGTCGGTACCACTCGACCTTCCAAGGCCTGTTCGGACAGAGTTTGGTTCAGTTTAGTTTTAGTTAATAAATTAAAAATTTCACGAAATTACACCTCTGCTTCTCTGGATGTTCTGGAAAACTACAACAGATACATGTCTGGGACCAATCCAATAACAAAAAAAATAAACTGAAATCGTGCTTTAACCTCGTACTGTTTAGCGATGGCTTCGTATTAGCGAAGTTACAAAATTTCAGGCAAAATCTTTTATAAGCCCTAACTCCATAACAAAACATTTGCGGACCTATGTTTATATGAGAGTTTTTTCTTTTGTTTCACTTGTTATTAGAATATTTACATATCTTCGTGATTTGTCCTGCAGTTGGTGCTTGACTCAATTGTATACATGAGTAAAACTTTGTGTGCAGTGAAAGGTGAATGAAGTTCTCCCTCCCCCAAGGTTCAGTCCTTCCACATAGTCCTTTACGGACGTTTTATGAGGAGCCGATGCATCCCCTTATCACAAACGTCCATCGAGTAATCGATACACGTCTTACATAAGCCGACTCACGCGGAGCAATCGTGATTTGCGATTGCCACACCTGGCGATGAACATTCGAGATAAGAGATGACCCGCCGTCTTCTTATGATCACACGAGTAGCGCGTGCGGGACACCACGTGGTCTCAGTCGCCGCCCTCACCTATACACGAGACTCAGCTGTGGTGGAGGCCAGGCCGTTCCCGCCCGCACTGCGAGTCCAGAGGCTGGCGGATCGCTCTGTGCGCTCTCCGCGGAGACGGGGTTCGCTTCCTGACGACGCCTTTCGCTGACTCTGAGGTGGGCTGAGGCCATGCGCGAGCTGCTCGTCCTTGCATGGGGGCTTAATTATTATGCCATAATTTTAGTAGCTGTGTTGGCCCTGACTAGTATTAGTACGCAATCTGACTGCATAAAATAACAATAAGGAATGAAAGGAATTTTCCGTTAACACAATTGATTAATTAAGTGCCGTGCAACTATAAAAGCTACGAAACAACAAAGCACAAGTATAACTGTTCTGTGTGTGGAAGTGTGATTCAACGTACATGTATGTAAATGGTTCAAATGGCTCTGAGCACTATGGGACTCAACTGCTGAGGTCATTAGTCCCCTAGAACTTAGAACTACTTAAACCTAACTAGCCTAAGGACATCACAAACATCCATGCCCGAGGCAGGATTCGAACCTGCGACCGTAGCGGTCCTGCAGTTCCAGACTGCAGCGCCTTTAACCGCACGGCCACTTCGGCCGGCCTACATGTATGTATCTGGCACGGTTCTTCCTCAATAAGACAAGATATTTTAAGCACCATTTACAATGAACTAATTGAAAAACCAGAAATACTATAATTACCGCCGGCCGGAGTGGCTGAGCGGTTCTAGGCGCTACAGTCTGGAACCGCGCGACCGCTACGGTCGCAGGTTCGAATCCTGCCTCGGGCATGGATGTGTGTGATGTCCTTAGGTTAGTTAGGTTTAAGTAGTTCTAAGTTCTAGGGGACTGATGACCTCAGAAGTTAAGTCCCATAGTGCTCAGAGCCATTTGAACCATTTGAACTAAAATTACACATAGAAACCAGAATTGCAAGTCTAATAAATGAACACGAGCCAGATGCTTCGTTGACTGAACCTGTGACCAAGACGCATTGTCATTAAGGAACTGTGACATAATTTTTTTTTTGTTACCTCCATATATATTGACGAAAAATACACTGTGATCATTGCAACATCTTCCGTCTGTACATTACACCAACCGAACAGCATCTACTGTCTCGTCCAACAGAACAACTCTGCACACGACATCCTCTGAACTAGTACTGCTCTCGACATCCTCTCAACAAGCACTGCCCACCGCAACCTCTTAACTATAACTGCCCCAGTGGAGGTGGCGGAATAATAATCTTTGGCGCAATCTCTGGAACTGTGACTCAATGTAGCCACCTTTCATCCTGTTTCCTCTCACAGTTTCTTGACACACTGAGTGAGTGCTGGACTGCTCTGCCAGTCGACAACTCCTCTACCAACTTTGCACTCAATTTAACTCGTATGAAGTAGTTCTGTAGATAGCAGAGGGTGGCATCCAACGCCGCAATACAGGCAATGGTTGTAGCCAGAATGGTGCCTGCCATAAGCTGGTAGTCGTGGCGTCCAGATTTTGCAGCGGTCTGAAGCTCCCCCTCGATGCTCAATTACACTGAAGCCCAAAAGAAACTGAAGTAGGCATGCGTATTCAAATACGGAGATATGTAAACAGGCAGAATACTGTGCTGCGGTCGGCAACGCCTGTGTAAGACAACAAGTGTCTGGCGCAGTTGTTAGATCGGTTACTGATGCTACAATGGCAGGTTTTCAACATATAAGTGAGTTTGAACGTGGTGTTATAGTCGGCGGACGAGCGATGAGACACAGCATCTCCGAGGTAGCGATGAAGTGAGGATTTTCCGGTACGACAATATCACCAATGTACTATGAATATCAGGAATGCGGTAAAACGTCAAATCTCTGACATCGCTGTGGCCGGAAAAAGATCCTGCAAGAACGAGACCAAAGACGACTGAAGAAAACCGTTCAGCGTGGTATAAGTGCAACCCTTCCGCAAATTGCTCTGCAGATTTCAATGCTGAGCCATCAGCAAGTGGCACCGTGCGAACCATTCAACGAAACATCATCGATATTAGTTTTCGGGATGACTGTACGACACAAAGCTTTGTGCCTCGTCTGACCCTGTCAACGCCGACACTGGAGTGGTGATAACTGGGAACATGTTGCCTGCTCGGACGAGTCTCGTTTCAAGTTGTATCAAGCGGATTGACGTGTACTGGTATGAAGACAACACCATGAATCCGTGGACGCTGCATGTCGGCACGGGAAAGCTCAAGCTGGTGGAGGATCTGTAATGGTCTGGGGTGTATGTAGTTGGAGTGATATGGGACCCCTGATTCGTCTACATACGACTCTGGCAGGTGATACGTACGTAAGTATCCTATCACCTGCATCCATTCATGTCCCTTGTGCATTCCGATGCACTTTGGTAATTCCAGCAGGACAATGCGACACCTCACACTTCCAGAATTGCTACTGAGTGACTTCACGAGCACACTTGTGAGATTAAACACTTCCACTGGCCACCAGACTCCCCAGATATGAACATTAGCATATCTGGAATGCCTTGCACCGTGCTGTTCAGAAGAGACCTTCACCCCTTCGTACTCTTACGGATTTATGGACATCCCTACAGTATCCGTGGTGTCAGTTCCCTCCAGCACTCCTTCAGACGTTAGTCGAGTCCACGCCACGTCGTGATGCGGCACTTCTGCGTGCTCGCTGGGGCCTTACACGATATTAGGCAGGTCTATCAGTTTCTTTGCCCCTTCAGTGTGTACTGACAATATTTTCCGTATGTGCAGTGATATTCACCGTCAGAACTGAAATTGAGGAATTACACAATAATACTGAGCACATTAAAAATTTTCGATATACATTGCGCCGTCTAGAGGTTGGTTGTTGGTTGTTGTTGGTTGTTTTTGGGGAAGGAGACCAGACAGCGAGGTCATCGGTCTCATCGGAATAGGGAAGGACGGGGAAGGACGTCGGCCGTGCCCTTTGAAAGGAACCATCCCGGCATTTGCCTGGAGCGATTTAGGGAAATCACGGAAAACCTAAATCGGGATGGCCGGACGCGGGATTGAACCGTCGTCCTCCCGAATGCGAGTCCAGTGTCTAACCACTGCGCCACCTCGCTCGGCGTCTAGAGGTCTTGGGCCACCTGTTGACAGTATTTACAATATCCTTGGCAGCCTCTCACCTCCTATACTAACCTAGGAGACTAGCTTTGTTGTGTGGAAAATCTATTCAAAACAAAACGAAAGAGCCTTAGTGTTCCAGTGCACTGAAATGTACATAAATCATTATCTGGATTGAGGAATGTTAGGGCAGGTGAGCACAAAAACAGAAGTGTTAAGACTGATGAATCGTATGATTTGTGGGTCGGAAAAATACAGAAAACGGCCAAGAAGGAAGATCTTTTAATAAAATTTATTTACTAAAAAGTTACAATTGAAAGTACAAACCAACAATGTGTACAATTACTTAAGCGACTAGAATCCTTTAGTGAGCGAATTATTGTGTGACATGATTCCACAACTGACTCTAATACTTTAATGTGAAACTGCGCTTAATTTACGTCTTCAAAATAATTTCAAGTACCAAGGTATCGTACCGTCATAGATAAGTACTGAATTCATGGAATGGGCTGTCTTATTGCATTATTTTGTTTTTTATGACACGGATATGGATATCTGCGTTAATTTATCCGATGGTGGGGGCAATGGTAGAGGGTGCAACTGTCCGTATGTGGGGATGCCAGTGAACGGGAGAACCATTTCCAAGCATGTATCAAACACTGGACCATTAACATACAAACAGTTCTTTTTTCAACCTCAATTCTATAAACAAGTTATCGTGAGTGATCTTTGAAGTTCCTTGAACCAGTTTCTCATACAACGCACTTCTCTCTTTGCAATAAAGTAAAGTTATTATCACAGCGGCGTTTCTTTATCGTCCAGCATTTCGTGTCATAGTTTTATTCCACAACATAATTGACCATATTATTCAGCAACCTTTGGAAAACGTCAAAAATATTATACAATATTATTGTGCAATATTGTTAACCGTCTAGGGTCTTCGTAATTCTCTGCTTTCCTCCACCCACAACGTTCCGTCTCTTTTGTATGCAAACAATTGTCTCACTATGAAACTTCCTGGCAGATTAAAACTATGTGCCCGACCGAGACTCGAACTCGGGACCTTTTCCTTTCGCGGGCAAGTGCTCTACCAACTGAGCTACCAAAGCACGACTCACGCCCGCTTCTCACAGCTTTACTTCTGCCAGTATCTCGTCTCCTTGTCTCACTTTCCAAAGTTGAAAATATGGACCGTAAAACGCCCTGTATATGCAGTATGGTGTGTAACGCTACGGTTCCGTGATAACAGAAAGGCGTTGATACCTGCGGTACAGTTATCCACACCTCGTGACGTACAATCAAAGATATTATTTCAGCATTAAGGGAATACTGTTTCAGATAATGCGCAACAGGTCACTGGAACTGAGATAACGAAGTAGAACGTTCTTGACAGCTGCCAGTTATATCAGTTTCTGTTTCAGAACGCGTGAGGAACATTCAGAAGACAGAAGTTGGCCCGTTTACCATTTCTAACCGTGATGTGAACCAGCCATCTGGAAACTGAGAACAGATATACTATGTGATCAAAAGCATCCAGGCACCTGCCAGAAAATGACTTACAAGATCGTGGCGCCATCCATTAGCAATACTGGAATTCAATATGGTGTTGACCCACCCTTAGCCTCGATGAAAGCTACAACTCTCGCTGGCATACGTTCAAGCAGGTGCTGGAAGGTTTCTTGGGGAATGGCAGCCCATTTTTCACGGAGTACTGTACTGAAGAGAGCTATCGATGTCGGTCGGTGAGGCCTCGAACGAAGTCGGCGTTCCAAAACATCCCAAAGATGTTCTATAGCTTTCACGTCAGGAGTCTGTGCTACTCATTTACACGGTTGTTTTTGTCGTGTAACCACTCCGCCACAGACCGTGCATTATGAACAGGTGTCAATCGCGTTGAAAGAAGCAATCGGCATCCCGGAATTGTTCTTCAAAAGTGGGAAGCAAGAAGGTGCTTAAAACATCAATTTAGGCCTGTGCCATGCAAACCAACACGGGGGGGGGGGGGGGGGCACCATAACACCGTTGCCTCCGTATTTCACTGTTGGCGCTACACACGATGGCAGATGACTTTCACGCTGCTTTTGCCATACCCACACCGTGCCATCGAATCGCAACATTGTGTACCGTGATTCGTCACTCCACACAACGTTTGTCCACTGTTCAATCGTCCAATGTTTACGCTTCTTACACCAAGCGAGGCGTCGTTTTGCGTTTACCGGCGTGATGTGTGGCTTATGAGCAGCTGCTCGACTATGCAATACAAGCTTTCTCACCTCCCGCCTAACTGTCACGGTACTTGCAGTGGGTCCTGATGCAGTCTGGAATTCCTGTGTGACGGACTGGATAGATGTCTGCCCATTACTCATTACGACCCTCTTCAACTGTCGGCGTTGTCTGTAAGCCCACAGACGAGGGCGGCCTATACGCTTTTGTGGTGTAGGTCTCCCCGCACGTTTCCACTTCACTATCACATCGGAAGCAGTGGACCTAGGGGTGCTGAGGAGTGTGGAAATCTCGCGTACAGACGTATGACACGAGTGACATCCAGTCACCTGAGCACGTTCGAAGCCCGTGAGTTCCGCAGAGCACCCCATTCTGCTCTCTCACGATCACTACTGAGTTCGCTGACAAGGAGTACCTGGCAGTAGGTGGCAGCACAATGCACCTAATATGAAAAACGTATGTTGTTGCGGGTGTTCGGATACTTTTGATCACATAGTGTATGCATTCTTTTCGACACATTTGAATGCCCTGCATCACAGTGGCAGGCTGGTGTTGAAAATTCACTGGCAAGGGACACAAAATCCTAAAAAGTTCTGCTCTTATGTTAAATAAGTAAGCGTATCGAAAACAACTGTCCAGACACCCGTGCCCGTAATCACGTTCGGCAGACACAGAAAAGTCAGAAAAACTAAACGTCGTTTTTCTTACCTCTTTCACGGAAGAAGATAACGCTGCAGTTTCTCACAACTACGAAATGACTGATTTCCATCTAAATAAATGAGACGAGGGATATCTTAGTAACTGAAATCGCTCAACAGAGGAAAAGCCACTGAACCTGACAGAATATCAGTTTTCTATTCTACACATAGTATGCGAAAGGACTTGCCACTCTTCTCGTAGCCATGTATCGTACGTCTGCGGGTGAACGAGAAGTCCCTAATGATTGGAAAAAAGCGCAGTTCATTTCCAATTTCAATAACAGTCTTCGAACAGACGCACAAAACTATAGGCCTATATCTCTGACGTCAGTCTGCTTTAGAATTTTGGAACAGTGTCATTCTCGTGTACTATGACATTTCTGATATTTGTAGAGACTTTGATGCCATGACTAACAACGAGATATAATTTTTTCCCTTCTTTTACTGCCTTATACTCCATAGACATATTTCTGATGATGTAGAATATTTTTCATTTGGTTATGTAGTATGTTGTTCAATCTGTATATTGAGCAAGCAGTAAAGGAAACAAAAGAAAAATTCGGAGTAGGTATTAAAATCCATGGAGAAGAAATAAAAACTTTGAGGTTCGCCGATGACATTGTAATTCTGTCAGAGACAGCAAAGGACTTGGAAGAGCAGTTGAACGGAATGGACAGTGTCTTAAAAGGAGGGTATAAGATGAACATCAACAAAAGCAAAACGAGGATAATAGAATGTAGTTGAATTAAGTCGGGTGATGCTGAGGGAATTAGATTAGGAAATGAGACACTTAAAGTAGAAAGGGAGTTTTGCTGTTTGGGGAGCAAAATAACTGATGATGGTCGAAGTAGAGAGGATATAAAATGTAGATTGGCAATGGCAAGGAAAGCATTTCTGAAGAAGAGAAATTTGTTAACATCGAGTATAGATTTAAGTGTCAGGAAGTCGTTTCTGAAAGCATTTGTATGGAGTGTAGCCATGTATGGAAGTGAAACATGGACGATAAATAATTTTGACAAGAAGAGAATCGAAGCTTTGGAAATGTGGTGCTACAGAAGAATGCTGAAGATTAGACGGGTAGATCATATAACTAATGAGGACGTATTGAATAGAATTGGGGTGAAGAGGAGTTTGTGGCACAACTTGACTAGAAGAAGGGATCGGTTGGTAGGACATGTTCTGAGGCATGAAGGGATCACCAATTTAGTACTGGAGGACAGCGTGGAGGGTAAAAATCGTAGAGGGAGACCAAGAGATGAATACACTAAGCAGATTCAGAAGCATGTAAGCTGCAGTAGGTACTGGGAGATGAAGAAGCTTGCCCAGGGTAGAGTAGCATTGAGAGCTGCATCTAACCAGTCTCAGGACTGAAGACCACAACACAACACATGTAAAGTCTCAGGTTTTTTTCTGATGATCTTCCAATAGTTTTATTAAACGTATTGCATGAAACGGAATCGAATAGGTAGAAGTTTTGTAAGAACGGTGGAGCGAGAGAGGTTGCGGTACAAAAGCATGTTTTGTGTGCAGCAATGGTGTGCGCTTAGCGCGATATTAATACCGGTCTGTCATGTGTTTGAAATGTGACTTCATAACGGGCATTCTGAGCGGACGTTGTATTACACGAACGCTGTTGGTTTTTGCAGAATGATGCTTGTGGCAGTGACAATGCACTCGTGAACGGACAGTATTGTGGTTTGTTTAGAATTGAACTGCATTACATAAACTGTGAATTTAAGATTGCTCATTTTTCTAGACAACGAAACATGACGTATGCAAAAACACCGACAACCAACATGGAAAATGTGAACAATGTTGGTATATAAGTGACTGTTTTCGAGGGAACTGTTATCGTGAACCATGCACATTAACAACAGATGGATTGTCTAACTTCGCAGTTGGCAAATTACAGCAAATGGAATGTTAATTTAAACGCGTTGTATGGGCTGTGCCAAATTATCGAGCGTGAAAGTTGCAATTGAACTAATACGACCTTCGAGTGCTGCATAAACAGTTAGTTTGTTCCGGTCTACGACAAATGGATGCTGCGCAACTTATTACTACCGCCAGCCGAAACATGATGTAAGGAAAGAGGATATATTAATGCGAAGGACACGACTGGATGAACTTATAGATTTCATATCAGCAGCTTCAAACTGCTTCTTCCACTGTTGCCACATCACACTGGCCCAGAACAGATAGGATTGAAAGCAGTTATTACCTTCGAGAAACTCACAGTTGTAACCAATTTAATTTCTTTCTGCTCTGAAACAATCTCTAATGCTTCTCTCTGCAAACGAAAGTAGTTTATTGTAAAGACTGCTCATATGTAGTGGTTGTTGACCCCACCACAAACAGTAGTTATTGCCATCATTTATTTGTTTTTCTTTTCAGTGTATTTGCATGAGTTGTATGTGTCTTTTGGAAGGGTGTGCTTTGACGTATACATTCAGTAGTTAAGGCAGGAGAATTTATGTGTTGTACAGTGAAATGTGGCCAGACGTGTATTTTGAGGCACCCGCCATTAAAGTTATTTACACCGACCAATTACAAAGAAGTAAGTTCTTCGCCATTGGGTCAAGTTAACTTTTTAGAGGGAACTTTGAATTTAACAGCTGTCAAAGTACGCGAAGTACGGAGGACATCGAAAAAGTACAAAGAAGGGCAGCTCGTTTCGTGTTATCGCGTAATAGGGGTGAGAGTGTCACTGATATGAAACGCGAGTTGAGGTGGCAGTCACTGAACCAAAGGCGTTTTCTTTGCGGCGAGATCTATTTACGAAATTTCAATGACCAATTTTGTATTCCGAATGCGTAAATATTTTGTTGACACCCTCCTACGTAGGGAGCAATGATCATCATAATAAAATAAGAGAAATCAGAGTTCGAACGGAAAGATTCAGGTGTTCCTTTTTCCCACACGCCATTCGAGAGTGGAATCGTAGAGAAGTAGTATGAAAATGGCTCGCTGAACCCTCTGCTAGGCACTTAAGTGTGAATTGCAGAGTAACCATGTAGATGTAGACATGCCACTTAACGTCATATTTCCATTCATTCATGTTTAGATGCAAGTTTATCTGGATTTAACCGTTACTGGTAAGCAAGATTACAGTATGCTGTGCACTCATTTATCAAATTAGCGTCAGAGTGTTTTACTGTTTTACACTATCAAAGCCGGCCGCGGTGGTCTAGCAGTTCTAGGCGCGCAGTCCGGAACCGCGCGGCTACTACGGTCGCAGGTTCGAATCCTGCCTCGGGCATGGATGTGATGATGATGTTTGGTTTGTGGGGCGCTCAACTGCGTGGTTATCAGCGCCCGTACAATTATCCAATCTTTGCTCAGTCCAATTTCGCCACTTTCCTGGATGATGATGAAATGATGAGGACAACACAAACACCCAGTCATCTCGAGGCAGGTGAAAATCCCTGACCCCGCCGGGAATCGAACCCGGGACCCCGTGCTCGGGAAGCGAGGGCATGGATGTGTGTGATGTGTTAAGTAGTTCTAAGTTCTAGGGGACTGATGACCACACCCATAGTGCTCAGAGCCATTTGAACCATTTTTTTCACTATCAAAGGATTTTATCATCAGATTTTAATAGGATTGGTAAACTTCTCATATAGAGATTTGTTTTTGAAGTTTCCGGAGGTAAAACGGTTTCTTGAGGTTTATACAATATTAATTTACTTCATGCCGTTTTTCTTTATACAATTTTTATTACAAATTCACGATCATCGTAAATCTCCGTTAACTGTTTTCTTCACAAGACCCACAATCTGCTACGTAGGAACTTGGGTTTCGAAAACAACGATCGTGTGACACGCAACTCAATTTTTTCCGTCCACCAGCCCCAGAAAGCAGCGGACACCACTCGCCCACGGACATTCCGTGTTGCTCGACTTCCGGAAAGCGAGCGACACAGTTCCATACTGCCGCCAAGTGAAAACAGCGCGAGCGTGCAGAATATCAGAGCAAGGATCACTAACAAGCAGAACACAGCGAGTCACTGCTGAAGGAGAGAAGACTCCTGACGTAAAGGCAGCTTCGGACATGTCCCAGGGGAGTGTTATCAGACCGCTACTGTTCACAATACACGCAAATGACCTAGGGGATAATGTCGAAATTTGTATGAAGCTTTTCGCGGGTGATGCTGATGTGCACAGAGAAGTCGGAACGCTAGAAAAGTATTGCGAAATGCCGGAAGAACTGAAGAGAATCGACGTCTGTCGTAGGGACTGACAGTTGACCCCTAACACAAGCCGCAAACCACCTAATGGTGTGTGGCGGAGGGTGCTTTCGGTACCACTGTCTGATCCCTACAACGCTGCTCCACTCGCGAATACTGCGTCGGAACAATGACTGTCGGTAAGCCTCTGAACTGGCTCCAATTTTCTCCTCGTGGTCAATACGCGAGGTGTATGTTGGGGGAAGTAATATGTTGTCCGACTCCTCCTGAAAAGTCCTGTCCCAAAATTCCAATAGTAAATCTCCCCCTGATGCACAACGCCTCTCTTGTAACGTCTGCCAGTGGAGTTTATTTAGCATCTCCGTAACGCTCTCTCGTCAGCTAAATTATCCCGTGACGAAACGCGCCGCTCTTCGTTTGACCTTCTCCATCTCCTCTGTCAGTCCCACCTGATAGGGATCCCAGGTAAATGAACAACAGTCAAGAATCAGGCGAAAAAGCGCCTTATAAGCCACTTCTTTTGTGTATTACCTTTCCTTAAGAATCTTCGGATGAATCTGAGTCTGGTGCCTGCTTTTTCCACTATCTGTTTTATATGGTCATTCCACTAAAGGTCGCTCTGGATAGTTAAGCCTAGATATTTTACGGGCAGACGCTGTCTCCAGCTGTTTTAGTGTAGCTGTACAGCAGTGGATTTCTTTTCCTATGTACGCGCTGTATGTTACATTTATTTACGTTCAGGGTCAACTGCCAGAGCCTGCATCTTTCGTCAACTCTCTGCATGTCGTTCTGCAAATTCTTACTATCTTCTGGCGTTGCTACTTTGGTATAGACAACTACATCATCTGCGAATAGCCTTAAAGAGCATCCGACGCTTTCTACAAGACCATTTATATAAACACACTACTGGCCATAAAAATTGCTACACCACGAAGATGAAGTGCTACAGACGCGAAATTCAACCGACAGGAAGAAGATGCTGTGATATGCAAATGATTAGCTCATCAGAGCATTCACACAAGTTTGGCGCCGGTGGCGACACCTACAACGTGTTGACAGGAGGAAAGTTTCCAACCGATTTCTCATACACAAACAGCAGTTGACCGGCGTTGCCTGGTGAAACGTCGTTGTGATGCCTCGTGTAAGGAGGAGAAATGCATACCATCACGTTTCCGACTTTGATAAAGGTCGGATTGTAGCCTATCGCGATTGCGGTTCATCGTATCGCGACATCGCTGCTCGCGTTGGTCGAGATCCAATGACTGTTAGCACAATATGGAATCGGTGGGTTAAGGAGGGTAACACAGAACGCCGTGCTGGATCCCAACGGCCTCGTATCACTAGCAGTCGAGATGACAGGCATCTTATCCGCATGGCTGTAACGGATCGTGCAGCCACGTCTCGATCCATGAGTCAACAGATAGGGTCGTTTGCAAGACAACAACCATCTGCACGAACAGTTCGACGACGTTTGCAACAGCATGGACTATCAGCTCGGAGACCTTGGCTGCGGTTACCCTTGACGCTGCATCACAGACAGGAGCGCCTGCGATGGTGTACTCAACGACGAACCTGGGTGCACGAATGGCAAAAGTCATTTTTTCGGATGAATCCAGGTTCTATTTACAGTATCACAATGGTCGCATCTGTGTCTGGCGACATCGTGGTGAACGCACATTGGAAGCGTGTATTCGTCATCGCCATACTGGCGTATCACGCGGCGTGGTGGTAAGGGGTATCATCGGTTACACGTCTCGGTCACCTCTTGTTCGCATTGACGGCACTTTGAACAGTGGACGTTACATTTCAGATGTGTTACGACCCGTGGCTCTACCCTTCATTCGATCCCTGCGAAACCCTACATTTCAGCAGGATAATGCACGACCGCATGTTGCACATTACGCCAATCACTACTCTCGATGAACTGTGGTATCGTGTTGAAGCTGCATGGGCAGCTGTACCTGTACACGCCATCCAAGCTCTGTTTGACTCAATGCCCAGGCGTATCAAGGCCGTTATTACGGCCAGAGGTTGTTGTTGTTGTTACTGATTTCTCAGGATCTGTGCACCCAAAATTGCGCGAAAATGTAATCACTTGTCAGTTCTAGTATAATATATTTGTCCAATGAATACCCGTTTATCATCTGCACTTCTTCTTGGTGTAGCAATTTTAATGGACAGTAGTATATATATATATATATATATATATATATATATATATATATATATATATACATCGTAAACAGCATCGGTCCTATCACACTTCCCTGTGGTTCTCCGGATATTACCTTTACATCTGTCGATTTAGTTCCGTTTAGAGCGAGTTCTATCCGCAAGAAAGTCTTGAATCCAATCGCAAGTCTGCTCCGATACTCCTTAAGCTTGTATTTCTTTCATTAAACGGCAGTGTGGGACGGTGTCAAATGCCTTACTGAAATCAAGGAACACGGCATCAACCCGAGCTCCGTCGTCCACTCCGCTGTGGATCTCATGGAGGAACAGAGCGAGCTGAGTTTCGCAGGATCTCTGTTTGCGGAATCCATGTTGATTTTTATAGAGGAGATGTTCATTTTCCAAGTATGTCATAATTCTTGAGCACAAAACATGTTCTCTAATTCTACAACAAATTGACGTCAACGATATAGGTATGTAGTTGTGTGGATCTGTCTTGCGGCCTTTCTTAAAAACGGAAAAGACCTGCTCTTTTTTCCCAGTTGTTAGGTACCTCTTCTTGCTCAAGTGACGTACGATAAGTTACTGCTAGAAGGGGAACAAGTTCTTTCGCATAATCTTTATAGAAAGTTACAGGTATCGCATCTGCTTCTGAAGCCTTTCCTCTGCTTAGCGATTGCCGCTGCTTTTCAGTTCCGCGCT
Organism: Schistocerca americana; assembly: GCF_021461395.2. NCBI lineage: Eukaryota > Metazoa > Arthropoda > Insecta > Orthoptera > Acrididae > Schistocerca > Schistocerca americana. Next base: position 131,375,612 of record NC_060129.1, on the reverse strand, counting down.
CGGTTATCCCAATATCTGCCATTTCGTCGTTCGCACGACGATTGAAAGGACGGACAGTTTTAGGATCTTCCAAGGTGAAATAACTTCGGAAGACCGAATTCAGTATTTCGGCCGTCTATCTGTTTCCTTCCGTTCATGTGCCGGTGTGGTAGCTGAAAGAATGAATAGATGATTTTGACCCACTTACTGATTTTACATAAGACCAAAATATCTTACGGTTTTTACTCAGGTTAGTTGACAACGTCTTACTTTCTAAATCATTGAACGTTTCTCTCATTGCTCTCCTTAGGCTGATTTTCGCTTCATTCAGCTTTTGTATGAGGACCATATTATGGAAATGGAAGAGGATGTGGATGAAGATGAAATGGGAGATACGATACTGGGTGAAGAGTTTGACAGAGCACTGAAACACATGAGTAGAAACAAGGCCCCGGGAGTAGACAACATTCCATTGGAACTACTGACGGCCTTGGGAGAGCCAGTCCTGACAAAACTCTACCATCTGGTGAGCAAGATGTGTGAGACAGGCGAAATACCCTCAAACTTCAAGAATATAATAATTCCAGTCCCAAAGAAAGCAGGTTTTGACAGATGTGAAAATTACCGAACTATCAGTTTAATAAGTCACAGCTGCAAAATACTAACGCGAATTCTTTACAGACGTATGGAAAAACTGGTAGAAGCCGACCTCGGCGAAGATCAGTTTGGATTCCGTTAAAATGTTGGAACACGTGAGGCAATACTGACCCTACGACTTATCTTAGAAAATAGATTAAGGAAAGGCAAACCTACATTTCTACCATTTGTAGACTTAGAGAAAGCTTTTGACAATGTTGACTGGAATACTCTCTTTCAAATTCTAAAGGTGGCAGGGGTAAAATACAGGGAGCGAAAGGCTATTTACAATTTGTACAGAAACCAGATGGCAGTTATAAGAGTCGAGGGGCATGAAAGGGAAGCAGTGGTTGGGAAGGGAGTGAGACCGGGTTGTAGCCTCTCCCTGATGTTATTCAATCTGTATATTGAGCAAGCAGTAAAGGAAACAAAAGAAAAATTCGGAGTAGGTATTAAAGTCCATGGAGAAAAACGTTGACGTTCGCCGATGACATTGTAATTCTGTGAGAGACAGCAGAGGACTTGGAAGAGCAGTTGAACGGAATGGACAGTGTCTTGAAAGGAGGATATAAGATGAACATCAACAAAAGCAAACCGAGGATAATGGAATGTAGTCGAATTAAGTCGGGTGATGAGGTGGGAATTAGATTAGGAAATGAGACACTTAAAGTAGTAAAGGAGTTTTGCTATTTGGGGAGCAAAATAACTGATGATGGTCGAAGTAGAGAGGATATTAAATGTAGACTGGCAATGGCAAGGAAAGCGTTTCTGAAGAAGAGAAATTTGTTAACATCGAGTATAGATTTAAGTGTCAGGAAGTCGTTTCTGAAAGTATTTGTATGGAGTAAGCCATGTATGGAAGTGAAACATGGACGATAAATAGTTTGGACAAGAAGAGAATAGAAGCTTTCGAAATGTGGTGCTACAGAAGAATGCTGAAGATTAGATGGGTAGATCACATAACTAATGAGGAGGTATTGAATAGAATTGGGGAGAAGAGGAGTTTGTGGCACAACTTGACAAGAAGAAGGGACCGGTTGGTAGGACATGTTCTGAGGCATCAAGGGATCACAAATTTAGTATTGGAGGGCAGCGTGGAGGGTAAAAATCGTAGAGGAAGACCAAGAAATGAATACTCTAAGCAGATTCAGAAGGATGTAGGTTGCAGTAAGTACTGGGAGGTCAAGAAGCTTGCACAGGATAGAGTAGCATGGAGAGCTGCATCAAACCAGTCTCAGGACCGAAGACAACAACAACAACAACATGTCAGCTAGGTTTTTACTTCTTTTGAATCTAGATGAAGTGCTCTTTTGTTTACGTAACGCTTTTCTAACACAGCTATTACACTATGGTGGATCTTTCCCATTCCTTCAAACATACTTATCTAGGGTATAGAATATGATTCACTGGAAGAATCCTCAGAAACTGTAGCTACAAAGGAAGTAGCTAACATAATACTCTTTTTACGAGTACTTGAATGCTGCTCGTCAGTATGGGAACCATATCGGATAGTACTGATTGAGAAAATAGAGAAGGTCCAAACAAGGGCAGCACGTTTCGTCACAGGCCCGTTAAGTGAGCGCTAAAGCGTCACGGAGATGCTCAGCCAACTCCAGTGGCAGACGCTGCGTCACGTTACGGTCTAGTGTCAAAGTTCCGAGAGCGTACATTCCGGGAGGAGTTAACCAATATATTGCTGCCTCCTACGTACATCTCGAGAAAACAGAATTAGAGAGACTCGAGCCCACACCGAGGCTTACCAGCAATCGCTCCTTCCGTTAACCACACGCCATTGCGACAGGAAAAGGGGCAAGTCACCCTGATACACAAAGTACCCTCCGCCACACACTGTAAGGTGGCCTGCGCAGTATAGGTACAGATGCGGATACGGAAGTATGTGGTGGCTCAGTCGCATTTCTTTTTAATGGGAAGATGGAATACAGGTGAGGGAGTCCCGGTTATGAGTCTTCAGGACTGAAGGCATCATTTGTATTGTATGGGGTAAAGGCTGGCAGAGATTTGTTACAGTTCTGAAAGTCCCTTATAGCAGAGTGATTCAATTACAATTTCTCACTTTTTTATTTCAGAAAAAGCTGAAATCCATTTAGTAATGAATTGTGAATGGATTAGGTTGACTGTAATAATGCTACCATTAACTATAGAGGGATACACCGAAGAGCCAAAGAAAGTGGTACACCTGATTAATATAGTGTAGTGCCCCCGCCAGCACGGAGAAGTGCCGCAGCATGACGCGGTATGAACTCGGCTGATGTCTGAAGTAGTGCTGGAGGGAACTGAACCACGAATCCAGCAGGGCTGTCCATAAATCCGTAAGAGTAAGAGGGGGCGGAGATCTGAACAGCACATTGCAAGGCATCCCAGATATGCTCATTAATGTTCATGTTTGGGAAGTTTGGTAGGCAGGGGAAGTGTTTATACTACGAAGATTGTTTCTGGAGCCACTCTGTAGCAATGCTGGACGTGTGGCGTGTCGCATTGTCCTGCTAGAACTGTCCAAGTCCGTCGGAATGCACAATGGACACGAATGGATGCAGGTTATAAGACAGAATGCTTACGTACGTGTCACCTGTCGGAGTCGTATCTAGACGTATCATGGCTCCCATATCACTCCAACTGCACACGCTCCACACCATTACATACCTTCCACCAATTTGAACGGACCCCTGCTGACTTGCAGGGTCTGTGGATTCATTAGGTCGTATCCATACCCATAAACGTCCAACCGCTCGACACAATTTGAAACGAAACTCGTCCGACCAGGCAACATGTTTCCAGTCATCGACAGTCTAATGTCGGTGTTGACGGGCCCAGGCATGGTGTAAAGGTTTGTGTCTCGCAGTCGTAAAGGTGCATGAATGGACCTTAGGCTTCGCTGAAACCTGTTGATGGTCCATCATTGATACCTGCTGCAGTTTGCTGTAGGGCTGCACTTCTGTCACGTTGATCGATTCTGTTCAGTCGTCGTTGGTCCCGTTCTTGCAAGATCTTTCTCCGGCCGGAGCGATGTCAGAGATTTTATGTTTTCCCAGAATCCTGATATTGACGATACACATGTGAAATGGTTGTACGGGAAAATCCTCACTTCATCGCCGCCTCGGAAATCCTGTGTCCCATCGCTCTTGCGCCAACTACAACACCACGTTCCAACTCACTTAAATCTTGATAGCCTGCCATTGTAGCAGCAGTAACCGATCTGACAACTGCTCCAGACAGTTTGTTGTCTCGTATAGGCGTTGTTGACCGCAGCGCCGTATTGTGCCTGTTTACAAATCTCTATTTGAGAGCTCATGCCTATATAAATTTCTTTGGCGCTTCAATGTATAACATTCTTTTTGTATAGAAAACAATGATAAAAAATGGACACTTGGCATGTAAGAGTTGCTACAAATATACTCGCCAATATTAAACAGGAAATTATTATGACGAATTCCAGTAGTTACTTTTATAATGTACTAAATAACATTGAGATATTGTTCTTGGGGTGTGACATTCTTTTATCGTTGTTAAATGGTCCATTTTTGTTTTACATGTCCTGGTATGAGGTCTTCAGAGCCTGGAACAGGCGAGAGCAAGCCCATCGCAACTATTCTTGCAGAGTGCAACAATGCAGGTCTTCTGGCTCCTGAACGAACGAAAGAGAGTGCGCATAAATAAAGTAATTATTGGCTTTGCAAGTGTAGAATCACATATGTGGAGAAATTTTAATTGCTGGTAATAAGTAGTAAGAGAGAAAGCTTTAAGCGAGAAGGCGGTGCGGCTCACGATAGAAAAAGGGTATCGTTGCTATAGACACACGTATCGTTGATGTTATCATGACAAGGCTACGAAATTTTGTCTGTTCTAGAGTGTATGCAGTCTTGTTCTTCAGTTATCGATCCGAGGATGGGTTGGCAGCCGATCTCCAGTCTTCATGTCATTCTAACTTCTTCATTCATATTTCATAGTTGCAAGTGATATCGTTCGACTTCAGTCTGTGTACTTCAGTCGTGATCTTCCTCCGATCCTTTCTCCATTTTTGTACTTGTCTGTTGCTGCTTTTAGGAGGCCCCGATGTCTCTATAGATGGCTTACAATCTGACTCTTTAGTTTACGACAGCATTCCACAAACTTTTTCTCTCCTCAACTCTCTTAGGGACTTCATCAATATCTTATCAGTCCATTTGATTCTGAGGAAGCGCTTGTACCACCATACATCAAAAAACAAAGTTTGTTTTCTTTCCTCAGTTCGCAGCTATACTATGCCACACTTCAGACATATGATTGTGGAAAGCTTCACTGGTTTTTTGGTAGTTACTTTTAGAAGTTAATACCTCTCTTTTATTGAAGGCACTTTTTTATTGGACTGTTATGCGTTTTATTTCTTCTTTGCTTCCTGCAATGAGATTGCTTCCTAAATAAGTACATGAGTCAACTTGATGCAATATCCAGTTACATATTTTATATGGGCTATTGCGTTTTCATGTTATATTCCTGTTCCACAACTTTGTCCATTTTACACAGCGTGGGTGCTATATCAACTTCACTTTCAGGTAAAACAGCTGTGTAATCAGTGTATCTACTATTTTCTTATTTATAACCTCACGTATCTTTGTTCTCTCACAAATACCTGCTTTTTGTATAGAATCTGTATGAGCAGGCGTCGGAAGGCCCGACAGCCCCGACCGAACGCCATGTCATCCTCATCCGATAGGCCTCAAGGAATGCAGATATGGTCGTCATACCACTGTCTCGGCCATTGTGAGGTTTTTGTGAGTGGAGCCACTACTGCTTCATCAAATAGCTCCTCAATTGGCCTCACAAGGGCTGAGTGCTGCCCACTTGCCAACAGCACAGGAGACCCGGACGGTGATCCATCAAAGTGCTAGCACAGCCTGACAGCGCTTAACTTTGCTGATCTGACAGGAACCGGCGTTACCACTGGGCCAAAGCCATTGGCTCCTTTCCGTATAGATTAAAAATAATTGCTCATATCCCACATTATTGCCGGACTCCTCTCTGAATACGTGCATCAACCTGTGTAGAGTGCCCACAAACAACATACATCTCGTTCCTATACATCTTCAACACAAGTAGTAGGTCTCTATGCTTTATTGCCGCTTCCTCCACAACCTCTAACTTCACTTTGCCGTTTTACATTATCATACACCTAGTGTTTCTCCACAAAAGCTGAGTTTGTTGTTAAATTACTTTCCATATATTTCCCTGGAACTAATTTCTTAATTGATATATCTCCAATGACATTCGTTTTTTTTTTCGGGAGCTAAATTGATTAAATTAGAACGTGAGATCATCTGCTTAAAGTCGTGGAGGTTATTACCTGTGGTGCATTCGCAACTAAGCTAATCGTTCAGTAATTTTCTCATTTTAAGAAGTTCTTCTTTTCAGAGATTGGCATTATAAGGTTTTTCTCAAAATCCATGGGTATCTTTTCGTTTTAATATATGTTACACAAAATCGTTTATGACTGATATTTGATTTTCAATCCTCCAGCTTCGAGAGGTTTAGCACGAATATTGCCTATTGCCAGGGCATTGTCTCTCAGTAGTTTCAAAGGTAGTTCAAAATCATGTCATAAATTTAATGTATCATTCACTGGCGCTAAAAAGCAATTTCAGTAAATCAATAGGTATTTCACACTTGGCTTAAAGAACTACGCCGACCATTTAATGCAGACATTGTGGACAATGCGTATGAAATGCAATTAAGAATTTGCTCAGTGATAATTAAAACTTGGAATTGGAAACTTACATCAACGAGAATCATCTAGTTATCAGTACCATCTGCAAATATGTTAGTGTGGCGACACACACACACTAGTTCGAGGGAAATATGGATTGTTGGCTGTTGTCCTCTTGGACTGTTTCAGGAGTGCTGAAAATGGGTAGTATTCTCACTATGGCAACCAGTCAAAGGTAGTGTTTCACTGTAAGGAAATCCAGACTTCGGCTGCATGTAACTGGTCCACTGTGTAATTCAGCTTCTGCTTGGCAACGTGAAGGACTGGCATTTTAGCGCAGAGTAATGGAGATTTTATGCCACAAAATATTGTTAAATAACTAAAGATATGAGGATAGCTCGTTTTATAAAATATTACTATGGTTCCAAGTAGCTTTTCTAATATTGTGCTAGATTTCAATCCAAATAACTGCCTGAGCAAGAAACTGAGGAAAGAAATTAAGGCAACGAGGTGTCCACTCTTCCTGTGGTTTGTCGTGCAAATGAAGTGTGCAGATGCAGGAGAAAATACTTTAAATGGTATTGTTAAAGATTTGCAGCTATGCACCTGTTGCATCAATTTCACACAAGGCTATCGTGATGTTGCAACTGGTATATGAGGACAACATCGACTCATCTCTAGTATAAATTTTATGCAGCAATCATATCATATTGTTACAACTGACATATGATGGCCAACACTTACCAACTGTTGCCTGATGCAGATCTGCATGTGGTTCATACACTGAACAGCCAAATAACTGGCACAGCTGCCTAAGATCGTGTAGGACCCCCGCGAGGACGCAGAAGTGCCACAACACGACGTGGCATGCACTCGACTAATGTTTGAAGGAGGAAGGTGACACCACGAATCCTGCAGGGCTGTCCATAAATCCGTAAAAGTACGATGGGGTGGAGATCTCTAATGAACAATACGTTGCAAGGCATCCCAGATATGCTCAATAATGTTCATATCTAGGGGAGTTTAGCATGCAGCTGAAGTGCTTAAACTCAGAAGAGTGTTTCTGGAGCCACAATTCTGGACGTGTAGGGAGTCGCATTGTTCTGCTGAAACTGCCCAAGTTCGACGGAATGCACAGTGGACATGAATGGATGATCAGACAGGACGCTTTCGTAAGTGTCACCTCCTTTCAGACTCGTATCTAGAGGTATCATGGGTCCTATATCACTCCAACTGCACATGCCCCACGCCATTATAGAGCCTCCATCAGTTTCAAAGGTCCCCTGCTGACATGCAGGCTACATGGATTCATGCGGTCGTTTCCATACCCGTACACGTCCATCCACTCAGTTTGAAACGAGACTCGTCACACCGGAGAACATGTTTCCAGTCATCAACAGTCCAGTGTCCGTAGCGACAGGCCCAGGCGAGCATTGTGTCATGCTGTCATCAAATATACGGAAGTGTGCCTTCGACTCTGAAAGACCATGTGAATGATGTTTCGTTGAATGGTTGTTGATGGCCCAGCATTGAAATTTGCAGAGCAGATTCCAGAAGGGTTGCCCTTCTGTCACGCTGAACGATTCTATTCAGTCAGTGTTTGTCCCATTCTTGCAGGATCGTTTTCCAGCCACAGCTATGTTGTAGATTTGACGTTTTACCAGATTCCTGATATTCACAGTACACTCTCGTATGGGAGAATCCCCACTTCATCACCACATCGGAGATGTTGTGTGCCATCGCTCGTGTGCTGACTATAACACCACTTTCAAACTCACTTAAATGTTGATAACACGCCCATATAGCAGCAGTAACCAATCTAACAAATGTGCCACATGTTTGTCTTATGTAGGCGTTGCCGACCGCATCTCCATATTCTGCCTGTTTACGTATCTCTGTATTTGAATATGCATGCCATTACTTTGGTGCTTCAGTGTATATGTACAGAGGATAAGAGCAAAAGGCTGCTCAGTGACGCGGTGTTTCAGAATCTTCCACCATGGCAGCCGTTGTCAACGCTGAGGAGACTGCGACCGTGGATTTGGGCGCCCTGCTGGACGCCAGAGATGGTGCCGTGGTGACTCTGCTGGCCGGGGACACGCGGCTGGTGGCGCACAGGTCCGTCCTTGCAGCCAGGAGCCCTGTGTTCGCCGCCATGTTCCGCCAACACGCGCTCGAGTCCAGCAGCGACCAGATCGAAATCCCAGACGTGGAGGGCCCGGCGCTGCGCCAGCTGGTGGCCTACCTCTACACCCTGCAGGCCCCCCAGCTGCCCAGCAAGGCCGTCCAGCTGCTGGCTGCCGCTGACCGATACGGACTGTCGGTCCTGAAGGCAGAGTGCGAGCGGCAGGTGGCCTCACAGCTGTCTGTGCAGACTGCAGCTGCCATAGCTGTGCTCGCAATTAGGAACTCCTACACGAGCCTCAGGCAGGCCGCCGTCGCCTTCATCAAGGCTAACATTCCCCAAGTGTTGGGCACACAGAGCTGGGCGGATGCGATGCGTAGCCAGCCTGAAGCTTTGATCAAAGTGAGTCAGTTGCTGTCTAATCCACCAGCAGAAACGAAGTAAGTGCTAAAGGACCCACTCATCTCTGTTGCCCTGTTCTACTTGTATGTGTATTTTCAAGCCTGCATTCTTTCGTGTATATGCTGTAAAATACACCATAATTCATCATTTTCTGATACACTGTGTGACCAAAGTATCTGGACACCTGGCTGAAAATGACTTACAAGTTCATAGGGCCCTCCATCGGTAATGGTTCAAATGGCTCTGAGCACTATGGGACTTAACTTCTGAGCTCATCAGTCCCCTAGAACTTAGAACTACTTAAACCTAACTAACCTAGGGACATCACACACATCAATGCCCGAGGCAGGATTCGAACCTGCGACCGTAGCGGTCGCTCGGCTGCAGACTGTAGCGCCTAGAACCGCACGGTCACTCCGGCCGGTGGAATTCAGTATGGTGTTGGCCTTGATGAAAGCTTCAACTCTCTCTGGGATACGTTCAATCAAGTGCTGGAAGCTTTCTTGAGGAATGGCAGCCCATTCTTCACGGACTGCTGCACTGAGGAGAGGTATTGATGTCGGTCGGTGAGGCCTGGGACGAAGTCGACGTTCCAAAGCATCCCAAAGGTGTTCTACAGGACTCATGTCAGGACTCTATGCAGGCCATTTCAGGGATGTTATTGTATTGTAACCACTCCACCACAGGCCGTGTGTTATGAACAGGTGGCCAATCATGTTGAAAGCTGTAACTGCCATTCCCGAATTACTCTTCAACAATGGGAAGCAAGAAGATGGCCGGCCGTGGTGGCCGAGCGGTTCTAGTCGCTACAGTCTGGAAACGCGCGATCGCTACGGTCGCAGGTTCGAATCCTGCCTCGGGCATGGACGTGTGTGATGTCCTTAGGTTAGTTAGGTTTAAGTAGTTCTAAGTTCTATGGGACTGATGACCTCAGCAGTTAAGTCCCATAGTGCTCAGAGCCATTTGAACCAAGAAGATGCTTAAAACAACAATGTCGACATGTTCTATGATAGTGCCGTGCAAAACAAAGCGTTCAAACACCTCCATGAAAAACACGACCACACCATAACACCACCGCCTCCGAATTTTACCTCGCATTCGGAAGGACGACGGTTCAATCCCGCGTCCGGCCATCCTGATTTAGGTTTTCCGTGATTTCCCTAAATCACTCCAGGCAAATGCCGGGATGGTTCCTCTGAAAGGGCACGGCCGAGTTCCTTCCCCATCCTTCCCTAATCCGATGAGACCGATGACCACGCTGTCTGGTCTCCTTCCCCAAACCAACCAACCAACCAACCGAATTTTACTGTTGGCACTACACATGCAGGCAGATGACGTTCACCGGGCATTTGCCATACCCACACCCTGCCATCGGATCGCCACATTGTGTACCATGATTTGTCACTCCACACAACATTTTTCCACTGTTCAGTCGTCCAATGTTTACGGTCCTTACACCAAGCGAGGAGTCGCTTGCCATTTACTGTCATTTACTAGACCACGAAATCCAAGTTCTCTGACCTCCCGCCTAACTGTCGTAGTACTTGCAGTGGAATTTCTGTGCGATGATCTGGGTAAAGGTCTCTCTTACACATTTCGATCCTCTTCAACTGTCGGCAGTCTCTTGTCAGCCAACAGACAAGGTCGGCCTGTCCCCTTTTGTGCTTTACCTGTCCCTTCGCGTTTCCAGTTCACTATCACATCGGAATCAGTGGACCAAGAGATGTTTAGGAGTGTGGAAATGCCGCGTGCAGACGTATGACACAAGTGACACTATGTTTGAAGTCCGTGAATTCCGCGGAGCGCCCCATTCTGCTCTCTCACGATGTCTAATGACTACTGAGGTCGCTAATATGGAGTACCTGGCAGTAAGTGGCACCACGATCCACCTAATAGGAAAAACGTATGTTTTTGTGGGTGTCCGGACACTTTTGATCACATAGTGTACCACGGGAGTATTTCATTGTTTTTGCACGACGTGTTCATCAAAACTCTAAATTGAATGGTAGTCATTAACAGGTAAGTGTAACTAACAAAAAACACGAAAGAGAAAGTTTTTTCGGAGAGTCAGAATTTCTACGTGGTGTTTCCTTAGGAGGGTGCAAAAATGTAACAGAGCCTAGAGAATGCTCCACTGAACAATTTGAGGCAGGTTCGAATCCTGCCTCGGGCATGGATGTGTGTGATGTCCTTAGGTTAGTTAGGTGTAAGTAGTTCTAAGTTCTAGGGGACTGATGACCTCAGAAGTTAAGTCCCATAGTGCTCAGAGCCATTTGAACCATTTTCTCCGACCCGAGGTTCCGTACCTCAAATTGTTCAGTGGAGCATCCTCTGTGTCCTTTTAAAGTTTCGCACGCTCTTACAGAAACACCCTACATAAGCTATCCTAGCCAAGGATTCAATAATGTGTTGCCTAAAACAGAAACAGATAGAGTGACGTTTGCTGCCAGGTCATTCGAGTGTGCAGTCCTTATTCTGTGTGCTGTACAGATTGCTGTAAACCTGTTCACACAAACAGGCCTTTATTGTAGCTTGCTGCCTCTGCTGCCGTTGCCAGTGAGACACCGATAAAATTACGTCAAGCTGCGAATAGGGAAGATGAAGATAAGAAGCAAGTGTATCGCTCAGTACGAGTCCCAGGAGGACTTTACTATGTTGCAAAACATTTAAAGTGGGGCCGGCCGCGGTGGTCTAGCGGTTCTGGCGCTGCAGTCCGGAACCGCGGGACTGCTACGGTCGCAGGTTCGAATCCTGCCTCGGGCATGGGTGTGTGTGATGTCCTTAGGTTAGTTAGGTTTAAGTAGTTCTAAGTTCTAGGGGACTTATGACCTAAGATGTTGAGTCCCATAGTGCTCAGAGCCATTTGAACCATTTAAAGTGGGGCAGTCAAAGTAATCGCCAAGCCCCACATCAGCATTACTGTGTCGTGTGTTGTACGTTTGTCTTTCAATTCCTTGATACATGCATGCAACATGCCTACATTTTCAGAAAGAATGTTTGTTTATTCCCCCTGACAGTACAGTGGAAAGGTATAACTTCTAAGAAGCGCACTAGGCTCCACGAAGAAGGGTGTCTAAGCACATCTGCAACATCTAAGGAAGTCATCCTGTAAGAAAAGTGAAAGTAACGTAAGCACATACGAGGGAAGATGTAGCTGCTTACTCCTCATATACCCCATGACCACCTCACAAGATGACAAGTAAGTCCTCACAACAAAACGGCTTATTTGGGCAGTTCCATACAAATCTGGGCCCTTCCTTCACATTCCTTATCCTTTCTGTTCAGTTGTTCCTCCGAATATGTATTACACATTGGTACACTCTCTTGATTACCACATAGGGAGGGATAAATCTTTGGTCAAAACGCTATATTTGCTTCTTGGAGGCTCAGTCGTCAGTTCTCTGCCCATCTGTGTTGCGTGAAGTTCTCTCTGGCGTTGCCAAAGGAATCCTTTGAAATCTACAGTGTTTCCTTTTAGCAGGGCTATCCCTGTCCTATCTATTAAAGTTACTGATTGATCTCTAACAACCTCAGTAACGATGAGATCTTCAGATCCCACTGTCCTTTATTTGCGGTTTACACAATACAAACACTATCTACAAGTCCAGTGTCTAGTAATTTTCCCGGATGCCCTATACTTTTCTGATATATTTAAATATTAATACAATACTTCATGAGCTGGCTCACAAACTCGTGTTCTTGTCAGATATAATAACACCAAGGCTGTCAAACGTATTTCTCATTTAGTTGTATCTAGTCTGGCATACCAGTCAATCTCAGTTTCTCCACTTCTACGTAGTTCGACATGAAAATTAACATTCGAAACAAAATATGTACCACCACAGCAGTCTTATCAAGATATCCCACTATAACACATTGTTTTTAAATGTAATTTTATTTGCCTTATTCTGAACTAAAATTCATAAATGCTCTTGATAACTTAGAGTCCTTCTCACAATTTCTAACCATCATCTTCTCAACTGCTTGCGGCTTCATACATTATTTCAGGGCAGTTTTCCATCTGCTTCTCATAATTTTTCATACAACTGCTCACTGAAATCACCTGCACGTCCATGATGTGCACTGTGTTCTGTCAATCTTTGTTAGATTAAGTCATAAGAAACCACAACATTGAGACACGCACACACACACACACACACACACACACACACACACACACACACACACACACACATATTAATATTGGATTGTGACCTTAATTATAGGATTCAAACTCTTTTCTGTAACTTCCTCCTCCTCCTGTAATAAAATTTCTTCCTCATCTTCATACTCTGTTACATTTATCTTGTCATTGTGGCTTACTGTAGCCCTTCCAGCATCTATGTCTTGTCATTTTTGTGACCAACTACCAATACGATTGTTGCCTCTTGGAGTGGGTATCGTATCTCTACAGTCTCTGTTTGTTGCCTGATCTGTCCGTTGCGAGGTTGATACTCGTTCCAGCCTCTTTGGCTCTGTGGATATGAATGGAACAGTCCTCCTCCTGACGTCCTATTTCTGTCGTCTCTGCTGCCATTAATATGGTATGGTTGTCTGTCAAAATAACTCTCTTGTTCCCTTCTTCTCTCTCTCGACAATTGTTGATTGAATGCTAATTCCTCCTCGTGAAGCACAACTCTAAAGGCTTCCACAGTATATCCTCACTGCATCTTGCTGCCAGTACTTGGTGGTAGTTGTCCAGTAATTTCATATAACAAAACCTAGTAATCTCTACCTCACTACACGGCACATCTAGGAACTGGTTCTTCTTGATCATTGCCTCAAAGAATCTCACAGGGCTTCTGAAGCACTTGTTTCCAAGTCTTTACTCATCATAATTTGCTGTTTGATTTACTCCTGTGCTTCCCTTGAAAAGTAGCGTCTAAGGAGTGCCTCTCTGAATTCTTTCTACGATGTGTATATTTCTGCTAAACTCCTCATTTTCTTGGTGAGCCTTCCTTCAAAATGCCTACATAAAAATTTTAACTTTTAAGTTAGTAACCACAAGGGTGGTAGCTACAAGCTAAACTGAACCATACAAGCTTTGGTGTGCAGCGTAATTACCTCTTTGCTTGAAGTTTTGAAATATGTGGACTGAGATAAAGTGTTTAAAAACAAATACTTATTCTTCTATTATACATGTCCTAACTGCCACTGGCGAACTTCTACCTTGCTCTTTGTTCCTTCAGTTAGCGTTACTGAGAGACTCCCTCGAACTCTTTTCATTTGTCTCTCTGGAAAGGCTCCTACTAAGTGGTACACAGTTGTGTATTTCCCCAATTCCTGCATCGCAGCGTAGCACTTGCGACACATTTTCCTTAATACCTATATCAGCCTTCTTTAAATCATCGTTTCTTCCTTGTTGGCGTTCGTTCAACGCCTCCTGTATTCTATGAAACGTAAATAGAGATTTCAACTCTCCAGATTTCACCACTGACGTTATTTTTGTCATGACTGATCTTACAAGTGCCTTTTGTACTTCTTGGTCTACTAGCTTGCAGTTGTTAATCTTTAGCTGAAGCAAAGCTTCACATAATCCACTATTAATTTCTTCTTATATACGACCAACACGCTCCTCCATCTTTCCAATAAGTTTTTCCTGACTCTTTTGCTCATTACGTACATGCCTGAGCTCTCTCCTCATAGTCGGGATTTGTTGCAACTGTAAAGTCGTTTTACAACCGTATGTCCAGTTTTGCCAGATCTTCACCAGTTCCTTTCACCACTTTATTACTTTATTTCTTCTTCTGCCTGGCTTCTTTTCTTCTGTTCTGTGCCTCACCAATCGTGTTCTCCACCAGTTACCTAGTCTTCCCTGCCTCTTCTTTCTTCAGATTTCTAGTACTCCGAAATGCTCATCCTTGCCTCAAGTTATCAGTCTGATGACGAGGTATGTGAACTCATTTGATTATTTCTCTGAACTAATGTATCTGTCCTACAGTTCCCCTCTAATCCACAATTCCTAATTTTTACTATTGCGTCAGTGTGTTGTGAAGTGACCATATCTTCGCTTTTGTAACCTCTGGCACCTTTTAATTCCATGCTCTCTATTTGTACTGACCCCATCCCTCTCACACCCAAATATGAATCTTCCATGGCAAGCATTATCTGCTCCCGTGCCGTCTCAGTTCCTTCCCTATCTTGATTTCTCTCCAGGCCTGGCAGATGATTAATCTTAGATTGTTCGCTTCCTAATCAGGATTTGCTTCTCTGTCTCATTCACTTAATTAACTAATCCGACGCTTCCGAAAAATCTGTTGCAATTACCCAAACAACACAATACCCTGTCTCATCACAAGTACAAAATAAACTCCAAATTTTTTTTTCAGCGCTGTTATCTACGTCAACAATCCGCAGCAAGTGGCACAGAATACACAAAACGCGTGAGACAGTTGTAATAAAAATAATTCTAAGGTTCTGTGGTTCTAATGATTCATGAGCGAATTTTAAAACGAAAAAATGAGATTTTCCGACTGCATCTCAGAGAACAACACAAAATTTCGTATCCTGGGAGGTTAACTCGAGTTGACTGTTGTTGTGATACACGTGTCGTAATTTTCTGCAACAAGACAGATTGCTTCTCAGGATTCAGAGCTTAATTAGGAAAAATGCAATGCACCGATTAAAACTATAAATTAATTTAGGCCCTTGGGATTGTATCCTGAGTGCTGGTATTTACATATTCTCATTTTAAACTACAAAATGAAAAAGGATTTAATATCTCTGAAATTAAATGCACGACCTATAAAATCTAGAATTTATTCTAAAATTTGATGTTCAGAATTAAAACACCAAAATATTTTATGTAATTAATTGGTACATGATAAACAAACATTAATTACACTGAAATTAAGTAGTAACAAATAATTGTTAGCAAAATTAGCAGATAGGAGAGAGAAATTTTGATAACATCGTCTCCCTAACGTAATTGGTTTAGTGCAACATAGCCACAATCGGTACCACTGTTTGTACAGTGACTGTACGTCTTTCAGCATAATGAATTTTACACATCTCATCATGCTTATCTTGCCGGTCCTGGGAGCCTTAATCAAAAAGTAATGATGACTTCCGAACACCAATACGTCCTTACGCAACCACGCTGCAAGATATTCTCAGCATACTCACTGACAGTGTATGAGCTGACTTTTTATTTTTGCAGTAAGTGGCTGTCTAGTTTAGAACAGCATGTCGTGGAAATGTTTACAGAAAAATTAGATGTTGACCACCAGCGACTACAAAAAAATAAAGCAGTATATAACATGCATAAAAAATTTTAACATGAAATTTAGAGAAAAATAATAAAATCTAATTACCATGTACTCACAATATATATTCCTTCAAACCAGTAGCTGTCACTGGATTACTTTACTCTCATCACTCCTAAAACTGAGCCATCTCCCTGACTTCTACATTAGATCCTTTTTATCAAATCTGACTTGGTAATATTCAATTTTAGTAGAGACGTTTGCATCTGTAACTATTCTGCTTACAATATACTACTACCGAAATACGACTTTCTAGTATTAAGTTTATACATAAAATATAATTGAGCGTGGTACTTCAAGATTTTGCACTGATACAATACAAACAGATTGCAGAGTATAGATATTTTAAGTTGAGAATAGAAGCTTTCGAAATGTGGTGCTACAGAAGAACGCTGAAGATTAGATGGGTAGATCACATAACTAATGAGGAGGTATTGAATAGAATTGGGGAGAAGAGGAGTTTATGGCACAACTTGACAAGAAGAAGGGACCGGTTGGTAGGACATGTTCTGAGGCATGAAGGGATCACAAATTTAGCATTGGAGGGCAGCGTGGAGGGTAAAAATCGTAGAGGGAGACCAAGGGATGAGTACACTAAACAGATTCAGAAGGATGTAGGGTGAAGTAGGTACGGGCAGATGAAGAAGCTTGCCCAGGATAGAGTAGCACGGAAAGCTGCATCAAACCAGTCTCAGGACGGAAGACCACAATAACAGCAGATATTTTAAGTTATCTTCCATACATTTCATGATCGTTGTGTGTGTTCTTCACAATAGTCTTTGTTCTCTGGTACTGTAGGGTGTATATCTTGTAGAACATCTACAGCTGTAAATCGAGAGCTCTTCCTGGGTGATGTCCAAAGAAAGCGTTGATGGTTGGCGTCAACACGTTCTCAGACTCGTGCAGACGTCGACAGCAGAGTGGAACCTGCGTTCGTGTGTATGCCTCTTGTGGTGATTGTGTGATGACTAGAATTGCCCGTCATTTCTCCGACATGTTCCACACTGCCATTGGGTGATGCCCTAAGAAAGTTACGTTGTACTTGAAAATGACTGGTCACTTGTCATGCAGCCCAGTTTCCACGAAACGTTCTTCGCTCTATCATTAATAACTCGTTTGTTAACCTATCAATTTTATGCCACATTTCTTTATCGCAAACCGCACTATTCATATTATTGTTGAAGTGGGCCTGTCAACATCATAAGTCCGGCATTGCAAGACTACATTTTCTGGGGTGCCCTACACACCATAATCACATACACTTCTGTTGTACTCTTAATTCTACGGAGGTACGTTGAGTATAAGCGATGTCCCTTAAGAATGTGAATCATTCACCAACTGCGGTTGGTGTAACTCATCTTCAGTCTTTCCCTGAAGGATGGGAAAACTTCATCCACTCTAAATCTCATGCATCCCAGTATTGTTGTCATTTGTCTTATCTCCACTGTTGCCACTCTATTATATGTTACTGTCAATAGTAGACCCTATTATTTGCTGAAATAGTAGACCCTACTATTTGTTGAATGTTAGCTTGGTTTCCAGTCTTCGTCCACTAGCGTGATGCATTGTAGTTAGCTGTCACATCAACAGGAAAGGTACCTAATATGACAAACAGTGCTGTGGTGGGAGTGACACCAAAAGCCCCAGTTAGCTGTCGTAACACACCTCTCTGTACCCACAGCGCTTTAGTTACATTCCACTGAATACACTGCTGGTGCTACCACATGTTTACCACAATGCCTACTGAGGAGAAAACGGCATTGTAGTAGAGCAGGGAATGTTTCTTAATTCACTCTACAGGCACGTGCTATATACTGCATAATGGTCTGTACTTTTTACATAGCTTTAACTGTATGGTCTATGAGAGTTCGTCTTTCATTCAACAGTAATCGCAAGTAATGTATAGTATTAGTGCAATGTGTTGGACCACATCCAATGTTACTGTAAGATGTGGAAAAAAGTTGCCCTTTTCACAAAATATTGCTGAGCTTATGCACATCAACATTTAATTTACTTCTGTTGCACCACTCCTACATGTGAGAGAGAGAACATAGCATGCCATCTGCTCCCACATGGCACTGGAATCTTCATAAACGACAAGCGACGAGTCATCAGTATAAACCATAAACCCTTATACCTCCCCCATCTCTTCAATGATTCTAACAGTGGGTTCGATCAAGTCATCCCAAAATTTTGGTCCTCAAAGTGCTCCTCAGAACAGTCTTCAGGCAGTTTCTTTAACATCTTCTTGCCACTGTGCAGTACATACAGAAATCTAAGAGGCTCTAATAAAGGCATCTAGGAGTAAGTGCCTGTATTTCTCATAAACGCTTGAACGTCACTAGCCACCATAGATTAATAAAAGCGCCAGCGATGTCACTTAATATAGATTTAGAACACTTGTACCTGCTAAGTCCAAGGTCTTCAGAGCTTCATTTATGGCACCTTCCATTGAATTCCTCACATGAAAACGGAACTGACACGGGCCAAAGCAAGTGAAATCACTGTGACAAAAGATCCTATGACACACGATGTGTTCCTGAATCTGGGGCAGTGTATATATCAGACCAATAGACCTATAGCTCTTGGCTAAACCAGTGACTTCACTGGGACACAAGATCATATTAAACAGGAAGTGTTCCTGCATCTGAGGCAGGGTAAATATAACAACAATAAGCACATACGAGGTGTGGCTAGAAAAAAACCGGACTAGTACTGGTGAAACAATAAAACGAATGCAATAAGGCTGAAAGTCGCGTGGCCTGTCACGTGACTCTCGCTCCGCCTACTGCTCGAGTTTCATCTGCCTCCTGCACTCAGTCTGCCCGTGGCGTCTGTTTTAAGTAGTTGACGTTTTGTCTGTGCGTCGGAAAACGTTGAGTGTACAGAAAGAACAGCGTGTTAACATCAAATTTTGTTTCAAACTAGGAAAATCTGCAAGAGAAACGTTTGTAATGTTACAACAAGTGTACGGCGATGATTGTTTATCGCGAACACAAGTGTTTGAGTGGTTTAAACGATTTAAAGATGGCCGCGAAGACACCAGTGATGACACTCGCACTGGCAGACCATTGTCAGCAAAAACTGATGCAAACATTGAAAAAATCGGTAAACTTGTTCGACAAGATCGCCGTTTAACAATCAGAGCAGTGACTGAGTTAACAGGAGTTGACAAGGAAAGTGTTAGGCAGATTCTTCATGAAAGTTTCAACATGAACAAAGTGTGTTCAGAAATGGTTCCAAAGTGTCTCACAATTGAACAGGAGGAACGCCGAAGAATTATTTGTTCTGACGTCCTGGAAAACATTGAAAGTGATCCCACCTTCTTACAAAATGTTATTACTTGCGATGAATCGTGGTTTTTTACTTACGATCCCGAAACTAAACGCCAATCGATGCATTGGAAAACTCCTGGTTCTCCACGACAAAAAAAAGCACGAATGTCAAAATCGAAATTCAAGGCAATGATGATTGTTTTTTTGACATCAAAGGGATTGTGGACATTGATTGGGTACCAGAGGGACAAACAGTGAATCAGCATTACTACATTAGCGTCCTGGCTACCCTACGTGAGCGAGTACGGAGAAAACGGAACGATTTGTGGAGAAAAAAGCCATGGATCCTTCACCAAGACAATGCCCCAGCTCACAGTGCGTTGTCAGTGAAGACGTTTTTGGCAAAACACAACATTCCCATCTTAGATCATCCACCCTACTCACCTGATTTGGCCCCCTGTGACTTTTTTCTTTTCCCTAAAGTCAAGTCAGCTTTGAAAGGAACTAGATTTGAGACTGTTGAAGCAGTAAAAGAAAAAGCGACGGAAGTAATGTATGGACTTACCGAAAATGATCTGCAGCATTGCTATGAACAGTGGAAAATTCGTACGGAGCGGTGTAGAGACCGAGGAGGAGAGTACATTGAAGGAGATAACATGAAATTGTAAATAATTGTAAATAAATGTTTTTTCCAGCATCAGTCCGGTTTTTTTCTAGCCGCACCTCGTATCACTTGGCTAGCACCAGGTAAATCACACTGACATAAAATCCTATCACACAGGAAGTGGTCCAGCTTCTTAGGCAGCGTATTTATCAAACAAACAGGTCCACACCTCTTCGTTAATCCAGTGAATTTAATGTGATACAAGATCCTATCACAAAGGAAGTGCTCCTGTATCTTAAGCAGTTTATTTATCAGACAAATAGAGCCATAGGTCTTGGCTAAATCCAGTGAATTCACTATGACACAAGTTCCTATGACCAAGAAGGTGCTCCTGTATCTGAGGCAGTGTATGTATCAGACCAATAGTCCGATAGAAAATTCACTGTGACACAAGATCCTATGACACTAGAAGTGCTCCTACATCTGATGCAGTGTATGTATCAGACCAATAGCCCAATGGCTCTTGGCCAAGGCCAGTGAATTCGCTCTGACCCAAGATCCCATCACACAGGAAGTGTTACTGCATCTGAGGTAGTGTATGTATCAGACCAATAATAGCATAGCTCTTGGCTACAGCCAGTAAATACACAGTGACACAAAATCCTATCACACAGGAAGTGGTACTGCTTCCTAGGCAGCGTATTTATCAAACAAGCAGCTCCATACCACTTTGTTAAGCCAGTGAATTCGCGGTGACAATACCCTATCACAGACGGGTGATCCTCCTTTTTAGGCTGTGTATGTATCAGACAAATAGGTCCATAACTATTGCCCTAAGCCAGCGAATTCACTATGACACAAGATCCTATGACACTGGAAGTGATCCTACATCAAAGGCAAAAAAATGGTTCAAATGGCTCTGAGCACTATGGGACTCAACTGCTGAGGTCATTAGTCCCCTAGAACTTAGAACTAGTTAAACTTAACTAACCTAAGGACATCACAAACATCCATGCCCGAGGCAGGATTCCAACCTGCGACCGTAGCGGTCTTGCGGTTCCAGACTGCAGCGCCTTTAACCGCACGGCCACTTCGGCCGGCCATCAAGGGCAGTGTATGTATCAGACCAATAGGCCTATAGCTCTTGGCTTGTGCCAGTGAATTCACTATGACACAAGATACTGTGACACAGGAAGTGCTCTTACATCTCATGCAGGCTATGTATCAGCCCAATAGTTCTATTGCTCTTGGCTACGACCAGTGAATTCACTCTGACACAAGATCGTTTTACGCAGGAAGTGTTACTGCATCTGAGGTAGTGTATGTATAAGACCAATAGTAGCATAGCTCTTGGTTAAACCAGTGAATTCACTTTGACACAAGATCATATTACACAGGAAGTGTTCCTGCATCTGTGGCACTGTAAATATCACAACAATAGGCACATATCTCTTGGCTAGAGCCAGGTAAATCACAGTGCCATAAAATCCTATCACACAGGAAGTGGTCTGGCTTCTTAGGCAGTGTATTTATCAAACAAACAGGTCCATACCTCTGGGTTAAGCCAGTGAATTTAATGTGATACAAGATCCAATCACAAAGGAAGTGCTCCTGTATCTTAAGCAGTTTATTTATCAGACAAATAGGTCCATAGCTCTTGGCTAAATCCGGTGAATTCACTATGACACCAGTTCCTATGACAAAGAAAGTGCTCCTGTATCTGAGGCACTGTATGTATCAGACCAATAATAGCATAGCTCTTGATGAAAGCCAGTGCATTCACTGTGACACAAGATTCTATGACACTGGAAGTGTTCCTGCATCTCAGGCAGTGTATGTATCAGACCAATAGGCCTATAGCTCTTGGCTAAAGCCAGTGAATTCACTTTGACACAAGATCCCATCACACAGGAAGTGCCCATGCATCTTAAGCAGTGTATTTATCAGACAAATAGGTCCATAGCTCTTAGTCAAAGCCAGTGAATTTAATCTGATACAAGATCCTGTCACTAATAAAGTGCTCCTGCATCTTAAGCAGTTTTTTTATCAGACAAAAACAGGGCCATAGCTCGTGGCTAAATCCAGTGAATTCACTATGACACAAGATCCTACGACAAAGAAAGTGCTCCTGTATCTGAGGCAGTGTATGTGTCAGACCAATACGCCTATACCTCTTGGCTAAAGCCAGTAAATTCTCGGTGACACAAGATCCTATGACACAAGAAGTGCTACTGCACTTTAGGCAGTGTATTTATCTGATCTATAAGCCCATAACTCTTGGCTACAGCCAGTATATTCACAGTGACACATAATCCTATCACACAGGAAGTGATACTCCTTCTTAGGCAGCGTATTTATCAAACAAGTAGGTCCATACCACTTGGTTAAGCCTCTGAATTTGCTGTGACGCAAGACCCTATCACACACGAGGTGATCCTCCTCTTTAGGCAGTGTATGTATCAAACCAATAGGCTACAGCTAGTGAATTCACTGTGACATGTGATCCTATCACACAGGAAGAGCTCCTGGTTCTTAGGCAGCGTATTCATCAGACAAATAGGCCCATAGGCCTTCCCTAAAGTCAGTGAATCCACTACGACACAAGATCCTATGACACAGGAAATTCTACTTCATCTGAGGCAGTGCATGTATCAGACCAATAGTCCGATAGTGAATTCACTGTGACACAAGATCCTATGACACTGGAAGTGCTCCTACAACTGATGCAGTGTATGTATCAGACCAATAGTCCTATAACTCTTGGCTAAGGCCAGTCAGTTCCCCGTGACACAAGATACAATGACAAAGGAAGTGGTCCTGCACCTTAGGCAGTGTATGTATCAGATCAATAGGCCCATTATTCTTGACTACAGCCAGTAAATTCACAGTGACACAAAATCCTACCACACAGGAAGTGGTACTGCTTCTTAGGCAGATTAATTATCAAATTGGCCCTTAGCTCTTGCCTAAAGCCAGTGAATTCACTATGGCACAAGATCCTATGATACTGGAAGTGCTCCTGGTTCTGAGGCAGTGTATGTATAAAAACAATATGCCCATATCTATTGACTAGAGCCAGTGAATTCAGAGTGACACCAAATCCTATCACACAGGAAGTGGTACTGCTTCTTAGGCAGCATATTTATCCAACAAGAAGGTCCATACCACTCGGTTAAGCCAGTGAATTTGCTGTGACACAAGATCCTATGAGAAAGGAAGTGCTCCTGCATCTGAGGCAGTGTATGTATCAGATCAATAACCCCTTTATTCTTGACTGGACCCAGTAAATTCACAGTGACACAAAATCCTATCACATCGGAAGTGGTACTGCTTCTTAGGCAGCGTATTTATCAAACAAGCAGCTCCATACCACTTGGTTAAGCCAGTGAATTCGCTATGACACAAGATCCTATCGCACATGACGTGATTCTCCTTTTTAGGCATTGTATGTATCAGACATACAGGGCCATAGCTCTTGCCTAAAGGCAGTGAAATCATTATCACACATGATCCTATGACACAGGAAATGCTCCTGCATCTGAGACAGTGTATGGATCAGACAAATAGCCCATAGCTCTTGCTTAAAGCCAGTGAATTCACTGTGACACAAGATCGTATCATACAGGAAGAGCTCCTGCTTCTTAGGCATAGTATTTATCAGACAAATAGTCCCATAGCTCTTGCCTAAAGCCAGTGAATTCGCTATGACACAAGATCCTTTGACACAGGAAATTCTCCTGCATCTGAGGCAGTGTATGTATCAGACCAATAGGCCTATAGTTCTTGGCTAAAGCCAATGAATTCACTGTGATACAAGATTCTATGAGAAAGGAAGTGCTTCTGCATCTGATGCAGTGTATTTATCTGACCAATAGGCCCGTAGCTCTTGGCTAGAGCCAGTAAATTCACAGTGACACGAAATCCTATCACTCAGGAAGTGGTTCTGCTTCTTACGCAGCGTATTTATCAAACAAGAAGGTCGATACTGCTTGGTTAAGCCAGTGAATTCGCTGAGACACAAGACCCTATTACACATGAGGTGGTCCTCCTATTTAGGCAGTGTATGTATCAGAAAAATAGGCCAATAGTTCTTTCCTAAAGCCATTGAGTTCACTGTGACACAATATCCTATGACACTGGAAGTGCTCCTGCATCTTAGGCAGTGTATTTACCAGACAAATAGGCCCATAGCTCATGGCTAAAGCCAGTGAATTAACTTTGACACAAGATCCTGTCACACATAAAGTGTCCTGCATCTTAGGCAGTGTGTGTATCAGACAAGTAGCCCCATAGCTCTTGACTAAAGCCAGTGAAGTGACTGATACCCATGATCCTATGACACAGGAAGTGCTCCTGCAGATTAAGCAGTGTATTTATCAGACACATAGGCCCATAGCTCTTGGCTAAAGCCAGTGAATTCACTTTGATACAAGATCCTATCACACAAGAATTTTTCCTGCATCTTAGGCAGTGTACGTATCAGAGAAATAGCCCCTTAGCTCTTGCCTAAAGCCAGTGAATTCATTGATACACATGATCCTTGGACACAGGAAGTGCTCCTGCACCTTAGGCAGTGTATTTATCTGACAAATAGTCCCATAGCTCTTGGCTAAAGCCATTGAATTCACTTTGACACAAGATCCTATGACACAGGAAGTGGTCCTGCATCTTAAGCAGGGTATTTGTCGGACAAATAGGTCCATAGCTCTTGGCTAAGGCCAGTGAATTCTCTGTGATACATGAGCCTATCACACAGGAAGTTCTCCTGCATCTTAAGCAGTGTACTTATCAGACTAATAGGTCCATAGTTCGTAGGTTGCATTAGATTCTTATCTCCACTTTTGTTAATAATTACAGCAATAATTGTTTTCGATTGTCGCGGAGTCTGCCCTCTGGAAGAATATCGTTTAGCAGTGATGTTAAGAAAGGGGCTATGTAGTACACCATCACGTCTAAGGGAAGGAGATTGGGTTAACTTCCCGTCGACATCGAGATCATTATAAACGGGACACAAGCTCCGATTGGCTCAAGAATGGGGAAGGAAGTCGGCTGTGTCCTTTTAAAGGAACCAACCGAGCATTTGGATGGATAGATTTAGGGAAATCAAGGAAACCTTATCTGTGTTGCTGGACACCGGTTTGATCCGCCGTTTTCGCGAAAGCGAATCCAGTATGCTGACCACTGCATCAGCTCACTTGGATATCACCTCTAAGACTTCTGGATGGATCTCATGAGGAACTGAGGCCTTTCCCTTCTTTAGTACTTTATGTAACACGTCCTACATTCTCTTGGAAGCAGATGTATTGTTTTCATATTCTGTGCACAGAGTATGCCTGAGTTTTTTGCTTGTGATTCAGCGTCCCTCTCAGGCCTGGTAAGACAGAACAAAAGGAGTCTTTGCTGTCTCAGTAATTTATACAGTTGCTTCCGAACGTTCAGTTCACTGTAGGTCTGTGACTAGTTTTCCCAGTTACACTGCTTGAGCCTCCGCCAGGCGCGCCTATTGTTGTCACACGAGCAGGCGCGCGTTTTGAAATTTACAACATGGTCATTTGTAAATTTATCTCAAACAATCTATTATATTTATTGCAGAAAGCAGCTCACATCACTATCTTCAACCTTTATAATACATGCTTTTTCTCCTTTAGCTCTTTAGATAACAATTTAGCCTGTTTTACTGCCTTATGTTCACTTTCACAGACAATTTATTTGTGAATTAATTCCAGCGATGTTCAGAAAAATGAAAAAGTAGCCAACGGCCATCTCCTTGTAATTCCTGAAACGGAGTATCGGGCACACAGTTTATTTGCAACGTAGTCAATTATGATTTGAGGTTTGTGTCTTTCTCATTCACTGTCATCATGTCATGCATAGTAGACAAAAGTATGAATGCGCGGATTTTTACAAGGAACATATGAAACTAAGGTTAAGTTACAAACCTACAATGAAATCCAAACATTGCACTTCCAATTTCTGTTGTTTTGGTTGGGAGAAGTTCTGGAAGAAGTTCAAGTCTGTTCTTCGTGATTGTACCAGTGCAAATGATAGTGTGCTTTAGAAAATATTCAGAAAGGAGGTAGCTTGTGTATCAATTTTCAGTCGTAAGGTTCCTGTTAGAATTTTCTATAGGCACTACATACCTTTTCACTTTGTCCTCAGGAGCATTAGATACCCTATATTGCCCTTCGGTTGCATGCCGCAATAAACCTCCAGATTACGGCAATAAAATATTTTTGTATCAGTCAGTGCAAACATTTCGGTGCCATATTCAGCTGGTTTGCTGGGTATGCACAGTATCCATCCGTAGAGGTGAAGCATTTCATCTGTTGTGGTGAATTCACCAGTCTGTAAGAATATTAATTGTTAGCAACAAAAGGGACCAATACTGTACGAATTGCAACCAAGTCATACGTTTTTCTCCTGCCATTCCATGTTTCCATATCAAAAAACAGCATACAGCTTAGGAAGAACAGAAACCTATTGTAACTCATAGCAGTCCTAAGCAGTTGCATTCCTGTTCCTTCTGCCACCCAGAGTTCCAGTACATTAGCGTGACGTCATTTTCTTGTTCTTCTTTTTCTTCTTCTTCAAAAAAATCCCCAAGACAGCCATTATTTCGTCATTTTATTACCTCTTTTGCACGAGAATTGATATGATTGTCTGTTTATATATAGGTATTTATATAGTTTACGATTTCATCAATAAAGTCAAGATCAATTATTTTCAGAAAAACACTAACTTCATCAGTTATACCCATCACATTTCTCTTCAGATCTGGTAGAGAGCCGCTGTGCATCACAGAAAGGTTCACTATTGGAACTTAACAGAGAGCACTTTCCAAGACAACGTGTTACTTCCTTTCACATACATCTCGCGTAATGACCACGACGACAAAATTCGAGAAATTTGAGCTAATACAGAGGCTTACCGACAATCATTCTTCCCACACGGCATTCGCGAATAGAAAGAGGAGGGGGGGATCAGTAAGCCGTGCCGGAAGCATCCTCCGCCACACACGCCACATGATGTAGATGCAGACATAAAACAGACGCCTTTGATCTGATGCAGTTTACAGGATTGATGTTTCTAGGTATCTTGTAATTGTAATGTTGATTTGATGATGTAACAGAGTCATCTTGAATGTGAAACTCTCGTCTTGACTGACTGTTGGTTACTACTTAACTATTTCCGTGAGCAGAAACTAAGTCGTCGTAATCACCATGCGTCATAGAGTGACTCTTAGAGCCTAATTGATTATTCGCATTCGTCAGACGTAAGCCGTCACCGTCGCTATTCCTTCTTCAGACTTCAGTTCGTCAATTCTAGGGACCAGTTTAATTTCTAGGACAGTCCAACAATACAACCTTCTTTTACTCTTTTCGCCAACGTCATAGTACATACAGGGTGTTTCCGTAAGAGCGTGCAAAAATTTAACAGTACATAGAAGATGCTCCATGGCTCAATTTTATACAGGGAACCTGGGTTCGGAGAAGCCAGCTTAAGGAGATAATAGGAATAAAATCACATTACTGTGTGCCTTTGTATGTATATTAGTTAATTTCTAATACCATCATTGACACAATGAACGTACCATTTTTCTATACCTTACAAAATGTGCTGAAACTGAGGGCCATCGACATCAATGCAAGCATGACATCGTTGAACAAGATTCTGAAGCACCCAGACAAATATCTCTAGTGTGTTTCGAATGACATCACAGGGAGCTACAATTCTGGCAACTAATTCCATCTCTGTATCCAATGGGGTATCATACACAAATGGCCTTAGATATCCCAATAGCGAATACAGGTCATGTGGCCTCGCGGGCCATGGAATAGGATTCCTTCCAATCCAGCGACCAGGAAATACATTGGCACAGAAGTGAGGCAGTCCAGTGTCACGTTGTATCCGCTTCCTCTCACGGACAGAGAAGGGTACTGTTTTGGTTGGCAGGAGAGCCAACACCGTGTTACTAGAGGAAGCCGAAAGGCACGCGTTTTAGCTCACGCAGGTTGGCGTGAGGTCTGGAACAGGAAAGGGAAATTAGAATTTAGAAAAAACGGACGTAGCTGTTGGAATACTTAACTTTAATCCATGAATGGTGAACGTCGCTCTTGACTGTACATGATTCAGTATCAATAGTAACTGGTAATGGCGCCTTGATAGGTGGTAGCAAATGACGTAGCTGAAGGCTATGCTAACTATCGTCTCGGCAAATGAGAGCGTACGTAGTCAGCGAACCATCGCTAGCAAAGTCGGCTGTACAACTGGGGCGAGTGCTAGGGAGTCTCTCTAGACCTGCCGTGTGGCGGCGCTCGGTCTGCAATCACTGATAGTGGCGACACGCGGGTCCGACGTATACTAACGGACCGCGGCCGATTTAAAGGCTACCACCTAGCAAGTGTGGTGTCTGGCAGTGACACCACAGGTACGCTCCCCAACAATTCAGGCAGAACTCTTTGTACGAACCTCAAGTAGAGGCAGTCTTTCAGACGGCCAGGTAGAAGATATGGCCCATTGACATAGTTGTCTACAATTCCATCCCAGATATTCACAGCAAAACATACTTGATGATATGCCCCCCCCCCCTACAGCGTGAGGCTTTTCCTCATCCCATACGTGGATATTCCTACTGTTCTAAATACCATCACGATCAAATGAGGCCTCGTCAATAAACAGCACGATTTAAAGGAAATTGGTGAATCAGTCCATTGCTGGTCTGACACAACAAGACCCTTAGTGCAAAATCAGCCGCAAGCACTGCATGGACTCGTCGTGGGTGATATGGGTGTGATTGTTGTTCGCTGACTACTCGCTACACGCTAGTACGTGGAGTGCCCATCTCACGTGCAATTCGACAAGTACTCGTAGTCGGGTACGCTGCAACACTTTCCAGTACCTCCTCCTCAAAATTGGGTGAGCGAGTGGTCCTCATGTTGCCCGGTCTCTCGTTTCTTCTTTCCATTGAACCAGCTTCCCTCATTCTTCGATCGAGAGAAATAGACACTCGTCGTGACACATGGTGCGTGTTAGGAAGTGGTTCCCCCCTGCACAGCCTTTCAGCAGCGAGAGCATTGCAACGTACTTCCCCATACACAAGGTGCATATCAGTGAGTTCTGCAGAACTATACCAGCACTGCTTCATTGTATTGCACTATATGCCTCTGGATAGCACTATCGTTGATTCATAGCATTTTCTGTCATGGGACAATGTAAATACGGTACAACAGAGCCACCTTATGAACAAGTACAGTACACAAAACCTGCAGCATGACTTCCTAGTATTCAGGCTCGTCTTCCTTGTTTCCTTGCAGGAAGTCAAGAATACACATCTAAATAAACAACACAATATGTGCAAACTTGTACGCATGTTGTAAATAAATTGGAAAACAGTAGAGCTAGACAAAGCGGTAAACAAGTTTACTTCCATATCCCCCTAAGCTGGCTTCTTCGCCTCTAGTCTCCCTACCTCAAACTGCTCAGTGGAGCATTGTCCTTGTTCTGTTACATTTTTGCAACGCTCTTGTGGGAACACCCACTAGGTCAATTTTTCATAATGTTATCTATGTAGTCTACGCAGCTGTGATAACAGAAGTTCGTAACTTCAGTGGTCTGGCGGTCACGGCTTGGACAGCCAAGAAGACGCTGGTAGTGATGATAGACTGGAAATGTCCATTTGTCTGCGCCACTCCGGTACACTGTCCAAACAGGTCTTGGAAGGCCCAACGGTATCGACCGACCGCCGTCCCATTCTCAGCCAATAGGTATCACTGGATATGGATGCAGAGGATCACATGGTCAGCACATCACTCTCCCGGCTAATTTGTGACTTGAGACGCAGCTTCTAAATTAAGTAGTTCCTCCAGTAGCCTCTCAGGGGCTGAGTGCAGACGGCCAACATTGCTCAGCACACACAGACAGTCACCCATCCAAGTGCTTTGCTTCGGTGATCTGATGGGAAATGGTGCTATCACTATGGCAAGGTCGTTAACTGCCCCATTCCTCTGCATTCCTGAGTCTCGTAGATGTTATCTATCTTTTTGACTTAATGCACTTTTTAAACTCATTAGTGGAACTTCCAGTCATTCATTCTTTGCCAGTCTCATATTGCCTGTTCAGTGTATATACCTCTAAGCTATATGTGCAACAACTTTTTCTAGTAACATCTGGTAGGTCGCGCATGGCACGCCAGGTTTCTCACATTAGTTCTGTGGTATCCTGCCCACGCGTGTAATATGGGTTGCTGAGGATGCTGCTTTCCCAGATAGCTAAACAACAATTCAAGCAAATCACATTAATGGTTTTTATTACAATAAAGTATATTTACAATACTTAACTTGGCGTCTTTACAAAGATTGGTCGCAAGAAAATGGTGACATGCAAATAATCAATGTATACAATTTCCATGTAAGTAAATGATACTGTCCACAAGCCACAGCTCGTCCTCCACTGCGGCTCTTCCTGTGCGGCCGAGGCTAGGCGTCGCGTCGCTTTTGTTCTCTTTGTGTAGAGGCCGCTCCTGTCGTGGTAACGTCCTAGTCAGCCTGCTATTGGCTGATGGCATCCCACAGCCCTCTCTGCTCTTTCGTCCTTGACCTTTGTCCTGGCACTTGTCGATACACCAGAACCATTTCATCCGTTACAAGCATGATATTCAAATAGCTTTTGGCTCCTTCTTTGGGCCGTCGGCTTCCTTGTACCCCTCAGCGCCATAGTGTAGGGTGTTAAAACAGGTACGGCCAAACTTTCAGGAAACATTCCTCACACACAAATAAAGAAAAGATGTTATGTGGACATGTGTCCGGAAACGCTTAACTTCCATGTTAGAGCTCATTTTAGTTTCGTCAGTATGTACTGTACTTCCTCGATTCACTGCCAGTTGGCCCAATTGAAAGAAGGTAATGTTGACTTCGGTACTTGTGTTGACATGCGACTCATTGCTCTACAGTACTAGCATCAAGCACATCAGTACGTAGCATCAACAGGTTAGTGTTCATCACGAACGTGGTTTTGCAGTCAGTCAATGTTTACAAATGCAGAGTTGGCAGATGCCCATTTGATGTATGGATTAGCACGGGGCAATAGCCGTGGCGCGGTACGTTTGTATCGAGACAATTTCCAGAACGAAGGTGTCCCGACAGGAAGACGTTCGAAGCAATTGACCGGCGTCTTAGGGAGCACGGAACATCCAGCCTATGACTCGCGACTGGGGAAGACCTAGAACGACTAGGACACCTGCAATGGACGAGGCAATTGTTCGTGCAGTTGACGATAACCCTAATGTCAGCGTCAGAGAAGTTGCTGCTGTACAAGTTAACGTTGACCACGTCACTGTATGGAGAGTGCTACGGGAGAACCAGTTGTTTCCGTACCACGTACAGCGTGTGCAGGCACTATCAGCAGCTGATTGGCCTCCACGGGTACACTTCTGCGAATGGTTCATCCGACAATGTGTCAATCCTCATTCCAGTGCAAATGTTCTCTTTACAGATGAGGCTCATTCCAACGTCATCAAATTGTAAATTTTCACAATCAACACGTGTGGGCTGGCGAGAATCCGCACGCAATTGTGCGATCACGTCATCAACACAGATTTTCTGTGAATGTTTGGGCAGGCATTGTTGATGATGTCTCGATTCGGCCCCATGTTCTCCCACCTACGTTCAATGGAGCATCTTATCATGATTTCATACGGGATACTCTACCTGTGCTGCTAGAACATGTGCCTTTACAAGTATGACACAACATGTGGTTCGTGCACGATGGAGCTCCTGCACATTTCAGTCGAAGTGTTCGTACGCTTCTCAACAACAGATTCGGTGACCGATGGATTGGTAGAGGCGGACCAATTCCGTGGCCTCCACGCTCTCCTGACCTCAACCCTCTCTTCATTTATGGGGGCATTTGATAGCTCTTATCTACGCAACCCCGGTACCAAATGTAGAGACTCTTTGTGCTCATATTGTGGACGGTTGTGATACAATACGCCATTCTCCTGGGCTGCATCAGCGCATCTGGGATTCCATGCGAAGGAGGGTGGATGCATGTATCCTCGCTAACGGAGGACATTTTGAACATTTCCTGTAACAAAGTGTTTGAAGTAACGTTGGTACATTCTGTTGCTGTGTGTTTCCATTCCATGATTAATGTGATTTGAAGAGAAGTAATAAAATGAGCTCTAACATGGAAAGTAAGCATTTCCGGACACGTGTCAGCATAACATATTTTCTTTCTTTGTGTTTGAGGAATGTTTCCTGAAAGTTCGGCTGTACTTTTTTGTAACACCATATATATATATATATATATATATATATATATATATATATATATATATATATATATATATATATATATTCTGTTGTCGCCAATACTTTTTGTATCACTACAGGCTAATTATTATCCATTTTATATATCTTCAACTTTCCTGCATTTCTAACAACTTTGTCTTTGTTATGTAAAATTATTTCTATGAAGAGCATAAGAGGAACAGTGAAGACTTTGACACGATGAGAATGAAGTCTTTTGTGACAGTGCTGTTGTATGAAACACTCTCGCACTTCTCCCTCATGAAGATGTTGAAGGCAGTCATCAAAAGCTCGAAATTTTACCCTGAATAAACATGCCAAAAAAACCGAGAATGTTTCATACTATAAGCTGATTAGATGTCTGCGAGATTAGTTATATCAATAGCTCACTTCGTTAGTAGTAGTGTGTGTGTTCACTTAATTTTGTGTTTACAGAAGCTAAGTTCTACTGCCTTTAATGAGCCTCTGCCTTCACCAGCTGTGTCTCTCTGTGCAGTGTACAAGCCTTTGCAGACAGCATTCACACACTTGGGGTTCGCTGCCAACCCCTGTATGACCACAGCGAGCCTTCTGATGTGGCTAAAGAAACCGCGGCTGCCCTCAGTGCTCCGCTACCTGATGGTACAGCAGAATCTTGCAGGTGGTGAGTGCCGCCAGAACAGGTCCACATTTCCTACGTTCATACATATGAACCTATTATCCAAGTGTGATGATAATATGAACCGAACCCACTTTATCATACTTTTTGACAAAACACAGGCACAGTAGCCAGGTTTAGGTAATCTTTTTATAAATATTGAATTTCTAGTAAGCATACGTAAAAGTTATTCTTTACTTTTATCCCTGAGTTCACATTGTGAATTCCAGTCATTTCGGATCGGAAATGATTCACTTCATGCAGATATAAATACTGTGCCATGGCCAGAATGTAAGAGCAGTTGAACATTAACGTTCAGATAATCACACATTGTTCATTTCTCGTAGAATAAGTAGTAATTATAGCTGCAGAAGGTTTGGCACAGCACTCAGATTCATTGTGTGGTAAACTGCCGCCATATGGAAACGACTGAAGCCAGTGATTTGAAATTTCTATTACTCATGAAGCGCTATCAGTTCCTGCGCAACCTCATTATCATTCATATGTAACAATTCATACAGCCTACTTTCAGTTTTTTGTGGAGGTGTAAAATCTTCAGAGCTACTGTCAAAATTCTGAATGTCTATAACATGTACATATACATTTTCTCTGCCTACTTTACTGGTCTTCATGAGACTTTGCAGTCATATAGTACTTACATTTATTCAGTGAGTGTGCTGGTAAGTGAATTTGACTCATATCTGATTATTAATCAAAGTTTCAATTTACATAATATTTGTAATGGCTGTTGAATTGTTCACTGGAATAGCTTCAATCTATCACAAATTCTGTGACTGTCCCTATTGTGGATTTCCTTCCAATGCAACTCAAAAGCTGCCCTCACCCTGTATAACAAAAGCCCTGTCCCTAACACGTGTGCCAGAGGTGGGATCTGATGACCATTGTATCACGTTACGATCATTTATAGATGATTGGCATACTCATTTACTTGTGGTTGTTATTGTTAGGAACTGAAATGCCCAGTATTTTCCCTGTCGTTCCGACATAACTATTGCCCGTTGTAAGTACAAGGGTGGTTTCAAAAGTTCTCGGAATGACCTTGAGAGATCAACGCTAGCGCTACGAGTTGTTCACTCGACATTCATTGGACTGTTGCCTGTAAACAGGTGCCACGTCAGTGCTCTTGGAAGAGAGCTGCGGCGATGACGTGGCTCTGTTGTTGTTTCCACGTAGTGATATGCGTAGACGGAAAAAATCGAGATTCGAGCAGTGATTGAGTACTTCGTAAAGAAAGGTATGAAAGCAAAGGACATTCATGCCGATCTCCAGAATACACTGGAGGACTCTGCTCCTTCATATTAAACTGTTGCCAAATGGACAAATGAGTTTAAATTTGGTCAGGAAAGCTTAGATGATGAAACGCGCAGTGGTCGGCCGACATGTGTCAGTACTCGAGAAATCATTACAACAGTGTACAAAATTGTCATGGATGATCGCCGACTGAAAGTGCGTGAAATTGCTCACTCTTGCCAGATGTCATCTGAAAGGGTATATAACATTTTAACTGAGAAATTAGAAATGAAAAAAATATCTGCAAGATGGGTGCCACCACTCTTGACGCTGAATCAAAAACACATCAGAATGGACATGTCAGAACAATGTTTGGCCCCTTTCAGGAGAAACAAACAAGATTTTTTGCACTGGTTAGTGACCACAGATGAAACTTGGGTGCACTACTATACCCCAGAGAGAAAACAATAGTGAAAGCAGTGGAAACATGCTGATTCTCTACTACCAAAGAAAGCAAAGACAATTCCTTCGGCAGGGAAGGTCATGGCGTCAGTGTTCTGGGATGTGAGGGGGATGGTGTTTGTAGATTACCTCCCCACTGGGCAAACAATTACTGGCGAATACTATGACAACCTCCTGGAAAAAATGCGCTACCTGATGATGCCAAAGTCTCTTCCAAGAGCTAAGTTCTGACACAAAACTTGCAGATTTTCCACATTTACAGCAGGACTCGGGGCTGTGAACCAAGTGTTATGATAAAAACTCTAATGTGACTTGATTGCATTCTTTGCATTCTTATATAAACATCAAGCTGTATTATCCATGGACAGGTATACCTTCTATTTGATTTGACCCTCTAGTGGATAGATATAATTATGGTTCGCTACATTTATCTTTGTGTTCACATTGTCAACCACATTCACTTCCGAATGTACACAATCAATCAGCCATCTCGCCAACAATAAATACTAATAAAGTGTAAAGCAAATCAGGCACATCATTGGGCTTGTTGTTGTAGTTGACTGCCACCACAGTCAAGACTATATCCGATGACTCACAAAGAAGCGCCATCAGCTTTGTAAGTCTCAACATGGCTCTTGCAACAATTGCTATAATAATCACTAAAGTCCATATGTAACATATAATACAGCACATTGCTTAATATATCATCGATGTGGAAAAATCCAAAGAGATACAGCCCAAATTCTGTATCACAACGAAATGTATACATACATTATTCCTCCTTCGTTTATTGATCTACATCACACTCATTCTCTTTGCAGTCAGCCTATTTTTTATGTTCACTTGATCTGTCATGACGCTAGTTAAAACAGTTGAATCATATTTAATTAGCGGCCAGTGTTTCTAGTCATGTGATAACTCCAATGGCAGTCAAAGTTTTCGCCAGAATAGCTTCATTGTATAAAAAACTCTGTGACTCTAGATTTCCTTCATACTCATTTGAGAAGGAGTTGTAACTCGGTTTGTCATTTCTAGATCCAAGTCCTATTGAAGGCTACAGCCATTCTAAAGTCAGTGTGGTTGTATTTGTTTTGTATTCAGACTCTAATGTGCTTTCATATCACTCTAATTATTCTGCAGTGACTACTGACCATTGTACATATCTTTATGTCTTGCTGCATTTTGAACAACTTGTTGAATGGTACACGAAGTTGCTCCATTATCTCACTTGCGAGAAACCGTGAATATGCTGGTTAGCAAACTGCAAAGTCATTTATATTAACTGTCCATTTTTGCCCTCATACTGTGTGTTCTTTTAACTCTGCGTGGACAGTCCTTTTGTTGCACTGTCTGTAATGAGCTGCTCTTGACCTCCATGTAAGTACGCATTCCTAAGCAGTGTACAAGCCACTGCAGACAGCACTGCCACACACACACACACACACACACACACACACACACACACACACACACACCATCAGCCCCACGATGACCTCAGCCAGACTCCTGTCGCAGCTACAGCAACCTATGGAGCCCACTGCACATCCCCAGCTGATGGTGCCCCAATCTCTCGCAAGCAGCGTGTTCTGACACACTATGTGCACACTTAGCACAATTATAATAAGACCTGTGGTGACATGAACCACTTGTTGATCAAAACGTTGAATGTCACTTTCTATCCTTTCTTAAAACTTGAGTTGCAGTAGCCATGAATTGGTATTCCTTCTATATATATGAGTATTTTGCCCTTATAGAAGATGCAGATAAACCATGATTTTCTACATTTATCATTGTGAATTACATTCAGTTGGGAATGCAAATGAATCTCTCAGTGCAATTCTATGCTTGGCTCATGTAACAAACGAGAACCCAAATAAACACATTTATCCAAAAGTAAATAATGTAAAAATCATTAACATTCATAAAATCACAAAATATAGAACACTTTACAGAATAATGTGAGGGCTCAGAAATCCGTAGACTGTACATACACACACACACACACACACACACACACATATATATATATATATATATATATATATATATATATATATATATATATATATATACGTCTCTGCACACTTTTCTAATCCCACCGCACTCATTCAACATTGCAGTTTGACGATATTTTAATATTCTGTGAGACTAGTAGTTAAAAAAGATAAATTTTATTTGATTATTGGCCAATATTTAGTGTTTTGTGATAATTCCACACTCAGTTAAATTTTTTACTGAAATTGCTCCATTCTATCAAAAATTCTATGCCCATTCCTTTCACTCGGTTCAACATCTGTTGTCACCAAGTTTGTCATCAGTGATCCCTAAAACCAAGTCCTTTTGAAATCTATTGCCTTCTTATTTT
This sequence comes from Schistocerca americana, assembly GCF_021461395.2. Taxonomy (NCBI): domain Eukaryota; kingdom Metazoa; phylum Arthropoda; class Insecta; order Orthoptera; family Acrididae; genus Schistocerca; species Schistocerca americana. The sequence continues at coordinate 131,338,608 of NC_060129.1, read as the reverse complement.
CTGTGTAGTTGTATATATATTGTGTACTAGTTCACAACCTGGAAATAACGACGAATGTATTTATTCCAGCCTTCTGTTGGTCCATCCCCCCCCCCCATCTCCCTCTTTCCATCTTCTCCTTCAGAACTCTCTGACTATATTCTCCTTCCCCTCCTCCCCCTGTTTGCATTAATCTCTTCCTTACCCCTCTGTATACTTCTCTCCTCGCCTTCTTTCACAAGGTTATCTCCCCCCACCACAACAGCAGACCGCTGGTTCCTACCCCTACAGTATTTCTTTACAGACAGTAACTAATATCTACGCCAACTTAGGTTCAAATCGATCCAGAGCTTTAGGAGTAACTTTTTACCTGCTGATTTTCCGGAGTACATGTATGTTGCATACATTTCACATATATCACATATATTTGGACACATATACCAGCTGTGTCTGTAGCGAATTTTGTACTGCAGTTTCGTTTTCACACAGTCAATCTTTAAGACCTCCTGACATATCTGTCATACAATGACACAACTTTGCAAGTACATATAGTGGTATATAGGAACACTGTCAGCAAAATTTCTCATAAATGCGGTAATCGTAAAGAAGAAACCAATTAAAATGTCATGCATGATGATCATGTTTACTAAATTAACAACGAAGGTGTAACAAGCGATAGACGTTTTTCTGTGGCCAAACAGATTCTTAAAATTTTCAAATTATGTATATAGTTAGCTGCAAGTCAGTAAGTGCTCTCACTCTCAAATAGTGAATTAATAAGGTGTGGGAATTTGCATGTAATGGGCAATACTTGTTTTTCACCCCCATCCCTGTCTTGTCTTATGCACATGGCTTTTATCTCCACAGCCATCGTTTCAGGGCAGTAAGTGATATATTTACCAAGTTTGGTAGAAATTGGTCTTGTGGTTTAGAAGGACACATGTATGTTTCATATATAGAGTGTATCATAATTAATGGTGTAAATGCATACAGTTGAAAGTATACAATACTAGAAAAAAAAGGCTCACTAAACATAGGGTGGAAAATGCATACCTTAAGAGCTATGAGCAATTTTTCATCTTTGTTACTGTGAAACAACTCTCTTCTATTGCTAGTTCTATGCATCCCATATTTTTCGATGTGGTACTATTCACCAAAATAAGAAAAAATGCCCAGGAAACATGTGCTCTAAAACGCACACCTTAAAAGTTATGAGCACATGATGATTAGAAGAGTTGTGTTTCAAAGTAGCAAAGATATATATATATATATATATATATATATATATATATATATATATATATATATATATATGGATTCATACTGTTATGTCCAATACTTTTTGTATCACTCCTGGCTAATTATTATCCATTTTATATACCTATAACTTTCCTCCATTTTGAACAACTTACTGTTTATTGAGTAAACTCATTACTATGGAGCACATAAGAGAAACAGTGAAGAAGCTGATACGATAAGAACGAAGTCCTTTGTGACAGCCCTGTTGTATGAAAATTCTTGGACTTCTTCCTCCTGACGAAGACGCTGAAGGTAATCGGCAAAAGCTCGCGTTTTTACCCTCAATTAACGTGCCAAGAAGTCCGAGAATGTTTCATACTGTAAGCTGATAAGCAGACTGCTAGATTATTTGTATCAATAGCTCACTTCGTTCTTAGTAATGTTTGTGTTCACTTAATTCTGTGTTTACAGACCCTAAGTTTTACTGTCTCTAATGATCCTCTGTGTAACTGTGGATTCACCAGCAGTGTCTCTCTGTGCAGTGCACAAGCCGCTGCAGACAGCATTCACACACCTGGGACGCACTGCCAACCCCTGTACGAGGACAGCGAGCCTCCTGATGCAGCTAAAGTAACCACAGCTTCCCAAGGCACTCCCCTACCTGATGGCGCAGCAGCCTCTAGCAAGCGGTGAGTGGCATTTCATCATATTTTTCGATGAAATTCAGGCTACAGTATCGTGGTTTAGGTAATTCTTTTATAAATCTTGAATTTCTAGTAGGCATACGTAAAAATTATTGTTTGCTTTTATCTCTGAGTTCACAGTGTGAATCCCATTTATTTACGATCGGAAATGATTCACATCATGCAGATATAAATACTGTGCCATGGCCAGAATGTTAGTTCAGTTGAACATGTATGTTCACATATTCACAAATTGTTCATTTCTCATAGAAAAAGTAGTAAATATAGCTGCAGAAGGTTTGCCACAGCACTGAGATTCTTTGTGTGATAAACTGCCACCATATGGAAAAGACTGACCGGAATTAATTGAAATTCCTGTTACTGATGACGAAGAGCTATCAGCTTCTGCCCAACCTGACAACAAGGAAAACACCAAACATAAAAATTGCAGTTCCATATTAAACAAAATACCATAATATCATTAACATTCATATGCAACAATTCTTACAGCCTACTTTTAGTTTTTTGTGGAGGTGTTAAATCTCCAGAGCTATAGTCAAAATTCTGTATTTATATAACACGTACATATACATTGCCTCTGCTTACTTTACTGATCTCCATGACACTCATTCAACTTTGCAGTCATTTGATACTTCCACCTGTTCAGTGACCGTGCTGGTAAGTGAATTTTAATCATAATAATTATTATTCAAAGTTTCAATTTACATAGTATTTTCAATGACTGTTGAATTGCTCACTGGAATAGCTTCAATCTATCAAAAATCCTGTGGCTCTCCCTGCTCTGGATTTCCATCCAATGCAGTTCAAAGGCTGTTCTTACTCTGTATAACAAAAGCCCTGTCCCTAACATGTGAGCAAGAAGTGCACTCTGATGATCATTGTGTCAAGTTATGTTCCTTTAAATGATATTGCCATACTAATTTACTTGTGATTGTTATTGTTATGTACTGAAACCTTAATGCCCAGTATTTCTCCTGTGATTCAAATATAGCCATTGGCCATTGGAGGTACCTTCAATCTGTGCTTAGTTTAAAACAACTTATTGATTGGTATGGTATGTTACTGTCTTTGGGGATGTAAAAGAAGTATTGGAGAAGCTTTTTATTTCACTTCTAGGTATTTCATATTCACTTCCCATTTTGTCACAAGCAGCATGTATTCTATTCACTCCATGTGCTTAGCTCCTTAGTGCTACTATAATGAATCCTCTTGCTCTCAGTGTGTGACACACTCCAAGCAGTGTCTCTTTACACAGAGTGCAAGCCGCTGCAGACAGCACTCACACACCTGCCACTCACTGTCAGCCCTGCAACAACCACAGCCAGTCACCTGTCGCAGATAGAACAACTACAGATGCCCACTGCATTGCCCTACCTGATGGTGCCAAAGACTCTTCCAAGAGGTGAGTTCTGACACAAAAATTTTCCACATTTAAAGCAGGACTCATGGCTGTGAACCAAGTGTTATGATCAAATCTCTAATGTGACTTTATTGCATTCTTATATAAACTTCAAGCTGTACTATCCATTGACAGATACACCTTCTAAATGGTTTGATCCTCTAGTGGGCAGAGATAATCATGGTACTCTACACGTATCTTTGGGTTCCCGGTGTGAACTACGTTCACTTCAGCATGCACATGAATCACTCAGCCATTTCTCAAGCAATAAATAATAATATGTAAAGCAAATCTGGAAAATCTTTAGGCCTCTTCTAGTGTTTAACAGCCATTGTACAGTGATTTGAATTTCCCACGACTCACAAAGAAGAGCCATCAGCCCTCTCTCAAACTCAGCATGGTTCTTGCAACAAAGAACAGGCAAAGAACTTGTATTAAATTGCAACTGCAGTAATAATCATTAAAATTCATATGTAACATGTAATACAGCACACTTTTTAATATGTCATGGATGTGGATAAATCCAAAAACGTACAGGCCAAATTCTGTATCACTACGAAATATATATACACATTATCCATCCTTACTTTATTTATCTTCTTCGCACTCATTCTCTTCGCAGTCAGATGATTTTTTTATGTTCACTTGATCTGCCAAGATGCTAGTTAAAACAGCTGAATCATATTTAACCATTGACCTGTGTTTTGAGCCATGCAATAATTCCAATGGTAGTTACATTTTTCATCATAATAGCTACATTGTATCAAAAATTCTGTGGCCATTCACACTCTAGATTTCCTTCCCACTCAGTTCAGAAGATGTTGCCACTCGGTTTGACATCTGTGATTTTTAGGTCCAAGTCCTCTTGAAGGCTACAGCCATTCTAAATTCTGTATGGTTGTATTTGTTACGTATTCAGACTGCAATGTCCTCTCATATCACTCCAATTACTCTGAAATGACTACTGACTGTTGTATGTACCTTTATGTTTTGCTGCATTTTGAACAACTTGTTGTCTGGTACACAAAGATGTTCCATTGTGCCACTCAAGAAATCCTGCGGATATGCCAGTTAGCACAATGCTGGGTCATTCATATTAACTGCCCATTTTGCCCCTCATACTGTGTGTTCTATTAACCCAACATCAACAGTCCTTTTGTTGCACTGTCTGTAATGAGCTGCTTTTGGCATCTATGTGAGTCTGCATTCCTAAGCAGTGCGTCCCTGTGCAGTGTACAAGCCACTGTAGACAACATTCTCACACCTGGAATTCACACAGCTGGGACCCACAGTGACCACTGCCAGATGCCTGTCGAAGCTACAAAAACCACAGCTGACTCACTTCAGTCCACTGTCTGATGGTGTCACAGTTCCTTTCAAGAAGTTATTGATGTCACTACATCTGAACGTTTTCCACATTCATAGTATGACATACTTGGGTGCTAAGCAAGTGTTATGATCAAACAGTCTAATGTTATTATGTTGTATTTTTTCATCAGATACAGGTTATAATTGTTTTATATATTTTGTCATTCTGGTAGGTATAGGTAAAAATAGTTCTCTATATTTACCACTGAGATCACGATCTAAATTACATTCAGTTCACAAAAATAATTCACATTGTGCACTTCCATGTTTTGTATTTTGGCCAAATTTTAACTCTTTCTGACATTGTTGTTCAAATGTTCATACAATGCTCATTTCTGATACAAGAAAAAGTAATAATAGATTCAGCAAATATGGCTTATCATTTGGCTTCTTCTTGTGGCAGATACCCATCGACACAGTGCAGACTTAACCTGGTAATTTGTAACTCGTATATGTCTGCCTGGCTGAAGTAGTGTTAAACAAAGTAGTAACTACTATAAAAATCATTAACACTCATATACAACATATAATATAGCACAATTTATAATATACTGTGGAGGTGCCAAATTCTACAGTTCTGCAACCTAAATTCCATATCACTACTGTATATACATATATATATATATATATATATATATATATATATATATATATATATATATGTCTGTATATATATATATATATATATATGTGTGTGTGTGTGTGTGTGTGTGTGTGTGTGTGTGTGTGTGTGTGTGTGTGTGTCTGTGTGTGTGTGAGTGTGTGTTGTCTCAAACTCATTCAAATATAGATGGTATTTAACATATTGTTGAGTGGAATAGTTTCATTCTGTCAAAGCTTCTCTGGGCCTTCGTACTCTGGATTTCCTTGCAGTGCATTTCTAAAACTTCTGTCACTCTTTTTTAGCAACTGTGATACCAGGGGCCCAGACCCCAGTACATGAGCTACAAATGCTCATTGTATCTCATTATGTTGATTTAGAGGTTATTGCCATTCTGATTTATGTGTAGCTGTTGTATTCAAACTGTAGTGTTGGCTCTGTGCATTTCGCCACCCCAAGGAATGTGTCTCTGTGCAGTGTTCGAGCCAACACAGACAGCACTCTCACTGTCGCCACTCACTGCCGGCCCCACAACCACCACCGCTGGAGATGTTTCGAAGCTACAACAGGGGCTGCCCGCTGCACTCCCTTACCTGAAGCTGCCACAGTCTCTCGCAAGCGGTGAGCTCTTCCACAACATATGCACATATTACAAATATCTTATGGTGCCATTAACCAAGGCCACGCGGGATTAGCCGAGCGGTCTAAGGCGCTGCAGTCATGTACTGTGTGGCTGGTCCCGGCAGAGGTACGAGTCCACCCTCGGGCATGGGTGTGTGTGTGTGTTTGTCCTTTGGATAATATAGGTTAAGTAGTGTGTAAGCTTAGGGAAAGATGACCTTAGCAGTTAAACCCCATAAGATTTCACACACATTTGGACATTAACCAAGTGCTACGATCTAATAATCGTATGTCACTGCACTGTATTTTCTGATTAAAAAACTCAGGATATAGTTCCAAGGAGAAAGCATTTCTTATATTTATTTTGATGTTCGAGTTGATATAGTTAAAATAGGCCCACTACATTTATCTCTGGATGTGGGTGGTATTCAGGCTGGTGTACAAATTAATCACTCAGTGCAGATATATACATAATGCATCATGGCTAGAATATAAACTTATAACACATTTAGGCAATCATACATTGCATATATCAATTACTGTAAATGCTAATAACAGCTTTGTAACAGTATTGGGCTTCTTCTTGTGATTGGCAGACGTCACCTCAATAAAGATTTCATCCATTGATTGCAATTTCCCATGGCTCACTCAGTCCCTACATCGCTTATGCTATAACTCAGTCACAAATGCCTTGTAGTTTTGTCTGAAGTTGTAACTATTGTAAAAAAAAATTAACTTCCATAAGCAGCATATAGTGTAGCACACTTCTCCATATCTTTTAGATGTGGAAAACGCGCAAAAGTACATTTAGAATTCTGTATTATTACAAATTATATATACATACGTTATCCCTGCTTACTTTACATGCCTTCATCACACTCATTGAACAATCCAGTCATATGATATTGTTATGTCTAGTTACTTAGTGGGAATGCTTGTTAAAGATTTTCTGTTACATTTAATAATTATAAAAACCGTCATAATTAATTATTTGATCGTTAGGTTAGATGATACCTTAATGTTTTCCTACTCAGTGACAATGCTAGTAAATCAATTTCAATTATATTTAATCATATGCTAAAATTTCAATGGTAGTTAAATTTTTTGCTGGAACAGCTTGATTCTATAAAAATTTGTGTGCCCATCCCCACTCTGGATCTCCTTCCCACTCAGTTCTAAAGTTGCTATCAATTTGTTTATTGTCTGCCATTCACACAGCCCAGTTCTTCCAGAAGGCTAATTCCCTTCTAAATTCTACGTATGTGTATTTATTATGTACTCAATGACGTCCAGTACTTCTCATATCACTTAAAATAACTCTTGGCTAATTTATGTAGTTTTATTTCATGGTTAATTTTTAACAACTTTATTGTTTGGTAAGTTTAGGTATTCTTACAGTGGCGAAGCTAATTAGCTCTCTGCTACACCATTTTTCTTTCATCTGCCTGCTTTGTAATTATTAATGTATGTTCATTTAAATTTGCATTTACAGTCTAAGTTCTACTGTCTGAAATGAGCTGCTCTTGGCCTCCATGCGAGTACGTATTCCCAACCAGTATTTCTCTGCACAGCATGCAAACTGCTCAGACAGCGTCCACCCACCCAGCACTCACTATCAAACCCATAACAACAATGGCTGAGCCCCTCTCGCAGCTACAACAAACTTCACTGCCCACTGCACTCACCTGCCTGATGCTGTCATAACATATCGACATTTTCTTTATTCCTAGCATGGCTTATGGAGACATTAACCAACTGTTATGATCAAAATATCGAATGTCATTTTATTCTACTTTTTTATATAAAAAACAGCCAAGTATAAGTATTCGTTTTATATGTCATGGTGTTCTAGTAGTCAGACGTAAAAATAATTCACTACATTTATATCGAAGGTAACAGTGTGAATTACATACAGTTCAGGATGCAAATGATTCCTTCAGTGCATTTCATGAACTGTATCATGGCTAGTACATGAACTGATGGCAATAGAGTTGTACAATATCGATACATTGTTCACTCCTGATGTAATAAATAATAATAATATCTGCAGTAAATACAGCACCCCATTGCGCTGCTTCTTGTGGTAAGTAGTCATCATCTTTGTGAGCACCATACTGAATCTTATGACTGAGATTCCTATGATTCATGAAGAAAACCCTTCAGATCTTGTCTAATCTCTGTGTGGCTCATGTAACACCAAGCAAATCGTTGGTGAAAGTTTCAGGTTACACGATTATTTCAGTGTCAGTTAATTTTTTTCTTTAACAGCTTCACTCTATCAAAAATTTTATGCTCATTCCTACTGTGTAATTAATTACCACTCAGTTCAAGAGCTGCCATCACTGTGTTTGACATTTATAATTCCTAGGACAAAGTAATTTTGCAGACAATTGTTGTTCTAACTTCTCCATGCTTGTATTTGTTATGTATTCAAAGTGTCATGACCAGTATTTCCCATCAACCGAACTTTATTTTAGATTACTGTACATAACTCCAATTTGTGTTTCGCTGTGAACAACTAAAAGTTTGGTATGCTAAAATACCGCAATGGGAATACAGGAGAAACAGTGGAGGAACTTTTGTAGATCACTACAATTTATTCTTAATATTTTTACGTTCACCTAATCATTGAAAGTGCTGGTCGGTCACTTTAATCATTTCTAATTATCGGAAAAACTTTCATTTACATCACTGAAAAGCTATACACTATCACAGTTCAGAACTTAGTGCCATTCCTTTTTAGCATATTTGGTTCCTACAGGTTGAGCCCTAAAATATGAAATAGAAATCCCATCTGATGACGACAGAATCACATATTCATATAAAGTCGATTGCCATTCTTGTTTATGTGCTTTTGTTGGTGTCAGTATTCAAACTGTAATGTCCAATACTTCTTGTTTCACTCCATCATAACTGTTGGCCATTGTACGTAACTTTCATTTCTGCTTCATTTAGAACAGCTTAATGCTTTGTATGCTAATTTTATTCTGTTGGGAAAAAGACGTGGAGAACCTGATTAGCTGACTGCCACGTCATCTGTTTTAATCGACCACTTTGACGTTATCAGTGTGTGTTCTATTGAGTGTGTGTGGACAGTCCCTTTTCCTACAGTCGGTAATGGGCTACTCTTGGTCTCCACGTGAGTGCATAATCCCAAGCAGTGTTTCTCGGTGCAGTGTGCGAGCCACTACAGACATCACCCACACTGTCAGCACGCGCCCTCAGCCACAGAACAACAGAGGCCAGTCTGCTGTCACAGTTACAACAACCGTGGCTGCCCTGCATGCTCCACTACCTGATGATGCCGAGGCTTCTTGCAAGCGGTGAGTTCTGTCGATACGTTCGTTTTCCACATTTATAGTACGACTTATGGGAGTGTCAACCCAGTTTTATGATCAAAAATCTCATGTCGCTTTACAGTATTTTTTGATAAGGCTTAGGCTATGGTTGCTAGGAAAAGATATTCCTTGTATATATTGTTGTGTCCTAGTAGCCATAGATAAAAAAGATTCTCTATATTAATCTTTGGGTTCATGGTGTAAATTACATTAAGTTCAGAACACAAATGGATCACCAACCACAGATATTTCATGTACTTTATGACAGCCAAAAGATAAACTGATTGACATCAATGTCCCTACAACATTCATTTCTGGGGCAGTGAACAGTAATAATAGCTGCATAAGGTATGGCACAGCATTGAGCTTCTGCTTGTGGTTGACAGCTGTAGTGTCAGTGACGACTTACTCTGGTAGTTTCAAAATCTCATCAGCGCCAATGAAGAGCTATCTGCTCTCTTCCAATCTCTGCATGGCTCATGTAACAATGATAACACAAACACAGAGCTGCATTGTACTAAATAGTAAGTAGTATAAAAATATTTAACAGCTTTTATAATCTAATATTTAACAGACATTATAACAGATCATTGCGTATCAGTACAGAATCGATATATGCGTTCTGTCCATCTGCTTTAGTGATCTTTCTGACGCTCATTCGACTTTGTAGTCTAATGATAGTTTAATGTTCAGCTGTTCAGTGTGAGTGCTGAGTCACCAATGTAGGTAAAATTTAATTATTAGACATTTTTTTAATGTATGGGACGCCTATTATGGCAGTCATATTGTTTACTGGAATAGCTTCATTCTATCAAAACCTCTGTAGCATGTCGTTCTCTAAATTCCCTTCTTAACTCAATGGAAAAGCTGTTGTCCCCTTGTTATGCATCTGTGCATTATACAGTCAAGTATCTAATAGATGAACTATAAGGGGTGTTCAAAAAGATAATAGCTGGAGGCATAATTACAGAAACCACTACCTCTATGTTAGACGTATTGACCCTGGCTCTTGAAACACTTATCCCACTGTGACACAAGGCGGTGAATGGCTGTCTCATAATATTCCCGGGGCTCCAATGTTAACAACTTCCGCATGTACAGGTGGATGTCACCATCCACACGAGTGTAGGAAAGGTTATGCTGACGTACTTCTTTGACCAAGATGGCCCCCTTCTGATTCACTTCTTGCAGCACGGGACAACAGTGAATTCCCAGCGTTAGTCGCAGACTTGACCACCCTTCGCCAAGCAATCAAAACACAACGACCAGGCAATCTCACCTGTGGCGTCATTCTGCTCCACGACAGTGCGAAGCCTCATAGGTCCCACACAGTTGCGCCACTCCTGCAGAAATTCAAATGGGAGGTTCTCGGCCACCCTCCATACATGCTGGACCTCTCTCCCTGTGATTACGCCATTTTTTGTCAACTTGGAAATGCTCTGAGGGGCAAACTATTCACCTCGGACGACAATGTCCAATTGTTTGTGCGGAACTGGTTTACATCGCAGCGCAAGCAATTTTATGAGACAGCCATTCACCGCCTTGTGTCGCAGTGAGACAAGTGTCTCAACAGCCAGGCTCAATCCTTCTAACATACAGGTACTGTTTTCTGTAATTATGCCTCCAGCTCATATCTTTTTGAACGCCCCTTATACGAGGGCTAGCTGCTGATCGTTTTATCACATTGTAAACATGGTAAGAAAAGTTCTGATTTAATGTAAATAATGTGAGAGATAAGGAGACCACCCGCCACATTGTAGAAGGAGTGAAGTGTCGGCAGGTACATAAAAAAGAATGAAAACCTATTGATTTTCTGACTAATCCCTTAACAAGCTAGAGAATACAAACTACACACACATACGTACACTCACAAATATATATGCATAGATGAGTGCATAAGTGTATGTGCATGTGTGTGTGTGTGTGTGTGCGTGTGTGTGTGTGTGTGTGTGTGTGTTTTGGAGCTCATCAAAGGCGTCATCTGAAAAGTAGCAAGCTATAGGTTTTTGTGTGCATGTTGATGACTCAGTATTTAAACTATATGGTGCGTCCTTTGAATATAAATTACTTACACAGTAACACATTAAGTACATTCATAGGTTAGTATCATTATAATTTTATGTTTCATGATAGTGGTTAAATGTTCAAACTGTGCTGTCCAATAGTTGTCCTTTCTCTCCATTACTGCTGGCTCTGTATGTTCCTTTAATTTGTGCTTTATATTCAAAACTTGTTGTTTGATAAGGCTAGTAACTCCAGTGGGGAATGTAAGAAAAACAGTGGGCAGACAGATTAGCTCACTGGTAGCTGGGTTAACTGACGAACTTTTGTTTTCATTACTAGTGTGTGTTCTATGCTATCTGTTTTGTTGACAGTCTAAAAGTACTATAGCCTGTAATGAGCTGCTCTTCATCTCCATCAAAACAAAATTCCTCGCACACTGTCTCTTTCTGTGCAGCACGCGACGCACTGTGGACAGTAGGCCCACGTCCAGCAATCGCCATCAGCTGCACAGCGACGACAGTCAGACTCCTGTTGTGGGCACACAGTCTGTGGCTTCTGGCAACACTCCCCCATCTGATGGAGCCATCCTCTCTCACAAGCAGTGAGTTCTGTCACACCATGCACAGAGCCTCTATATTCATAGTACAAGTTAAGGGTGTGTTAGCCAAGTAAAGCATTCAAAATGTCGAAAGCAACTTTATTCTTTATATATATGCTATTTTTGAATGTTAATAATTTTTACTGTAATAAAAATTAGTGTAAACTATCAAATGTTTGTTTAGTGTTTTCTCTGTTGCATGAGCACTGCAGAATTCTGACTGTATAGAAATGCATTGAGTGTTTCATTTCTGTTCTGAAATGAATGTAAATCATACTGTGAAACCAGAGAAAAGTCTAGGGAACTACTTTTGAACCATGCTTATACAAAGATCAAAATTAATGAATAGGAATAATTTTTCCTGGCAACTATAATCTCGAATTTTTAATTCAGTAAAAGTGTTTCTTGGCTCATGTGAATGAAGCCTAATTAATAGGCAATGTTTCAATTCATGTGGTATTTTTCATGGAAGTTAAATTTTTCAATGGAATTGCTTCATAGTATCACAAATGCTCTGCCCCTTTCTTGTCCGAAGTTCTTTCCCATTTCAGTTCAAGTGCTCACATCGCTCTGTTCACATTCTGTTCTTCCTACAGCCCAGCGTCTAACACATGAGCTGCAAATACCATGTGATGATCATTGTAGCACATTAAGTACATTTAAACATTACGGCTCTTCTAGATTCTGTGAGACTGTTGTTATATTTAAACTGCCCCGTCCAACATGTCTCAAAAGACTTCAGCAAAATTTTTGTCCCTTCTTCAACCTTACATTTGTGCTTTATTTTGTATAATCTGTTCTTACAAATGCTATTCTATGTCTATGCTGAATTCTGAATAAGCTGAATGTGAATTAATTACCTCACCTGTAAGTCATTCACCTGAGTGGATCCACTATTCTTGTTGGTGGTGTGTATTCTATTATTTTTGTGGTGGACAGTCTGTCAGCAGAAATGTCTGTACTAAGTTGCCCTCTGCCCCTGTGCGAATATGCTGGCCCACACCCAGTATCTTTGTGCAGAGTGCCAGCCACATCAGGCTGCAGCCCCACACCTGGCACTCACTGTCAGCCCCACAGCAGCAGCCAGACTCCCATCACAACTACAGCAACTGTGGCTGCCAGCCACACTCCTCCAGCTGATGATCCAGCAGTCTCTCGCATGTGGTAAGTTCCATCACTACAAGTGCAAATTTCCCCTATGCATAGTATGACATGTGAAGGTGTGAACCAAGTGTTACTGTCAGTAAGTCAGAAAATCGGTTGTTGCTTTATTTGTAGTATTTGATAAAACAGAAGCTGTATATATATATATATATATATATATATATATATATATATATATATATATATATATATATAGAACAGTTCAAGGAACAAATGATTCATCCAATGCAGTTATATAGGAAAGATTTTATAAAACAACATTCTTTTCCCAAGATAGTGAATTTGCGTGCTCGCTGCAGTTCCTGGTTTCACTGGCGGTTTTGTATCTTCCAAATTATTGCTGGAAGCAATGGGTGTAAAAGGGTTTATCGATGAACTGAAACTCTAAAAACGTTAATTTTGTGTTAATAAATAACAGTGGATGTAAGTCTGTGGTGCTTTTCTAAAAGAAATGATGTTGCGATAATAAGCAGGAAAAGAAATACAAAATAATGGGCAGAACCTGAACAGGGATATCGAATGGTGTGTTGTGTGTGTTGAAATATATATAACAAGAGTACAAGTTTACAGGCCAACTAGCGCTGCAGATGGTGAAGAGACCGAAGAAATGTGTGATGCAATAAAAGGATTTTATCAGATAGTTATGGAGGATTGGAATTCGATAGTAGGGAATGGAGGAGAAGGAAAACTAGTAGATGAATATGGACTGAGGGTAAGGAATCAAAGAGGAAGCTACCTGGTGGAATTTTGAACAGAGTATAAATTAATCATAGCTAATACTTGGTTTAAGAAACATGAAAGAAGGTTGTATATGTGGAAGAGGCCTGGAGACACTGGAAGACTTTAGATATATTTCATAATGGTAGCACAGAGATTTAGGAACCAGGTTTTAAAAAGTAAGACATTTCCAGAGGCAGATGTAGACTCTGACAATAATTTATTGGTTATCAGCTGTAGACTAAAACTGAAGAGACTGCAAAAAGGTACAAATTTAAGGAGATGCACCTGGATAAACTGAAAGAATCAGATGTTGTAGAGAATTTCAGGGAGAGCATTAGGGAATGATTGACAAATACAGGGGAAAGAATACAGTAGGCGAAGAATGAGTATCTTCAAGAAATGAAATAGTGAAGGCAGCAGAGGATCAAGTAGGAAAAAAGACGAGGGCTAGTAGAAATCCTTGGGTAACAGAAGAGATATTGAATTTAATTGACGAAAGGAGGAAATATAAAAATGCAGTAAATGAAGAAGGGAAAAAGGAATACAAACGTCTCAAAAATGAGATCGACAGGAATTGCGCAATGGCTAAGCAGGGATGGCTAGAGGACAAATGTAAGAATGTAGAGGCATATATCACTAGGGGTAAGACAGATACTGCCTACAAGAAAATTAAAGAGACCTTTGGAGAAAAGAGAACGACCTGCATGAATATCAAGAGCACAAATGGAAAACCAGTCCTAAGCAATGAAGGGAAAGCAGTATATCGAGATTCTATACAACGGTGATGTACTTGAGGACAATTTTATGGAAATAGAAGAGGATGTAGATGAAAATCAAATGGGAGATGTAATACTGTGTGAAGAATTTGACAAACCACTGAAAGATGTAAGTCAGAAAAGACCCTGGGAGTAGACTACTGGTGGTTAGAACTACTGGTAACCTTGGGAGAGGCTGTCATGACAAAACTCTACCATCCGGTGAGGAAGATGTATGAGACAGGTGAAATACAATCAGACTTCGAGAAGAAATTTATAATTGAAAACGCAAAGAAAGTAGGTGTCGACAGGTGTAAAAATTGCCGAACTATCAGTTTCATACTGTAATGGCTGCAAAATACTAACACCAATTTTTTACAGTCGAATTGAACAGGAACCAATCTGTTTGGATTCTGTAGAATATTGGAACATGCGAGGCAATACCGGCCCTATGACTTACTTTAGAAGATAGATTAAGGAAAGGCAAACCAATATTTCTAGCATTTGCAGACTTAGAGAAAGCTTTTGGCAATGTTGACTGCAACACTCTCTTTCAAATTCTGAAGGTGGTAGGGGTCAAATACAAGGAGTGAAAGGCCATTTACAATTTGTACAGAAACCAGATGGCAGTTATAAGAGTCGAGGGGCATGAAAGGCAAGCAGAGATTGAGAAGGGAGTGAGACAGTGCTGTAACCTATCCCGAATGTTATTCAATGTGCAATTGAGCAAGCAGTAAAGAAAATAAAATAAAAATTTAGAATAGGAATTAAAATCCATGAAGAAGAAATAAAAACTTTGAAGTTTGCTGATAACATTGTAATTCTGTCAGAGACAGCAAAGGACCCAGAAGAGGAGTTGAATGGAATAGATAATATCTTGAAAAGAGGATATAAGATGAACATCAACAAAAGCAAAACGAGGATAATGGAATGTAGTCAAATTAAATCGCGTGATGCTGAGGGAATTAGATTAGGAAATGAAACACTTAAAGTAGTAAATGAGTTTTGCTGCTCAGGGAGAAAAATAGCTGATAATAGTCGAAGTAAAGAGTATATAAAATGTAGACTAGCGATGGCAAGGAAAGCGTTTCTGAAGAAGAGAAATTTGTTAACATCGAGTATAGATTTAGGTGTCAGGAAGTCTTTTTTCAAAGTATTTGTATGAAGTGTAACCGTGTATGGAAGTGAAACATGAACGATAAACAGTTTGGAAAAGAAAGGAATAGAAGCTTTCGAAACGTGGTACTACAGAAGAATGCTGAAGATTAGATGAGTAGATCGAATAACTAATGAGGAATTCGTGGCACAATCTGAATAAAAGAAGGTATTGGTTTATAGGACATGTTCTGAGGCATCAAGGGATCACCTATTTAGTATTCGAGGGATGCGTGAAGGGTTAAAATGGTAGAGGGAGACCAAAAATGAATACACTAAGCAGGTTTAGAAGGATGTAGTCTGCAGTCTTTACTCGGAGATGAAGAAGCTTGCACAGGGTAGAGTAACACGGAGAGCTGCATCAAACCAGTCTCTGGATTGAGGACCACAACAACAACCCTAGAGGATAACCAATGGTGCTTGTAGAGGGGCAGCAGACTCTTCAGCAGCTGGCAGCTGGTAGCTGCAGTGACAACAGTGTGGATCATTGACTGCTCTGGCCTTATAACATTAACATAATATTGCTGTGCTGGTACTACAAATGGCTATAAGCGAGAGGAAGCTACAGCTGTAAATTTTCTCAACAGTATACAGATCCACTGCATGATTAAATAACATCGTCATCCTCTTAGCTAAGTTAAATATTGTTAAAATAATTCCCCATTCAGATCTCCCGATGGAGTCAACTCAAGAGGAAATCAACAGTTGGTGTGTGGCATGTTGGATCCTTTAATCAGGTAGGTAGGACAGAGAAATTAAAAGTGGAAATTTATAGGCTGCCCAAAAAGTAATGCTCCACATTTATGAGCCGACATCTCTGCTATGAAACGTTAGGCACGAATTCATTGTAAGTTCCTGAGTGAATATGTTTCCTCAGAAAGTGTAGCCTCACAAAGTACTCAAATTACTATTGTTTAAACAGCCAGCGGAATGTGGTTCAGTGGACCATCCTGGGCTGTTATACCTCACATGTTAAGGCTTGGTGAATTTCTCATTCATGAAGATCGATGCATTACGACTCAGCAGTTTGCACTGCTGCTATTACGACTCAGCAGTTTGCACTACTGCTGTGAACAACTCAAAGGTTGTTCTGGCTCAACATGGTAACATTCGGCCCTTACAAGTTTAAGATTTCCTAACTCATTAAGAAATAAGGTTGGACAGTGCTACCTCATCCAGTCTGCCTTAGACGTAGCTAACTAGTACTTCCACTTGTTTTTGCCATTAAGGGATAGCATTTGTGGATTACATTTTGAGGGTCACTAGAAGCTGATTCACATTGTAAATAAATGGCTTTGCAATCAGAAAAAATACTCGTACCGACAGAACACGCATGCCTTTCTGCCTCATGCAGGCATACCATAGAATTGGAAGGAGAATATCTGGTGTGTAGATAAAATATAATTCTTTCACGTGTGTAATTTTCGTTCTGTGGAATAAATAGCTGTTGACGAAAAAATTTGAAACATTGCTTTCTAGATTACTATCATAATTTTCTTACAAGAAATAGAAATCAGTAAAAACCAAACACTTGATTACGACACAGTTCATTGTGTAAAATACATAGGGGCAAAACCAGTTTTATTTAAATATGAACTAAAGTGTAAAATTTCAGCAGTTTTAGAAAACGAAAGAATGGTAGCAGCATGGCTGCAATATCAGTTATTAGTGAATATTTTCTGTACCTTCCAGAATAAAAATAAAATAAGTGGGAACAATGTCCTTAGATAATATTTAGTTAATTTTTGTCTGTCTCAGTGCTATCACTAGTGGAATATTTTAATTGTGCTGTATGCAAAGAGGTCCAGGTGCTAAAATTTCGATTTCAGTAAAGGAGTAAAAACTTTGGATATTAACAACACTTGTCTTTTACCACACTTACACAACAACACGTGTGTGTGTATGTATGTGTGTGTGTGTGTGTGTGTGTGTGTGTGTGTGTGTGCGTCAAACATTTCCTCTTAATCACTGGATTTCTAGCAAATTTGGAGCTTGTGTTGCTTGCTATAAGAGAATAAGCACTTCAGGGGTTAGAACCTCCTAACTAGCAGAGATATCGACAAAAAAAGGGTTTTCAACTCTGGCGTGAGAGATGCCCTGCTTGAAAGGCATGTTGTGCAGACAATATTGGATAGCATTGCAGGGGCAACATGTGTGGGTAGGAATGCCTAAGCAGAGAGAAGAGTGGATGCTCAGAGAAAAGGGGAAGGAGAAGAGAATTAGATGGAGATTGAGATGAGAGAGATAGTGGGAGGTGGAGATGTGGGCACAGATGTATTGGTGAGGAGAAGGTCAAGATATAGAGATAGGAGGATAAAGTGGGCAGAAAGATGACTGGGAGGCAGAGATGGACACAGGGGCCAGGTTGAGATTGGCAGACAGAAATAGGGCAAAAGAAAATGGACACAGAGAGAACGCGAGGATGAGGTGGACTCATAGAGTTGGGATAGGAAGAGATGGACAGAAGAGATGGACAGACACAGGTGAGAGGAGAAGGTGTACTGAAAGAAGAGGAGGAGGAGCTGTCACTGAGAGCCTCTGGAAAAGGAGATTGAAAGATGCACTGGAAGGAGGAGATGGACAGAAAGATGGGGAGGAGGGGATGATCAGAGAGAGCATGGAGGTGAAAATGGGCAGATGAGGTGGGAGGATGAGGTGGACATGGAGATGGGGAAAAGAAGACAAATACTATGTGATCAAAAGTGTCCAGATACCGCCAAAACATACATCCCATATTAATGCATTCTACTTCCACCTACTGCCAGGTACAGCGACCTCAGTAGTCATTAGACATCGTGAGACAGCAGGATGGACACTCCACAGAATTCACGGACTTTAAATGTGGTCAGGTGACTGGGTGTCACTTGTGTCATACGTCTGTGCACGAGATTTCCAATCTCCTAAACATCCCCTGGTCCACTGTTTCCAATGTCATAGCGACGTGGAAACGTGAAGGGACATGTACAGCACAAAAGCATACAGGCCAACCTCGTCTGGTGACTAACGGAGACTGCCGACAGTTGAAGTGGGTCGTAATGTGTAATAGGCAGACATCAGGAATTCCAAACTGCATCAAGATCCACTGCAAGTACTATGACAGTTATACAGGAAGTGAGAAAACTTGGATCTCATGGTCGAGTGTCTGCTCATAAGCCACACATCATGCAAGTAAATGCCAAACGACGCCTCGCTCGATGTAAGGAGGGTAAACATTACACGATTGAATAGTGGAAAAAGTTGTGTGGAGTGACGAATCACGGTACACAATGCGGCGATCCAATGGCTGGTGAACGTCATCTGCCAGCCTGTGTAGTGCTAACAGTAAAATTCGGTGGCGGTGGTGTTATAGTGTGGTCGTGTTTCTCGTGGAGGATGCTTGCATCTCTTCTTGTATTGTGTGGCACTACCACAGCAAAGGCCTACATTGATGTTTTAAACATCTTCTTACTTTCCACTGTTGAAGAGCATTTCAGGGATGGTAACTGCATCTTTCAACACGATTGAGCACCTGTTCGTAATGCATGGCCTGTGTTGGAGTGGGAACACAACAATAACATCCCTGTTATGGTCTGGCCTGCACAGAGTCCTGAGTTGAATCCTATAGAACACCTTTGTGATGATTTGGAACCCTGACTTTGTGCCAGGCCTCACTGACCAACATCGATACCTCTCCTGAGTGCAGCACTCTGTGAAGAATGAGCTGCCATTCTCCAAGAAACCTTCCAGCATCTGACTGAACATATGCCTCTGAGAGTTGAAGCTGTCATCAAGGCTAAAGGTGGGCCAACACTATATTGGATTCTAGCATTACCAATGGAGGCTGCCACGATCTTGTAAGTCATTTTCAGCCAGGTGTCCAGATACTTTTCATGTGTTGCAAACATATGTGTCAAATGTCTACATGTGTGAAGCCACTGGGAAAAGTATTGCATAAATATAAGCAGCATGTGTGTGTGTGTCTGTGTGTGTGTGTGTGTGTGTGTGTGTGTGTGTGTGTGTGTGTATGTGTGTGTGTGTGTGTGTGTGTGTGTAGCATCAATTTCAGTTAAATTTAGGACACAAACAGCGCACTTCATGAGCATCAGCAAAGTTTGGTTAGAACCTCCTAGTTCTCATAGGAGCAGAGTCACAGCAACAGATGGTTTTTCAGTCCTTGATACATAGGCTGCCCTGTAAGACAAGTATTCACTGTTGTTGTATCTTGTGTTGCAGTTGTAGGCTTGCTTTATCGATTTGCTTATTCAATTTCCTGACTTGTAGGCTGCCCTGCATGACAGTATGTTACAGGAGTATTATCAGCCTGCTTTATTGACTTGTTTTATTGAGCTATACACGTCGATAGCTTTAGCTGTGGAAGCTTGAGATGGACAGAGCAGGAGGGGATTTGTAGTGAGCTGGGCAAGAGTGGATGTAGAGAAAGAGGAGGAAGGATTGGAGGGATAGAGAGAGAAGCAGGAGGAGGAAGTGGATAGGGAGAGGAGCTGGAGGAGATGGAGAAGGATAGGGTTACAAGGAAATTAATAGGGAGATGTGGAGAGGGAGGAGGAAATGGGTGGTAGAGGGCAGAAAGAGAGGAATAGGTGGTGATGGGGGAGACGATGGATAACAAAATACGGATAGGGGACAGGAGGAGATGGACAGAGAGGGGTGGGGGAGGAGAATATGGACAGAGCAAGAGGGGTAAGACGTGGGGAGAGAGATGAGGAGGCAGAGGTGGACAGAGAGAGTGGGGAGATAAGAAAACTGATGGAGAAAGATGGGTAGGAGGAAATGAGCAGGCAGATGGCGGGTGGTGCAGTTAGGTAGATAGTTGATTTTGAATAAAAAGTCAGCATCAGCTTCACTTTTCTTTTTATTTTAAACCATGACATGTTTCTACCCCAAGGCCATCATCTAGTGGTATCTAAATCAAACAACAAAGTGCAACAGAATTACTCTAACTGAGAAGAGTATATTTATTAAACATAATCAACAGCAGATCAAATGTGAATATTCAAGATAACTCAGTCATCCATATCATAAAAACAATAAATTAAAAGAATAATGTAACATGAACTCATCTATTATTAAAATGGCTACAGTCTTAGGTGAAAAAAGTCATGGGGAAGTGATACACACATATCCCAATGGCGATAATATCATGTGCACAAGGTACAAAATGGCAATGCATTGGCAGAGTTCTCATTTGTATTCAGGTGATTCGTGTGAAAAGATTTTGACGTGATTATGGTCGCACAATGGGAATTAACAGACTATGAATATGGAATGGTAGTTGGAGCCAGGTGCATGAGACATCCGTTTTGGAAACTGTTAGGGAATTCAATTTTACGAGATCCATAGTGCCTAGAGTGTCCCAAGATTGCCAAAGTTCTGTTTTTACCACTCACTATGGCCACTTCTTCACTTTATGATGGAGAGGGGTGACATTTGTGTAGAGCTGTCAGTGCTAGCAGACAAGCAACATTGCGTGAAACAACAGCAGAAATCAATGTGGCACATATAACGAAAGTTTGTGTTAGAACAGTGCGGCAATATTTGGCAATAATGCGTTATCGCAGCAGACGACTGACGCGAGTGTCTTTCCTAACAGCACTGCATCACCTGCAGCGCCTCTCCTGGGCTCGTGACCATATCCGTCGGACACTAGACGACTGGAAAACCGCGTCCTGGTCAGATGAGTCGCGATTTCAGTTGGTAAGACATCATGTCCCCAAACAATGATGGAGTTTTTAAGGATGCCTATGCACCGTGTCGCCAGGCCACTATCGTTCGCAACTGGTTCGAAGAACATTCTGGACAATTCGAGTGATTGATTAGGCCACTATGTCACCCAACATAAATCCCTCTACACAAAATAGAGACGTCAGTTTCTGCACAAAATCCTGCACCAGCAACACGTTCGCAATTATGGACAGCTATAGAGGCAGCATGGCACAATATTCCTTCAGGGGATTTCCAACGACTTGTTGAGTCAATGCCACGTCGCGTTACTGCATTACGCCAGGTAAAAGGAGGTTGACACAATGTTAGAAGGTATCACATGACGTTTGTCACTCAGTGTATGTTTTGTAAACTCAATGATACTAAAAAAACTTGTTAAGTAACATCATAGAAACACCATAATAACGTAGATACTGTATAAAGTCATTTACAAACTATGACTCCTTGGTGTGCCTTCAACCGTCCTGAAAGGACAGAGGACGACTGCTGAGGCGTTCCAGAAGTGGCACTACGTAAATAGGGGAGAGGGAAGTTAGAGGTAAAGTCTGTATGGGGCAGGTAGGTAAGTGGGAAGAAGAAAGTGATGGGATAAAAGCTGAAAAAATTCTTTAAAAATTTAAATAAAGTACAAAATAATTTGAAATTTCAAAGACTAACAAGAAACCATTAAAAAATGTATAAAAGTATTACTACGTAAAGAGAAAGCGTGATAGATGACACTCACAAAACTTATGAGGTAGAAACAGGGAAGTTGGAACCAACTATAGTAAAAAGTCGAAATCATAAAGGGTATCTCAGCACACAAACACGGGTTATTACAACATGTAGCCATAAAGAAAAGAGCATCGTCTGGTGTTTACAATAATAAGATTTGCTGTACTGTATAACAAGACGTAACAGCTCTAAAATTCATTCTGAAAGCATTGTTTGTTCATTGAGAAGATTGTTCTTATTGCAGTGTACGTGGTTGTAGATTTTAATTTTTTCAAAATTGTCCATGTGGATACCTTTCTCCACTTTATGAAAAATTGTGAGTTATTGGCAATAGGGGAGATTGAGGAGATAGACAGAGATAGTGGGGAGAAGAAGTAGGACAGAAAGTTATGAGAGGAGGAGTAGATAGACAGAGAGTGGAAGGAAGAAGAGATGGGAAGAGACAGGCGTAGGAGAAGTAGCTGGACAGAGAGAGAGAGGATGAACAGAACGTACAGAGAGAGAGGGCTGATGAGAAGATGGTCAGAGATGTGGAGGAGTAGATGGGGAGACGAGGGGAGGACGAGAAGGGCAGAGAGAGGGACGAGACAGGCAATGGAAGGTGAGGGTAAAGTGGAGATTGGCAGTGAGGTGTGTGAAGAGGAGATGAATGGAGCATGGAGGAGAAGGCTACAGATAGAGAGAGGGGGAAGGTAATGGCCAGGGAGAAGGGATGAGAAAAATACCAGATGAGACAGGAGGAGATGGATAAAGAGAGGGAGGAAGATAAGGTGTCAGCATTATTTGTGTGTGGGGCATACAAAGCTGCAGGGAAAAGACACTTAACATATATGTATAAAATATGATGTACATGTGTACATCCAGCATCTCCTTCCAAAGCATTTCATCAATTTCAACCATAACTGGTATGCAAACTGTTTGTCCCATGGGAATTAGCATTGTGGGGATTAAGACCTCCTAGGCCCCATAGGAGCGGAAATACTAACAAAAAACTATTTCCAATCCCCTGCTGTGTGAGTTGCCCTACTTCATACAACAGGCAGTATATACAGGGTGTTACAAAAAGGTATGGCCAAACATTCGGGAAACATTCCTCACACACAAATAAAGAAAAGATGTTATGAGGACATGTGTCCAGAAATGCTTCATTTCCATGTTAGAGATCATTTTAGTTTCGTCCACCTACGCTCAATGGAGCACGTTATCATGATTTCATATGGGATACTCTACATGTGCTGCTAGAACATGTGTCTTTACAAGTACGACATAACATGTGGTTCATGCACGATGGAGCTCCTGCACATTTCAGTCGAAGTCTTCGAGCACTTCTCAACAACAGATTCGGTGACCGATGGATTGGTAGAGGCGGACCAATTCCATGGCCTCCACGCTCTCTTGACCTCAACCCTCTTGACTTTCATTTATGGGGGCATTTGAAAACTCTTGTCTACGCAACCCCGGTACCAAATGTAGAGACTCTTCGTGCTTGTATTTTGGACGGCTGTGATACAATACGCCATACTCCAGGGCTGCGTGAAAAATGCTCTTTGTAGTAGCAGAATGTAGGTGTTATCCGTTAGATTCATTGCAACCAGGACGTCATGTGCAAATGGCGTGTATACACATCAGTGGCATGTGGTCTATTGTGTGTTCAGGAAAGCAAGATTTATTTGAAACAGTATGTTAAATAGTAATGTACAAAAGTGCATGGAAATTAATTTTCTCCCAAAAACTGTAGTTTTTTATGTTGCCTTAAGACACGTTGCAGTCACAGCTACTTAGGTTAAAAGTTTGCAAGTGTGTGTGTGTGTGTGTCTATATGTGTGGTAAGTATGAGAAAGTCATTGTTTGTTGCAGGAGCCATTACTGTGTGGAGAAAGGCCAGAATGTGATCGAAGCAGCTAAAAAGGGGGCAGTTGAGGAGCTGCAGGAGCTGCTCGCTGAACGGGCGGACGTACGGGCGAGGGACGGGTACAGGGAGACCGCCCTGCACTGGGCAGCTCAGGAGGGACACGTCGAGGCGGTGAGGTGTCTGGTGGAGGGCGAGGCGGAGCTGGACGCCAGGAACAGCGCGCAGCAGACACCTCTGCACTTGGCTGCACTGAGTGGCCACACAGCTGTGGTGCAGCTGCTGGCGGCTTCCTCTGCCGACCCCAACGCCAAGGATGAGGACGGAAGAACGCCGCTGCACTGGACAGCGTGGTACGGCCACGCAGATGCGGCGACAGCGCTGCTGGAGGCGGGAGCTGACGGACAGGCTAGGTGTAATGAGGGGATGACTCCACTGGACCTCGCCAGGCAGAAGAAACACCAACACCTCATATACATACTAAGATGAAACTAGCAGTCCATCAAACCTCTCTGGAGCAAAACGTATAGAACTGAGTCATGTAGTACAGTGATTTGTTTTTAAAGTAAAAAATACAAAAAAGTTAATTTCGCATCTATTCTGTGTAATTAAATATAGCGCATTTACTATTCTAATAAGGTCACAACTAGAGTGACGATAAATGGATGTCAGTAACAAGAGGTAAGCTTCCATTCTTGAAATCTCTACAAGAATCTAAAAATTCTTCATTACTAATAAGGACATTTGGTGCAGTATTTGATTCCTGAAACGTACTTGATAGGAGCATGTTTGGTGCTATGTGAAACTACTGCAAATTTCACCACATCCAGATTACTGGTATACAAACTCTGTGGTTAGAACTTTCACTATGTGTTCAAAATTATCCAGACACCCCCAAAACATACGTTTTACATATTACGTGTATTGTGCTACCACTTACTGCCAGGTACTCCATGTTAGCGACCTCAATAGTCATTAGACATCGTGAGAGAGCAGAATGGCGCACTCCACAGAACTCATGGACTTTTAACATGGTCAGGTGATTGGGTGTCACTTGTGTCATACGTCTGTGCACGAGATTTCCACACTCCTTAACATTCCAAGGTCCACTGTTTCCAATGTCATAGAGAACTGCAAACGTCGCGGGACATGTACAGCACAAAAGCGTACAGGTCAACCTCGTCTGTTGACTAACAGAGGCCGCTGACAGTTGAAGAGAGCTGTAATGTGTGATAGGCAGACATCTATCCAGACTATCACAAAGGAATTCCAAGCTGCATCAGGATCGACTGCGACATTTAGGCAGGAGGTGAGGAAAGTCGGATTTCATGGTCGAGAGGCTGCTCATAAGCCACACATCACGCTGGTAAATGCATAACGACACCTCGCTTGGTGTGAGGAGCGTAGACATTGCACGACTGATTAGTGTAAAAACGTTGTGTGGAGTGACGAATCACGGTACATGATCTAGCGATCCGATGGTTGGGTGTGGATATGGTGAATGCACAGTGAATCTCATCTGCCAGCGTATGTAATGCCTACAGTAAAATTCGGCTGCAGTGGTGTTATGGACTGGTCGTGTTTTTCAGGGAGGTGGGTTGCATTGCTCGGTTTTTTTGCGTGCCAGTATCACATCAAGGGTCTGCATTGATATTTTAAGCACCTTCTTGCTTCCTGCTGTTGAAGAGCAATTCAGGGCTGGTGACTGCATCTTTAACACGATCAAACACCTGTTCATAATGCACGGCCTGTGGTGGAGTGATTACACGACAATAACATCCATGTAATGGACTGATCTGCCCAGAGTCCTGACCTGAATAATACAGAACGCCATTAGGATGTTTTGGAACCCCGACTTCGTGCCGGGTTTCACCAACCAAATCGATACCTATCCTCAGTGCAGCACTCCGTGAAGCACAGGTTGCAAATCCACAAGAAACCTCCCAGCCCATGATTGAAGGTATGCCTGCGAGAGTGGAAGCTGTCATCAAGGTTAAGGGTGGGCCAACACCATATTGAATTCCAGCATCACCGATGGAGGGTGCCAGAAACTTGTACGTCATTTTCAGCCAGGTGTCTGGATACTTTTGATTATATAGTGTATTTGCGGTTCAAATCACAAGAATCATAAGTGGACCACACTATTCATCATCACTGATTTAGCCAGAAATGGATGTGGCATAAGTAAGAGCAAAGTACTTAGAAAAACTGCATTTTTGGTGCAGGTTGTACGATGCATGAGCCATTTATGTTACAGTAATTTCCAGGTAGCAGCTGGTGTAGTGGGAGGCATATGGAATGATAATCCAAGAGTTATGAGTACGAGTCTCTTTGTGTGATTACTTTTTTACTCTCTATATTTACGTTACTTATACAGGAAATAAAAGTGTTCAGTTTATTGTATTTGGTAATACTTTCATAAAAGGCAATAAAAAATTTGAGATTGCAGCTCAATTTCCTGGAGGAATTATGGACTGTAGATGAGAGCTCTGTATATTAAATTACACACTCAGGTTGTATACGACCCGGGACAACCGGGAGATCCGGGAAGTTTTTCATCCAGGAGAAAACCGGGAAAAACCCGGGATATTTTTTGAATTCGGTGAGTTTTTCATTGTTTTAGTTTTTAGTTAAATTTTTGTAATTTTGATTGGTAAAAACCGATACTCCAACAAAGGATATTACTGTATCCCGCTACTGCAGAATAATACTTCAACAATAAAACATAAACGAGATGAAAAAACGAAACTAAATTGCAAAAGAAATGCGCCATATACAACAACGACAGACAGTGCTCACGCAAGCATCTGCCAATTGAAAATGTGTCAAAGGCTATAGGAAGACTTTGCAGTGCTTCATAACAACAAATTGCCTCCAATGAGCGTGAAGTCGCAACTTTTTGCATTCGATTTGGTTTAGCAGTTACGCACGGGCTCATGCGCATGAGTAGTAGGCCGGTATTACACTATCAAATTTCTTTGTCAAAGATTTGATCAAAGATGTGATCAGATATTCTGTCAAATATATTTGAGAAAGATCTTTGACGTAGCGCTAGAAGGGGTATTACACTGTCATCAAATATTTCGTCAAAGTTCAAGATGGCTGACAACAACTTGTTATTAACCGCAGCAGTTGCACATACCGCAGTTGCATTGTGTGCACATGTGGAAAAGAAGTGGGGGGAAAAAAGGAACCATACATACAAGGTTGACAGTCTTAAATTCCTGGGATTACAACTTGATAATAAATTCAGTTGGGAGGAGCACACCACAGTACTGCAGAAACGCCTTAACAAATCTGTATTTGCAATTACAGTGTTAGCAGACATAGGCAACATAAAAATGAAAAAGCTAGCATACTTTGCCAACTTTCATTCCATAATGTCATATGGTATAATATCTTGGGGTAAATCTTCAAGTGAAACAAAAGTTTACAGAGTCCAAAAGCATGTAATACGTACTATTTGTGGAGTAAATTCGCGGACGTCCTGCAGAAACCTCTTCAAAGAACTGGGTAAACTAACTACTGCCTCTCAGTATATTTACTCCTTCATGAAATTTGTCCTAAATAATATATGCATTTTTCCAACAAACAACTCAGTTCGTACATACAATACCAGGAACAAAAATGATCTGCACAAGGACTTAAAAGCACTTACTTTAGTTCAAAAAGGGATCCACTACTCAGGAACACTCATCTTCAATAATTTGCCAGCAAACATAAAAAATTTAGTTAGAAATAAAGATCAGTTTAAAAGGAGCCTGAAAGACTTACTAGTGGCCAACTCCTACTCCATTGACGAATTTTTTAATAGAAACAAGTGATGTATTGTATTTATTCATACTATTAGTATTGTCATTTCAGCTTTAAAAAAAATTGACATGTTCCACATCCATGAGGATCTCCTCAGCACGGATCTATGAAACGAAAAACTAATCTAATCTGGGTGAAGCCGTGGGTTTTACGATGACACGATAAAAGCATTCAACAAAACTTGTTACGTGACCTTACAATGGAAGATGTCAAGTCGTACATTTCTGTATGTGCTCAGTGAAGTGTATCCTCATATCACAAAGCACAATATTCATTTAAGAACTGCTACATCTTCAGAAGACAGGCTCACTGTGACACTCTGATTCCTTGCTACAGGAGAGGGTTATGTTAGATTAGGTTAGGTTAGGTCAGGTCAGGTCTCCAATCTTCTTCATCTATTTTTGTATTCAGGGTGCCTCACATTGTAAAGCGCCTCATCAGTTTCATACATCTCTAATAATTTTGTAGTTGTCGGCACACAGCGATTGTATTTACCGGCAATTTTTATAAAATCACTGCAGACGACAGAATGCTGCACCGATGCTAGAGCTCCATGTGGTAACATGTCACATTGCAGTGAACAGAAGACAAGCGATTTCTTTGATCAAATCTACATCGAGGCCCTAGATTTGATCAAATACTAGACGACATTTGACAAAGTTCCTATTACGCCATCAAATATCTTTGACAAAGACTTTTGACAAAGATATTTGACAAAGAAATTTGATAGTGTACTACCGGCCGTAGGTTCTCCCGCTTCTGGCAACAGGAATGTGGCTGTTGGCTATGCAAACAGTCGCAGCAAGCAGCTAGAATGCTACCAGGAAAAGGAAGCTCCAAATTCATATTCTTGAGGAAAAAAACTTGTTTCACAAAGCACCTAGCATCCAGCGCACGTTTGTCTATCGATTATTCATATGATTTTGAAACGCTTCCCTGTTGGTTTTTGAACATGTTTGAACACATTTTAAGTTGATTTCTGAATGAATCATAAGTTCTTCTAATAATTTTCGGATATTATTAGAAGAAGAAATACGCCGGGAAAATTTCAGAAGTCGAATCATAAGTTGACTTTTGAATGTTGGTTTTTGAACATATTTGAACACATTTTAAGTTGATTTATGAATGAATCATGACTTTTGAATGCATGAATAGTGCATGTGATGTCTCTGTCAGGAGAATCCTCGTCGCATCTAGAAATAAACTTTCCACAGACAAAAGGGGACGGGGCTATAGGATAGGAGCTGAGGGAGTGAAGCCAAACGGATGAACGCCAATCACTGTCTGATTATGTGGTTGATTGGGTTTGCGAATGATCAACTTTGTTATAATTACTAGCGAAATCCATAGATTCAGACTACCAGAATGGAAATAAACGACTGACAGGAATAACAGGTGAGAAAGATTACGTATTATCCTCGCGGGGTATCCAAGAAATGAAATTTTGACAGAAAGTTTTTGGCCAGATCGCTACACTAGTAAGGATCAGTAGTACAGTCCCCGGCTAGCAGCCGGTTAAGTTTTATTCTGGGAGTAACGCGGAAAACGTGTTGTACGAACACGTAATAACGCCTCACCAGAAAATAGTCGCGGGATAACTAAACCTGTGATTCTGTCAGGGTTAGTGAAGTTAATCGGCGAAAAAATTTTGACACTGGCAGCAACAGCTACAGAATTGGTGATGACAAGATTGTTTGTTAGAACGAGGAAGGAGAAAAAACGGGGACATCACACAAATTATGGAAGAATAAGACGATTTCAAATTTATATAAAAATTTCGTAACACTGCTTTTCGATCTCATACTTCAGAAGCTGGTGTGTATCAATGAAATGTGAAACTATTTCCTAACATAAGGCTTTTTGCTTCTAGTAGGCCTAATAGGCATTTGATATTGGTACTTATTGGATTATATTCTGTCGTGTTATAAAAATGGCCTTTTGTGCCAAAACAGTCTCGTTTATTTGGTGTGTTACAAAATTGCTGCCATATTCGAAAGGCCTATTCTGTTTATCTAGCAGACAGTGACAAAATAGACGTAATCAGATCGAGAAACCACACCAGTCTTGGGTATTATTTGTAGTAACAGTTTTTTCAGTATTAGATAACGACATTTCGATTTTTCATGTAGCAAAACGTTTGACGAACTTTGAGGTAATAGATTTTTTTTCCCAGAAAGGAAAGCACGCCATGTAAAGCTGTAGCAAGATTAGAGAGAAAAAAAATGCTAAGGTTTGAAGAAATGTGTAATTTATTGCTTATCTCTTGTCAGTATTGGTTTTATATATCCTATATTGAATTTTATGTCACACAAAGCGGCAAGTTATTAGCTAACAAGCAATAAAGAGTTCAGATTTTCTGAAGACTTCTTGTTCTCTCGATTACAAATAATCCCATCCGCTATTAATTGCGAGATTATTTTTTAAGAGAGGCGGGCTGCCAAACCGGCCGACTGGGAGCAGGAGAGGCACCACAAGACATTTCAGTTTCCACCTTTCTGAATATAGTGTGGACGTGCGGTAGAAAAAGGCTTTATGAAGAGGCGTGGCGCTGCACTTCGGCATACTTAAGACCAAATAATATGTCTTACATTTCCTCGAATATATATGTTTTATGTTTCAGAATTTTCAGAAAGATGTGCGCTACAAGATGAGCATATTTTGAAAATTCGATTTTTTTTTTTAGTACTGACACGGTTCGCAAATGTCGTAGATCCGGGGCTGATGCGCAGAGCAGTCTTAGTGGATAGTCTCCACGTGACCCGTGTTTACATTTAGTGATTTTGCTGCTTCCCCTTCGTTTATTCTCACGTCAAATGAAAGCAAAACGAATGTCTGTGGCCGGGAGCTATCAAGTGAATTAAAATACATTCACATGATTATGGAAGGCTGACGTATGTCATTAGTTTCAGAATTTATTTTGTTTCTACCTTTCTTACAGTCAAGCATTAATCGCCTTGCGGAACAATGAAGTTATTTTTATCTGTTTGCTAAAGAAATTTTACTTTTTTTAACCTTTTCCACAGAGACAGTCAATGTATTTGGAACGAAATGTTTAATTCCACAGTACTGGCTAGTTTCAACTCTTAGCTGCATTTCAAGTGCAAATTTTCATTTTCTAGCACTTATGGCATTATGCCATAATAAAGAACCAAACATGATGTAATACAGTACTGGTGCTCCAAGAAAATTTACATCCCGAAAACCACACTGAAAAGCTTAATATCAGGTCGAAGTCTACTTCATTGGGAATCTGGACATACGAATGTGCCCTTTAAGTATGCACTTTCAATGTGCACATTTTAATATAGTTCACGAAATTCCGATGCTCTTGCAGCATCCTGTGATGTCTTGTTTCTTTTATGACATAATGTATGATGTTTCAACGTTTTACACGTACGTACATACGGGCTTCCTACGTCATGGTAGCTGAGCAAGCGCTGTGTCGCCTATTATCTGCGCTCTCTGGCAACTACTGGAACGAACCTATTCCTAACAGGTCGCGGGAAAATATTGCGAATAGTGGTTTGAAAAGCGTTACTTTCAAAGTAAATATCCTTTTACGTAAGTTGAACTATGTGCAAGAATGTACCATGAATTTATTAAATCACAGAGCGTTTGACTCTCATTTATAAATCAACTCTTTGATGACGAGCCATTGAGAAGAATTTCGAACCCTGAAGATCAGACATTTATGTCATTACTAAAAATTTTACTGGCACATCTGTGTGATATATCTTAAGGTGTAATACGTGCAAAAAAGATCAACAGTACATGCGAAAGCTTAGTTTCTCTTGCAGCTTGAGACCAGAATTATATGTGAAAGCTTTGATTTTCTTGTAGCAACACTATGTACACTCCTGGAAATGGAAAAAAGAACACATTGACACCGGTGTGTCAGACCCACCATACTTGCTCCGGACACTGCGAGAGGGCTGTACAAGCAATGATCACACGCACGGCACAGCGGACACACCAGGAACCGCGGTGCTGGCCGTCGAATGGCGCTAGCTGCGCAGCATTTGTGCACCGCCGCCGTCAGTGTCAGCCAGTTTGCCGTGGCATACGGAGCTCCATCGCAGTCTTTAACACTGGTAGCATGCCGCGACAGCGTGGACGTGAACCGTATGTGCAGTTGACGGACTTTGAGCGAGGGCGTCTAGTGGGCATGCGGGAGGACGGGTGGACGTACCGCCGAATTGCTCAACATGTGGGGCGTGAGGTCTCCACAGTACATCGATGTTGTCGCCAGTGGTCGGCGGAAGGTGCACGTGCCCGTCGACCTGGGACCGGACCGCAGCGACGCACGGATGCACGCCAAGACCGTAGGATCCTACGCAGTGCCGTAGGGGACCGCACCGCCACTTCCCAGCAAATTAGGGACACTGTTGCTCCTGGGGTATCGGCGAGGACCATTCGCAACCGTCTCCATGAAGCTGGGCTACGGTCCCGCACACCGTTAGGCCGTCTTCCGCTCACGCCCCAACATCGTGCAGCCGGCTCCAGTGGTGTCGCGACAGGCGTGAATGGAGGGACGAATGGAGACGTGTCGTCTTCAGCGATGAGAGTCGCTTCTGCCTTGGTGCCAATGATGGTCGTATGCGTGTTTGACGCCGTGCAAGTGAGCGCCACAATCAGGACTGCATACGACCGAGGCACACAGGGCCAACACCCGGCATCATGGTGTGGGGAGCGATCTCCTACACTGGCCGTACACCACTGGTGATCGTCGAGGGGACACTGAATAGTGGACGGTACATCCAAACCGTCATCGAACCCATCGTTCTACCATTCCTAGACCGGCAAGGGAACTTGCTGTTCCAACAGGACAATGCACGTTCGCATGTATCCCGTGCCACCCAACGTGCTCTAGAAGGTGTAAGTCAACTACCCTGGCCAGCAAGATCTCCGGATCTGTCCCCCATTGAGCATGTTTGGGACTGGATGAAGCGTCGTCTCACGCGGTCTGCACGTCCAGCACGAACGCTGGTCCCACTGAGGCGCCAGGTGGAAATGGCATGGCAAGCCGTTCCACAGGACTACATCCAGCATCTCTACGATCGTCTCCATGGGGGAATAGCAGCCTGCATTGCTGCGAAAGGTGGATATACACTGTACTAGTGCCGACATTGTGCATGCTCTGTTGCCTGTGTCTATGTGCCTATGGTTCTGGCAAGCCGTTCCACAGGACTACATCCAGCATCTCTACGATCGTCTCCATGGGGGAATAGCAGCCTGCATTGCTGCGAAAGGTGGATATACACTGTACTAGTGCCGACATTGTGCATGCTCTGTTGCCTGTGTCTATGTGCCTGTGGTTCTGTCAGTGTGATCATGTGATGTATCTGACCCCAGGAATGTGTCAATAAAGTTTCCCCTTCCTGGGACAATGAATTCACGGTGTTCTTATTTCAATTTCCAGGAGTGTATATTAATGTAAGCTATTAACTTTCCCTGTTTGTGTGTTCGTGCTACTTAACAGTGATGTTGCTGTTGGCTGACTACATCACGTGTCCTATGCTCTGAATATCCGCTGTCGTCGGCTGGCGAGATCATGTGACATGAGCTACGAACGGCGTACAAAAGCGGATCATAATCTCGATTTCAATGATTCGTAAAGTAACATGCGGTGTTTGGTGGAATTCGAATGTATACTTTCGTAATACGAAAATACGTAGCGTATATGTTGCTGCACATCAAAGATATTTCCAAAACGTGTCATTTTTCCTGAGTTTCGTTTTCTAAAGTGCCGGGAAATTGTACGCTCGTGTATAAAACCATAACCATTCAAAGTATTGATGAGGGAAAATATACCGTCACCGAGGTGAAAGTGTATTTTAACCGTGAAATCCTGGAAAAATCAGGGAATTTTTTTTCCTTGTCCACGTATACACCCTGCCCACTTTTGTCACTTTGCAGTTTGTGATTTGAAAGTCTTTTGGTGATATTCATTGCAAAAACAGTGGAAATAGTAATTTTCTCGGCATCTTCGACACTTTTCCAATTACATAGTTAATTTACATTTACTACAGAAAACGATATTCCCACTGTGTTCTCACAAGATTCCCGAAAAATTTACTTTACTTGGTCGAGAGCTAGCAAGAAAATCAGCTCCATAGCCATCATCTCCAATAGCAGATGGGCTGATTTTACTTGTACCAGTAACATGTTGTTCGTAGGCAAATGCTGAGGACTGCTCAAAGGTCAAAATGAAACTAACGGAATATAAACTCCTGTATGCATTAATTACTACCCTTCACGGAAAGTTATTTGGAGAGTTCTCGTGGTTGCTGAAAGGATAAATAAGGTGGTCATGAGTAAGTAAGGTCTCCTTGCCAGTTTATTTATGAGTCCAGCTTGTGAAGTTCTTTGTGTCGCTTGCTAGAATGTGATGTTATTAGTAATATTCACATCAAATAATTTCTGACTTCCAGACTCAGTTTATTCAGGAAATGAAGTGATAATACCACATTATTCGTCAACACAGACTATCGGGTGTAATATACTCATGTGTCTGCAGTTCAAATATCTCAGTAGCTTATGTGTTAATTTACAATGAAATATTCACACATATTATGTATTTATCACCGAAAATCATGTTATCAGTTTATTTTTAATTAAGGAGAGTAACCTCTAATAGACAGCTAAATGGTAAGGCGACCGCTCCCGATAACTGGGAAATTCGGATTCGACTCCGGGTTCGGCACCAGTTATCATTGTCGTCATTCGAATCTACAGCTGATGGTTATCCTAATTCGCAATTGCGAATTCATTTGATATCTTTAGTAGCTCTGTTGCATCTTCTAAGTTTTCTGCCAATAAAACACAGTCTTTGCTTTGTCTTCCCCACAAACGTTTCTATGTTTTCCTTCCAAATAATTTTTATGATTTGCCAGGAGAATATAAAACATTATGATCAGCAGCATCAGTTGTCAAAGGGTATACTGCTTCTAAGTACCAGTACGGCCTGTATTAGAATCTGTGATATAATGGGAATGTAATATTTCCCTGTTTCACACAGATTGACAAAAACAAAGTGTTCTTTTACCAAATATCCATTTTGCTTAGAGTAAAAATGGCTAAAGAAGTCACCAGGTGCTCTATGGGAAATGAAAGATAGCAAACACAAAAATAAACATATGCTCATAATGTTGTTGTATCTACTTTTCGTCTTCAAACTGCAACCACCGAAAAAACTGAGTGGCACTTCAGGTGGAGGAAAGATTTATATCTACAACCCCAAACCATCAATACACACTTCACAATGCTGCACTCAAAATGTTTCACACATCAGCCAGAATGTTGCATCTGGGATGGTAACTGAATAATAAAAGTACAGGAAACGAGATTCTCTGCTGTGGCCTATCCAGGATGTCCCACCTAAACTTTTTACCGCTAATATAGGTATTAACAAACGGCTTTACGAGTATGAATGTATGGCAGGGGCTCACGAAAGTAAATACTATCAGACATTCTAACCTGTGTGCAAATATTGGTTTCAACACAAGCTTATGTTCTTTTTCGAACAGATATTCCATATTATTTTATACGCAATCAATATCATGAGAAATCGCAATAATAATGGCGTCGGTTGCATCGGAATACAATTGCGTCCCGAGGAATTGGAACGCAAATTTGACGCATAAAATGAATGAAATGGGTAGCTATTTCACTTCCCGTGATTCAAGTGTCACCTGCACATTGCTACTAATCGAGATGTGACTGGTGTACTACGATGCAACAAACATTGTACATACATATTTCTATGTGTACTGTTATTACGTGGCCTGAGAAACATATGTATATCCAGTCACCCACAGAGAAAACAAGGACACAGTTTACTTGTACACACTTCATTGAACTTTTCGATAGCACTACAATGGACCCAAAGATAACGAAATACCCATAACCACCGGCCGGCGTAAACAAAATTAATGGCTATCAAAGGGCCACGCCAAGAAGCACAAGCTATTTGTACATAGTCCCACATCAATTACACAATGGTACATGCCACGTACAGAACACGTCACGGAACATCTTTAATGACTGTGACGCAACTGAACAATTGCAGATGGTGCAATGATACATAAACGTACAGTAGTACCAACAAAACAAATATATGTCTTCTCCATAATACACTAACTGTACGTCGATGCGCAATCACGCGCCACACAGCTGAAACGCTACAATGTACGTTCAAAGAGACAACACCCTTGTGCACACTTGATCAACGGATCTACTCATGCACGGGGAATCCATCATGTTGATACCACATTACTTGACGCCAATGAAGGGGTAGATCTTTTATGAGTGCAGTTAAGGTACATTTCAGGAACCACTCGTACTGTCGCCCATTAAGAGCGTCATCAATGAAATACAGGCCAATGATGTGGTGTCCTACAATACCACACCATACATTGACACTCACTGATGTTGATGTTCAACCCAGTGGAACCAGTGTGAGTTTTCTGATGACCAGTAATGTATATTGTGCAAATTGATGTTCTTATGGTTTCCAAATATGGCCTCATTGATAAACATTACCCTATGCATAAAGTAATTGCTTTGTTGCACCATCCACTGACAGTACTGCAGGCAATTGTTAACATCATTGCCATGGAGGCCTTGCTGTAGTGGCATGTGACATGGGTGGTGTCTATGCCTGTGCGGAATACCCATCACACTCATTCAAGGGATTCCAATCTCTCTCTCCATTTCACGAATTCTTGCATGAGGATTTATTGCAGTGGCTGCCAGAACAGCAACCTATGCTGCTTGATGTGTTACGCCTCTGCTCCATATCCATGTTTGTGGAAACAACCATCGTGTCACCCCAAGCCTTCTAACAATATTCATTAAGGTAGGGAGGGTCAGATGACGTCTATAAGGGCTCCACTGGGAATGTACCTGTGCTACACATTTGCCACTTTGGTGACATTCTCTGTACAGTAATATCATCTCAACCATTTCCTCATTTGTGAATACCATGTCGAATTCCTAGAACGGATGGACAGGTAAGTCTATATCAAGATTACAACAGTGACACTAATTACAGCGTACAGTACACTGGTGCCACGTGCCTGTACGTACTTCCACACAGAACAACCTGCTTCATAGTGAGCCATTCCCACACACAGTCCCGATTGCAGTCCATCCCTGCACATAACTGCACAGGCAATGGGTTGGCCTGTGTGGTGTAACGGGGCAGTGTACAACGCCCAGTATGAACAAGGGACACCGTTATGTACATATCAATGTTTGTGGTAGTAATCCCAATTTTTACTTTCGGCGCTCACGACAACAGTGAAAGTAAGAATACATACGTCTATCACAACGTATAATGAGCATCACGGGAAGTGCAGTAGCGGTGCATTTCGTTCACTTCGCGTATTCACGTCATGTTCCAGTTTCTCAGCACATAACTGACGTACTGTGATGCAACCAACACCATTACTATTGCGATTTCCCATTTTACTGATTGTGTATGGAATAATATGGGGAGCCCATTTAAAACACGTAAGTTGAAACAATATTTTCACATCGTTTAGAATATGACATTGTGTTTACTTTCGTGAGCCCCTGCCGTACATTCATACCTGTGAAAGTCATTTGTTAATATCTATTGTGGTTACAGAGGTACTGGCGGTGAAAAGTTTAGGTAGGATACGCTGAATATCATATAAATATATTTAAATTACTCTCATGCTAATTAATTGACTGCTTATATCCTGATGTCCAGTGAACGTTAAAGTGGAATAATGCTTCTAACATTTCGTTAAACTGAAGCAATCCAAGATCGATGAAGGCAACAACAACTTTAAAGAATGAGCCTTCCCTAATTCAGTATCTTGAGGCAGTTGTACCAGTAACGCCATTCATTTAGAGAGTCGTTAGCTACAGACACGAACTTTGATGGGAAGTTTCCATGTAAAAGATTTAAAAAAGTACTTTTGTTGCACACAACTCAGATTTGCATGTGCAATACGTAGCTGGTATGTCATTTGGACAGCAAATATAAATTTGTTAAGTTATAATATACTCACTGAATGAATACCTCCGAAAGAAATACTTCATCCATTTCATCCAGTACAGGTGTCAAAAACACTGATCACACTAAATCGATCTCGCCCTCTTCTCACAAGACATCCTTGAAAGCAAAGGATCAAGGCAGCCAGATATACACAGTATTTCTTAGTCCCCAAACAGAATGATCAGGCATCACACCAACTGTTACTGCCTGGAGTATGGTCATATGGAGTAATATACAAATTTGGTTGCCCGACAGGATTTTTCGGTAGGAAGAGCGCAGTTTAAACTTTTTTTATTTGTTTTCCTTTATCTTTGTAGGTTTCATAGGTCCGCTCCCTGGTCTAGGGCACAAACAGTGTAACTCAGACGCGAGAAACTGTACAAAACTCGACTGATTGTTGTCATATGAGGTCTGGTTATAGCTAATTGAACTAAGCTCTACAAAAAATAGATGTATCGTATTTTCACGTACAATCACACATAATACCAACACGTTAGTACCAAATAATAGGTACACATCTCTGACATAAAGTTTTGGTACAAATAGTAATGTTTATACGTTTATTTAATTCAATCAATGTGCACTCTCACCAACAGCCACCATCACTACATCAATGCAGTTACACTGAAGCGCCGTACAAACTGGTATAGACATGCATATTCAAATACGGTGATATGTAAACAGCCAGAAAAAGACGGCACTGTAGTCGGCCACGCCTATATAAGACAACAAATGCCTGACGCAGTTGCTAGATCAGTTACTGCTGCTACAATGGCAGGTTATCAAGATTTAACGCAGCACCTCCGAGGTAGCGATGACATGGGGATTTTCCCGTAACCAGCATTTAACGAGTGTACCTTGAATACCAGGAATCTAGTAAAATATCAAATCTCCGACATCGCTGCAGCCGGAAAAAGATACTGCAAGAATGGGACCATTGACGACTGAAGAGAATCATTGAGCGTGACAGAGGTGCCACCCTTCTGCAAATTGCTGCAGATTTCAATGCTGGGCCATCAACAACTGTAAGTGTGCGAACCACTCAACGAAACATCATCTATATGGGCTTTGATTACTGCATGACACAAAGATTTACACCTCGCCTGGGCTTGTCAACACCGACGTTGGGCTGTTGATGACTGCAAACATGTTACCTAGTCGGACGAGTCTTGTTTCAAATTGTATCGAGTGGGTGGATATGTGTGGGTAA
The DNA here is from genome assembly GCF_021461395.2 of Schistocerca americana. Classification (NCBI taxonomy): domain Eukaryota; kingdom Metazoa; phylum Arthropoda; class Insecta; order Orthoptera; family Acrididae; genus Schistocerca; species Schistocerca americana. Next base: position 131,299,629 of record NC_060129.1, on the reverse strand, counting down.
GGAGACAACCTCCATGGACCCTACATGTCAGCAATGGACTGTTCAAGCTGGTGGAGGCTCTGTAATGGTGTGAGGCGTATGTAGCTGATATGGGACCCCTGATACGTCTAAATACGACTCTGACAAGTGACATGTACGCACGTATTCTGTCTGATCGCCGGCCGCAGTGGCCGAGTGGTTCTAGGCGCTTCAGTCCAGAACCGCGCGACTGCTACAGTCGCAGGTTCGAATCCTGCCTTGGGCATGGATGTGTGTGATGTCCTTAGGTTAGTTAGGTTTAAGTCGTTCTAAGTTCTAGGGGACTGATGACCTCAGATGTTAAGTCCCATACTGCTCAGAGTCATTTGAACCTGTCTGATCACCTGCATTGATTCATGTCCGTTATCCGTATCTTACGGATTTATGGACAGCCCTGCAGAATTCGTGGTGTCATTCCCCTCCAGCACTACATCAGGCATTAGTCGAGTCGATGCCACGTCATGTTGCAGCACTTTTGCGTGCTTGCGGGGGCCCTTCACGATATTAGGCAGGTGTACCAGTTTCTTTGGCTCTTCTTGTATAACCGCTTACTGAAATTAGTCTCATTCTGAAAGTTTTCTCACACTCTTGAGTACAAGATTTTCTTGTCCAAATGTCAGCAGCTCGTGGTCGTGCGGTAGCGTTCTCGCTTCCCGCGCCCGGGTTCCCGGGTTCGATTCCTGGCGGGGTCAGGGATTTTCTCTGCCTCGTGATGACTGGCTGTTGTGTGATGTCCTTAGGTTAGTTAGGTTTAAGTAGTACTAAGTTCTAGGGGACTAATGACCATATATGTTAAGTCCTGTAGTGCTCAGAGCCATTTTTATTTCTCATCCAAATTTTTCATTTTCTTAATTCTTAGCGAGCAAGCATATCAAAACACATGCAGTAGTACTACTTCCAGAAACGATAATGATTTACAAACGTTCCTAATCAGAGTCATCTAAATCTGATGTTCATGACACTGTCCGCTAATACTGTCTTCTGTCATGATGTTTTTAACATATAGATTTTACTCAGCACTTCCTAGTATTGCGCATTTTCACCGTCCGCATCTTCAAGGTTATCTGCTCTTCCATGACGATATCTGCGCCTGCCAACGCCGCAAACTATAGTCTAAGTGCAGATTTTGGTCAAGAATGCAGTTATACGTAAATCTGTCCTAAATTTCCAAACGACACATGGCAGTTTTGCACTCCCTCTGTGACCTTTGTGATGTATCCCACATCAAGAACAACTACTTTTCGGTGGCACAGTGCACTCTTGGATTCTGTTTTTAATACATTGTGAGGGATACATTACCCTGACTACTGACACTCAGAATTTCTTATGAATTGTACGTGTATTGTATGTCATTACATTTTTCTCCAACGTAAAACACAAGTAATGACAGAATTGTCTACTTGCCTGGCCCACATTGACCGCACCTTCTCCACCTATGTGACTGCCGCTGACCTCAGTATCCACAGGCGTGCTCCTGCCGACCTCCAGCAGTGGTATCAGTTTCTCACCACCCTCCAGGGCGACCTGGTTCCCCTCCCCCAGCACACCCGACTCGAATCCCACACCACTTCCAATGTGATCCTTGCCTCTCCCAATCCCCTTGCGCACATCACCGCAGATCTCCTTGAACTCATCGGCAGTGACCTGACATCCCTCATAAACTTGTGCATGATTACTCCCATGTCAACTAGGATGACTCCCGGGACTCCATTCACACCCAGGTCGAAGGCCATGACCTTACCCTCCAATCTCCTGATGACATCTCTCGCACTGCTGCCTTCCTCCACCCATACCTCCACCAAAGCCATTCACCATCACTGCCCAGCCCTGCCCACACAGACCATCCTTCTCCTTCATGAATCCCGCCGCCTCTACCGCTCTTTTCTTCGAACTCATGACCGGCAATTACGACATCCGCAACTTGCTTACTACAAAGAAATGCCATGCATGGCGACAAACATGTATACAACTCAACACCACGCTCCCAATAAACTCTTTCAAGTATTGATCTGCTTTCCACCACCTTACTGGGAATCATCCCACCCCTTAGTACCCTATCCTCCTTGATGACCGTCCCTTTCCTGACTACCTCAATAAGACCAACCACTTTGCCTTTCACCTATCCGATGTTTCTTTCGTCGCAGATGATCCGCAATTTTATTATTCCGTCTTCCTTGACGTCATCGACCATTGCTCCAGTACTTGGGCCACACCCCACCATCTGAACTTAAGACTCCCATCACTACAAAGGACGTCAGCCTCACACTCCACAGTAAATGCAACACTGTTCCCTGCCATGGCCACATTACCTATCTACCTCAAACACTGCCCTCCCCCCTTCCTTGCTGTCCTTCCCACCCTCTACAATGTAATATTTGCCACCGGCTTCTACCCCGACCTGTGGAAAACCTCCTGTATCCTGATGTTCTCCAAACCCAACAAGCCTCCATCTGATGCCTCTTCCTATCGCCCTATACGTCTCACCTTGGTGTTCAGCAAGCTTTTGGAATCCATCCTTACCCAGCGCACCCATCACCACCTCTACTGAAACCACCTCCTCCCCAACACCCAATGTGGCTTCCGACATTCCTTCTCTGCCGATGAGCAACTCCTGTGCCTCACTCATCTCCTCTCCCTCCCGCTTACCTCCCTACACCACCATTTTTGTCTCCCTCGACCTCGAAAAGGCCTACGATCGTGTCTGGCATCCCGGTCACCTGCTTAAACTCCAGATCTACGCCCTTCCTGTCAATTACGTCTGTATGATTGCCTCCTTCCTCTCCTGCCACCCCTCCTATGTTAGCGTCCATAACGATGAATCCCGCACCTTCTACCCCTCTGCAGCTGTGCCCCATGGCTCTGTCCTTTCCCCTCTCCTCTACCTCCTGTACATGGCAGATATACCCCAACCCCACCCCCTCCAGTACACCACTTGCAGTATGCCGATGACACTGCATTCCTTGCCCTCACTCCTACCCTCCAATGGTCCCAATACCTTCTCCAGAATCACCTTGACCTTTTTGTCGCATGGTGTAACCTGGAAATCAATCCTTCCAAGACCCAAGAAATCATTATAGGTCATACCACTGGCTCCTTCCGCCTCCTTGATTTCTCCCTTACCATCTGCGCCTGTCCTGTCCGCCTATCCCCCACCCTCGCCTGTCTTGGCCCTGCCATTGACCGTCACCTCACCTGGATCCCTCATCTCTGCTCTATCCAATCCAAAGTCCACAATCGCCTCCTCTCTGGCCAGACATGGGGGTTGAACCCCTCTAACATCCTCTACACCTACAAATCCTTAATCCATCCCATCCTCTGTGATGCCAGTCCCACCTGGATATCTGCCCCCCCACCCCAAATTCTGTAAGTCCCTACAGATCCTCAAGTGCCATGCAGTCCACCTCGCCTTTCATATACACCTCCCGTCCCCCTTGTGGATCCTCTACAATTTGATTCCTTTCCCCCATCTGCTGCTATTCCTCAAACATACAAACATACCCGCATTCTATACACCTCCCGCCACTTTGATCCCCCTCATCCCCTGGCTGCTCCTGTCCTCTCCAGCCCCTGCCCTCTGCCACACTTTCACTGTTGGTTCCCCCTACTCTCCATCACTACACCCTTCATCTCCTTTCCCAAGGTGGCTTCCATCAACTCCCCCTCCTGGATGATGCCCCCTCTCCCTCCATTTATCCCTCCTACCAACTCTGATCCTCACCTCCCCCTCCTTTCCTCTGTCCTTTCCCTGGGCTCTCTCTTCCCCCCTCCTTCCATCCTGTTTATTCCCCACCACTTCCCTTCTCTTCCCTTTCTGCTAACCCCTCCACTGCCTTTCCCACTCCTTCTCACGTCTGCCCAGCCCCCTCTTTTCTATGTCCCCTCCCTCCATCAGCTCTCCCCTTTTTCTTTTCCTCTCCTCCCCCCTCTTCCCCGTCACAGGTCCGGGTCCCTTCCCCCATCTGCCGCTGTGTCACCTGTATAATGCCGTTATAAGTGAGTGTTCAGTGTTGTGCGCCCCCTGTCAATGTTGAGAGCAGCCCTCATACTGTCACTAGTTGTGTTTTTTATCTCGTGCGAACAGAAACTAGACAGTCACCACGTTTTTTTTAATTGTGCCTGTCTATTTCTTCATCCGCATCGTCACCGCAGTGTTTTTATATTTTAAATTCCATACCTTACCGCCATTTTGCAGTTTTTTACAATGTCACTGCACTGACGTGGCGACACACACGAGCACTGGCGACGACCTCCGGCGCATGAAGATGCACAAAGCTGGGGACGCATTTGCTATGAAAGGTGATAACGAATTTGAAACATTCTTGTCGTAATATTTCAGAGTCACATTCATTCATACTAACTTAATTAAAGAATAGAAAAATGAAGCCTTGAGGTAGCCTTGCTTCAACTATTCTTCCACGAAACTTCAAACTGCGGAAATAAACTCGATTGCCACGTTATGTAGTTATCGAAGGACATGCGACACAGCCGTTTCTTGGCGTCGCCAACAGATGGCAGCGAAGCGTTACTACATTGTCGATTCGTTCTTCTCGCAGTTTTTTAACCCGCAAGCACTCGCGCTCACATTTTGCTTGCACAAATCTTAAAACAATCGTCATTTTGTCAATGAGTTCAGCGATCTCGTTCGCTCGGTAGTGGGTTTTGTACGTCGCCAGACGCGCGCAAACTGTTGTCATAGCGCCAGTACGCGGATATCATTTGATTGGGCCCATCATCATGGTGCGGCATTTTGCTCGTCGTGCGAGAGTATATTTTGTTATTCATATTTCTTAAAATGTCATTTTATGTGCTTTTCTCCCGGTTTATTGTGTTTTTCATTATTATTTACGATAGCTAGGTATCTATGTAACGGGTAAACTAACATTATTTTGTATTTTTATAGATGGATAAACTAGAAGAACGAATTTTGGCGTGGCTGGAAGAAGACGACCTAGAAGATGTTGCAGTAGCATCTGTTAGAACCGATAACACCGAAAGTGACTTAGACAGTGAACACAGCGACCATCGCACCGAAACGGAGCAGCCTTAAGATGAAGACGAGGTGGAAATGTCTTCTATCCAAGCACGAGGTCTGTTATTTTACTTAGGCAAAGACAAACAAACGAAGTGTAGTTACAATGCAAGACGTTCCAACGTGAGGACAAGATTCCATAATATTGTATTGGTAGACAAGAGATAAAAGCTGTGGCAAAACACACCAAAGATATTGTAGACTGTCTTCTTCTATTTGTAAGTGAAGAAATGCTGACTGACATAGTAGCGTATACAAATATTCATATCAGAAAAATTAAGGCTCGGTTTTCAAGAAAGAGAGATTGTAAACAGTAACTGGTATTTTAGAACTGAAAGCTTTGTTGGCATTTTATACATGGCTGGTATTAAAAAAATGCGCCTTTTGAATTGCAGGAAATGTGGGACAAAGACGCCACAGCTCCTAATATTTTTCGAGCCTCTATGAGCACTACTAGATTTCTTTATCTAATGACAACTGTGAGGTTTGACGATATTCAAACCAGCTCAGAGAGGTCAAGTATCACAATCTCCCCCCAATTCGTGAAATATTTGATTCACTTGTCGCAAAGTGTCGATTAATTATCAGGTAGGAGAAAATGTAACAACTGATGAAGTGTTAGGTGCATTTCGAGGGCGCTGGAAATTCCGTACGAACATAGCAAATAAGCTCGCCGAGTATAGAATCAAGGTGTATGTTTTATGTGACTCAAATTATTTTTACACACGTAATGTAGAAAATAACCCAAACAAGCAACCAAAGGGTCCTTAAAAATTAGATAACAGTGCACCTCCCGTCGTGAATCGCTTATCACATGATATATTATAGAATGGTAGAAATTGGTAATTATTTCACTTCGATTCCATTGGCTGACGAATTGATCAGAAAAGAACGACTTTAGTTGGTATTCTTAGGAAGAATTAAAAAAGAAATCCCTCCTTGTTCCTACGTACTGAAGTAACACCAGCACCCAGCAGTATCTTTGGTTTTCATGAGAACAAGGTTCTGGTTTCCTATGTACCAACGAAAAAAAAGAAAAAAGGTGTGCTTATGATAAGTACATTCCATGACAATGACCAGATTGATAAAACAACTGGCGAATACGCGACACCCGAAATCATCACGTATTATATAATCAGAGAAAAGGAGGTGCCAATGTGATGGATCGACTGAAAGAAGAATATTCCGTGGCTCGAGTAACATGTAGGTGGCCACTGAGATTATTTTTTTCGATTTTAAATATTACTGGCGTAAACAGACAAATAATGTATAAAGAGAATACAAATGTGATTATTATTAGGAGACAGTACTTCAAAACGCTGGCTGTAGAGCTAACACGACCACAAATTGTGCGTGGGAGTACAGTGCGAAACCGACCTCGTCCTCTATTGCAAGTTATAAAACGATTTACAAGTGAGACTGAAGTTTCATACGCTGAAAAACCCAGTCGTTTATGTCAAATCTGTCCAAGACGCAAAAATCGGTAGACAAAAAGGGCTTGTGTCCATTGTCAAAATGTTTTGTGTAACGAACATGTTACATTATGGGATACGTGCAAAGCTCAGATATATGACGAAGATTAAGTCACGAAAGTTTAATAATAAGAAATATTTGTTTTCTTATTGTTGTTATTGTTGTTCTTGTTGTCTTCAGTCCTGAGACTGGTTTGATGCAGCTCTCCATGCTACTCTATCCTGTGCAAGCTTCTTCATCACCCAGTACTTACTGCAACCTACATCCTTCTGAATCTGCTTAGTGTATTCATCTCTTGGACTCCCTCTACGATTTTTACCCTCCACGCTGCCCTCCAATGCTAAATTTGTGATCCCTTGATGCCTCAGAACATGTCCCTTCTTCTAGTCAAGTTGTGCCACAAACTCCTCTTCTCCCCAATTCTATTCAGTACCTCCTCATTAGTTATGTGATCTACCCATCCAATCTTCAGCATTCTTCTGTAGCACCACATTTCGAAAGCTTCTATTCTCTTCTTGTCCAAACTATTTATCGTCCATGTTTCACTTCCATACATGGCTACACTCCATACAAATACTTTCAGAAACAACTTCCTGACGCCAGTCTACATTTTATATCCTCTCTACTTCGACCATCATCAGTTATTTTGCTCCCCAAATAGCAAAACTCCTTTACTACTTTAAGTGTCTTATGTCCTAATCCAATTCCCTCAGCATCACCCGACTTCATTCGACTACATTCCATTATCCTCGTTTTGCTTTAGTTGATGTTCATCTTATATCCTCCTTTCAAGACACTGTGCATTCTGTTCAACTGCTCTTCCAAGTCCTTTGCTGTCTCTGACAGAATTACAATGTCATCGGTGAACCTCGAAGTTTTCATTTCTTCTCCATGGACTTTAATACCTACTCCGAATTTTTCTTTTGTTTCCTTACTGCTTGCTCAATATACAGATTGAATAACATTGGGGAGAGGCTACAACCCTGTCTCACTACCTTCCCAACCACTGCTTCCCTTTCATGCCTCTCGACTCCTATAACTGCCATCTGGTTTCTGTACAAATTGTAAGTAGCCTTTCGTTCCCTGTATTTTACCCCTGAGTATTTCAGTCAACATTGTCAAAAGCTTTCTCTAAGTCTACAATTCCTAGAAATGTGGGTTTGCCTTTCCTTAATCTATTTTCTAAGATAAGTCGTAGGGTCAGTATTGCCTCATGTGTTCCAACATTTCTGCGGAATCCAAACTGATCTTCGCCGAGGTAGGCTTCTACCAGTCTTTCCATTCGTCTGTAAAGAATTCGCGTTAGTGTTTCGCAGCTGTGACTTATTAAACTGATAGTTCGGTAATTTTCACATCTGTCAACAACTGCTTTCTTTGGGATTGGAATTATTATATTCTTCTTGAATTCTGAGGGTATTTCGCCTGTCTCATACATCTTGCTCACCAGATGGTAGAGTTTTGCAGGACTGGCTCTCCCAAGGCCGTCAGTAGTTCCAACGGAATGTTGTCTACTCCCGGGTCCTTGTTTCGACTTAGGTCTTTCAGTGCTCTACCAAACTCTTCACGCAGTATCGTATCTCCCATTTCATCTTCATCTACATCCTCTTCCATTTCCATAGTATTGTCCTCAAGTACATCGCGCTTGTATAGACCCTCTATATACTCCTTCCACCTTTCTGCTTTCCCTTCTTTGCTTAGAATTGGGTTTCCATCTGAGCTCTTGATGTTCATACAAGTGGTTCTCTTTTCTCCAAAGGGCTCTTTAATTTTCCTGTAGGCAGTATCTATCTTACCCCTAGTGAGATAAGCCTCTACATCCTTACATTTGTCCTCTAGCCATCCCTCCTTAGCCATCTTGCACTTCCCGTCGATCTCATTTTTGAGACCCTTGTATTCCTTTTTGCCTACTTTATTTACTGCATTTTTATATTTTCTCCTTCCGGCAATTAAATTCAATATTTCTTCTATTACCCAAGGATTACTGCTAGCCCTCGTCTTTTTACCTACTTGATCCTCTGTTGCCTTCACTACTTCATCCCCTTCTTCTTCTACTGTATTTCTTTCCCCGATTCCTGTCAATTGTTCCCTTATGCTCTCCTTGAAACTCTGTACAACCTCTGGTTCTTTCAGTTTATCCAGGTCCCATCTCCTTAAATTGCCACCTTTTTGCAGTTTCTTCAGTTTTAATCTACAGTTCATAACCAACAGATTGTGGTCAGAGTCCACATCTGCCCCTGGAAATGTCTTACAATTTAAAACCTGGTTCCTAAATCTCTGTCTTACCATTATATAATCTATCTGATACCTTCTAGTATCTCCAGGATTCTTCCATGTATACAACCTTCTTTTATGATTCTTGAACCAAGTATTAGCTATGATTAGGTTATGCTCTGTGCAAAATTCCACCAGACGGCTTCCTCTTTCATTTCTCTCCCCCAACCCATATTCACGCACTATGTTTCCTTCTCTCCCTTTTCCTACTCTCGAATTCCAATCACCCATGACTACTAAATTTTCGTCTCCCTTCACTACCTGAATAATTTCTTTTATCTCATCATACATTTCATCTATTTCTTCATCATCTGCAGAGCTAGTTGGCATATAAACTAGGACTACTGTAGTAGGCATGAGCTTTGTGTCTATCTTGGCCACAATAATGCGTTCACTATGCTGTTGGTAGTAACTTACCCACACTCCTACTTTTTTATTCATTATTAAACCTACTCCTGCATTACCCCTATTTGAGTTTGTATTTATAACCCTGTATTCGCCTGACCTAAAGTCTTGTTCCTCCTGCCACCGAACTTCACTAACTCCCACTATATCTAACTTCAACTTATCCGTTTCCCTTTTTAAATTTTCTAACTTACCTGCCCGATTAAGGGATCTGACATTCCACGCTCGGATCTGTAGAACGCCAGTTTTCTTTCTCCTGATAACGACGTCCTCTAAGAAATATTTGTTTTCTTATTATTTTTTTAAAAAGTGCCTCAGAAGACTGGCGATTGTAATTGTCAAAAGATTATTACCAACTATATAGATAAGCTCATTGTTGTGCACTGCAAATAAACGTATTAAATACTAAAATGTGAGTGTTTTATTATAAAAATAACTAAAAACATAGTAATTTGCATTTCAGATTGCTTGTTGAGTGTAATCAAAACGCTCGACATGCGAGCAATCGCGTAACTTTTAAAGACGCGAGTTCTAGGGGGTTAATGGCAGTCTGGAAGAAAGAGCGAGCTCACTGTGTGAGACAAGTGTCCACAACCTGTTCACCAGAATAAAAGTAACAGACTAGCGCCGTATGTATAAAGGCCGGTTTCGGGCAACGGCAGCGGCAAACGTCTTCCGAGTTGACGCGTCGGCTCCCGGTATTAGCGTTCCCACGCAGCTAAGATCGGTGTAAAGCCAATACCACATACTCCAGTGGTTCAAATTTACATGCCGGTCAACACTAGATGAATATCTTCAACTTTTATAGTCCTGTCTTAAAAATTATCAGTACACCGTAATACTAGATGAACAGTCTGAAACAATGTACTATCAGATGAAAGAAACTATTCAGATAGTTAAGGGAGTCAAAAATTTTAAATGTGATGAGAAACTGGAATTTAGTAACAAGGACAGGAAGAGAAAATTGTAGGAGAACATAGTCTCGGGGCAAGAAATAAGAGCAGTAACCAAATGGAAAATATTCGCAACCATAACTTAATTAACTGATAGATGTATGCCAAAAAACAGAACTAATGCACATTTCGTCACAAAAAACTGAAGGAGTAACGCAATCTTAGAAAAGGTTTATTAGAAAATGGATAAGGTTCCAAGACAAGGTTGATACGTTTGGATATACAATAACACTAACATCTTAATCTTCCTATTGTGAATAAATCTAACTGCCCAAGTCCGTTTACTAAAGTTAACATAAATACGCAAATGATTTTTTTGTGACAGGACCTTACGTTAGCCTCAAGTATATAATAATTTATGTTATCCATAATTTTTGTTTCAGAGTGTGGAATACTTTTTAAGATAAATAGCTCTGACACACTTTTTGTGAATGGGTCTTTTGGACCTAGGCGGATATTCAGTTGAATTCTTCCGACAGGTTGTTCGTAATACACGCAATTGTTGTCTTATCATCTACAACGGCTCAGAGATACTTCATATTGTTATAAGAAGTTGTATAGCAACTGCACCGTCAGCTTAATTTAATTTAGTGTGTCAACATGGCTAAACGTTTTCTAAACAATGAACAATTAGAAAGGTTTCTGAATGAGTCATATGACGAAACACTAAATGATCCTGTCAATGATTGAAATTTTCAAGATTCTGTTGATAGTTCAAGTGATGTTGATGATGTATCAGCTGGAAGTGAGGAGAGTGGTGCTAATGAAGCAGATGAAGGCGCTGCTACGCTGTGTAACGAAACTAATGTAGTTGGAAATGTTTATAAGTCACGTAATGATAGCCGGCCAGAGTGGCCGAGCGGTTCTAGGCGCTACAGTCTGGAACCGCGCGACCGCTAAGGTCGCAGGTTCGAATCCTGCCTCGGGCATGGATGTGTGCGATGTCCTTAGGTTAGTTAGGTTTAAGTAGTTCTAAGTTCTAGGGGACTGGTGACCTCAGATGTTAAGTCCCATAGTGCTCAGAGCCATTTGAACCATTTTTGGACGTAATGATACCGAGTGGTCTACAAATCCTCCAGTTGCATCAAAGGCAAGGTGATCATAATTAATATATATTATATGCAACTGAATTTTACGAGTATATCGCTATTATTATAGTTCTGCGTCGTAAGGAAGTGTTTAACACCGTAGGTTATCACCACTGTGGTCTTGGATTCGAAACTTTGTTCGGCCAAAGCTGATTTTTGTGGTAGGAGAGGCAATGTGCTGATTGTCTAGAGAGATGAAAACCTTCATCTTCCATAATTTCTTAGGCCTAGTATCCAGAACCTACCCGGTTTTCTCTTCAGAGAATTAACGAAACGAAAGTATCCTCATTGTCATTGTTAATAACTGAAAAAAGTTGGCATTGATTCTGAACGAAACCAACGGAGAAATGACCCGAGTGTCACAAGCCAAAGATGCGATATTCACATCTATTACAAATCAGGAACTGAAGTCTTATATGGGACTTATTATATTGGCTGGTGTGTAAAGATCTGCTGGAGAATCTCTTGAAGAGTTATGGGACAACATGAATGATCGACCAGTTTTTCGTGCAACGATACCACTTCAGTGTTTCCATCCAATCAGCAGATTTCTCAGATTTGACAACAAAGAAGATCGACCAGCTAGTCGACGCCATGATAAACTGGCTGCTATCAGGACTGTCTTTGAAATGTTTGTGGAACAATTTCCTAAAATGCTCGTTACTAACGAAAATGTCACAGTCGACGAGCAACTGGTTCCGTTCTGAGGAAGGTATCCCTTCCATCAGTACATGCCTTCAAAACCGAGAGGAAAAACTGGAATAAAATTATGGTTGTTACCTGAGGTGAAAACAGCACATGTTTTCACAGCAGAAGTGTATGCAGGAAAGCCAGAAAATGGTCCGTGAGAAATAAATCAAGGCAGAAATGCTGTGTTGGGGCCTGTGGAAAGTATTGAGAAAACTTGGTGAAACATTGCCACCGATAATTTCTTTACGGATTACACCCTGGCCAAGGAACTTCTAAAGAAAAATCTAACGTTAGTTGGAAGTCTCAGAAAGAACAAAGCATTTCCGAAGGAAATGCTGCCAAACAATAGCAGACCAGTGTTTTGAACCATCTTTGGATGTCAGAGGGATGTAACGCTGGATTCGTACATGCCAAAAAAGAAGAAAACAGTAGTATTACTCTCTACGATGCACCGTGACTGTAGCTTGTCTTCAGAAGTGCATAAGAAGCATGCGGTAATCCTACATTACTACAAAACCAAAGGAGGAGTTGACACAACAGATAAACTTGCCAGCACGTATTCCTGTAGAAGGTGTACTAAGAGATGGCCTGTTTGTATGTTCGTTCTGTAATATGCTAGGCATTGCTGCAATAAATGCTTATGTTTTGTATGTGCACATAATCCTGGCTACAATCAAAACAAATTATACACTCCTGGAAATGGAAAAAATAACACATTGACACCGGTGTGTCAGACCCACCATACTTGCTCCGGACACTACGAGAGAGCTGTACAAGCAATGATCACACGCACGGCACAGCGGACACACCAGGAACCGCGGTGTTGGCCGTCGAATGGCGCTAGCTGTGCAGCATTTGTGCACCGCCGCCGTCAGTGTCAGCCAGTTTGCCGTGGCATACGGAGCTCCATCGCAGTCTTTAACACTGGTAGCATGCTGCGACAGCGTGGACGTGAACCGTATGTGCAGTTGACGGACTTTGAGCGAGGGCGTATAGTGGGCATGCGGGAGGCCGCGTGGACGTACCGCCGAATTGCTCAACACGTGGGGCGTGAGGTCTCCACAGTACATCGATGTTGTCGCCAGTGGTCGGCGGAAGGTGCACGTGCCCGTCGACCTGGGACCGGACCGCAGCGACGCACGGATGCACGCCAAGACCGTAGGATCCTACGCAGTGCCGTAGGGGACCGCACCGCCACTTCCCAGCAAATTAGGGACACTGTTGCTCCTGGGGTATCGGCGAGGACCATTCGCAACCGTCTCCATGAAGCTGGGCTACGGTCCCGCACACCGTTAGGCCGTCTTCCGCTCACGCCCCAACATCGTGCAGCCCGCCTCCAGTGGTGTCGCGACAGGCGTGAATGGAGGGACGAATGGAGACGTGTCCTCTTCAGCGATGAGAGTCGCTTCTGCCTTGGTGCCAATGATGGTCGTATGCGTGTTTGGCGCCGTGCAGGTGAGCGCCACAATCAGGACTGCATACAACTGAGGCACACAGGGCCAACACCCGGCATCATGGTGTGGGGAGCGATCTCCTACACTGGCCGTACACCACTGGTGATCGTCGAGGGGGACACTGAATAGTGCACGGTACATCCAAACCGTCATCGAACCCATCGTTCTACCATTCCTAGACCGGCAAGGGAACTTGCTGTTCCAACAGGACAATGCACGTCCGCATGTATCCCGTGCCACCCAACGTGCTCTAGAAGGTGTAAGTCAACTACCCTGGCCAGCAAGATCTCCGGATCTGTCCCCCATTGAGCATGTTTGGGACTGGATGAAGCGTCGTCTCACGCGGTCTGCACGTCCAGCACGAACGCTGGTCCAACTGAGGCGCCAGGTGGAAATGGCATGGCAAGCCGTTCCACAGGACTACATCCAGCATCTCTACGATCGTCTCCATGGGAGAATAGCAGCCTGCATTGCTGCGAAAGGTGGATATACACTGTACTAGTGCCGACATTGTGCATGCTCTGTTGCCTGTGTCTATGTGCCTGTGGTTCTGTCAGTGTGATCATGTGATGTATCTGACCCCAGGAATGTGTCAATAAAGTTTCCCATTCCTGGGACAATGAATTCACGGTGTTCTTATTTCAATTTCCAGGAGTGTACAAAAGACTGCTATTTCTAAGAGAAATTGGATATGAGCTAACAAAACCAATGCAAGAGGAAAGAATGACAAAAAATATTCCTAACAAAATCAAAGTAAGTTTGGAAAATATTGCTGCAACGAGTTCAGGAACAAAAGAACGGAAGATGAGTCGGTGCAAAGAGCGTAGACCGAAGAAAGATCGAATGCCAAGAGCATACAAATATTTACTGCAATAATTGCGTACGTTAATATCATACCCATAGAAAATGAGTTAAATATAGTTCCTCAGAATCAAATATCGTAATTAAATGTAAATTTTTGTGTATAGTAAAAGTTAAAATTTAAGCTATAACATACGCTTATATGCAAAAACCCGGATACAAACACTATTTTGAAGTACCATGTATGAACACTTTTTTCTCAAACTAAAAATTTTATAAAACATTTTTTGTATTAAATATTTTCAAGAAATGTTGAAAAGTTCAAACTTCTAGTTTTACTACATAAATAACTACATACAAAACGTATTTGGAATAATCATCTAAGAGTATATAATTTTTTTTAAAGTTGCAGTTGTAACAGACTCATTCCCGGTAAAAGTGTTTGTTTGAAACACAACAGAAAGATTTGAAAGGAAATGATGGGCATACACTTACCTTTACGAACAAGCTACAACTGCTAAATTGCAAATCTAGCAGCTCAGATCTTTCTAATAGTGTATCAATGCCAACCAATACGGGCTAGAACTACTAATCTGCAGTTCTGCCCATCAAAAATTTTTTTGCAGTAGATCAGTGGGAAACTATTGCGTTCACTTTTTATTTATTTTTTTTTTTTTACTTTATTGTTATTTTAACACCTGAACAATCAGGTAGGCTGGCAGCAGCACAATACGCCGCTCTTCAGCCGAAGAGAGTACAAGGAGATAAACAAAGAAGAGACATCACTGAGAAAAACGGCGGGTAAAAACAGGAGACACAAGAACATAAAAGCACAGGAAGCCGTTCACACTTGAAGACAATCCACACGACAAACTGTAGACCCGACGCACAAACACTCAAGAAGACGATGGCACTGGTGAACAATGGAGCGTGACGGCGAAACTGAACACTAAACATGACGGCACACACGATACACTGATGGCGGTGATCTCCGGCGCGCGAATGTCCACTGAGCGTGTGCGAGTCCGGGGACCTGCCAAGAGGGGAACAGGGGTGAGGATGGAGTTTTTTTTCATTTATTGAATTTCAACTCCCCCCGAAGGGGGCGGGCTGGCAGCAGCTTAGTATGCCGCTCTTCAGCCGACAGATTTTGTGACAAAGATCAAGAGAACAAATAATAAAAAAAAACAGGCGATAAAATCGGAGACTTAGAGAGTAACAAGGCGAAAAGAAATCGTGGAACTTAAAACAACAACAGAGGGATGATGATGCTAAGAAAAATACATACAAAGCAGACAGGGAAAACAATAGACAATTAAAAAACACGGCGACAGTCTGGATTCTGTTCGCAAAGGACATAAAATTCACACCTAGCGACAGCATGGTTTCTGTTCGCAACACGAGAAAGACAAACAACACTGAATAGTCACTGGAACACTGCACTAAAAAGTGGGCAAATGTGACACCACAGTCGAGAGCAGGTGGGGGGAAACTGGACAGAAGAGGGGAAAACAAAAAAGGGGGGAAAGGAGAGGAAAAGCGAAGGGGGGAGCCGGGAAAGGAGCTGAAGGAGGATGAGGACCCATAAAAGGGGTGGGAGGCAGACGCGACAGGGAGTGGGGTAGGCAGAGGAGGGGAATACAAAAGGACTGGGGGGGAGAAGGGAGGTAGGGAGAGGTTGAGTGGGGAGAAAACAGGACGGAAGGGAGGGGGGAAGAGGGAGCCCAGGGAAAGGACAGAGGAAAGGAGGGGGATTGAGGATCAGAGTTGATAGGAAGGATAAATGGAGGGAGAGAGGGCATCATCTGGGAGGGGGAGTTGATGGAAGCCACCTTGGGAAAGGAGATGGAGGGTGGAGAGATGGAGGGTAGGGGGACACAACGGTGAGGACGTGGCAGGGGGCAGGGATGGGAGAGGAGAGGAGCAACCAGGGGGTGAGGGGGTTCAAGACGGCGGGAGGTGTAGAGGATGCGGATATGTTCGAGGAATAGGAGCAGATGGGGGAAAGGAATGAGATCATAGAGGATCTGCGTGGGGGACGGGAGGCGGATACGGAAGGCGAGGCGGAGTGCATGACGCTCAAGGATCTGGAGGGACTGATAGAATTTGGGGGGGGCAGATATCCAGGCAGGACTGGCATAACAGAGGATGGGACGGATGAAGGATTTGTATGTGTGGAGGATGGTAGAGGGGTGCAACCCCCATGTCCGGCCAGAGAGGAGTTTGAGAAGTCGGAGGCGGTTGTGGGCTTTGGATTGGATGGAGCGGAGATGAGGTAGCCAGGTGAGGTGACGGTCAATGGTGAGGCCAAGGTAGGTGAGGGTGGGGGTGAGGCAGACAGGACGTGCACAGACAGTAAGGGAGAAATCCAGGAGCCGGAAGGAGCGAGTGGTACGACCTACGATGATTGCCTGGGTCTTGGAAGGATTGAGTTTCAGGAGCCATTGGTTACACCATGCAGCAAAAAGGTCAAGGTGATTCTGGAGAAGGCGTTGGGACCGTTGGAGGGCAGGAGCGAGGGCGAGGAATGCGGTGTCATCAGCATATTGCAAGAGGTGTACTGGAGGGGGGGGTTGGGGCATATCTGCCGTGTACAGGAGGTAGAGGAGAGGGGAGAGGACAGAGCCCTGGGGCACACCGGCAGAGGGGTA
This sequence comes from Schistocerca americana, assembly GCF_021461395.2. NCBI lineage: Eukaryota > Metazoa > Arthropoda > Insecta > Orthoptera > Acrididae > Schistocerca > Schistocerca americana. Next base: position 131,282,796 of record NC_060129.1, on the reverse strand, counting down.
GAAGGTGTGGGAAGTGGCAGGATGGATGGTAACATAGGAGGGGCGGTGGGAGAGGAAGGAGGCCACCAGACAGATGTAGTTGATAGGAAGGGCGTAGGTTTGGAGTTTAAACAGGAGACCGGGATGCCAGACATGGTCGTAGGCCTTTTCGAGGTCAAGTGAGAAAAAATGGCGGAGCGACGGGAGTTAAGCTGGAGGGAGAGGAGATGAGTGAGGCGGAGGAGTTGGTCATCAGCAGAGAAGGAAGGTCGAAAGCCACATTGGGTGTTTGGGAGGAGGTGGTTTTGGTGGAGGTGGAGATGGATGCGCCGGGAAAGGATGGATTCCAAGAGCTTGCTGAACACCGATGTGAGACAGATAGGACGATAGGAAGAGGCATCAGATGGAGGCTTATTGGGTTTGGAGAACATCAGGATACGGGAGGTTTTCCACAGGTCGGGATAGAAGCCAGTGGCAAGGATGACATTGTAGAGGGTGGCAAGGAGGGAAAGGAAGGAGGGAGGGCAGTGTTTGAGGTGGCGGTAGGTAACGCAGTCGTGGCCGGGAGCAGTGTTGCGTTTAGTGCGGAGTGTGAGGCTGATGTCCTGTGTAGTGATGGAAGTGTTAAGTGCAGAAGGTGGGGTGTGGCCCAAGTACTGGAAGCTAGGAGCAAGGGGAGGAACAGAGGTATTCGTACGGTCCATGACATCAGGGAAGAGGGAATAATCAAAGTGGGGATCATCTGGGATGGAAAAAACATCAGAGAGGTGGGAGGCAAAGTGGTTGGCCTTACTGAGGTTGTCAGGAATGGGACGGTCATTAAGGAGGAGAGGGTACTGGGGGGTGGGGCGGTTCCCAGTAAGGCGGTGGAAGGCAGACCAATACTTGGAAGAGTTGATGGGGAGTGTGGTGTTGAGTCGTGTACATGTCTGGCGCCAGGCTCGGCGTTTCTTCGCAACAAGCAGGTTGCGGATGTGTCGCTGTAATTGCCGGTGGCGGGTAAGTGTATCCCGGTCACGAGTGCGGAGAAAAGAGCGGTAGAGGCGGCGGGACTCTCGAAGGAGAAGGACGGCCTGTGGAGGCAGGGCGGGGCTGTGAGGGTGGATGGCTTTGGTGGGGATATGGGCGGCGACGGCGTCAGACAATGTCTGGTGCAGGAAGGCAGCAGCGCGAGCGATGTCATCAGGAGACTGGAGGGTAAGGTCGTGGCCGTCAACCTGGGTGTGAATGGAATCCCGGTAGGCATCCCAGTTGGCACGGGAGTAATCATGGACAAGTTTAGGAGGGACGTCAGGGCGAGGAGCGTGGCGGGGATGGCGACCGTTAGAGATAGTGAGGAGGACAGGAGCATGGTCACTGCCAATGAGGTCAAGGACATCCGCGGTGATGCGCCCAAGGAGGTTTGGAGAGGCAAGGACCACATCAGGAGTGGTGTTGGATTCGGGCCGGGTGTGCTGAGGCAGGGGAACCAGGTCTCCCTGGAGAGTGGTGAGAAACTGATGCCACCGCTGGAGGTCGGCAGGATCACGGCTGTGGATATTGAGGTCAGCGGCAATCACGTAGGTGGAGAAGGTGCGGTCAATGTGGGCCAGGAAATCGTACGGGATGGGGGTGCGAGGGCGGACATAAATGGTGGCACAGGTGATGGTAAGGGTGGGGAAGAAGAGGCTGAGGGTGAGATGCTCGGCAGGATTGTTAAGGAGAGGTTGGGGCCGGACAGGGAGGTGCTTGAGGTGGCCAATAGCAACTCCGCCATGCGCGAGAGGGTACGGGTTATCGGTGCGGTGTAGAGTGTAAGGAGCTGTGGAGACGGAGAGACGGGGTTGAAGGAAGGTTTCATTTAGGACGAAGGCATCCACGCGGTGCTGACGTAGGGTGTGGAGGAAGAGGAGTTTGTGGGTGGGCAGGGAGCGAATGTTGTGGTACAGGATACGGTATGGTTGTTGTGCCATGGGAGTGGAGAGTTAGACAAGGGTAGTGAGGGGGGTGAAGGTGAAGTGGGCCTGGTTGTGGGAGTATGTGGCATAGGTGGTAAGATGGAAGATGGAACGGGCAGCGAGGGCGATTTGGGAAAGAGTGTGTGAGCGCTGGAAGGGGTGGATGTTTTGGAGCACAATGGTGGTGAAACGGATGATGTCCTCAGCAGTAGGGGGAGGGCGGAGCGAGTTGTTGGGGTGGATGGGGTCATCAACAGGACGGACAGGCACGGTGAGCTCAGGGGTAACTGGTGGAGGTTTCGCTTTACACTTCGAGGAGTAGGTAGGATGTGGTTCGTTGTAAGTGTTGCAGGAGGGGGGAGAGGTGAGGTTGGGGCAATGCTTGAGTAAGTGGGAAGCTTTGCAGTGGGGACAAGTAGGGGGGTTCCTGCAGGCAGAGGTAACGTGGTCGTTGTAGGTGAGACAGCGTTGGCAGCGGTAGGATTGGACGGGGGAACGGGAGGGGTCCACCTTATGGCGCTGATTGTAGATGAGGGCTCCCTCGGTGAGGAGGCGGTCAATGGAGGAGGAGGATTTGGTGAATATCCGCATGAGAAAAGTCGGCCCGGCATCATTGAAAATGCGACGGGTCGAGCGGATTTCAATGTCGGGCCGGGAGTTGAGTTCCGCCAACACCTCAGCCTCCGTGATCACGGGGCTAAGCTTCGTGATCACAGCGGTGAAGGTTGGCGGACGCCGGGGAGGTTGAGGCTGATGGGGAGAGGACGGGGTGTGGTAGGGGGTGAGGGTTGCACATTGGCCAAATTGGATACGGGGGATGCGGGAGAGGAGATCGGTGTGGAGGGAAGCACTGGGGGATTTGATGAGGACCGAGTCCTTGTGAGGAATAAGTTGGGAGATGGGAGCATTGGGGTAGTATTTCCGGATGGCGAGGGTGAGGGAGCGGGCATCAAGGAATTGAGGGTCAGGATGGGAGAGGACAAAGGTGTGGGTGGCAGGCGGGGCGGGGGCGGGGGTCGGAGCCGCGTCCATGGGGGTGGGTGGGTCACGGGGGCTGGGGGTTTTTTTGGAGGAGACTGCAGGGGAAGGGTCAACATTCGGGCGCTTTGAAGGTTTCGTGGGCACGACCGGGTGGAGAGGGGGCAGGGGTACGGGTTGCAGGGGGAGATGGCGGGGGGCAGGACCACCCTGAGCAGCGGATGACGCAGACGGAGGGGGCGTGGGTGTCACTGAGACTGTGGAACGTCGAGCAGAGATCCGTGCTGGCTTGGAGCCTGTCGGAGGCGGTGCGGGGAGCGGCAGAAAGTCAGTAGCTGTCGATGGGGCGACAGTGGTAGGGGAGGGGGAGTTGGGGGTGGTTACAGCCGAAAGTGGTGCAGGGGTGGGGTGGACAGGGAGAGAAGGAAGGACGGGAAGTGGGGTGGAGGAGGAGCTCCATGTGATGGTGGTTGGAGCAGCGGAGGGAGAGGTGAAAATGATAGTGGTGGTGGTGGTGGGTTGTGACATGGCGGCGGCGCGCGAGAAGGGCGGCGGCGGCGACCAAACGGCGACGGCGGCGACCGGCGGGCGGCGGCGGCGAGCCCCGGCAGGCGGCGACGACGGCGGCGGCGGCGGCGGCGGCGGCGAGGACCGGAAGGCGGCCAAACGGCGGCGCAGACGGCGACGGCGGCGTCCAGCAGGCGGCGGCGGCGGCGGCGGCGAGCACCGGCAGGCGGCGACCAGGCGGCGGCGGCGAGCCCCGGCAGGCGGCGAGGGCCGGAAGGCGGCGACCAAGCGGCGGCGGCGGCGGCGGCGAGCACCGGCAGGCGGTATGGACGGCAAGCAGACGACACGGCAGGGAAACGGCGGGAATCTTCCACGTCGAAGGTGCACCCTGAGAGTAGCCCAGGCAGTAAAGCTCTTCGATGAAGAAGAGAGGGAATCCAACCCTCGAATGGGGATGGAGAGAGGGGTTGCGTTTACGTAGCGGCATGTTGCATATACCATTTGCTATGAAAGATGACAACGAGTGTGAAATATTCTCGTCGTAATCTTCCAAAACCGCGTTCATTCATAATAAATTAAAGGATAAAAACATGCAGGCATTGAAGTGAGCTTTTCTTCAACTATTCTTTCACAAAACTTCAAACTGCGGGAATAAACTTGATTGCCGCGTCACCCAGTTATCAAACTAAATGCCACGCAGCTGTTGCTTGCCGTGCCAACAGATGGCAGCGCAGTAGCTAGGCTTGAAGTTACTGCTGCGTTGGTTCGTTCTCAACGCAGTTTTTTAACGGTATTCTTGAAGAAAGAGCGAGTTCAGTGTGTGAGATACGTGTCCATAACGTGTTCACCAGATAAAAGTAACAGATTGGTGCCGTAACTATAACGGCCGGTTTCCAGCAACGGCAGCGGCAAACGTCTTCCGAGGTGACGCGGCGGTTCGCGGAATTGGCGTTCCCACGTAACGTAAAGCCAGCACCACCCACCCCAATGATACAAGTTTACATGCGTATCAACACAGTGAACAATCTGAAACAATTACGATCGGGTGAAATTATTAAGGGGTAAAAAATTTAAAATGTGATAAGAGGCTGGAACTTAATCATGGCGCAAAATAAGAACGCATATGTGGAACAGAATTTTCGAAACCAGATTTTAAAGTTTAACACACTGCATACCGGCTGCCGCGCAGCGTTTATTGCTGCAGTTCCCGACAGCTTCCGTAAGATGCATGCAAAATGAGCCCGCCTTCCTTATTTGAATGTAGGTGCATTCACCCGTGTCTGACGCAGATGAAACTTGCCGAACATGTTTGTCTGATGATATTCTCTGGAAACACACGCCTTAATGTAACGGTACTTCACAAAAATAGTGACATGTTTGATTTCTTTTACGAATCGCTGCGCGAACGCTGACACGTCGAACTGGAATTTTTTTTTTTCGCTACTTCCAACAATAGCAAGAATAGTCCGAATAGTACGTTCTTTCATGCCCCTTGACAATCAACTAGCTGCATCCTTAGCAGGCGCTCGTTTTGTAGGACGGATTGCCTCAGTTGCCTTCACAGTTGCTGCGGCAACTTGTTATATATATATATATATATATATATATATATATATATATATATATATACTGGGTGATCAAAAAGTCAGTATAAATTTGAAAACTTAATAAACCACGGAATAATGTAGATAGAGAGGTAAAAATTGACACACATGCTTAGAATGACATGGGGTTTTAATAGAACCAAAAAAAAAGTTTACAAAATGTCCGACGGATGGCGCTGGACCGCAAAACTGCTACCGTGACGGGTGAGAGGTACGCCGATATGTTACAGAATCGCATCATCCCCAGCCTGGCTGATAAACACCTGCTGGAACGTACGATGTTTATGCAGACGCGTGAAAGATCTCTAGGGATGCTGAAAGACAACATCCGACGCCAATGCCTCACCGTAACTCTGGACATGCTTTACAGTGCTGTTGACAACATTATTCCTCGACTACAGCTATTGCTGAGGAATGATGGTGGACATATTGAGCATTTCCTGTAAAGAACAACATCTTTGCTTTGTCTTACTTTGTTGTGCTAATTATTGCTATTCTGATGAGATGAAGCGCCATCTGCCGGACATTTTTTGAACGTTTGTATTTTTTTTTTCTTTTTTTGTTCTAATAAAACCCCATGTTATTCCAAGCATGTGTGTCAATTTGTACCTCTCCATCTACATTATTCCGTGATTTATTCAGTTTTCAAATATATACTGACTTTTTGATCACCCGGTATATGGTGTGTCAAAAGAATGTATACACACTTTGAACTGTCATAGACAATTTATTTCCCGTTCTACAAGGTTAAATATCTGCGAGAAAGTAATGTTATGTTTCTTCAACAGGTGGCAGCAGTGGCAAGGAAGTAACTGCAACACGGCGGACGTGAGTTTGAGCTTTCAAGCACGGAAGCAGATAATTAAGTGCTACTGGAAGTTTGAGAATGTAGCTGTGGTTCGAAGGCAGTGGAGAAGTGAGTATGGTACAGAACCACCTACAACGTTAACAATTACACGTCTACGAGACAAATTCGAAATTCGTGGAACAGTGTGTGATGTGCATAAAGGTCGATCAGGGCGACCTCGTACAGTTACAAGTGATGATTCCACAACTGTGGTCTCTGAACTGTTTCAGCGTTCGCCTCAAAAATCTTCAAGGCAAGCGGCACGTGAGAGTAATGTAAGTGATGGTAGTGTGCTACGCATTCTGAAGAAAGGCAAGTTTCGTGTGTACATTCCGAGGCTGGTGCAACAGCTAAGTGACGACGATCCAGATCGAAGGTTAGAATTTTGTGAATGGGCTCAGGAGATGGTGAGACGTGAACCACGATTTGTGGGTAGCATAATTTGGTCGGATGAAGCCCAATTCACACTCAATGGAACTGTCAATAGGCACAATTGTATGTACTGGGCTGAAGATAATCCTCACATTACAGTTGAAAAGGCTGTGAATTTGCCTGGTGTAAATGTGTGGTGTGGTTTGTCTGCAAGGGGACTCATTGGGGCTTTCCGCTTTGAAGGTACTGTTACTGGAGAAACGTACCTAACAAAGTTTGCTGACTCTATATTCCCTGCCATTCGTGCATTACACGGTAATGATGAGTTTTATTTCCAACAAGATGGCGCCCCGCCGCACTATCATAGGGACGTACGAGCATACCTGGATCACAATGTGCCAGGCCAGTAGATAGGACGCAGGGGACCAATCGAGTTTGCTGCACGCTCTCCAGACCTCACGCCACTGGACTTCTTCCTATGGGGCACAGTAAAAGATGAGGTGTACAAACAAAAACCACGTAACCTGGACACACTTTGGAATGAGATTCAGGCGCTGTGCGCAAAAACCTGATTGGACACTTTGGTACAATGTACGGAATCAGTGTTGACTTGTACTCAGAAATGTATTGATGCTCACGGCCACCAGTTTGAACATTAATCACATTTGCAAAGTACATTTATTTTTCCAATTGGACTTTAAGCTTCCCATTTCCAGAAATTTAACATTGTAGAACGGTAAATAAATTTTCTATGACGCTTCAAAGTGTGTATACATTTTTTGACTCTCCTTGTATATATATCTCGATTTACGTTTCTGTACATTCGTATGCGTTAAGCAAAGCACAATTTATTATGAACAAAACTACTTTCTTTGTCCATTTATTGATCTTTCGCATTCTTCCACAACATGAAGGATATCGATTAGCTCTGTCCACGACTTTCATAAATTTATTATACATTACAAAACGTTTTGGTTTATGTATGATTTCCGCTTGCTGTATTTTTTTTCTTCGTGTAGCAACCATGGACGCATCGTGAATTGTTGTTACCATTCTCACCTCCCTTTTATCTTTCCACACCTGCAGCAAGACGTCACCTTTCTTTAGAAATTTGGCTTCTGTTTGTAGACACTGAGGCAGATCTCTGTTGATTCATATTGTACCACAAAGTCTTGTTTTCCTTTCTATAAATGTTTTGGCAATAGTTCTAATGTGGTAATAATTGTCCTGATAAACATGGTGCCACATGCCAAGGTGAGGTGAAAGTAGAGAGAAAATGGTGGCTTGAAGGTTTTTTCCTTCCCCAGTGTATATTTCTATATTGGAGATATAATCATTAACACTTTCGCAAACCATGCGAACCATATCTGATAAGTTCTCCAGGATTATATGTCCGAAAAAGAAGTTGCTCTCTCCATGGTATTATTGCTTCATTAAGAAAAAGCTCCTGTTAAGGTTTTTATATGGCGTGAAATTTATCTAGGAAGTACTTTATCACAGGTTTAATTTTGTAGAGTCTGTTTTCCTGACCGCTCTGTAAGCAACTGTCATTGAAATGCTACAATTTCCATACCTGCTCAAATTGATTTCTGCTCATTAGCTTGCCAAAAATCGGTGTCTTGATTGGAGGATCTATTGACCAATAGTCTTTCAAATATTCTTTTTTTTTCTGACCTGTCAAGATAATAATGCCCAGAAATCTTTTCACTTCAACAGCAGTAATATTCGTAAGTTTGGGAGACTTGGGAGATTCTTTATAATGATTTTTGTTTTATTCGTAAGACAAGTTTGATTCTGGCGACATCTGATTGAACAATTCATGCCCAGTGTTTATAACGATATTGATCTCACTGGGAACGGTTTTTACATGTCCAATTACACTAAATGTTTCTAAAATAATGGTTTTGTTCTTCTTCAGTCAACATGCACTGTCAGAAGTTTCGCCACCCAAATTGGTCACAATTATCTCATTTTGGTTGATTACTTCCATCTTAACTTCCACTACCACTATCAGTAACATCAGAACAGTTGTCCGCAGTGTACCGTTGCATGTAAGAGAAAAATGGACGACAAACAGATCTGTCAAGAAGACAGCAGATGCTTTCGAAATGTACTGCTACAGAAGGATATAAAAGTTTAGATATATAGATTGCATAACCGGTGAAGACGTACTGAACCAAACTGGGGAGAAGGAAATAACGGCACAACTTGTGTAAAAGAAGGAATCGGTTGACAGGACTTATTATGAGGCACCAAGAGTTCGTCAGTTTCGTAATGGAGGCGAAATTGTGAAGACTTAACAGCGGCAAGCAGATTCGAATGGATGTAGGAGGCAGGGTTGTGTAGAGGTGAAGAGGTTGACATAGGATACGCCAATGTGAAGCGCTGTACCAACGCAGTCTTAAAGCTGATGACCACAAAAAACAAATGTTGTTGTTGTGGTCCTCAGTCCTGAGACTGGTTTGATGCAGCAGCTCTCCATGCTACTCTATCCTGTGCAAGCTTCTTCATCTCCCAGTACCTACTGCAACCTACATCCTTCTGAATCTGCTTAGTGTAAAAAAAAAAAAAAAAAAAAAAAAAAAAAAGTATTTCTTATTAGCGCGACTCAGCAGCAGCTAGCAATACCTTTCATCAGCTACATCAATTGCGTATCTATTGCTAGAATGGTTTTTTTTAATATTGCCTTTTGTACATATCACTGTGATATGCAAGGAATTTTCAATAAGTAATGTAACGTATTTTTTTCTGAAAGCAGGTATTTTTTTGTTTCCAATGCAACACATTTTTCCTCATTGTTTGGCTAAAAACTTTATTTTTCAATATACTCTCCTTACTGGTCGGGCCTGTATGCCCAGACAGTGCCACTCTGCTGGTTGACGTCTGAGCCAACGTCTTGCAACATCAGTAACAACCCCATCATCCATGTATTACTTCATTGGGCAAAACATGTGGAAATCGCAAGTTGACAGATTCGAGCTGTAGGGTGGATGTCGAAGAATAGCTGAGTGAAACTTGCGAGTTGCTGCTTTCGGGTGTACAGGCTTCTGTGAAGGAGAAGATCACTGGTAGTGGTAGGTGGATCGAAACAAAATTTCCAGACACTCTGTGGCCAAAATGGTACTGAAACAGAGGATGACAGACCAAAGGCCGAAATACTAAATGTCTTTTTCTAAAGCTGTTTCACAGAGGAAGACTGCACTGTAGTTCCTTCTCTAGATTGTCACACAGATGACAAAATGGTAGATATCGAAATAGACAACAGAGGGATAGAGAAACAATTAAAATCGCTCAAAAGAGGAAAGGCCACTGGACCTGATGGGATACCAGTTCGATTTTACACAGAGTACGCGAAGGAACTTGCCCCCCTTCTTGCAGCGGTATAACGTAGGTCTCTAGAAGAGCGTAGCGTTCCAAAGGATTGGAAAAGGGCACAGGTCAACCCCATTTTCAAGAAGGGACGTCGAACAGATGTGCAGAACTATAGATCTATATCTCTAACGTCGCTCAGTTGTAGAATTTTGGAACACGTATTATGTTCGAGTATAATGATTATTCTGGAGACTAGTAGGAATCAGCATGGGTTTCGAAAAAGACGGTCGTGTGAAACCCGCCTGGGTTGATAGAAGAGATAGACAAGATCCAACGGAGAGCAGCGCGCTTCGTTGCAGGATCATTTAGTAATCGCGAGAGCGTTACGGAGATGATAGATAAACTCCAGTGGAAGACTCTGCAGGAGAGACGCTCAGTAGCTCGGTACGGGATTTTGTTGAAGTTTCGAGAACATACCTTCACCGAGGAGTCAAGCAGTATATTACTCACTGCTACGTATATCTCGCGAAGAGACCGTGAGGATAAAATCAGAGAGATTAGAGCTCACACAGAAGCATACGGACAATCCTTCTTTCCACGAACAATACGAGACTGGAATAGAAGGCAGAACCGACAGAGGTACTGAAGGTACCCTCCGCCACACACCATCAGGTGGCTTGCGGAGTATGGCTGTAGATGTAGATCTAGAAATTTTGTGGTACGAACAATTCTTCAATTTGCTGAGGGTAGCATAACACACTTCACAACTGATGGTTGCATCATGAGGGAGTACATCAAGCAGAATAGCCCCTTTAACCGGTTTACTAAAGAGCCTGTCTACACTGCAGTTGTTGGTCCTCTTCTCGAATGTTGCTGTGCAGTGTGGGACTATTATGTGATAGGACTGACGGAGGACATCGAAGAAGTTCAGAGAAGAACAGCTTGTTTGGTGTCATCGCGACATGAGGGACAGAGTATCATGGATGTGATACGCAAGGTTTACATCTACATCTACATCCATACTCCGCAAGCCACCTGACGGTGTGTGGCGGAGGGTACCTTGAGTACCTCTATCGGTTTTCCCTTCTATTCCTGTCTCGTGTTGTTCGTGGAAAGAAGGATTGTCGGTATGCCTCTGTGTGAGCTCTAATCTCTCTGATTTTATCCTCATGGTCTCTTCGCGAGATATACGTAGGAGGGAGCAATATACTGCTTGACTCCTCGGTGAAGGTGTGTTCTCTAAACTTCAACAAAATCCCGTACTGAGCTACTGAGCGTCTTTCCTGCAGAGTCTTCTACTGGAGTTTGTCTATCATCTCCGTAACGCTCTCGCGATTACTAAATGATCCTGTAACGAAGCGCGCTGCTCTCCGTTGGATCTTCTCTATCTCTTCTATCAACCCTATCTGGTACGGATCCCACACTGCTGATCAGTATTCAAGCAGTGGGCGAACAAGCGTACTGTAACCTACTTCCTTTGCTTTCGGACTGCATTTCGTTAGGATTCTTCCAATGAAAGTCTGGCATCTGCTTTACCGACGATCAACTTTATATGATCATTCCATTTTAGATCACTCCTAATGCCTACTCCCAGATAATTTATGGAATTAACTGCTTCCAGTTGCTGACCCGCTATTTTGTAGCTGAATGATAAGCGATCTTTCTTTCTATGTATTCGCAGCACATTACACTTGTCTATATTGAGATTCAATTGCCATTCCCTGCACCATGCGTCAGTTCGCTGCAAATCTTCCAGCATTTCAGTACAATTTTCCATTGTTACAACCTCTCGATACACCACAGCATCATCCGCAAAAATCCTCAGTGAACTTTCGATGTCATCCACAAGGTCATTTATGTGTATTGTGAATAGCAACGGTCCTATGACACTCCCCTGCGGCACACCTGAAATCACTCTTACTTTGGAAGACTTCTCTCCATTGAGAATGACATGCTGTGTTTTGTTATCTAGGAACTCTTCAATCCAATCAGACAATTGGTCTGATAGTCCATATGCTCTTACTTTGTTCATTAAACGACTGTGGGGAACTGTATCGAACGCCTTGCGGAAGTCAAGAAACACGGCATCTACCTGGGAACACGTGTCTACGGCCCTCTGAGTCTCGTGGACGAATAGCGCGAGCTGGGTTTCACACGACCGTGCGGTGAGAATCATGAAAGCGAAGTCGTTTTCCGTTGTGGCCTTATCTTTTCACGAAAATTCAATCGTCAACTTTCTCTTCTGTATGAGAAAATATTTTGCTAGCGAAAAGCGAGCGTCATAACAAGAGAGCAGAGATCGCACAGAAAGATTTAAATGTTTTCTCCTAGCGCTGTTCGAGAATGGAATGGTTGAGAAAGAAGCCTCCACCAGGCGGGATTGTGAACTGCAGAGTACTCATATAGATGTAGACGCACTTATTGTCCAAACGACTTTCAAGTGCATGGACGAAGGTACTTAGGATTGTACAGCTGATGGATAGGGTGATGTCGGACTACACCCTCGCCCCCTTCCATTGTAACCTTGGTTGAGGCGACAGACTGATCGGTAGCGTAGCTCGAGGTCTTATTTAGGGTGAAAGATCATAATTCAGTTGAGAACCGACGAATGCCTAATAAGGGTAATTGTAAAAGATGGACCTGTAGTTAACCTTTTATTTACGTTCGCGCTATATCTAAATACAAACGATGCACTATTCATCATAAAGATTGAAAGTGCAATGTAAATTCAGAAAATGTGTATTGGATAATGGACAAGGTTCCGTCGAGTATTTCGATGTGTACTATACATACATATATATATATATATATATATATATATATATATATATATATATATATATATATATATAGTAAATAAACTGCAAAACTGCAAGGGGGGTACATTTATAAATACTTCCTTCAACACTATAATATACATTAATACTTTCTCGGTGTGTCTTCAGGTACTGAACTTAAAACATTCTCGATATCAGCTTTTAACTGGAATATCTGTACTTCCGACTCTTTTTGCTTGCATACCATAACCCTAAAAGACATAACCGAATCTTTATCAATAATAACCTGGCGGAGAATTTACGATTATGGAATGGGTTTAACAAGGGGAGAGTGGAAATTTCATTATGCACTCAGTTAACATTTGATTATCATTCCTTTGAAACATGCATAGCCACTTGAAAGCTACAGCAATGAAATAATCAGTTTGCACACATTACAGGCGACAATTGCAATGAGAAAGGTCACGTGACCAGAAGTAGCTGTTAGCACACATACTTGCCTGTGCCTGCTAGCTGCTACCTGTAACTATTTACAATGCAGCATCTACAGTGGTAAATCGCGATTTAACTTTGGTAGGGTGCTGAAGGGTACAAGTTGTGAATTCGTGAACTGCGATTTGAAGCTGTGACAAGTCAGGACTGCCTCAGTAATGCACTCATGGAGGTTAGGGGGCATGAGGATAACTCAGGAGTGGAACTGCTTTCAGGGCGAGTAAAACGATGCCACCACTGCAGTCCAACATGGGACCAGTTATGGATGTCAAGGCCAACGGCAGTAATATGATGTGAAAAGGTATGGCCTGTGTGTGTGAGGAAGTGGTATCAAATGGGGTTATTTGCTTGGATATACAGGATGTTACAAAAAGATACGGCCAAACTTTCAGGAAACATTCCTCACACACAAAGAAAGAAAATATGTTATGTGGACATGTGTCCGGAAACTCTTACTTTCCATGTTAGAGCTCATTTTATTACTTCTCTTCAAATCACATTAATCATGGAATGGAAACATACAGCAACAGAACGTACCAGAGTGACTTCAAACACTTTGTTACAGGAAATGTTCAAAATGTCCTCCGTTAGCCTCTGTCGCATGGAATCCCTGATGCGCTGATGCAGCCCTGGAGAATGGCGTATTGTATCACAGCCGTCCACAATACGAGCACGAAGAGTCTCTACATTTGGTATCGGGGTTGCGTAGACAAGAGCTTTCAAATGCCCCCATAAATGAAAGTCAAGAGGGTTGAGGTCAGGAGAGCGTTGAAGCCATGGAATTGGTCCGCCTCTACCAATCCATCGGTCACCGAATCTGTTGTTGAGAAGTGTATGAACACTTCGACTGAAGTGTGCAGGAGCTCCATCGTGCATGAACCACATGTTGTGTCGTACTTGTAAAAGGCACATGTTCTAGCAGCACAGGTAGAGTATCCCGCATGAAATCATGATAATGTGCTCCATTGAGCGTAGGTGGAACAACATGGGGCCCAATCATGACATCACCAACTATGCCTGCCCAAACGTTCACAGAAAATCTGTGTTGATGACGTGATTGCACAATTGTGTGCGGATTCTCGTCAGCCCACACATGTTGACTGTGAAAATTTACAATTTGATCACATTGGAATGAAGCCTCATCCGTAAAGAGAACATTTGCACTGAAATGAGGATTGACACATTGTTGGATGAACCATTCGCAGAAGTGTACCTGTGGAGGCCAATCAGCTGCTGATAGTGCCTGCACACGCTGTAAATGGTACGGAAACAACTGGTTCTCCCGGAGCACTCTCCATACACTGACGTGGTCAACGTTACCTTGTACAGCAGCAACTTCTCTGACGCTGACATTAGGGTTATCGTCAACAGCACGAAGAATTGCCTCATCTATTGCAGGTGTCCTCGTCGTTCTAGGTCTTCCCCAGTCGCGAGTCATAGGCTGGAATGTTCCGTGCTCTCTAAGACGCCGATCAATTGCTTCGAACGTCTTCCTGTCGGGACAGCTTCGTTCTGGAAATCTGTCTCGATACAAACGTACCGCGCCACGGCTATTCCCCCGTGCTAATCCATACATCAAATGGGCATCTGCCAACTCTGCATTTGTAAACATTGACTGACTGCAAAACCACGTTCGTGATGAACACTAACCTGTTGATGCTACGTACTGATGTGCTTGATGCTAGTACTGTAGAGCAATGAGTCACATGTCAACACAAGTACCGAAGTCAACATTACCTTCCTTCAATTGGGCCAACTGGCGGTGAATCGAGGAAGTACAGTACATACTGACGAAACTAAAATGAGCTCTAACATGGAAATTAAGCGTTTCCGAACCGCATTTCCACATAACATCTTTTCTTTATTTGTGTGTGAGGAATGTTTCCTAAAAGTTTGGCCATACCTTTTTGTAACACCCTGTATATAGTGGCACAGGTAACAGTCATTTTGAGGAAGAGAGTGAGAAAAGGTATTTGATAGGAGTAGTGTAGAGGGATTGTGGCCAAACAGGGATGTTGTTGTGGTGACCAATAGAAACTCGACCTCAAGGTATGCGGAGAGGGTTATCTCTCTGGTGGAGGATATATGGCAAAGTATGTATAGAATATTTAGCTTGGAGGAAGGTTTGATTCAGGATGAATGCATCAATACGGTGTTGGGAGAGTGTGTGAATGAAGAGGTACTTCTTAGCTGAAAAAGAATGGATATTGTGTAATAGTGTATTATACTGCTGTTGCGCCATGTTTTAAGAAAACACGGGATTGTGGGAATGGGTGGTTGGGGTGGGTTTAAACTAGAGTATCGAGATGGATGCAGACAGAGTGGGCAGCAAGGGAAATTTGGCGTGGTGTTTGTGGCCATTAGAAAGGGTGAATTTTTGAAGAACTATAGTCATAAACGTGATGATGTCTTCATCTGTGAGAGGTGGCCAGAGGGAGTTGTTGAGGTGGAGGGGCTTGTAAATAGATTTGATGGGAACTACCAGCTCAGGTTTGGAAGGTGGAGGTTGAGCACTACATTTGGAAGAATACATTGGGTGGGGCAGGCTACAGTTATTACATGACAGAGGGAAGGGAGGTTAGGACATTGCACAAGGAAATGGTGGGCTTTACAGTAGGGGCAGGTGAGAGGGTTCTCGCAGTCAGTGGTTACGTGATCATTATACATTAGGCATCTTTGGTAGTGGTAAGATTTGGAACAGGATTTGAGTGGCTGAATGGTATGTCATCATACGCAGATCAGGGACTCAGGGTGGAGAAGTTGGTCAGTTGTAGATTGGGATTAAGTGAAAATGCAGACATTGATGGTTGGGACAGAAGATACAGAGTGCTTCTTGCATCATTATCTCAGGGTCAGTCCTTTTGATCATGGCAGTGAGAGTGGGGGGACAGTGAGGATGTTGGTGTTGCTGGGTTTGGGTGGTTGGGGGAAAGGGTGCAAGGTTTGCATGGGGACTGACAGTGACACACGGGATCTTCTGGAGGAATTTGGTATGGAATTCTGCGTCAGGGGATGTGATGAGGACAGAGTCTTTGCTAGGGATCATATGAGTGATGGGTAAGGAGGGTAATATTTTTTGATGTTGGGGAGGAGGGTTTTGGATTTGAGGAAGTGGGAGCCAGGACAGGAGAGAAGAAAGGTACCAAGTTCTGTAGTCATAGTTGCAGATAGGATGACCTAGCAGTCCATGATGTCTGGAGTTTCTGTTTGTTTAGGTGTCTTTTTGGGTTCAGGTTCAGGTGGCAGTGTTATGAATGAGGTGTCTGGCCGCCCTCCTGATGGGTGTAGTAAGGAGGGAGTGGTTGGCACTACTGGCAGTAGCAGGTGATCAGGTGGTTTGGAATGGGGTTTGAATGAAGGGGGAACCACAGTCCAGGGATTTACTGCAGAGACATTGACTTAGTCGATGGTGATGGCGCAGGTAGATTTACTTATGGTAGTGGCAGTTTGGGTGTTGGTGCTGCACTTGATGACACTGGTCCCTGTACTGTATCTGAAGAGAGTGTTACTGAGGATGGTGTGTCAAGAGAGGAGAGGGCAGGGAATGGGGGACAGGCCTGATGGAAGCTGGAAGTGCTCCTAGTGATTCTTGTAGGGGGCTGGGAGGGACAGATATAAACAATGGTAGTGGTTGGAAAAGACATGGTGACAGTTGGGTTATCAGTTAATGGATGACTGACGAATTCCCCAGCATTAGCGATGGCATTGGCATGAAGGCAGTGGCGATGACAGCAGCGATGTTGGAAAGGTGACGAAACAGCAGCGAAATGGAGATGGGAACACTAATGAGAATGGTGCACAAAACAGAGCACCGATGAATAGGCAATCTTGAAGGCAGAATAAACTGACAATGAACAGGGACACACACAGAAGAAGTCTTTAAAGCGCAACAAACTACATTGATGAGCAGATTGCCCAAATCACGCCAGAGTAGCGCCAACTGAATTAGTGGTAGAGTGTACACTAGTTATAATGAGATTTTCACCCTGCAGCGGAGGGTGCACTGATATGAACTTCCTGGCAGATTAAAACTGTGTGCCAGACCGAGACTTGAACTCGGGACCTTTGCCTTTCGTGGGCAAGTGCTCTACCATCTGAGCTACCCAAGCACGACACACGCCCCGTCCTCACAGCTTCTCATTCTGGAAACACACCGCAGGGTGTGGCTAAGCCATGTCTCCGCAATATCCTTTCTTCTGGGAGTGCTAGATCTGCAAGATACGCAGGAGAGCTTCTGTGAAGTTTGGAAGGTAGGAGACGAGGTACTGGCGGAATAAAAGCTGTGAGGACGGGTCGTGAGTCGTGCTTGGGTAGTTCAGTTGGTAGAGCTCTTGCCCGCGAAAGGCAAAGGTCTCGAGTTCGAGTCTCGGTCCGGCACACAGTTTTAATTTGCCAGGAAGTTTCACATCATCGCACTCTCTGTTGCAGAGTAAAGGAGTAACAATGTTATCTGGGGACGTGTCCTACAGTTGCTCATCTTCAAACAGACTCGCTACACCGATTAGTTTTCAGTTGACACACACAACAGGAATTCGCCGTGCTACTATAGTGAGATCACAAAAGTTGGCAGAACTCGTGAAACATGAGACAGGCAACGCTATGTGTAATGTAGGTAGCTGAAGCCCAACCTGGCATTGACGACTTATATACGTCGTGCCTCCCCCCCCCCCCCCCCCAACTGCTGTCAAACTTTGCAGTCTAACAAGCATTGTAAAACCTCATATTAATACTACTAGCAACTGCCATATTTTAATTTGAGTGTCTTACACACTAAAAAAAAGTCGTGGTTGCAAAATACGGACCGCCCCCCCACCCACCCATTAATGCCGCTGAGGGTAAGTATTGCCTAGGCTGCCTCACATTTCTAACTGATTCTCCCTAAGGTCTATTCCTACAGTTTTTCAGTTCTTCTGTAAATAATTAATATCAGTATTTTGCAACCATAACTTAATTAACTCATATACGAATCCCAAAAAAATAGAACAAACGCATATTTCATCAGAAAAACTGTAAGGGAATGCAATCTTAGAAGAGGTTTATCAGATGATGGATAAGGTTCCGAGACAGTAGTGGATGGCAGGAAATCGCCTACCTGTTACAAATCACAGTGATAGAGAAGTCATATATATGACAATAAGAACTTCACAGAACCTAGCTGCGACCGAGCAAGGTGGCGCAGTGGCTAGCACACTGGACTCGCATTCGGGAGGACGACGGTTCAATCCCGCGTCCGGCCATCCTGATTTAGGTTTTCCGTGATTTCCCTGAATCGCTCCAGGCAAATGCCGCGATGGTTCCTCTGAAAGGGCACGGCCGACTTCCTCCCCCGTCCTTCCCTAATCCGATGAGGCCGACTACCTCGCAGTTTGGTCTCTTCCCACAAAACAACCCAACCCTCTAGCTGCGATTTCAGCCGCAATTAGCAGTCGCAAGTAGCACTCACATTTAACGCCGTGTGCCATCTGTTGGCCGAATTTTTTATTGCTTTCCGTAAACCTGCTGTCATGTTATGGAATTAGCTGCGATTTCAGTGGCAAGTCGCGGCTAGGGGTCGCAAGTAGCAACTAAAAAGCGCAGTTGACAGTCAACGCCGTGCGTCATCTGTTGGCCAAGGTTCGTACTACGTTCTTTCTCTGCGGTTCGCTATCGAGTCCAACTGCGATTTCTGTGACAAGTCACGAGTAAAATTCGCAAGTAGCAACTAAAAAGTGTCGTTAACAGTCAATGCTGAGTGCTATCTGTTGGCCTAAGTTCGTACTACGTTCCTTCTCGGTGATTCCTTATCGAGTCCAACTGCAATTTCTGACAAATCGCAACTAAACGTCACAAGTACCAACTAAGAAGCGCAGTTGACATCCTTTGCTGAGTGCCATCTGTATATCGACGTTAGTAATCGTTATAAGAACATTGTGCCTCACGATGTCGATGTACTGTGTGTGTGTACTGTATGACGACATGCACATTCAGCACCAGGTATGGTTGGCCAAACACAGCTGTGGCTCTGGATGTATTGTATCAATAAGAAGCAACATTGACTTTTCTCCTGGAAATGTCATTTAGAGACAAATAACCAAAAAATGTATTTGATTCTGCTTCCAATATGACAGTTGTGGTTAATACTCCGCATGCCTACAGGACTTTGCAATGTTTAACATAGCAGAACTCAGACATCTGTATAAGTGTAATGAAATGAAAACAATATTAGTAAGTCAAATGAATGCCTCACTTTTGTTCCGACACAGTTCGAGACTCTAGAGAAAAATTTTACACCTGGTGTTCTACATGGCAACTGTACACGAAAGAACTTTTTGCCGACACTACAACCACCTACACAAGTAAGCTTTTCCTGTGTCACCTTCAAGTACTGCACTTAAACTGTGTCTGATTTAACTGAAAGATCTGTATTTCCCACTTTCATATCAACAGCCTCAAAGTGCATACTCTAGACCTCGGTCCATGTTACAGGTCAGCATCACCCCATCAAGATTACGTGGAAAGGAGAGGGGGGCGGGGGGGGTGGAGGAGGGGGTTCACTCTCCAACAGGTCGTTACCAATAATTAAAAGGTGGAAAATTTACCGTTTATAGAACGGTTTAACATGGGGAAAATGGGATTTTCGCTATTCGCTGACTGTATTTAACATTTATTTATCATTCCTTTAAGATCGCATAACAACTTCAATTAAACACAATTCAGTCGCCGGCTGGTGTGGCGAGCGGTTCTAGGCGCTACAGTCGCAGGTTCGAATCCTGCCTCGGGCATGGGGGTATGTGATGTCCTTAGGTTAGTTAGGTTTAAGTAGTTCTAAGTTCTATGAGACTGATGACCTCAGAAGTTAAGTCCCATACTGCTCAGAGCCATTTTCTAACAGTTTACTCACTGATTCTCCACACTTATTTCATGGCAGTTTTAAGCTGCAAATCCTCCAATAGTTATCATGAATCTTCACTATTCTCACTCAAGAGCCTTGATGTGCATAGATACGTACAGCAACCAGCAATCAGAGTCGGAACTGTGTCTACAAAATCAAAAGGATTATTAAACATTTTTGATCCCATTAATTACAAGCAATCTAATTGACAGGGTAGTATTGCTAATATCTCCTGTAATGAAAGCCACTCAACGACGGATGTTTCACATTTGCGAGAACGATCTCACTTAAATAATTTAGTTCATTGTAATACTTACAAACTAGCCTCTCGTCTGACGGAGAAGATCTAAAGATGCAGTGGCAATTTCTCCAGATCTGTTGACAATGATTCTTTGTATTAGCGCTATACTGAGTGACTGAAACGTAGTTCAGCAACCTGTGAACATTACAATAAGTTAGAATTCGTTTTCTAAACACGAACTATTATGGTACTGTATAGCTACTTACATATTAACTACACTATTAATATTCTCACAATAGTTTCTTTAGTACAAAGTTAAAGCCATCGGAAGAATGAATGTAAAACATATTTACTAATGACAGTTTTCTTGAACTTTTTCATACGGTGATAAACTGCAGAAATCGCAGCAGTTACAGAAATCGCAGGAGTCACGAGAAATTGCAGGAGTCACAGAAGTCGCAGAAATAACAGTGCTAGAGTGCATAGGGACAAGACCTGGATTCGTTAAATGCTACACTGCTACAAATCACAATTAAGAATAACGGATACTGAAAAGTAGCCGCGCAGGATTAGCCGAGCGGTCTAAGGCGCTGCAGTCATGGACTGAGCGGCTGGTCCCGGTGGAGGTTCGAGTCCTCCCTCGGGCATGGGTGTGTGTGTTTGTCCTTAGGATAATTTAGGTTAAGTAGTCTGTAAGCTTAGGGACTGAAGGCGTTCTATAGGTCGTGGGAATAACTGTGAGAGTGCTCGCCATATCTTGATAAGAACTGTGCACTATTTCGTGCACCTTCGATACTTTTAGCACAAGCAATTAAATAAAGTTAATGCCGGAGCGGTGGCTGACAGGAGCTGCATTTCGTCGTGCGGTAGCGTTCCCGCGCCCGGGTTCCCGGGTTCGATTCCCGGCGGGGTCAGGGATTTTCTCTGCCTCGTGATGACTGGGTGTTGTGTGATGTCCTTAGGTTAGTTAGGTTTAAGTAGTTCTAAGTTCTAGGGGACTGATCACTATAGATGTTAAGTCCCATAGTGCTCAGAGCCATTTGAACCATTTTTTTTTTTGAGCTGCATTACAGGCATTAACAAGTGCGGTCATGCCCTTGAGCCACCACTTCATATGTCAATTTAGCTTGGACGTGTATAGTTGAATTCTTTTATCTTGGCGGCTCGCGCATGCCCGCCCAGACGTGGAGATTGCTGCGTTGCCAGTTGCACGCACCAAGAGAAGCAGCGCCTTAGTATAGTATAGTTCGCAGACTTACGTTTAGGGGGGAGCGCGCAGTTTATGAAGTAAAGCCACCACGGCCGCATTAACCCTTTCGCTGCTACAGAGACGTGCTCCCCGCATTTTGTCATCACTGCACTGCTCGCCTGTGCAGACACATGGTGTTCCCACTGCTTTGACAAACTTATCATTCGGTTTCACAAAAACTATTTGGCCCAAAAATTTGATTTTTACACATCTCCTTGACTGATACCTTCCCCCCATAAATGACTTAATTTTGTTTCTATGTTCAACGCAGTTATTGTGCAGCATTAAATATAGTTAACCATTGCACGAAATTTTCAAGAGGTAAAAGTCCATAGCATATACTTTCCGTATGATCGATTTTAGTTGCCACAATGTTAAGAATGAAATGTGGACAAGATACCTAAATTTCATATAAAATGTACTGTATAACAATATGTCATTTAATTTAAGTACCAGATAGGTGTCGTATGTAATATTGAGAAATATTCCATCTTTCGCGACCGTAATAAAAGTTTTATTTGCATCGGGCCCGTTTGGCTTTGATTTAAAGCACTTCAATCAATCAAAATGAAGTAGACAAAATACATTAAACAAAACTGTGGACTTACAAAAACGTTAGGACTAGAATATACTGTGTATCAGTGAAGTGCTCTGAGCTATGTCAAATATAATTTTTATGTGTGGCATACACAAACAGCATTTATTTGCTAAAACACTGATCAGCCGACACAAACGTTGAATATTGTGTTACTGCAGCACAAAACTACGAAAGGTGACTTGGCGATGGAGCAGACAAAATACTGTCCACTGAAGATGCTTCAAAAGAGAAAAACGCATCTGGTCTCAATAAGACGCATATTACAGTTGCAGAAGAGGAATATATTTCAATACCATTGCTAAAACTGCGACTGTGGAACAAAAACAAGAATGAGAACATGAGTATTATTGTATATGTGCCTTACCATGCATTGTTGTCGATCACTGCGAAAAACCGAAAACTTATGATTATATTGAAGAGACAAAGCACTAGAAATTTCAATAAATTACATTCAAACGAATAAAATTCATGAAGTAAATATTAAGCACCTAACAAAGTTTGAACTCAGAACTTTTCCCTTAACAGCCAAACACCTTAACAACTACACTAACGCAGCTCGTCCTTTCACACAACTCAAAAAAATATAACACAAAATACTAACAAACACTGTTGGTATGATTATGAATTACTCACGTTTCGTCAAAGTACAATGGGACATAAACAATTACCGCTGTTCTTTATTGCGAAAAAGCAGTTCGTGAGTACACCTTTCCTTGCTATCGCCTGAATTAGGAGACTTATTGCTTGTTTGGTTTAATTAATTAATAGAATATGAAGCAATTGGTATAAAGAATGCTTTTTCCAAACTTTCTATAAAAGAAAGTCTGCTATCAAGACATTGCTTTTGTTCAATTACTTCATTTATGACTGAACGTCTCTAAAACTGAAGACACTCGTCCGTGCTCTGCACTGCAGTCGAGCTCTGGCAACATCGTTCTCTGTTCATTGGCTGACTGTGTTTTGTGACGTCAGATGCGCAGAATGAACCTAAACTCAGCCGCCGTCGTAAATGACGTGCACTATAGTACAAAGAGAGTTACCATAAGGAATTCGAGCGACTATGGAAATAACTGTCACAGGTCGGTACTGTCCTCCATCTCCGGCGGAACTCTTATCGAGTGCTGTACTTTGAGAATTGTTACCACAACTGTCAAAGCGCTAGGGTTTTGCAGCAGACGCAGCAGAAATCAACGGCACCTGTCCCCCCACAGCAAGAGCAGCAGCAGTAGCACCGGTGCCCGCCAGTTCTAACAGCCCAGCAGCGACGCCAGCAGCAGTAGCAGACGTGGTCCGAGCCATCGCCCCCCCCCCCCCCCCGCCCCCATTGGCGGCAGTGGAGTGGGGCTTTGGCACCAGCCAAGGTCCTCTTCCTCGTCCTCATCTTCGTATGTTATTCGTCGCTGTCTTTCTCCTTTTTTGTTTCGTTTCTCCCGTTCTGTTTTCCCTTGTAACACCTACCGTGACTACTCCCACTACCACAGCCACCACAACCACAACAGTGTACACCTCCCCTCTGCCACTGCCGCCACCACCATTACTTGGTGCACGCAGTCGCCCCCTACCCAGTACATCCCCCCTCCTCACCCTTACAACTCTTGCAACCCCTACACCCTTCCTTTCCCCGTCTCCTGATCCTGCTCCAGCTCAGCAAACCCTTTCCTCCATTTCCTCCCTCCCCCACCACTACGTCAGCTCCTGCGGCCCCCACGAGGGTGGTCACTCGACAGGCCACAGTCCGCGCCATCGTCACACCGTCACTGGGACCTGCCTCCTCCCGCCGTCTCCGGCCACTCCCTTCCACCAAACCTCCTCTCACCCCTGCACTGTGGTTAAGCGCCCCAGCGCTGCCCCAACTCCTCCGATCCTAAAAAAACGTAATCTATTCCTCCTCCCCCCTTGACACCACGAACGTCAGGCCTCCCGCCACCTCTTCCGCCACCCTCCCCTAGCCTCCTCCCCTACCTCTGCCTACCGCTATGTCCTCTCCGATCCCGACCGTCCCTACTGGAGGCCCGTAACCTCACCTTGCTTCTCTGGAAGTACAGCCCTAGTGGCCCTATCTCCCTCCTCACCCCTCATAGGGAATCAGTCCTTATCTCCTTTCCCAGCCCCACCCTCCATACTGATAGCCTGGCCAAAATTCCTCACATCCACTTTGACCCCTGCTCCATCCTTCTCCTCCTCCTGACAACCCCAACTCCCTTCCCATCCGCTGACCCACACCACCGTAATCACTCGGCTTAGCCCAGTGGTCAAAGAGGAGGAGGTCATGGTGGAGCTTAAGGGGGGATAGGTTGTCAAACGGGCCGACTTGGAGCAGGAGAGGCACCACAGGACATTTTAATTTCCTCTGTCTATACTTTTACAAATAAAGTCATAAAACTTTAACAGCATGACCAGGAAGGATTCAGGATTCATACTCATAGCAGTGGAAGCTCAAAAACGTAACAAAACACATTTTTTTTACATATCAAATTTCATCATTTTTTCACTTACTACTGGCTGCATTTGTTGCTATAGGTACACTTTTCTTCCTAAACAAGAGAGATTCTTTGATGACTTTTGTACAGCATACAAACCATAGTTACAGGTGTATGAAACTCTAGCAGTTATTTAATTTATGAAAAAATGAATGAACTGTTACATTTTAAACTTCATGTTTAGAAAAAATTCAAGTTTTAAAATTATCTCAATTTTTCCACAGTTTTTTAATACATTTGGAAAATTCTAGAGTTTCATATCCCTGTAACTACTGTTTATATGCTATGAAAAATTCATCGAAGAATCTCTCTTACTTAGAAAGAAAAGTGTACCTACAGCAACAAATGCAGCCAGTAATAAGTGAAAAAATGATGAAATTTCACATGTAAAAAAAGGTATTTTGCTACTTTTTTTAACTTCCACTGCGATGAGTGTGAATCCTCAATCCTTCCTGGTCATGGTGACAAAGTTTAATGAATTTGTTTGTAAAAGTATAGACAGTAGAAATTAAAATGTCCTGTGGTGACTCTCCTGCTCCAAGTCGGCCCGTTCGACGTCCTACCACCCTCAACTCCCATCCCCACTTGAAATCCGCGTAGCCAGCCACATCCGTAATTCTGCTGGCCCCACCTTCCTCGTGTGCTCTTCTCTGAGTCTGCCCCCACCATTGACCGTCTCCTCCCTGTTGTTCAACCGTCGTTACAACGTCGATCCTTCCCGTTCCCCTCCCCAGTTTGTTCACTGACAGAGGTGCCTCCAGTACAGTGCGCACCACACATCTGAGTGTCGCGAGGCCCCGTCTGCCCTCACTGTAAACAGGCGCATTTCCTGCAGCAGTGTCCTAACCTCAAATCCCCCCCCCCATCTGCAACACTTGCAGCCTTCCTCACCCCACCTACTCCAAAAAACGTAAGGCCCGGCCCCCTCCCATCTCTCCTGAACTCACTGTCCCTGTCTGACACACTGATAATCCCATCCCTCCTGGTAACACCCTTCGCCCCCTGCCCACAGCCGAGGACATCTCTTTTCTGTCAACTATGTTGGAGTTTTGGTTGTGATTATTATGTTGTTGTCATCAGCAAATAGCATTTTCCCCCATATCTGATACTCTGCAGAAAATCATTAATGTGAATAATAAAATGGATTGGACCTGTATCAATATTTTTTGAAACTGATGACTGTTTTACTAGAAATCCTCATGACGTATGTGAAACCTCAACATCCAGCATCCGGTTTTCAAGGTAGGGCTTAAACCACTTCTTAACCACACCTCTTACTCCTACTAACTCTAACTTGTGTAATAAAACTACGTGGTCTAGCGTATCAAACGCCTTTGATAAGTCCAAGAAAGTTTCATTCACATGCTCACCTTCGTCAAGTGCTACAAAAATGACCTTTTTAAGCTGTGCAATAGCTGATTTTGTACCTCTTTTGGGCATGAAACCAGGTTCTCCTTTGCATAGAAGGTTAAACTTATTTAGATACTGCATTACCCTATTTTTCATTACATTGTCAATAATTTTGGAAATGGTGGACAGTAGAGAGATTGGTCTGTCATTTTCTACATTTTCCGTATGAGCATTTTTAAGTATGAATTTACTCTTACTTGGGTGCTCAGGTAAACAGCCAGATTTGAATGTTTCATTGATTATTTTTGTTAATGGAGCTTTTACGGAATTTGCACATTCTTTAAGGACACAAGCTGGGATTTCATCTAGACCAGTTGATTTTTTTTGTTTCAATTGATGTATAGCTTGTGCGACTTCTTTCTGACGTGGATAATTGTGGATTAATGCGTTTAACCGATCTTCTGAATGTGGAGAGTCACTCTGGTCGAAACAATCTTCCTTAAAATGAGAAAACCATTTTCTTGCCATGATCCCATCCAGTGAAATTATCCCCATATGCTGCGCAAATCTTTCTGGCTGCTTCCACTGACGCCACCCATCTATTGAACTCAAATAGAAGAATATGTCCGAAATGTTCCGATTTCCCCACTTGGCACTCCATTTTCTAGGATCCACAGCTCCGTTCACTATTTCCAAATGTCAAAACGACAATACGTAAACTGAAATAGTGGCAGTGAAACAGAAGTAAAAAAATTACAATCAATAAATAAAGCCAAAGCAACCAGAGTACAAACATGCAAAACAAAAATTATGCACCAGTCAAACACGAAGGCTAGTTACCCATTTCAGATGCTAGAACTCAGTGCTATAGTGTTTTGCATCCAGTGAACTATTGATACAACTGTTGTAAGCACTTTCATCCATTCCAGAAAAACTACGGATATAAAATACCAGCACACAAGAAAAATGGTTTCTCTGTCAGAGTGTTTCTGTGATAGTAGCCTAAAGAATGATAATATTCACACATAGTGGCATTCATATGCATCAAATACTTCAAAACTTATTAACTTGGAATGTAAGTTTCCATGAATCTAACAAGAGCAGTACTCAACAAATATATATAAAATCTGTATAGAATTTTAGTAAGCTGTTCCACGCCTGCATTAAATCTTATTGTTTGTACTGTAACATTATAGCATGCCTTATCTATAGAATCAAATGAATAAAAAAGCAGCTTGAATATTAATTGTTGCATTTACATTAGGAAGAACCTTTAAGGACGTGTTTAGTTTTGGTGTAGGCCTATTATACAAGCAAAAAATAAATCGGTATTTCTCCCATGATATGGTTTCTCTGTCAGAGTATTTCTGTGACAGTAGCCTAAAGAATGATAATATTCACACATAGTGGCATTCATATGGATCAAATACTTCAAAACGTATTACGTTGGAATGTAGGTTTCCATGAATCTAAGAAGAGCAGTACTCAACAAATATATATAAAATCTGTATAGAATTTTAGTAAGCTGTTCCACGCCTGCATTAAATCTTATTGTTTGTACTGTAACATTATAGCATGCCTTATCCATAGAATCAAGTGAATAAAAAAGCAGCTTGAATATTAATTGTTGCATTTACATTAGGAAGAACCTTTAATGGCGTGTTTAGTTTTGGTGTAGGCCGATTATACAAGCAAAAAATAAATCGGTATTTCTCCCATCATAAATTTAAAAATCACTGGAATTGTTCATCAGTTTCACTTGAGCGAAATCAGAGAATTTTTTACAGACGAATGGAAAAACTAGTAGAAGCCAACCTCGGGGAAGATCAGTTTGGATTCCGTAGAAATACTGGAACACGTGAGGCAATACTAACCTTACAACTTATCTTAGATGAAAGATTAAGGAAAGGCAAACCTACGTTTCTAGCATTTGTAGACTTAGAGAAAGCTTTTGACAATGTTGACTGGAATACTCTCTTTCAAATTCTAAAGGTGGCAGGCGTAAAATACAGGGAGCGAAAGGCTATTTACAACTTGTACAGAAACCAGATGGCAGTTATAAGAGTTGAGGGACATGAAAGGGAAGCAGTCGTTGGGAAGGGAGTGAGACAGGGTTGTAGCCTCTCCCCGATATTATTCAATCTCTATATTGAGCAAGCAGTAAAGGAAACAAAAGAAAAATTTGGAGTAGGTATTAAAGTCCATGGAGAAGAAATAAAAACTTTGAAGTTCGCCGATGACATTGTAATTCTGTCAGAGGCAGCAAAGGACTTGGAAGAGCAGTTGAATGGAATGGACGGTGTCCTGAAAGGAGGGTATAAGATGAACATCAACAAAAGCAAAACGAGGATAATCGAATGTAGTCGAGTTAAGTCGGGTGATGCTGAGGGTATTAGATTAGGAAATGAGACACTTAAAGTAGTAAAGGAGTTTTGCTATTTGGGGAGCAAAATAACTGATGATGGACGAAGTAGAGAGGATATAAAATGTAGACTGGCAATGGCAAGGAAAGCGTTTCTGAAGAAGAAAAATTTGTTAACATCGAGTATAGATTTAAGTGTCAGGAAGTTATTTCTGAAAGTATTTGTATGGAGTGTAGCCATGTATGGAAGTGAAACATGGACGGTAAATAGTTTGGACAAGAAGAGAATAGAAGCTTTTGAAATGTGGTGCTACAGAAGAATGCTGAAGATTAGATGGGTAGATCACATAACTAATGAGGAAGTATTGAATAGGATTGGGGAGAAGAGGAGTTTGTGGCACAACTTGACCAGAAGAAGGGATCGGTTGGTAGGACATGTTCTGAGGCATCAAGGGATCACCAATTTAGTATTGGAGGGCAGCGTGGAGGGTAAAAATCATAGGGGGAGACCAAGAGATGAATACACTAAGCAGATTCAGAAGGATGTAGGTTGCAGTAGGTACTGGGAGATGAAGAAGCTTGCACAGGATAGAGTAGCATGGAGAGCTGCATCAAACCAGTCTCAGGACTGAAGACCACAACAACAACAACAACAACAACAAAATTTAAAAATCACTGGAATTGTTCATCAGTTTCACTTGAGCGAAATCAGAGCCGTATTTAATTTTCCTACTCCACAAACTGTGCTTGACTATTCCTGCTCGCATTCGGGAGGACGACGGTTCAATCCCATCTCCGGCCATCCTGATTTAGGTTTTCCGTGATTTCCCTAAATCGCTTCAGGCAAATGCCGGGATGGTTCCTTTGAAAGGGCACGGCCGATTTCCTTCCCCATCCTTCCCTCACCCGAGCTTGCGCTCCGTCTCTAATGACCTCGTTGTCGACGGGATGTTAAACACTAATCTCCTCCTCCCTCCACTATTCCTGAATAGGCAGTAGAAAGAACATTTCAGGACTCTTGCAGAAGAAAAATTTTCTTAGTTCTTTGTTTTCCCAAAACATGTGTAACACACAAACTGTGCAAGGGAAACTGAATTGTTTATTTGTCTTTTTGGTCCTATTGCATCATACTGATCACGCCAAAACTACTGAAATGTTAGACCTAGAAACGATGGTTGTTCGACGCATTTGACAATGTCGTACCAAATACCGACATGCATTTAAAATGTGCTGCTACTGCCATCTGTAGCGGGACTTTGAATTTCGCCGCGCTACACTCGTTCCCTCAGACATAAATTATACCGTCGCAGTGGTATGGGCGCTCCACGGCAGAGAAAATACATAAGAAAATGAAGGTACAAAAATTGTAACCCTTTTTGTTTTCTATCCGGCTTTTGTCTCTTGATAGTGGAAGCTTAACTTACTTATTAGCTGGTCTTGGTCGGATTAAGACGAAAAAACTCATTGATGTGCAGACGTATTGAGGAAGTTGGTATGAAATTCGGAGGATGGAAGTAGCAACGTAAAATAAATTGCATTCAATACCAAGATGGTTTTGATTTGTATAAATTAGTGAGTGATTCCTGGACGATTGCAAGATTTCGGAGCAACTACTACTTTTCACGCAGAAATGAAGTAGGAGATTTTTGAAGACCTGGACGCCGCACGAAAGAACACATGTTAACATGGTAAAGAATGAACTCTTATCTACGCCATTTCCCCCTGTTAATCACATTTTCTTATTCTCTGTTCTCTTTCAAATAATTTTTGTCGTGGAAATTGGTTTGACTTTTGCTCAGAAACGCCACAAGGACCACCCCAACAATAGCTTTTCCGAATCACGAAGTCCGATAACTTTTCTGTAATACGAAGTCCGATTTGCATTTCATTCTTTCCCTTTTTCACGGTCATTAACGATTTTAAAACCCCCTTTTTATTCAACATTTCTTCCCACATTAACCATCACAACTGGCTCCCGCAACAGGACGCAATCTTCGGATGTGTCGTTTTTGAGCAAATTTGAAACTTTAATTTATATTTTTTCCCAACAGAGAATAACCAAAAATCCTGAAGTTTAATGGTAACTAAAAGACCAACTTTATTGTACCTAAGCAAAGTAAAAGTGATTTTTCGTCCTCCACTCAAGACAGCTGCTCTCGTGGGCTCTGCAAAGGTGATTTGCTGCTCCGAAAATCTGGAGTTTACAAAATTCCATGTGAATGTGGCCTTTCTTACATCGGACAAACAACTCGTACTGTCCAAGAAAGATGTACAGAACACCGGAGGTACACACGACTTTTCCAACCTAACAAGTCGGCAGTCGCAGAGCACTGTATTGATAATGGTCACAGTATCTTGTATGACAACGTCGAAATTTTGGCAACTACATCATCCTTTTGGGACTCGGTAGTGAAGGAGGCAATTGATATTCGCTTGACGACGAATTTAATTAATAGAGATTGTGGTTTCAATCTTGATCAATCATGGAATCCGGCACTTACTGTAATAAACTCGCAAAGACGTCGTCACATTGCAGCTCACAATGGTATATCGATATGCCAACACAGATCAACTGCAGAGTCATAGCACAGTCTAACATAACAGTCGCGACACTCACTGCTGTAAAAGTTGTTGCCGTTTGACAGATGGAGCGACACTGGCGCTCCAAGCGGCAGGTAAGGTGAACGTCAGATGCGTCGTAAGCATAATGTTTGTTTGCCTCCATTTCCTACGTAATTTCCGAATTATTCGAGTTAGTTTCTTGCCTCCAAGAGTTTGTGTAGTATCAGAAGGCATCAGAAGGCGTCTGCTATTAACTAGCCATTTTTTTGCTCCTAAAACGAAACATTCATCATTTATACACATACATTTGCAAGTGAATCCTGACGATACAGTTTAGTAACATGATGGTATATACCTCTCAGGATCCTTAGGAAACCTAAAAAAGACGGCTGTGGTGTCTTCTGCCTATTGCTGCTGCAATTTATTGGGCTACAAACGCTCCCGATGGTAAAAACCATTGTATAAATCAAAATAAACAATCACTATTCGCTTTCACGATCGCGCCGAACTCACAGTTCAACCTACCGGGCGCTTGGAGCGCTGCTGGCGCTGAAGGCAACAAAATCGAGGCGAAGTGTCGCGACTGTTATGTTAGACTGTGGTCATAGATACAACTCGCGCATTATGCACGTCTCCGCCGCCGACCAACGTCTCTGGCGCATTTGCATCTGTGGCCGCATGCGCAGTCGCGCGGTGCAAGAGTATAAAGGGACGAAGCGAGCACTGGAGCGGTAGTCTTGCGGCTCACTCTGAAGATGGCTGAACGTTATACAGCCGAAATATTAGAAGACGAAGAAGGAGATTTCTTGCGGCTGCACACCCGAAACTTAACCCATTACTGGCCATTGTCCCTTTTTTGGGACGCGTATATTTTACTTATTTCTGCGTAAGCAATGGAGCTTTTAGCCTTTATTGTAGCACCTGTAGGTTCAACTAACTGCTATAATGCCTGTAAATGTAAAATAAATATCTTTTTTCCAAGTACTTCACGTCAGGAAAATTATAAACTTGCTGATTTTTTGTTCTCGCACTTGGCAGCACTGTATGTCTGCTGGTAGTTCCTGGACGATAATGAGCTGTGATTTAGTGGTCTGGGCGTGTTTGTTATGAACATACAGCTGTCCATGTAAGATTAAGTATACTTCAGATTTTTTCAAGTAAGTACAATATCGATGTATTTTATGCGTCCCAATAATGGGACAATGGCATGTTACACTATCATTTATTGTTGATGTGCCGTATTCTTGTACACACGTATTATATAAAGAAGAATTGCATTTTACGTTCTTTATATCTGCTTTTTTTCATGTTCTATTCCAATTTTAAGATTCCAGCAGGATACAAACATGCGGCGTGGACTCACACTTGAAGAAATTCTAGCAGAACTAGCGAACCATCAAGAGAGTGACGATGAAGATGATGACGTAGAATTGGCGATCATTCCACCCGATGCAGATGTCATAACACATGAAGAAGACATCGACAAAAATCTATTGAACAATGAGTCTGTTGTACAAGATGTAGCCGGTGCTCTCACATTTGGATGTCCGACAGAGAATAGTCATGTTTTACCTATCAAAGAAAGCAGGATCAGTACCAAAACGCAGAGGACCACAAGGAAGCTAATTAATGGGAAGGACGGCTGAGCACAGATGTACGACTAGATCCAGGAAATCATTTCATTGTGTCAAGTAAAACACAGAAGAGAGTAAAACACAGAAGAGATGTGCTTACTGCAAGAAAAAAACAACAAAAATTTGTGATAGGTGCAATTTTGGTGTATACGACAAGTGTTTTGCTTCATTTCATACTCAATAGACATTCAATAATATTAAAACATTCTTTATTTATTGTTTGTGTTGTTTCTTACAATATTATGCATGGAGAATAAGGCTGTGAATTTGGATAGCGCATTTGGCCAATGTCCCAAAAATGGGACGGTCTGTAGTTTTTGTTCTAATAAACTGAAAATTTTCAAAACAACTTTTTATTCAATTAATCACTCAATGAAACGTATTTATGTACAAAAGTTTGCAAAAAATGCTCCGATAGAGTTTTGGCTAATAATGGGTTAACAGAACACATCAATACAGTTATGCCAACCGGCATGGGCGATGACACGTTTGTAAGCCATGGGTATTTCCAGACATTTTCCAGTGAGGACAAGCACAAAGTCCACCCTATTGTGTTTATTAGATCATTTGACGGTGTTTTTCCACGCAGTTGGTCAGAAGTCGATAAAATCAGATACGTCACCAATCTCATGAGAGGACGAGCAGCTAAGTGGGGTGCCGCTATGAAGCGGCGGTGCCTTACGTTTGAACAGTTCGAACAAGCCTTTCTGGACGAATTCTGGTCCGAGAATGAGCAACAGAGTCTAAAGAGAGAAGTGTGCAACACCGAGACCTATGACCCTAAAAAAGAGACATTAAGACAATACTTTGAGAGGTACCTAGACAAGACACTGTACTAGTCCAAACCAGCCGACTTGCCAGCGACAATTAACACTTTAAAGAGCAACTTACCCTTTTCATACCGAGACAGATTAATAGGAGTACCGGAGAATGACATTAAGACTTTCTTAAACTTCTTAGATCAAATGGACGTAGTTTGCAGAGGCGATTCACGTCACTCAAATTTTACTCATATTAGTAACCAAAATCAGCACCCACCCCAAAGGAACCGTAGTGACGGTGGTTGGTGCAGCCATCCGTCCGCACCGCGACACAATACGATGCCTGTGCGCGAAACATATTCAAATGGAAACCTGTATGACAGTAGGAACAACCGCAGAAATTCGTGGAATAATAATAACAATAATTATCACCCATATCAAAATGCTAACTACATGCAAAATGAAAATCACAGACAGTACAACAACAACCGCAATAGGAGACGTGAGAATAACCGGTACAACCCGGGCTACTTCGACAGGAACATGCCATATAACAGACATAATTGCCTCCAAAACAACAACAATCCCAACAATCACCGACAGAATACGTGGAACACAAAAAATTCACACATGACAAATCATAACCCTCCACGGAATCCGCCGCCGTTCCCCAGTACAGTTATGCACTCCCCGCCACGAAGTAGTAATAACAATTGCGGCGCGCCATCAGCTGACGCGTGGGCGCCAACCGGCCGGAATGTAAACATAGTGGAGCTGGTCAATGAACCCGGCCAAACACAGCAGACGACGGAAAACAGTCGACGACCGAGCTAAGCGCTCGTGCTTCGGTCATGAAGTGTTGTAAGAGCGCAACGGCTGAGACGGTTTGTTTCCTCAGGTACGACGACAAAATGACAGCAGAACAGGAATTAACAAACCTATCAGGTTGATGACCTTGTTCTTTTACGTTAACATCCCAAGTCTACAAAATTAAAACAACTGAACAGAAAATGGCAACTATTATATTCAGGTCCTTTCAGAATAGCAAGCATACCTCACCTAGGTTGTTACTCCCTAGAATACCCGTTATCTCACAAGCCGAGGGAGCTGCATCCCAACAGACATTTGAAACCCTTTGTGCACTAAAACAACATAATATAATGACAACTAATTTGAACATGAGCAAGTCGCTGTGAAAACGAAATCGTAAATATTTGTATTGAATGCACGAACATTAAGTTATACAGCCTAAGAGCACAAACGTTAATTTATGGAAATTATATACTGCAGTTACACTTATACGCGTAATTATGAAGAGAATGTAAACCCAGGTAAGTACACTTACTGAATGAGATAAGATATTCATATTGGAATGAGATCTAAGCAGGTTACATTTGTTGTTAACTGTAAATTATAAGGTGAATCAACAACTAGTTAGTTATTTCAAGGCACTCTAATGAGAGGAGATAATAGCTATTGAGATCAGTAATGACGTAGGTATGTAGCAGAATCAATGAGGATGTAAGAATGAATGATCAGTATGAATGAGTTAATATTTAGGTTAATATTGTAAGTAGGCTGTTTAGGTTTTCTTACTGTATGAAAATCACTGGCTGTGCTGTGTGCAGTCTGTGGCTGCTTTGCATTGTTGTAATACTCGCCATTGTAGTGTTACGCAGCTGGCTGTGAACAGCGCGTAGCGTTGCGCGGTTGGAGGTGAGCCGCCAGCAGTGGTGGATGTGGGGAGAGAGATGGCGGAGTTTTGTAATTTGTCATGAACTGCTATATATATTATGACTAGTAAGGTAAATATATTGTTTGTTCTCTATTAAAATCTTTCATTTGCTAACTATGCCTATCAGTAGTTAGTGCCTTCCGTAGTTTGAATCTTTTATTTAGCTGGCAGTAGTGGCGCTCGCTGTATTGCAGTAGTTC
Source organism: Schistocerca americana (assembly GCF_021461395.2). Classification (NCBI taxonomy): domain Eukaryota; kingdom Metazoa; phylum Arthropoda; class Insecta; order Orthoptera; family Acrididae; genus Schistocerca; species Schistocerca americana. The sequence continues at coordinate 131,247,948 of NC_060129.1, read as the reverse complement.
GAGTAATGAAGATTTTTGTGAGGTAAGTGATTTCTGAAAGGTATAGTTTAATGTTACTCAGGGCCATTCTTTTGCAGGGATTTTTGAAAGTCAGATTGCGTTGCGCTAAAAATATTGTGTGTCAGGTTAAGCACAGTCCTGTACAATTGTTCAAAGGGGACGTTTCATATGTCGACCCTTAGCCGAGGATACCTCACTGGAATCTTTTGATTTTTTCCTTGTAGTTTGTGTAATTAGTGTAGCTATTGTTTATTGCTAGCGCGTAATTATAGAGAGAATTTCCTTTGTAGTTGTAGTTTTTCATTGTTGTACAGTAAAACAGTTGTGGCATGCATGCAGATTTGCAGCAAGTATTTCCCAGCTGCGCTTGCAATTAACTAGATATTATTTTCAGTGCTATGTTAATGTGTTCCCCGATTTTTGCTCTTCAAATTGTGTTTTTCTGTGTTGTCGTGTGAAATATTCTGACAATAATGGCGTGTGAAAAACGTAACACTAGGCTCCAAAGTTAACTGAGAAATGACAGCGCAGACGAAAGCAGTGTGTTGGCCCCACCATGTAATGAATTAACTAATATTCAAAGTAGTAATTTGGTAACTGTGCATAGGGAAATGGAGCGGGCGGCAAACAATGGCGTAGGCAGTGAAACAATTAGTGAACAGGGGAGCATTATCGATCGATCGATCGGCAACAGCTCGCCTCAGGAATCGGGAATGACAGAACACAGTATTGCAAATACTGTAGACTCAGGTTTTGGGTTCTCACCGTTTTCTCAAATGAGTCAAGAAACATTTTCTGCTTGTCAAAATGTGAATGTTGCCGGTGCAACTTCACTGCCGAAAAGCACTGAGGAACATGTTTCAGACACCAGTGCATTGTTATTACAATTAATGCAACAAATGGGACAAAAGCTTCAAAAGTTAGACACAATGGAACAACACCAGAGACAAACACAGCAACAGTTAGACACAGTGGAACAAAATCTCAAAAAGTTAGACACAGTGGGACAAAATCTTAAAACGTTAGACGCAATGGAACAAAATCTTCAAAAGTTAGACTCATTGGAACAAATTCTTGAACAAACACGTGAAGATTTAACTACCGAGTTACATAACATTGAATCGAAATGTCAAAAAGTCTGTAATGACGTAAAAACACAAATTTGTGAGCATTTTCAACCTATTTTTTTGCGGCATGAAAATGCGTTACAGAATCAAGAAGCAGCCATAAAAGAACTGCAAACTATTGTTCATGAAAATCACGACACCTTGCAAGCTAAATTTGACTCAGTTGCATCTACCGATTCGGTTATGCAACTTGCAAAAACTCAAGAAAACTTAAAGGACACAGTAGATACTTTGAAAATTGGTTCAGAAAGACACAAGGAGGAAATTAGTTCATTATCAGAGAAAGTAGTTGAACTTTCGGATAAGCTAAATAATTTATCTACGAAGGTAGATGATAATCTGAATGACACAAAACCGGTAGTCTTTAATGACACAGAAGAGAGCGAACAAATTAGGAAACTGAAACAAAATCTGAATCGAATTAATACGCAACACCAAAGAGAGATCCGGGAAGTACAAGATCAGCTGACACAGGTAATACAAGAATTACGTATTTCAGAGCACACTCGCGCTCCAGTACGGGAAGAAGGACATAGAAATACAGAACAACCACAAAATAATAACACAGGAAATTTCGGAAGTTATGAAAGAAATTGGCAATGTGCACCGAATTTTGAGATGGAACGGCCGACACGACCTAACAATGACCGATATGCGACTCGCCGACATGATGATTTTGACTATAAGCTGTTCATTACTACACGTAAATTCAAAACATTTAAGAATTCTGGCAACGACATTCATCCACAAGCATGGCTCCATCAATTCTCTCATTGTTTTCCTCCCAACTGGTCATTGGAGCACAGGTTAGAATTTATGTGTGGCTACTTGGAGAATGAACCAGCTGTGAGAATGCGATCGGTCATTCACGATTGTCACAGTGAAGGAGAATTTTATCATGCCTTCCTCTCAGGGCATTGGTCTCAAGCTACACAAGACCGAGTAAAACATAGCATCATAATGATGAAACATTTCGAACAATCTGAATTTTCCAGTCTTGTGAAATATTTTGAAGACATGTTGCACAAGAATCAGTACCTGTCAAACCCATACAGCCCCTCAGAACTCATCCGCATTTGCTTAATCAAACTGCCTGAACATTTGCGACATCTTATTTTAGCAGGACGTTGCAAAGACGACATTGAAGCTTTTCAGGGACTCTTACAAGAATTAAAAATTGACACAGACAGTCGCAGGATGCGAAAACAGGAAAACAATCACTACAGGTCACATCCGTCACAATTCCGTGACGACAGAAACGATAACTGGATGCGACAAGGCTATTCTCACCACACAAATCGTGACCAAAACAGACACCACCCGTATGACAATTGGTGGCAGAGTAGTAATAATTACAGGGAAAGATCACCTCTCCGCAGTAGTGACTATCACAGAAACAATCAAAGAAACAGACAATTTGGGAACCAAAATAATTATTATCAAGGGAGACAGAATAACTTTAGACGCAACGGTCTAGCGCGCAGTTACGATTCAGGGAGAAATTCTCCACCACTTAACCGACAAGAAAGAAACTACAGGAACTACCAACATGACGACAGACGATGTGATCGTAACGACAGACCTGAATTGCATCAGAACTGGCGGGATTCAAACAGAGCAGGGCCCTCTCGGCAAGGCGAATTTGTAGAAGTTAGGTCTCCTAATCCTAGTAACGGCATGCGCCAACAAAGAGGCAGACAATGACTCGCGCCGCAGGCAGCCACCTGCGCCGGCTGGCACAGAGAAAAATAACACAGACGCTAACCTTAAGAAAAGATTTAGCATTCCTTTCCGACGTATACCACATGATAATTGCGTTGAAGTTGGACCTCTGCATAGTAGGAAGAGTAAAGGTTTACACCACATTTCACAGGTAAAACCGTTTATTGAAAGATAATCTGCTTTTTAACTTCGTCTTTGCCATATAACTTTTCACTTTACATTGCTAGTATGCTTTGTCAGACTTTGAATCTGTTAACATACAACAATGTTTGAAGTTAAATATCCAGTCAAGAACCAAGAGAACTTATTTAAACAGAAATTACGAATGCATTGTTATTGTGAACAGACGACACAGTGTTATTGTGTGTGTACATTCTTGCTTGTTAGTTGCACGTTTACATAATGACTATAAGGCTCACATACTTAGAACATTTACCAGTACTGCTAATGAGATTTTAATGCAACATTTCGGTTTACTTGCAAATACATTGTGGATTCAAGGTGCTTTCTGAGAGATACCAGGTGACACAGTGGTTTGTTTATTTGACAGCTACACGATTTTCTCACGACGCTACTAATGAGTGACAATTTACAATGTTGCTTTTGCGGTGTATCTGTTTTATATCTGCACAGTTTTTCTGTTTTATTCTGGAAAGTAAAACATGTTTTAGTAGTAACTTTTGTGGTATAGCTACAATGAGACTGCCTTTTCCGTAGCACAACAATACGTTACAGCACAGTACGTTCTTCATCACAACAATAAGCGTAATAACTAAGATATCTATACGCAAAGCATTTCACTTTTGTTTATCATGAGTTACATTGACTTTTGCGGAACTTAGCTTTCGGAGGACGATAACTATGACACTTCCACAGAGACTATCTTACAACAAGACGCACAGTTTAGCACTACAGTACATGCGTTTGAGTGATTAATTTTGTACTTAAATCTTTTATTTTTAAAGATATTTGAAGGACAATGATACAAAGGTTTTCCGTAATACATTTCATTCCATTGTTGTAATCTGTAACACCTGAGGGTATAATTACATTAATCCTCAGGGGGGTACACGCCTACTTTGTGTACCATGTGTTTGGCAAGCACAAGGAGCCCTAGCTAATATGGTATTTGCTTATACAACTTTACACATCGGTACCATATTTCTCTAACACACAATTACACAGCTATCTGATTATTTGACAGAGAAACAAACATTCTTTTTACTACGTCAGTGACAGATGTTTACGCAATTACACAGTTGGATAACTTCTCACTTATGAAATTGTATTTTGTCAGTACTTTGTGAAATGTTCATATTTTTTCGGAAAAATTGTGATACTATGAGAGCTTTGAATGTCGTATTTATTATGGGATCATGATTTTTAAAGTACGTTTGAGGTAGATGACACTATTGAAATGAGCAGAGAATTTTCTTTATGTTTTAACATTATTGCAGAAAGTTACGACGATTTTGAGATTTGACTGAGGTGTTATGATGTTATTTTTATGATGACGATATGTATTATGCTGTTGAGGTATGTTTATGATCAATAAGATGATGATACCGTATATGAGGAATTTGATTATGCTACGTGTTTCTCATGATGAAATATTGCAGAAGTGTCGACGAATAAGGTAAGGAATAATGAGTAGGGATTAGGGACTCTGGTTTGTGAAAAAGGATGTTGGAAACCAAGAATCGTACTTTAAGAGTTATGAAATGTGTGTATATGCGTGAATGTATCACAATGCTGGCGAAAATTTTTTGGACGCTGTTATATTTACAGGATTTTGTTTCTACACATTTGTAACGCAAATTCTCGACCTGTGAATGTTTTATATGAGACTGTCACTGTAGCAGCAACTGGTGTCGTAAATATTTCGGTAAGAAAGCTAAGTGACCTTGATGTAACGCATTGTGGTGCCCAGCTGGGCCAGCCGCCTGGAGAAAAAAAAAGAGCCATTAACCTCGCTTCTGACATTCCTTTGTAGAAAGCATCGGAAAAACGACACGGTCGAACTTGATAACATATGATTACACTGTGGAGCTCTTAATTTATGATATTTACTAAATTGCCTAATGAAATGACGAGAAATATTTTTATGTCTATACAGCTGATTATGACTACTGTCTCTCTAGTTGAGAGATTTTTCTACTAACTTATGAAATGTCTAATGACTACTGAATGATGTTCTTATGCTTTACTTTGTACATAGTTGCCTATTTCATTTGATATCTAGTTTCTAGCTGCACTGCAGCATTGGTTAAAATAAAATTTTATAGATGTACTAATATAAATATTTTCTGTCTACAGATCGAGTAAATAATAATTCTTTTCAAAAAAATGAGGGAGCACAAAACGACATTTACCTTCACAGGAACTGCATTCATAATTTTCTTTTCAAGTACTTGGTAATTTCTTTCGTAGAATAAATTGTGATGCACCACTCTAGTGTTAAGATGTGACATAGGTATTAGACATGGCCATTTTTAGTGTAATATTTTTTTCTGCTTGAGCTATGTCATGTTTAGATATATGTTTTTTTTTTATTTACTGCTGCTGTTTGCCAGGCATAATGTTACTGAATTTGACTTTGTATTACGCTGTTAAGCCAGTTTACTACGCATTTATTTTTCTTGTTTGCTGCACAGTGCATTATATTAGTTGTAATATTGCAATTGCTTTGCAAATCTGCATTTTTTTGTCATTGATGTTTGTGTTAATTGTTTTGTGCTGCTGCATTGCCTCGTCCCTTAGTTTAGCATCTGAGCTCAGTAGATTTAAGTTAGCTTAAGAGGGGGGTAGACTATATAAGAGAATGAGTTGCGATGAATTGGAAGAAATGCTTTGAGAAGTCATATGAAAAAAGTACAGAAAGCAGGTATAGATAGGACTTTTTGGAAATAATGAGGAGCGAAGGGAGATCTCCGAGAAGTAAAGAAAGTTTTGTTTGCAAAATACTGCAGTAAAAGAAACCCTGTCCTTTGCTTGTGTTATCCCACTATGTGTTTGTGTTCCCTTGTGTATTTATGTTTTTCCTGTATTTATATGTTTACCTCATAAGACTTATGTTGTAGAATTTTTCTCATACTAAGCTACATTCACTATGATGAGGAATACTGTTATCCTCAAATATAATTGGCATTAATAATACGTTATTTACCTTGTAAAGATGTTTAGACATTATTTATTCTGTTTTTTTTTAATGCTCATGTGTGAAGTTGATGTTTCGAAAGTTATTCTGATCTTTTACGTATTTACTTATGTCATAATTCCTGTAACACTGATGTATATATCTATTTCTATTCTTTTGTAAAGCCTGTATTACTACAAATGTTATTTGTATTATTATGTTCTTTAATGATGTATTTTGTACCTTTGTTATTGTATTTTTATGTTATCAAATTGTAATGGTTACCAGTTCTTCAAATAAAGTATCATTTCACTGCACACATTTCTGTTGGCCATAATATATGCACAGTATGTGAGAAGTTGGGACTGTTAGTGTTTGCACGTGTGTTAAAAATTCAGCAAGGGACTGGATAACAGCATTGCTGGTTCTAAGGACAATTCCAAACACTTTGTGAGTGCACAAGTGGTGGTTATGGACTTGCTATATTCTCCGCAAGACTCTTCAATGGTGATTGTGCACCTGCACAGTCACAACAGATGGCTGCTGGCCGTCTCTACAAGGACTACAGTGGGTCTACACCTTTGCTGACTCACCAATATCATTATTTCTACAAGGACTGCAGTGGGTCTGCACCTCTAGTGGCCCAATACCATAATCTCTACCAGGACTACAGTGGGTTTGTTCTGTGATGACCTACCTACCAGTATTCTTCAAAACTTCGACTGACTCAGCTGTGGGTTTGCTCTGTTGTGGCCCATTACCTGTATGCATGTCAAGAGTCAGCACTGTCTTTCCATTGGAAGGACAACGCTACTTCTTCAAGACTGCATGGAAATCCACTAGTTCTGTGTGCAATTTCTTTTACTAATGAGACTTTGTGAAAAAAAAACTGTAATTACTATTATGATGAATGATCAGGACTATCTTTATGGACTGTGAGAAAATTTTAGCTTTTGACCAACATTGTATCAATAAGTGTGTGCAATTGATATCTTTGTTATTGTAATTATAAAAAAATTTTATCAAATCATTATTGGCCACTGTCCAAAACAATTTGTAAAATTTTTTGTGGGGAGCATGGGGGCTATGTAAGTAGGCTGTTTAGGTTTTCTTACTGTATGAAAATCACTGGCTGTGCTGTGTGCAGTCTGTGGCTGCTTTGCATTGTTGTAATACTCGCCATTGTAGTGTTAGGAAGCTGGCTGTGAACAGCGCGTAGCGTTGCGCAGTTGGAGGTGAGCCGCCAGCAGTGGTGGATGTGGGGAGAGAGATGGCGGAGTTTTGTAATTTGTCATGAACTGCTATATATATTATGACTAGTAAGGTAAATACATTGTTTGTTCTCTATTTAAATCTTTCATTTGCTAACTATGCCTATCAGTAGTTAGTGCCTTCCGTAGTTTGAATCTTTTATTTAGCTGGCAGTAGTGGCGCTCGCTGTATTGCAGTAGTTCGAGTAATGAAGATTTTTGTGAGGTAAGTGATTTCTGAAAGGTATAGTTTAATGTTACTCAGGGCCATTCTTTTGCAGGGATTTTTGAAAGTCAGATTGCGTTGCGCTAAAAATATTGTGTGTCAGGTTAAGCACAGTCCTGTACAATTGTTCAAAGGGGACGTTTCAATATAAGAAGGTAAGTTACTGTGAAGTAGTTAATGGAGACAAGAGGTTATTTGAGGAAGATATTATTGTAGTTTTATGAGAATGGAAGTGCCAGATGGCCCCATGTATGTGATATATTAATGTTTGATGAGGAATATGTTTAATGTATAAGGATATATATATTATGATGAATAAGAGAAATATGTGAGTAGAGAATGAGAGAATGTTTTGGGTAATACTGTGCTACATAGAGAAGTGAGAAAATAGTCTACATCTTTAAGATTACATAAGAATTTCAGTTTGAAAGAAAACATTTGTGATGAGTTAGAACACGTGAGTACAAGACGTTAAATGTGAATCTAGTTTCAGTGCCCTTGAAAATGAACGAATGCAAGAAAAGCGGAGTGAACATAATGATGATTACAGCTGTTGAAAGAAGTGTAATAAGAATGTAACTTGGAAACACATTAGCTTTAATTTATTTCAGAAGTGTAACTTAGTAACCTTCCGTTAAGTTTTGCTAAGCCACTGTGTGGAAGAAAACATTTATAGTGCGTGTTCAGACAGGAGAATGATATTTTAAGGAACTTAAGTTGAAATATAGTTTTTACACAGTGCTCGTATGAATACATTTGTATTAAAAAAAATTTTACGAAAGTGAAATTTAGTGCCACGTTAGCATTTATTATACTTACACACGACAGAGAACCCTGAGGAAACAAAAGATAGGAGAGTTATTAAGGCCGTTTTGCGACTCGTACAACACCTCCACCTAAGCGAACAGATGACAAAATTACATCTATGTTGAAGACAACATTTGACTTTTCAGGCTATGCAAGGTTAAGTGCAAAGGAGCAGTGACCGTCCGTGCAGCCGACGTCGAGCAACGGACACTGAGAAAGAGACATTTGACTGTCAATTATAATACTATGTTCTTTATTTATGTTTTATAGAAAGAAATGACATATATACACACATACATGAAGTTTAACCTTTACTAAAGTAGAAGGAAGTTCATGGCTGAACTCGTGAGAGGAAATTTGCTATGTTATTATATAATACACACTACGAGAGAGACAATCTCTGTGAGATATATTTTCCATTTGTATAGACGGTATCCACAAGAAGTGGAGATATCGAGGAAGTACTGAGCAGATACGTGATTTACTCATGCAAGGATTTGTTACGGGATAATACGCTTAGTCATATTAACAGTCAGAACACAAACTGAGAATCTGTCACGATGTTACACTACACAGACTCGACGTAAGGACACTTACATTTACCCATGATTTGGTAAATTGTAAGCACCTCCTTTCACACATCCCTTGAAGGTATGCCAACGTTATGCTCTCTTTTTATGTAGTAGCTGTAGGATTTGGTAGTTTATAGGTAGTGAACAGTTTCTTACATTATATCTTTCTTTCTTTCTCCATTATCCTACCCTGCAGCTGGGTAGTGTTTGTTTATGGAATGTAAGAGTTTGTTGCGTGACAGCAAATTTTCAGATATGAATAAAAAGACATGAAGAAAATTAAGTCTTTTGAAAAGGGATTATTGATGGCATTAAAAGCTTGGTCAACCACTAGCCAGATATGGAATCAAAAGAAAGAAATGAATAATAAATGAAAGAAAGCCCGTGCTTTAAATATTAAGTCTGATATTCCTTGGTACGCCCAAACGTGAATGATGAAACTTGAAAGGACCATAAGCCCCAATAAAAGAAAGCCAATGGGACTTAGTATAATTTTTAGTGTAAATATTTCACATGCATATTCTTGTGAATTTATATGTATTTGTATATGTGTTAAAACTTTGCATATTGTCAACATATTTTGAAATGTGACCACGAAATGTAAGCTTTCATAATTAACGATGTAAAAATGGTGGGACACAGTGAACTTTGTTAAAATGTAAATATGGCAAAAAGTGTTGCAAACTGTGTTAAACTGTGTACGTTATAAACGACGAAATTTGTGTTATTTGTGAAACTTATGGTGCATAAACCAAATAACTGTTTGTAAACCGATATAAACTGCAATTTACTTCGACGATAATGAGGAATTTCACACTGCAAATGAACGTTTGTTGGCGAGTGTAAACAAAGTGATGAAACACCTACCTCTGCGAACTTCGACGCCGTTGTTCCTGGCCGGTCTTCAGATGCTTTGGAGACAACAAACTCAGCACCTGTCGTAGGCGATGTGGAGCCTAAAACTACATCGACCGCATATGCCCCGGGAACAATAGTCATGAAAACGTACAAGGACCTGGAGTGTTGTGTCGTAACAGAAGACATGGACATTGCTTCAGATCACGCACACGCTCAATCTTATGGTCTCGCCGGACTTAGCATGGCATTCATGCTGGAATAACAACTTGTAATGAACACTACGTGAAAGTGAATACTGTGCAAGACTGTCATAACATAGCGATTTTGAAACTGCCGCACGCGAAATTCAGTGATGCTATTGCGCATGCGCAAAGACTACGTGCTGCCAGAGATGCATTGGGAAACCAACCATGGAGGTAGAATAAGGGGAGATGGCGCTACAGTGGGCGGTGCCTGCCGCCATCTTGGATCCCCCAAAACATTAGCAGACGAGTGTTTACAATTGCTTTTTGTTCGTTATTTCTGTCGTGTGCACGCGATATTCGTTTTATATAGTAAATGTTACACTGTTTTAGTGAACAACTAAGCATAAGGAACGCAACTTCAAACGTTTTTCTGGTCTAAAATGCGTATTCGATTCAGTAATACGACACGAAAATATGACGATTCTTGCCTCAGTACTGTAATTCATTTTGTTTATACACTTAGAATAACCGAGAAGAGAAGTATGTGCTATGAAAAGCGTGCTTTCGTAATCCATTTCTACTCACTTTCATTGTGTTTGTGACGATAATTGATAAAGCCAGAGCTTCAAAAGCAATGATTGATAGTTTAGAGGCACCTATTTGTATTTGTTGTTTTTTCAAGTCAAATGCAAATTTTAAATGTTCCAGTTTACAAGAAACTTACCTCATTTTCTTTGGTGTCCCACAGATGTATGTAGGGATGAAATAAACAAGCCAGCTGTCATGTCAACAAGGTGAAAGATTCGTTAAATTACGAAGGAAAGAAGTGAATTTAAGATTGTCAGGCCCATTGTAGTTTAGACAACGGCTTTGTTTTTAAATTGTACCTACCAAGTGACATTCAGTGTGGCAAACAACAGCAATTTACAGGGTAACACGACAGCACAGTGATTAATGTAATTATCTAAATAGCCTGGACATAGATAGGGAACTTTGCTTTAACAAATATGTAACCCTCTAAGTACTTATAATTTAACCACTGTAACAGGTGTTCCACACATTTTACTGAAGGTTTACTTAACTAAATGTAGTTACATTACATTTATATTAAATTATTGCATTTTAAAACATTAGTCCCCATTTCGAGGATATTTCTTGCCAGGACTTTTCGGTCACTTGGGAATAACCAAACAATGAAAACCAAGTGTATTGCTCACCCAGAGAGCTCTTCACGTTGGTTTGATAGGAAATCTAAAGTCAAATCACAGAAATAAGAACATCATGTAAAACTTTACAGTGCATCAGAATTTCAAGTATATATAGCGCTTAAATAAGCCCACTTACGAATGAAATGTGATTTGTTTAAACTTTAGACTACAATCACAACGATTAGTACACCCGTAAGCGACGCAAGTCGGCATTTTTTATCAAAACACTTCACGACTACACGGAATCAAACCACCAGAAGCGAATGTTTTGGGGTAGCTGACGTGGCGGATCTTCACTTGGGTCGGCTTCAAGTCTGTGACGTCATGACAACTCCTCTTATTTTTACCTCCATGAAACCAACGCTGGAAGCACACAACATTAACTGCGCTGGCGAGCACTTGCGTCTAGGGGACGCCAAGGAATTGGCTTTGCTGATTGGCCACGTCGTGCCATGACGTCGTCTCCCACACCAGCCAATCCAGATCGTTGCTACATTCTGAAATGCGCTGTTCTTAAAGAAGTCATTCGTCTGTCCGCTGTCGATACATTGTGTGGGTAACTCGTTATAGTACTTCACTATTGTTTGCTAGCCTGCCACGCGTGACAGTCGAGGGGGCGATGTAGCGGGACTTTGTGAATTTCGCCGCACTACACACGTTCCCTCAGATATAAATTATACCGTCGCAGCGGTATGAGCGCTCGGTGGCAGAGAAAATATATAAGAAAATGAAGGTACTAAAATTGTCTCTTTGTTTTCTATCCGTCTTTTGTCTCCTGATAGCGGAAGCTTATGTTACTTATTAGCCAGTCTTGGTCGGATTAAGACGAAAAAACTCATTGATGTGCAGACGTATTGAGGAAGTTGGTATGAAATTCGGAGGATGGAAGTAGCAACGTAAAATAAATTGCATTCAATACCAAGATGGTTTTGATTTGTATAAATTAGTGAGTGATTCCTGGACGATTGCAAGATTTCGGAGCAGCTACTACTTTTCACGCAGAAATGAAGTAGGAGTTTTTTGAAGACCTGGACGCCGCACGAAAGAAGACATGTAAACATGGTAAAGGATGAACTCTTATCTACGCCATTTCCCCCTGTTAATCACATTTTCTTATTCTCTGTTCTCTTTCAAATAATTTTTGTAGTGGAAATTGGTTTGCCTTTTGCTCAGAAACGCCACAAGGACCACCCCAACAATAGCTTTTCCGAATCACGAAGTCCGATAACTTTTCTGTAATAGAAGTTCGATTTGCATTTCATTCTTTCCCTTTTTCACGGTCATTAACGATTTTAAAACCCCCTTTTTATTCAACATTTCTTCCCACATTTTCAATCTTTTCTTTTCTTCTCTTTTTCTTTTTTATTAACCGCTACAGTGGCTATCCACCGATTCCGATGTAGCCTTCTGCTGCATTCTTGGACAGGACATTGGAAATTTTTTCCTAAAAGACATTTCCATGTTTGACTTTCAAAGGTAGTTAACCTTGGGTGGAGCAAGCTCCGATTTAAAACTACGGTTGTTAACTGCAGAGGCACAATCCTAGATTTTTAGGGTTTTTGGTTGGCATTTCCTCATAACCCACTAAAGTATGGTTTTCCCGCCAATACTCGGATTTATTAGTTACCTAACGTATTTTAACGTGTTGCACTTTGGCATTGTATCAGAATCCGCATAACCGTTGTTTTTCTTTCCATTTTAGTACTGACTTTACGTCTGAAATTATAATTTGGTAACACTCAAAGGGGCGAAATTAATTATTTGCTAAGTTATGAAATGAAGTTTCTTTCTAAGTAAAACAATAGCCAACACATGAAAATGACTCTCTTCAAGAAACTCAGTGTGGTAGTGGATGAGGACACCCGTGTACTTGGTGACGGGTGTTAGTCCTGCTCTCAGGTAAACAATAAATTTTTTTTGTAATAAACTCCTTTTCTGTCAAGACAATGATTTTAAGGTCGGTACTACAGAGGTTTTTAACAGGGTTAGGTAGTGGTAGCATTGCGTACTGGATGGGGGAGCGGGAAGGTCGTTGAAAACATTAGAGGGGCACTGACGCATCACTGCAGTGAGCAGTTCAGGTGTATGTACGCTCTGCAAAAGTAGGGCCGAGATGCAGACACTTGCGCGGGACAGAGCGGCATGGCAACAAACCAGCGTGTAGAATCACGAGAGAGCCAGATCACAGAAGAAAAGTGCTGATCCGCAGAACGTTCAACAGTGACGGTTACAGTTCTTAGAGAGAAATTACAGGATGCGCCCTGAGGGGAGGTATCAGGGGGTTTATACAGCAGAGAGTATTAATGGAAGATTTAACTCTTTCTTAATCGTATTGGTGCAGGGCTTTGAGTCTCAATTTCCCCTAAAATAAAATAAATAACAGAAAATTGAATAGAAGTGAGGGTCAGGAGTGGATACCTCTTGTAACTGCAGTATGTTAACTGTAAGTCGGCTGACTTAAGAATGAAAGACACCGAAGTGGAAGAAGCGAGTCTGACCCGCTCGTGGACTGCAATGGTCTGCAGAGCTGTGTCCTCGGGCAGAAATTCGTGGCAGATCGAACTGTCAAAAAAGTTGTTCGAGCTCATCCTAATGTCATATTTGGTGTTTGGCATCCAACTGTTTCTTGAGAGGTGAGGAAGAGGATGAACAAAATGCCATTGACTGTCACCTGATGCTTCGATTGTATTGGTAGCACCAAGTTTCACCTCGTATAAAGATGTGGGTATCCGATAGTGTGTGACCGTGATGCTTCGAGAGATTAGGCAAGCATCTGCTGGCAGTTTAGGACTAATGTCAGAAGTGTTATTGTCTAATAGTGATTACTCTGAAGTACAGTAAAAGTATTTGGTTGGCAACTCTTTTTTCCATTACATTCTGACACAATTCACTGAACTTTTCAGATACACCTTGTACATGCAAGTCAAATCATCTTATGTACATATATGTTTTAGGAAAATCCTAACTGCAGCAATTATGTACACTTATCACAAGGAAGGAAACACTACAAAATAGAGTAATGCACAATGCTAATAAAGAAGATGACAATGGCTCCCTTGCACATTACAGTTAGCTGGGTGGCATTGGCTGCAACCAAAAGAAAATCACTACTGGTGGACGCCTTCCAAATTCTGCTGGACCGATGACCGTAGCAGTCTGGTTCCTTTAATCCCACAAAACAATCAAATTCTGCCAGTTCAGCACCCCATGGGCCAACATAAACCTAACACACTGTAAAGTATCTCCTGGTAGTTATAGAGAGCAAAACATAATTCAAAGAATGAGTGATACCATCAGTATAGACGAATCCTCCTCTCTTATCATTAAAAAAAGCAAAATTGTGTATGATGCTCAAAAAATAAGACACTTTCAGAATAAGGCAAAACTACTTGGAACATTATTAAAAAAAGAAAGAAACCAATACAATACCCCAAATGTAATTTTGCACACTCTCACCGTGGAAGACCACATTGTGGTTAGTATTTAATTGGTTATATGTAACACTTTAGCACAATGAATGATTCTAAAAATCATGTGTTTTAGAAAGATCTTTATTGTAGTGTATTTCTTTAAATTTGTTACAATTTTATGTGAGGTCACACACACTGTGGTGTCAATGGCTGCAGAAACAAATTGAGTGGGCACCATGGTAGTGGTACTGCAAGCTCTTGATGATAATGACGCTCCCATAGATATACACTATGTGATCAAAAGTATCCGGACAACTGGTTGTAAATGACTTATAAGTTCTTGGCGCCCTCCATTGGTAATGCTGCAATTCAATACGGTGTTGGCCCACCCTCACCGGTGCGATGTGTGGCTTATGAGCAGCCACTCGACCATGAAATCCAAGTTTTCTCAAGTCCCACCTAACTGTAATAGTAGTTGCAGTGGAGCCTGAAGCAGGTTGGAATTCCTGTGTGATGGTCTGGATAGATATCTACCTATTACACATTATGACCATCTTCAACTGTCGGCGGTCTCTATCAGTCAATATACGAGGTCGGCCTGCATGCTTTCGTGCTGTACGTGTCCCTTCACATTTCCACATTGGAAGAAGTGGATCTAGGGATGTTTAGGAGCGTGGAAATCTCGCTTACAGACGTATGATGTAAGTGACATCCAATCACCTGACCACGTTTGAAGTCTGTGAGTTCCCCACAGTGCCCCTTTCTGCTCTCTCATAATGTCTGATGACTACTGAGGATGCTGATGGAGTACATAGCAGTAGGTGGCAGCACAATGCACCTAATATGAAAAACGTATGTTTTCGGGGGTTCCTGGATACTTTTGATCACATAGTGTATTCTTATGCTTGTCTGAGGCTTCTGACACTGTAGATGATAAAATACTGCTAAACAAGTCAGGAGGACTAGCTGTCAAGGCAGTTGTGAGCAGGCAGCTCCTGTCTTGCCTGGCAAACAGGGTACTGAAGATGCAGATGGTTCACATGCCAGCTGATGATAGTTGTTGAACGAAGATCATATAAACATAGGTGCTTTTCACTCACCACAAGTCACATTAGAGAAAGAAAATGAAACAATAACAATGAGTAATAAAAGCTTGTTCCCAAGAAATAAGTGGGATTCTTAGCCACATATGTAATAGCTCTCTGAAGCAGGGTATTTTCCCAGATAGGCTGTAGTATCCATTGTTAAACCACTGCATAAAAAAGGGGATACGTCTGATGTCAACAACTACCGGCCAATCTCTCTTCTGACTGCCTTATCCAAAATTCTTGAAAAAATAATGTATTGTAGAGTAGCTTCACACCTTTGTAAAAATAAAGTTTTAACAAAATGTCAGTTTGGTTTCCAGAACGGTTTTTCAACGGAAAATGCTATATATACTTTCACTAATGAAATATTAAATGTTCAGAGTAACCGGAAGTCACCCGTTGGGATTTTTTGTGATCTATCAAAGGCTTCTGACTGTGTAAATCATGGAATACTTCTAGACAAGCTCAAGTACTGTGGTATGAATGGGACAGTGCTCAAATGGTTTAAATCATTCCTCACTGGAAGAGTGCAGGAAGTTGAAGTAAGCAGTTCACATAATATGCAAAAAACGTGATTTCTCAAACTGGGGAACAATCAAGAATGGGGTGCCACAAGGTTCGGTCTTGTGTCCTCTGCTGTTCTTAATATATATTAATGACTTGTCATTCTATATTCATGAAGATGCAAAGCTGGTACTTTTTGCTGAAGATACAAGTATAGCTATCACAACCAACAGACAAGAATTAACTGGTGAAATTGTAAATGATATTTTTCAGAAAATCATGAAGTGGTTCTCTGCAAATGGACTCTCATTAAACTTTGACGAAATAAAGTATGTACATTTTCACACAGTAAATGGAAAGACGCCATTAATAAATATAGACTTCGATCAGAAATCGGTAGCTAAGGTAAAATATTCAAAATGTCTAGGTGTATGCACTGATGAAGGTGTTGAAGTGGAAAAAACACACTGAGGATCTGATGAAACGTTTGAGTTCAGCTACTTATGCTATTAGGCTCATTGCAAAGTTTGGCGATATACATCTGAGTAAATTAGCTTACCATGCCTATTTTCATTCTCTGCTTTCGTACAGCATCATATTCTGGGGTAACTCATAATTGGGTACAAAAGTGTTCATTGAACAAAAGTGGGTAATCAGAATAATTCCTGGAGCTCATCCAAGATCATCCTGCAGACACTTATTTAAAGGGCTAGAGATCTTCACTGTAACCTCACAATATATATATTCACTTATGAAATTTGTTATTAACAGTCCGAACAAATTCAAAAGTAATAGCAGTGTACATGGCTACAACACTAGGAAAAAGGATGATCTTCACTACTCACGGTTAAATCTAACTTTGGCTAGGAAGGGGGTAAATTATGCTGCCACAAAATTCTTTGGTCACTTACTTAATAGCATCAAAAGTCTGACAAATAGCCATATAGCATTTAAAAGAAAATTAAAAGAATTTCTTAATGGCAACTCCTTCTACTCATTAGATGAATTTTTGGATGGAGTAAGTGGGTAATTTCCCCAACCCCCTCAAAAAAATTTAAAATATTAAGTGTCATGTAATATTTTGTGTAATGTAATATCTTTTATAGACACCTTTTATTAACCTGACACATTCCACATCATTACAAAGTGTCGTATTCATGATCTATGGAACAAGTACTAATCTGATCTAATCTAATCTGTGTACTACTGAGCGCAATGTAATAAATAAACACTGGCCATAAAGAAAAAAAACCGTGTGCACTTCAAAATAAAGACTGAATACAATTCTGTTGCATTAAACATAGGTACTAAATCGATAGATGGTGTAGCAACCATAAGATTTTTAATGAACAACATTGATTGACAGTTAACATGGAACGATCAGGCACAGGTTCTGGGGAAAGCAAAGGTTATTTGCATACTTTGCTCTTAGGGTTCTATCATTTGCTCTATCATCTGTCTTGTGGTGACAGTCTAGTCTTATGTTCACTCTGTTCTTAGCTATGGGATTCTTTTCTGGAGACTGAAGGTACAAAATGTGGATATAATTTTCAAATTGCAGAAAATTCCCAAATTTAATAACTGGCAGTAGTAGTCATCCTCACTGTAAAACATGTTTAAAAAACTGCGCATCCTTACTGCACCAAGGGTGTACATCTACCTTTCGTAGCGCATATCAAGAAAAAGATTCCTAAGTATTTCCCATAGTTCTTTATGTAAACATGGGGAAAACACCAGCTTGCAGTTATATTTACTAGGGAAGAACAAATATCCAAAACAATATATTCTGTCAGGGAAAGTAGTTTTACAAAAATTGACATAGGTGAAGAAGATTACTAAAATACATTTGTTTGAAAAGTGAGCCTAAGTATTCTTTGTAAGTATTGTATATTACATGATCAAAGATTATTTAGAAGATTCAGGATAGTGGTTAACAGTGAAAGGGGGTAACTATATCAGCTATTGACATCGAAATACAGTAATGTTTTTGCAAGGAAATTGTGTTCCAAGATCTGTAATGGTAGAAATTAACGTCTCGTCATTCTCCTGAGTTCAGCATTTCACTTATTGTGGCACACACTGACTCAGTTTTTCTTGTGGGCTGAGGGGGAGACATGTAGATCAGTTTTCCAAATGGACTGGAGTTAGTGCAAGGGGTATAACAGCAAGTCCATGTTTCTGGAGCCATCAGCAGGGGTCCTCAGGTGTTTGGTGATTAAGAGAAAAACTGTGTCTGTATCGAAGAACGTCGTACAATACAGATCGAGCAATGAGACGGTGCCCTCATTGTGGCACTGTCCTCATATTTAGGAGGATGGAGTGTACTCTGTACAACTATCCCAAATTAGGTTTTCCATGGTTTTGCTAAGTCAATTCAGGCAAATTCAGGACGATTTCTCCATCGAGGCCACAGCTGACTACCCTCTTAAAAGTATATGTATATGTCCTATATGTCTGTATACTTTTTGAGCTATTTACTTTCATTGTATTATGATGTCAGATCCTTATCACAATAAGATGATCCCTGAATGAAAGAATAAATAAATAAATAAATAAATGTGTCAATTTGGTCTTATAGTACAAAAATATGAATATCCAGTTTCAGTGATATGCTGCAGTAAAGTGAGCTGTAACACAGCACTCCAAACAGTGGCATGGTTTACAGTGTTTATAGTACTGACAGATGAAGATCGCAAAATGTACAGTTAACTCTTATTAGCAGGTGTTGTGAATTTGGACAGGTGTACAGGCATTTCACACAGTGACTGCCACTTCCGCTCTTTAAAAAAATGACTCCATAGAGTAGGTGATGTATCATGAAGTTCTGTGTGAGAACTCTACTGAATGTTCATCAGCAGAAGACACGAGGTTTCAATGAAAGTTGCTCGTGACACCATACGATGGCAGTAGCAGCACATTTTAGATGCATGTCGGTATTTGGTAAGACATTGTCAAATACGTGAAACAGCTATCGTTTCTAGGTCTATGTTTCCTGAGAAATCCTATTTACATAACTAAAGTATCCAATAGAATGCATGTGCTACTGCGTTTCTAATATAATTATCACCATAGCCACATGAAATAATGACTACATAAGCTTTTTATATAGATGGCAACGGGTTGTAGAGTCCTTCTCCAGTATGCTGATGACACCGCCTTCCTCACTCTCTATCCTACCCTTCAATGGTCCCAACGCACCCTCCAAACCCCCTTTGACCAGTTCACCACTTGGCGTAACCAGTGGTTCCTCCATCTCAACCCCTCCAAAACCCAGGCAATCGTCATAGGCCACACCACCCACTCCTTCCGTCTCCACGATTTCTACCTCACCCTTTACGGTCATCCCATCCAGCTCACCCCCACCCTGAGATACCTCGGCCTCACCCTCAAGCGTCACCTCGCCTGGACCCCTCACCTCCAGACCATCCAGCAGAAAGCTCATTCCCACCTCCGCCTTCTGAAACTCCTGTTTGGCTGGACATGGGGATTGCATCCTTCCACCATCCTCCACACCTAAAAATCCCTCACCCATCCTATCCTCTGTTATGCCAGCATTGCTTCGATCTCTGCCCCCACCCACTTTTACACGGCCCTCCAAAGCCTCGAACACCACGCGCTCTGCCTTGACATCCGTATTCACCTTCCTTTCCCCACACGACTCCTGTATGAACTCATCCCCTTCCCCCACCTCCTCCTTTTCCTCCAACATTTCCACATCCTTTACACTGTCCGCAGGCTCTATCCCCCCCACCCCCCGCCAATTGCCGTGCCTCTATCGCTGTATCCCTCCCTCTCTACACCTCCACACCCTCCATCTCCTTCATCAGGGCAATTTCCAGCGCCTCCCCCTCCGGGATGATGAACTTCGCAGTGACATATACCCTTCCTGGCCTTGTTCACCCCCTCCCCAGGGCACCCCTTTTCCTCTCCCCTCCTTCTCCCAGAGCGGATTTTCCTCCTTCCCCCCCCTCTGAGACCATGCACCCCATCCTCGCCTCTCTCCCTCCCACATCCCTCCCTCCCTGGCCCACTTCGGCGCGCCCCCCGCCCATCTCCCCCTCTCTTCCCCTCCCTTCCCTTCTCCCTCATCTCCTTGCACCTGGCAAATCCTCCGTTTTGATCATCATCAGTGTGCCACATCAGTGTTATGTTTGGTGCTGTTCTCCTGTGCATCAAGAGGTGCGATTTTAATTATGTTCTCGTTTTGTACTTAGTGTTATTGTCAGTGATTGTTATGTAATATACCATCCGTCGATGCTTTTATGCTTTGGTCATACTGCTCCTTGTGTTCTTTTAATTGTCCCGGTATGTGGTTTTCTGTGTGCGCTACTTTTTTACAGTTTTTATCTCCATTTTACAGTCTGTTGTCTTCCATAATGTTCCCCCTTTTTTGTATATCTATGTACACCATGTTTTCTACTTTGTTTGCTCTATGTCTTTCGGCTGAAGGGCAGCGCATATGCTGTTGCAAGCCCGCCCCGATGGGGAACTGAAATACCATAAACAAAAGAAAAAAAAAGGTTGTATAGTATTGAATGCATTATTTTGTATTATTTAGATAGTGAATTTTTGGAAGGTGTGGATTTATTGATCTACGCCTCACCAGGCATGAAGAGTATTTGTAACTGAAGTAATTCAACGACCTTTTAGTGTAATTGGCTTACTGCAAAAGATAGTTGAAACCAAGTGAGAGAAAGTGAGGCAGCTCTCATTTCATACCTATATTAATCATGAAGTTAAGGAATTCTTCTACCTATGCAGCAAAATAACCCAGATAGACAGAGCAAGTAGGACATAAAAAGCAGACTAGCATTAGCAAAAAGGGCATTTCTGGCCAAGAGAAGTCTACTAATATCAAAACATAGGTCTTAATTTGAGAAATAAATTCCTGATGTGAATGTATGTGCTGTATTGCAGTGAAATATGCAGTGTGGGAAAACTGCAACAGAAGAGAATTGAAGCATCTGAGATGTGGTGTTACAGAAGAATGTTGAAAAGTAAACAGACTGATAAGGTTTGCAATGAGGAAGTTCTCCACAGAACTGGAGAGGAAAGGAATATATAGAAAACAGTGACAAGAAGAAGAGACAGGATGGTGGGACATCTGTTATGACATCAGGGAATAACTTCCACAGGACCAGATGGAGTTGATAAGCAAAAAGACTGTCGAGGAAGACAGACAGTGGAAAATGTCCAGCAAATAATTGTGGATGCAAGTTGCAAGGGCTTCTCTGAGATGAAGAGGTTGGCACTAGAGAGTAATCCATGGTGGGCCGCATCAAAACAGTCAGAATACTGATGGTGGCTCCCCCTCCACCGCCCCCCCCCCCCCCCCCCAAAAAAAAAAAAAAAAAAAAAAAAAAAACTGTAAACCTTTTGCTCAAGGAATATTTTGTCCAGATCTCTATGCAACTGTATCAAGGAAGAATGACTACTCGAGTTTAATGAGGAAATCTCATGATATGTGCACTTTACAGCATTAACTGAATTCAATGTATTTTTGAAATGATCATGTCTTTCAGTAGAGTATAAATTTTTGCGTTTTACATCTACAAACTTGGTATTCATTTAATTTTGATCCTCAGGATTACTGTTTACATATTAAATGACAATATTATTATTTAATATCAATATTTTTCTTTTTAGACCACAAAGGACCCAGAACATATCCAGGTACAGAGTGAAATATTTATATTATTAAAAAAATGGAATGTCAAACAAATTTGTTGTGTTATGTTACCACTTTCAGGCAGTTTTTATGGGGCATGTGCTTTTTAACTTGCTAACTACAAAATCTAAAGAAAAACTATGGAACTAATATTGGAATTTTTTAGTTCAGACATGGTTTCCACTTTATTTTCATACCACATAGTTATTTTTATTTGAAGGCCACGCTTTTATTTTCCGAAAATAAAAGTTATGAGTCACATTACTGGCACAGGTTTACAAGAAATACTTATGCTGTGGATTTTATTAGTCAGGTCATGGAACAAAATTAAGCCTAAATGTGTTGGAAACGATAATCCGTAAATAAAGAATACTACATTTATACAGCAGGTGGTCTTTTTCTACATCTGTCATGATATTTGGTTGTCCAGCTTTTTCTGTATGCACCGTGCACCCATTTCTTCACATGAGTGTGTTACTGAGTAGCCCTGAGAGTATTTTTACATGTCCAGGTCTTCTTAGAATTTTCTTCTGATTGTGACTCACCTTAATATAGTGCCATTTTCTAAAATGCAGACATGCATTGGAATGTCTTATGCACGATGTGATGAAAGGCGTGACATCACAACTCCACAGACAGCCAGAGCTGCAACTGATGACATCACGTCTTCCGACCAATCACCTTCACAGGATGTTACTCGGTTTAGTCGCTCCCATTGCCATAGAATATAAATATCTATGGGGCATCAACAGTAGGACCCAAATACAGCACATCCTGATATTACAAAATAAAGTTCTTTAGTAAATACTTAGGGCTTCACAATACACACACATCCAGACATTGCATAAGGAGCTCAATGGAGAATATACAGCAGAATTGATCAAACTCAGGTCCACAAAAATTTATGAAAAATTATACCAAGTAAGGCATGTCATACGTCACATCAGAAATACGTACCACCAGAGTAGAACCATGGAATCAGTACAGAGTGCCCAAGGCATTAGTTGAATAGGAAATTGGAAAAGACACACTACAAATAAAGGAACAGACCCTTGGAGGAGAGACTTATGGACCTGTCACCCTTACAAGTCATTCCCAAGTGCAGTAGATAAAATGGTGAAAACTAAAAAGCTTACCCTGTTGCTGAGAAGTGGTGATCACTGAAGAAGTGATGGGGCTTCATTTAAAAAAGGCAGCATACTGTGCATGTTCTCGATATCAGATCAGGCTAATCATATGGTATTGGGACGATGCTACTTAGTTGCCTATTGTGATAGTACATGTATTTGCCTCATTTTACATGTCTTTCTGCACGCTTAACTATTAATAGCAGCTGTGGTGCAGTATTGTTGTTGCTACAGGAGCTAATTTTTGCTGTTTTTTGGTCATGTACGAGGGTCCCTCCAAAAGAAACGCACACTATTTCTGTAAAAATACAGTTTTCATTCTGCATGTGTGAAAGTTTTACAGTGTATAGATACATCCTTCTCGCTTGTTTTCAAACTTAGTTCAACCTGTACCCATGAGTCTTCAAGATGGCTGCTACAGTTGACGTTTGTCAGAAGCAACGTGGTGTCATAGAATTCCTGTGCTGTGAAAACGAGAAAGTGGGAAACATCTACAAGAGGTTGAAAAAGGTGTACGGAGATGCTGCTGTCGATTGCAGTACAGTTAGTTGGTGGGCGAGCAGGTTACGTGATGAAAGCGAGCACGGCAATATTGAGGATTGTCCTCGCAGTGGCAGGCGTCGCACTGCACACACTCCAGGCAATGTGCAGAGAGTTAATGAATTGGTGACTGCCAACAGATGCATCACAGTGAACGAATTGTCACACTACGTTGGGATAGGGGAAGGAAGTGTTTGCAAAAAAATGGTTCAAATGGCTCTGAGCACTATGGGACTCAACTGCTGAGGTCATTAGTCCCCTAGAACTTAGAACTAGTTAAACCTAACTAACCTGAGGACATCACAAACATCCATGCCCGAGGCAGGATTTGAACCTGCGACCGTAGCGGTCTTGCGGTTCCAGACTGCAGCGCCTTTAACCGCACGGCCACTTCGGTCGGCGAAGTGTTTGCAGAATACTGAAAGTGTTGGCGTTAAAAAAGGTGGGTTCCCAGAATGTTCACAGTGGCTCTCACAAAGAAACAGGAAAAACGGTATGCAGCGAACTTTTGGAACAGTACGAGAATGGTGGAGATGAATTTCTTCGAAGAATTGTGACAGGTGATGAAACTTGGCTCCACCATTTTTCACCAGAGACAAAGAGGCAATCAGTGGGGTGGCAGCATGCAAATTCACCCAAGAAAAAAAAATTCAAAACCACACCTTCTGCTGGAAAAGTTATGGCTACGGTGTTTTTTCGATTGCGAAGGACTCTTGTTTGTGGACATCTTGCCAAGTGGAACCACCATAAATTCTGATGCATATGTGATGACAGTGAAGAAACTTCAAGTTCGACTGAGTCGTGTTCGACCACATCGGCAAAAGCACAATGTTTTGCTGTTGCACAACAATGCATGGCCCCATGTCAGTCAAAAAACCATGGAAGCGATCACAAAACTCTGATGGACAACACTGAAACACCCGCCTTACAGTCTTGACCTGGCTCCATGTGACTATCATCTCTTTGGGAAACTCAAAGACTCTCTTTGTGGAACAAGGTTTGAAGATTATGACTCCCTTGTGCATACTGCCAAATAGTGGCTCCAACAGGTTGGTCCAGAATTTTACCGTGCGGATATACAGGTGCTGGTTCCAAGATGGCGTAAGGCAGTTGAGAGGGATGGAAATTATGTGGAGAAATGAAAATATTTTTCCTAAAGGATTTATCTACACACTGTAAAACTTTACAACATATAGAATAAAAAAAGGATTTTAAAAAAATAGTGTGCATTTCTTTCGGAATGACCCTTGTATTTGTGAGACAGGTGCTAGATAAATTTGAAGTATGTTTGAGTGAACTGTTAGTCTGTGTATACATGTTCATACTATATTCATCTGCAGCTAAGATTTATACATGAAAGTCAGATTAATTTACTCTGTTTCATGTAGGTTCTCAGATCCTTCTGGGTAATATAAGTACTTTTGTATGAGAATTTATTAGTTTTTGTGATTTTTATATTTTAGTTTCTCAAAAAATGAAGAGAGTGTAAATAATATGGCTTTAGAAAATAAAAAGGAACAATCACTACAATGTATTCAAAAGTGTGCTCTAAGCACTATGGAGAGGAATGTTTTGATAGGGAGACATTTGGAAATGTGTGGTCAAAGGCTGATGGTGTGCCAACAATTTTTGATTTCCCACAGCATCTGTGACATCAAGAAAATCACCAACAAAAATAAATTTATCAAGTGCTGCTATGTGTTTATTTTACCACACTTGTGATTTTATTTTCCATTTTTTTCCAAAACAGACATGTTGAACTTAATCTGACTTGTTATTAGGACATCAATAAATGTTACCAGATTGTGATGGAGAACGTTCGCAAAATGTGGATGATGTCCAGCAAAATGCCAAGTGAAAATGATGTGTTCCTTTCAGTGCCTTCAACATCAGGAGGCAAGAAGAAGCCTTACAGTTATGGTGATGTATGCATATTTTCTGTGATGTTCAAAAATCAGTAAGTTTTACATTTGTCTTTATAGCCATTTTTACCATTACAAAGACAAGCAGAGGACATGAACCCTCCGGCAAAATCAAATAAAGCTCTTCTTGCTGCTAGGTATCAAGTGGTATAAGAAAAGCAGAAGGGTGATCAGCTGAGACCTTCGAATGCAAGGTGTAAGAAAAAGGTGTCCTCCTTATTGTCTTCACTTGCTGAGCTAAAAGAGAAGACAAATCTTTCTGACAAAATGCATAAAGTTTTGGAGGTCAAAGTTAAGGAATACTGTTATCTATTCTATTCTTCCCTCTTGTAATAAAGAAGTGTATGAAAAGCTCATTTTTATGAAAAATAAAGGAAAGGCAATCACTCCCCTATAGCTGACTGATACGTGGCACTTAGAAACATGCAACAGAAAATGGTATTTACACAAACTTGAAAGCTAGTGTAAAAATTGTTTTTTGTAATACACCTCACAACAGCCAGCTACATGTGAGTGGATGCCTTTCCTTTACTTGGTAAATCTGGAAAGTTCATGTTTATGTTTCAGGCCTCAGTTCCAGGACCTTCAAAGGAATTGGAGAAGAGGGTTTTATCAGCTGAAGAGACAATATGCATATGAATTCTGACCTTTTGCACTAACTCTCCAGTTCTACTCAACTCGAGCTTACAACTACACGAGACCTTTGACTTCGCCTTGCCCCACGAGGCTACATTAAGGATTCTGTTGACGGATCAGTAGGTTTTACCTCTAGAGCTCTGCCTTGAAAGCAAAAGTTGCTGAAGTGTCAAACAAGGGTGAGAAATTGTATTGTGTAATAGTGGTAGATGAAATTGCAATGAGGCAACATGTTGAATGGGATGGGCAGGAGTTAAGTGGGTATGTCGATTGTCAGACAGGTCTGGACAATTATCAGCTTTCAGCATCATAAGAAGCACAAGTGCTTAATGGATATTTGATATTTCCCAAGGCTTATTTTTTAATTGATGGCTTGGGAGCTTGAGAGGGTTAACTTTATTAACTTAGCACTGGATTCCATTGCTGAAATTGATTATGAAATTCTCTTTCAGACATTTGATGCTGCTTCATGTAATTTAGTAATGGCTCACATCTTTCTTTCTTTCTTTGGGCCTCTGTCCCGCTCCAACACTTGCTAACTATATTACAACTGCATACAATATCCATTATAGCTTAACCACAAAAACTGCAAGGACTCTGGCTTATGAATATGCTAAGAGGAATGAAAACCCTGTATCTCGGACCTGGGAAAGAGAGAAAATGGCAGGACCGGAATGGCTCAGGGCATTAATGAAATGAAACAGACTTTCATTACAAACACCAGAACAGACAAGTAGGCCACTAGCTTCACAGAGGCAAATGTGGAAGTGTTCTTTGACAATCTGATTTGCCTTAAAGCAAAATACAGGTTTGAACCACAAGACATATACAATCTGGATGAGACTGCAGCAGCCACTGTGCAGAAACCACCTAAAGTATTGGCACAGACTGAGTACAAAAAGTTGGACAAGCTACATCTGCTGAAAGAGGATCACTTGTGACAATGGTTGCAATAATCAGTGCTTCTGGAACAGCTGTGCCACCATTCCTTGTGTTTCCTAGGGTGCATTTTAAAGATCACATGCTGCATAATGCCCCACCAGGCTCTGGGGGTGGAGCCACTGCCTCAGGATGGACGAACAGTGAACTATTTTTACCAGTCCTGCAGCACTTTGTAAAACATGAAAGGCCTACTAAGGAAAATCCTATGGTCATGATTCTTGACAATCATGAAAGCCACACAAGCATAGCAGCAATATCATATGCAAAAGAAAATGGAATTATTTTGCTTACTTTGCCTCCTCACACAAGCCGTAAGCTCCAACCTCTGGATGTGGGAGTTGTTGCACCTTTCAAGATGTTCTACAATACAGCACGTTGTGACCCTATGGCAGATACAGAAAGATCTATCACAATCTATGATGTTGCTGGACTGGTTGGCAGAGCTTTTCCCCTTGCATTCACCAGCCGAAATATATGCAGTGGTTTTAGGGCATGTGGTATTGAACCACTAAACTGAGATATTTTTTGACCTGAAGACTATCTCCCAACTTATTTAACTAATCAGCCTTTGCCCACTGAATCTAACCAGAGAAATGATATGACATCTACTTCCACTGTTGCTGTTTCTGACAGGACCATAACTACATATTCAAATATTCCTCAGCCTTGTAAAGTAGTCAAGACGAATGGCAAAAGAACTGAACCAATCTCTCCAGAAGACATTCGGCCTCATCCCAAAGTCCCTCTTCCAAGAAGAAAACAAACCAAGAAACAAAAATCAATGATTCTTACAGACATGCCTGTAAAAAACATTCTTGAAGATGAAGCTAGATTAACAGAAGAAAAGAAAATGAAGAAATCTAACAGTACAATAAGAAAGAAGTCTGATCAGAATAAGAGACCAAAGAGAAAGCTCTTTGAGTTGGAAGAATGTGAAGAGTCTGAAGGATCTCTTCTCTATGATGACTATTCTTCAGCAGTGAGTCTGTCTTCAGATAAAGACAGTATGGTGTATTCTTCAGGAAACTTTGTGACTGTGACAGTTTATGGTAAAGACTCTACTACTTTCAGACATTATGTTGCTAAGGTTCTTAAAGTCCTAAAAGATGGAGCTGAAGTGTCATTTTACAAACACTTGACTGGAACAATCAAATTTATGACAACAGATGAATGAAGTTTTGTACCAGAGACTGATGTTGTATTGAAATTACCTAATCCATTTCAATTAAAATCTGCTCGATATGCAAATATGTGTTCTTTCATGTGTGATTTGCATAACTTCACATTGTATTAGCTATTTATCAGTCTTTTGTTGAGTATATAACTAATTGTTTGCATTTCTGTATCCTGTATTAAATAATATGAAGCACTGGCTATTGTAATATATATTGTGTTTTTCAGTGAATACCAATAAATGTCAGTGGTCCAGTTAACCACACTGAATGGTTCAATTAACCTCCTCAAGGGGGCTAAGTGGACCATTTGCAACTATGTTACATTTTGTTCTCTGCTTTTTAAAATATTTTGGTTGGGTTCTTAATATTTTTTAAAAAACATTCAGTAAATATCAACAAAATAATGATGTGCTACATGTTTACTTATTGTGTAAAATATGGATACAAAAATTAAAATGTAAAAAGTGGTCCAGTTAACCTAACTTTACCCTACATCTATACTCTGCAACCCACTGTGAGGCTTATGGCAGAGGTGTGTCCCATTGTACCAATTATTAGAGGTTCTTCCCATTCCATTCATGTATGGATCATGGAAAGAATGTTTGTTCGAATGCCTCTTGTGTGCAGTAATTATTCTAGATATGTCATCTCAATCCCTATGTGAGCAATAGGTAGGGGGTCCTAGAGTCAACATTTAAAACCTGTTCTTGACACTTTGTTAGTAGATTTTCTTGGCATAGTTTAAATCTACCTTCAAGAGTCTTCAAGTTCAGTTCCTTCAGTATCTCTGTGACACTCTCCCACAGATGAAACAAACTTTTGACCACTTGTGCTACCCTTCTCTGTATACATTCATTATCCTGTGTTAGTCCTATTTGGTACAGGTACCACACACTTGAGCGATATTCCGTAATCAAGCCCATGAGTGATTTGTACACAATCTCTTTTGTAGACTGAATGCACTTCCCAAGTACCCTACTAATAAACCGAAGTCTACCACATCAGTATTTCAAAGATGTGTAATACACAGGGTACAGTTTTATTGAAGACAGACCGATAGGCTCCAAACATCCACCAGAAAGTGACTAAGTGCCGCTGGAGACCACACGCTGCACAGCTCTACTCTCTTCCGCAGGACACGTGATCAAAAGTAGGCCCGGCTGTATCCTAGTCCCTAGAGGTAGCTAGGGCAACACTCGGGTCAGATCAGACAAGTTCACTCTGAGTGAGTTTCCTGGGTTAAGCAATGAATCCACAAGAATTCCATCAATCAGGATTCTCACTCAAGAGCTATCTCCACGATGTCGATGCCATTCACATCTGACTTTGCAATCCTGGGAGATGCCAGCTGTGGACCAAAGAAGATGGGGACACTGACATTGTGGCATACTTCCGACCCGTAAATTTATTCCTGGGTAACTTTCAAACAGCCACATGCCATACTTTGTTTTGCTCTGTGGAGGACTGACCTTTATAGAGTGTGTGTTTAATGAACTTGGTTTCAGCTACACTCTAACCAGACTTCAGCCATCAGAAATATTATTGTTCTATTTCTAGAACTGATTTATTTTACATTTTGTTTCAGTCCATGTCATTGTGTAGAATTGCTATTAATCTTTGATAAATGAACTTGTGCAATCTTTGTCACCACTGACAAACATGTCACCTTCATCATATAATTTCACCTCCCACAGAGGAAAAAAAAAGAAAAGAAAAACAAAAAAAACCTGCCACAGGGGGTGGGGGAAGGGGGGGGGGACTGCAAATGTGTTTCTACTGTTGGACAAAGTAGATATATTTCATCCATTGATGTAATTTTTTAAGTACAGTTATTATATGGGGAAAGCAAAAATATCTTGTTGCTAGAATGATACTTTACAGTTACACCTGAATTGAAATAACTGCCACATATTTTACTGTTGTACAAGCATTTCCAAATGTTTTAAAATATGCATTAATTAAACAGGTTAAGAAAATTTAAGGACTTGGTGCAAACAAATGCTCATGCTCTTTACAATGCACTCCAAACATAGTGGCTTTTTTTTATCAATACAAGAAAGAAAGAAATTACCATAAACAGCACAGCTTCAGTACACATTATTGGATGAATCTACAGACCAAGTCATTAAGTGCAACATTTATTACACATTATGTTAGCACAACCTCTTTCTGGTACTGACAGCTACAGATGCTCTCTATAAAATAAATTATACAATACGACAAGACAGCTGTGATGGAACTGTCTGTCACTCTTGCAATTTTATTTTATACTGCTTACAATATGATTAATTACAAACAGTATGAGTGTGCTATCTGCCTCGAGCGTGCACTGAAAAATTTGATTCTGAGAACAGTAAAAAAGCCCTTCACTGTCTGTTTACTTCGGTGCGAATTTTTTTTTCTTTATACAGTATGGTAGATATCTATAGAGGATCAGTATTTCACACATTCCAATTTCTGCCATTTCTTTATACTGTGGAGAACTTAGATGACCAACACTAAAGAAAGTCTTACTACAAAACATATTTGTGTCATCTGTTTTCAATGAGCAAGGCTGCACTGATTTTAAAAAAAATGTAGTGAATAATTTCTCCTAAAATAAGGTGTTTTCAGTCACTTGCATGTCCAAATACCTTGAGGTAAAGCCCTTAATAACTGCTATATTATTACTATAACATTGTGTTGTCAATACCAGTATGAGGTTTATTTATTTTTGATGTGTGTTTTTCACAGATCCACATCACTGAGCAAGTTGCTTGGATAAGGATTGATGCAATACAGCAACATAAATATCAATACATTGAATCTAAATAAGAAGGCAGGAGCAGTAATGAGCTCTACACATGGCCATGAGTTATTTAAAATTTTTCCCTGCAGCCTTAGATTGGAATACTACTGTCACACACAATTAACATGAATGTGTGACATTACAGGAGCGTATTAAAGATTTTATTTGTTATTGCAAAACAATTACTCCATAGAATAGAATGCAGGTCCAAGCAGGTACTCCTTTAAATTAGTTTTAAATAAGAATATGTTACATAGTTTGCATTGATATTATGTGGAAATGAATTAATTTTAACACCAATGTAATTTACCTGTTTTCTATGAGTAGAAAATGTTTGTGTCGAAAGTAGATATCATCTCTTCCTCTAATGTATTGGTTGTGGTATTGGCTGTTTGTTTCACACTAAGCAGGGTTATTTATTACAAGATACACAAGAGTTTATGCACCAAGATGATGTCGCTTGAAAAGATTACTGGACGAACTTCAGTGGTGACCTGTAAAGATTCGAACTCCTCTTTCGCGTTTGGAGAACATGATTTTCCCAACTGTTGTCTACATTATTTCCAAGAAATTTAGAATCTTCCACTTGCTTTTTTACTTAGTCATTACACTCATCAGATGCTTTTTCTGTGTCTCTGTGGTCTGTCGAAAGTGAACAAAATCAATGGATTGTTCTTAGATTAAGTTAAAAAGAGTTGACTGTAAACCACACCACAATTTTCTCGGGTATCTTGTTGCAATCAGATACCAATTTGGGAAGACATCTGTTACCTACCTCAATATTTTTAGTCATCAGGAGGCATTGTGAAATCACAGTTTTTGTCAATGGACAGAAAATGTCATACATATATACATTTCTCAAGGAAATTAGTCTCAAAGAACAGTCTTGCACAAATGTCAGTTTGTATGGCTGTACTCCAGAATGAACCAGTGTATTGTGCTTGAGACAGCAAGGTTTAGCATAGGATTTGCTACAAATGTCACATTTATGTATCTTTATTCGTGAATATACTCTACATAGGAATGTAATGACTGTAGCAAAAGATTACTGTAAATGTCACATCACTATAGCCCCACTCCACAATGGCCCACTTTATGGGTAATGAAATGATCAGCTCTAATTAACAATCTACTAAAATAAGCTCACCTGACTAATATTTTATCACCATCTTATAACAGAACACTGCTAACTTAAGAGGACTGTAGGTGGAGCAAAACTGGTGTCAGGCAGTCATGTGACTCTCCATCACTAACATAAATCACAATACTTGCAGTTTTTAAAAATACTCTCCTGCCTCACAATTAGAGGATTACTGTAAAGGTTTCTTGAACAAGCGACATAAATTTAGCAATTTGGTTAGTATGCAACTCAGTGTATTATGACAGTCATGACGGAGGCAACTCACACTGAGGATGGACGATTTGTGCCCAAATACAACACTGCAGTGCAGCATATTTGAGTTTCTATCATTCTTATTGACAGATTACCTCACTGTGGTTAGCTAACAGCCTCGCCACAGTCATAACACCCGTACCCATCTGATCACCAAGGTTATGTGCTGCTGCGCTCGGCTAGCACTCTGACGGGTCACCGTCCAGGTCTGCCGAGCACTGTTGGCATTCGG
This sequence comes from Schistocerca americana, assembly GCF_021461395.2. NCBI lineage: Eukaryota > Metazoa > Arthropoda > Insecta > Orthoptera > Acrididae > Schistocerca > Schistocerca americana. The sequence continues at coordinate 131,215,432 of NC_060129.1, read as the reverse complement.
GGTGCACTCAGCCCTTGTGAGGGAAACTGAGGAGCTACTTGACTCAGAAGTAGCGGCTCCGGTCACGAAAACTGACAACAACTGGGAGAGCAATGTACTTACCACATGCTCCACTGTATCCACATCCAGTGATGCCTATCAGCAGAGCATGACAGGCAATTGGTTGGTACTGTTGGACCCTACAAGACCTGTTTGTGAGGAGTTTTATTGTAGTCCACCCCTGGATTTTTTTACATCACTGGCATTATATAGGGTCAACTAGTAAGCCGGCCGGCATCACTGTTTACAAACTAACCGATCGGACCCGCAGGATTGTTGCTATAAAATACTGCGTACAGCAGGAAAGTGATCGAATAACGTATCTCAGGGGCTTATGGCTATTAAATAAAAAGTTATTAATGAAAGAACACCAACAGTGTCCAAATGTTTGTCTCCTAACAATCCACCACCAGCCTTGCTAATTTTCTCCCCGAAACACACATAAAATAAAACATAAATCGAAGAAATGATAAGGAAACATGGTGGTGGCTTAGATTAATGATAGACTCAGCAAAATAGAGAGATATAAATAACATTTATCCAGCAAACATTTAAGGATTACACAACTTATATCTGCTCAGACTGAGCTCCCAGGAACAAGAAACAAATTAACAAGGTGGTGACAAAAGACTACAACATCTTCACCTCTTTCAGTGGCTTTACATCAACCACCTATGTAATTTCTGGAAGCATCCATGTATGAAATATATTCTATGGATCTTTGGTGAAAATTGTCTTTCACTAGATACTTTCCTGTTCTTACAAATGGATTTATTTTCTCTTATTATACATTACAACACCATCAATTAAATGAGAAAACTCTAGAGAAAAAAGAAATAACAAAAAATGTTTCATACTAAAGTAGAACTAACGTGTCAGCCAGTTGAATGAAACAAGTGTAGTAAGATTGGTCAATGTGGATACATGACAGAATGGCAGAAATGAAATACTGTGTTTGGATGCGCCTGTGAACACACTGTGTAAGAAGTTGTCCAATCTATTCATGTACCAGCAAGGACTGTCCAACATGTCTGCAAGGAACGGTGTACCACTCTGAGTCATATTCTGGCAGATGCGAGACCGAGAAGTGTGTGCTTGTTGCAGCACTACCTTCCACTGACTGAATAATCCCTTCTACCGCATCCACATTTTGTTCATCTGCATGTTCAGGTGAGAGATGACTGCCGGGCATTGCTGAAGTCACACACACACTGATCAGCCAGAACATTACGACCACCGACCTACTACCGATACAAACCTGTCGAGGCGACAGAAGCATTACCTAGTGAGGAATGACTGCCTGTCAGACACACACGGTGCGTCTAGTGTCAGAGAGGGTGCTGTCTGTATGTAGAATGGGGAAGCTGCGTGATGTGTCCAAGTTTGACTGAGGGCAGACTGTGACGGCCCAGAGGCTTGGCACGAGTATTTCAGAAACTGCAAACTGAGGCATGCTGTGGTGAGTGCCTTCAACATGCGGTGAAACTATGTCCAGATGTTGCGGGGTTGGGTGGTCACCACTCATTACAGATATCATACGTCATAGGCTGGGCGGACTGACAAAACAGGGCAGGCAGTGAACGGTGGTGGAACTAACATCAGAATTTAATGCTGGCAGAGTTCGCATGTGACCGAACACACATTGGACCAAACACTCCTAAAAATGGGCCTTCGCAGCCAACACCATGACATCGGCAACTGTGACTGAATTGGGTACGTGACCATCAGCACTGGATGCTGGCACAGTGGCAGAATGTTGCACTGTCTGAAGTATCAAAACACTTTCTTCATTGTGCCAATGGGAGAGCGTCTATTTGTTGTCTTCCAGGGGAATAGCTCCTCGACACCGGTACTGCAGGATGGAGATGAGCTGGTGGTGGCTCCACTATGCAATGGAGAACATTCACGTGCGTATCCGTGGGTCCAGTGGAGCTCGTGCAGGGCACCACGGTGGCCAAGGAGTATCGTGCACTGGTTGCAGACCACATACACCCCTTCATGATGATCATGTTTCCCAACAGCGGTGGCATTCTTCGACAAGATAATGTGCCAAGTCACAAGGCTAGAAGTTGGATGGAGTGTTTCGAAGAACACAGTGGTGAGTTCCAGCTGATGTGCCTGCCCCCCAGCTCGGCAGATCTGAACCCGTTGGACACATCTGGAATGCGATTCAACGTGACGTCAGAGTTCACCGCTCCCCCTCCCCATAATGTAGGTTAACTGGGTGAAGCGTGTGTGTGCAGGTATGGTGCCAACTTCCTCCAGTGACCTACCACAGCTTCATTGCTTCCATGCCATGATTGCCACCATTATCCATGCCAAAGGTGGACATGCTGGTTATTAGCAACATGATCACAGTGTTCTGGCTGAGCAGTGTAGTTTAGTGAAAAAGTGAGCAAACACTCTGGGGCATGATGCTCTGCTGTTAGAAAATGGTCTACCAAGTTCTACATAAGCAGAAGCACCTTTCCTATCCCAAAACGTGGACACTGTAGTGAAACATATCAGTTTGGTGGTGATGAGTCACATGGCGTGCACTGAACTGACTGTAGTGGCTGGAGGTCTCTCTGTCTGGTGTGTGGTTGCTTGGGGGGGGGGGGGGTCTTTTCTGATGAAGGCTTTGGCTGAAAGCTCAATGTGTAACAGTCTTCTCATTGTGCCTGTCTGCAACTCAACGTCATCTTTATGATGAGTAGAAATCTATCGTTTTTCATAATGTAACAATGAAAAAAATCAATTATTGACAAAATAATTTAACTGAACAGATACCAAATCTACTCACCAGATGGCGGCAGAAAATACAAAAAAAAGACTGTTGTAATTTGCAAGCTTTCAGAGCCAGTGGCTCCTTCTTCAGTCAGAAGGGTTGAAGGGAAAGGAAGATGGGTGAAGGAAAAGGGATGGAGATGTCTAGGAAAAGGGGTAGATTTCGGGAAAGTCACCCAGAACAACGGGTCGAGGGAAACTTACCGTACAGGATGAGAAGGAAAGACTGATTGTTGTGGACTGCATTGGATGAGATTTGAAAACCTGAGAGCTTCAGCTTTCAAAAGTAGACAGGGTAATATGCAAGTCTGAGATTACTACTAAAACACTGTGCATGAGTTAATAAGGGTGAAATGCTAAGTGCAGTGTACATAAGACGGGTGGGAGGGGGGTGGTGATAAATAAACAGAAAAGACAATGAAAGATGTAGAAAACTAAAATGGAGTGGAGCAAAGAGTAGTTACAGTGAAGAAACGCAGAGACAGAAGAAATCAACATAAATTAAGGCCAGGTGGATGGAGAGAACCAAGGACATGTAGTAGTGCTAGTTCCCACCTACGGAGTTCTCAGAAACTGGCATCTGGGGGAAGAATCCAAATGGCGCACGGGGTGAAACAGGCACCGAGGTCACAAATGTCATGTTGTAGAGCATGCTCTGCAACAGGACATAGTGAGTTGCCAGTATACACCCTCTGCCTATGCCCCATTCATTCTAATTGATAATTTGGCAGTAATCATGCCGATGTAGAAGGTCGAACAGTGTTTACGTAATAGCTGGTATATGACTTGTCATTTTCATAATACTGTTGGTAGTCCAAACTGGACTTTCCATCGAGTTTATAAATAACCCCATGGCAACTGGATTACCAACAAGTGAAAATACAAACTTACCTCCGTGACCAACAAAAACTGTTATGTTTAATTACTTGTTTAAATTTTTCTATGCTACCGCCCCTTCAAATATGTATTATTCCTGCTGAAGCATTCTGTACAAATGACAAAGACTCCTCTCTTATTACTCAAACAAAATATGTCAGCTGAGATGAGGGCACTGTCCTCTTAAAAGGAACAATTATACAGTGATGCACTACATAGTTCAAATTCAGTTTCTTTATTTGCCATTGAAAGCATACAGTAGAATAGGTTCTCTCAGAGGCAGAAAGTTACAGCTGCAATCAAAGTATTAGAATTAATGCTCATTACAAGTACAAATTAAGTACCATATATAAAACTATAATCTTAAATGTTTATATCAACATTGTCCATATCATATAACTCTGTTATATTGCAACATGGATTTTTGTCAGCCAGTCTTATAATTTTAATTTTTTAAATGGTAAGAATCAAGCAGTGAGAGAAAACATATTAAAATGTTGAAGACATTCGATTTATGCGAGTTTCTTGCTATTGCTGGCCTGTACTTTTGGATGACAATGTTTGCCTTATTTCTAGTGTCATGTTCATGCATTGCTTCCCTAATGACATATGTTGAGAAGAACAACGAGTGGAGACTCATAGGTACACTGATTCACCACTGCTAATATCCTAAGCCTTGTAAAAAAGAGGGCAGCAGTGCTCTTTAGGACCAGCCTTGCATATTAGAGTCAATTTTTTTTTCTTTTAATTTTAAAATGTTACTGTCAGGAGGAGATTCTTCTGATTTGAGTAGGCCATACGATATATGTGATCGAAAGAATGTGAAATATGTCATATGGGGATAATTATTACTGACCTTATCTCTCAGTTTCTACATGTTATATGCTCTTCCTAACTTAGTTTGGCACCAATATGTATTCCTAAGGGTTTGACACACTTATCTACATTCTTAGGCAGTCCTAACATAAGCTTTTTGGTTCTGTTTGGATTATAAACAAGTTAATTGGCTGCAAATCAACTTAATGCAGAGTCAAGAGTTTCTTGCATAATCTTATCAAGAGCTGGGATGTCATTATGCAAAGTAAGTAAAGTTGTATATCAGCTTAGAAGCTAACAGACTGTGGTACACAATGGGGCAGGTCACTGATAAGCCACAATGTAAAAGAAGGGGCCAAGGACAGAGCCCTGTGGAACACCTGAACCTTAAGATGGAGAGAGTATTTCTAACTGAGACATAATGTCTTCTGTTCAGAGCAGGAAGAAATTACTACCAATGTAATCAAACAATGGAAACAACAGGTGGGAGTATCAACAATTTAGGAAAAAGCAGATTGCTACTCGCTCTAAAAAAGGCATGTCTAGCTGCAGACAGACCTGAGATGCTGGACTTGGTAGTTGTGTGGTGTGCACGAGGTGTGCTTGTTTGTGTGCATGTCTCTTTTACTGATGAGGGCCGTGGCCAAAAGCTTTATGTAAGAGTCTTTTAATTGCACCTGTTGGCAACTTAACTTGCCTTCTTTATGGGAAGTAGGTATCTTTCTTTTCCTACATTAGTCATCTTAATACTCATGTAGACCTTTGAACACCATAATACTCCAGTTTTGTTAGAAATATGTTAAAAGGAATGCAATCGATGCTTTACTTAGATCATATATAAAGGGTGTTCATAATTACAGAAACCAGTACCCGTATGTTAGAAGTACTGACCCTGGCTGTTGAGACACTTGTCCCACTGTGACAGAAGGTGGTGAATGGCTGTCTCATAAAATACCCGGAGCTGCAATGTTAACCAGTTCCACACGTACAGCTGGACGCCGTCATCTGAAGTGAATAGTTTGCCCCTCGGAGCCTTTTTAAGGGCGCCAAAAATGGCGTAATCACAGGGAGAGATGTCCGGACTCTGTGGAGGGTGGCCAAGAACCTCCCATTTGAATTTCTGCAGAAGTGTCACAACTGTGTTGGCCATATGAGGCTTTGCATTGTCATGGGGCAGAATGACCCCACAGATAAGATTGCCTGGTCGTTTTGATTGATTGCTTGGTGAAGGGTGGTCAAGGTTACACACACACACACACACACACACACACACACACACACACACACACAGAGAGAGAGAGAGAGAGAGAGAGAGAGAGAGAGAGAGAGAGAGAGAGACAGACTTGGACACACATGATCACAGTCTCTTGCTGCTGAATCCATCCTGGATTTTCCATTGTTTGATATTGTCTTTAAACTGTGTCACTCACCTCTTAACATTACTAGTGACTATTCAGACATCTCTGTAGGCATGAAGTCTGTGGTGGATTTCAACATTTTTCCCTCTTTAACAAGGAATTCAATAAGAGCACGCTGTCAAAATGGAACACTGACATCGATCATTTCCGAAGTGCTGCTTGTGGTTACATAAGAGATGCTATGTCACAATATGGGCATATGTGGAGTAAAGTCTGTAGATTACAATCCTGCAGTTGTTTTCCTTACATTGTTTGAATTAGAATTTTAACAATGGATTGCTCACATATTTCAGTGTTACTCTCATACAATCTTAGGATTGTAGAGATGAAACAAGCTGATTTAGTAGTCCTCAAATGCTATGATGACTGAGGTGTGATGGCAAGACATCAAATAATTAAGACTACTTCTGATGGCAGCTTGCACAGTGTCTGTGTCCTCAGTGGTACGTACATGCCCCTTGAAGCTGAAGCAGTGTGCCTAAAATTCCAAATTTCTGTTGTCACTTTGTGTCATAACAGACTTGGACCACAGAGCTACATCTCACAGGAGCACCAAAACTCTCACCAAACTCTCAATTGTTTTGGAACAACACATTTACTGCAATAATCTGCACTGTTCCAGTGTAGCCAAATATCCGTCACTGCTACACCTTTCCCCGCTTCTGCTGCTGCCGAAGGTTGCCGACACGAACTTCAAGTTTTGTCATTTGTCAGTGCTAGCCGTCATCACATCTTGTTTCACTCGAGGAAAAGTGTAATGTGAACATTCTAACACTTGACTATTAAGCAAGCATGATAACAACCCCTCTTTTTTCCTTAAAGGGCCATACTTTTGAAAGCTGAAGTTAACTATTTTGCTAACCAGTTTGAAGAATGGCACTGAAGAGTAAAGGAGATACATAGGTCTGGTATTTGTAATGGACATGCTGCAACCAGAGTGAAAGCTAAAAAGGGAATGATGGATAGTTTGAAAGTGGGGTAATTTTCTTACATTTGTATCCAGTTTAAAAAATGATCCGTTGGTTGTATTTATGTGACTATCAACAACACAAGATAATCACACTCCTCTTCCTTCTTAATGCTTGATGAACAATACCCAGGAACAAAATGTTCTGCAGATGCATCAATCTATAACAAAGAAAAAATAAATAAACCAGCTCATCTCTGGCAAAAATTAACTTGAGCAGTTTTATTAATACCACTGTAAGGAAAGTAGTTCTAAGCAAAGAGGGGAAAGCAGAAGGTGGAAGGAGTATATAGAGGGTCTATACAAGGGCAATGCACTTGAGGACAATATTATGGACATGGAAGAGGATGCAGATGAAGATGAAATGGGAGATACGATACTGCGTGAAGAGTTTGACAGAGCACTGAAAGACCTGAGTCGAAACAAGACCCCGGGAGTAGACAACATTCCTTTAGAACTACTGACGGCCTTGGGAGAGCCAGTCCTGACAAAACTCTACCATCTGGTGAGCAAGATGTATGAGACAGGCGGAATACCCTCAGACTTCAAGAAGAATATAATAATTCCAATCCCAAAGAAAGCAGGTGTCGACAGATGTGAAAATTACCGAACTATCAGTTTAATAAGTCATGGCTGCAAAATACTAACGCAGATTCTTTACAGACGAATGGAAAAACTAGTAGAAGCCAACCTCGGGGAAGATCAGTTTGGATTCTGTAGAAATGTTGGAACACGTGGGGCAATACTGACCCTACGACTTATCTTAGAAGCTAGATTAAGAAAAGGCAAACCTATGTTTCTAGCATTTGTAGACTTGGAGAAAGCTTTTGACGATGTTGACTGGAATACTCTCTTTCAAATTCTGAAGGTGGCAGGGGTAAAATACAGGGAGCGAAAGGCTATTTACAATTTGTACAGAAACCAGATGGCAGTTATAAGAGTCGAGGGACATGAAAGGGAAGCAGTGGTTGGGAAGGGAGTGAGACAGGGTTGTAGTCTCTCCCCGATATTCAATCTGTATATTGAGCAAGCAGTGAAGGAAACAAAAGAAAAATTCAGAGTAGGTATTAAAATCCATGGAGAAGAAATAAAAACTTTGAGGTTCGCCGATGACATTGTAATTCTGTCAGAGACACTTAAAGTAGTAAAGGAGTTTTGCTATTTGGGGAGCAAAATAACTGATGATGGTAGAAGTAGAGAGGATATCAAATGTAGACTGCCAATGGCAAGGAAAGCGTTTCTAAAGAAGAGAAATTCATTAACACTGAGTATAGATTTAAGTGTCAGGAAGTCTTTTCTGAAAGTATTTGTACGGAGTGTAGCCATGTATGGAAGTGAAACATGGATGATAAATAGTTAGGACAAGAAGAGAATGGAAGCTTTCACTTGTGGTGCTACAGAAGAATGCTGAAGATTAGATGGGTAGATCACATAACTAATGAGGAGGTATTGAATATAATTGGGGGGAAGAGGAGCTTGTGGCACAACTTGACTAGAAGAAGGGATCGGTTAGCAGGACATGTTCTGAGGCATCAAGGGATCACAAATTTAGTATTGGAGGGCAGCGTGGAGGGTAAAAATCATAGAGGCAGACCAAAAGATGAATACACTAAGCAGATTCAGAAGGATGTAGGCTGCAGTAGGTACTGGGAGATGAAGAAGCTTGCACAGGATAGAGTAGCATGGAGAGCTGCATCAAACCAGTCTCAGGACTGAAGACCACAACAACAACATTATATTCTGGGGAGACTCTACACATAGCCCAGACATTCTCCTCACCCAAAAGAGAGCTATAAGAATAATGAATAAGGCAAAGCCGACTGATAGCTGCAGACCTCTCTTCGAAAAGTTGCTCATCCTACCCCTTGGCAGCCTGTATATACTAGAACAAAGCAAATTTGTAAAAAATAATATTAAAAAATTTAATAGAAACGAAATGTCCATGACTATGGAACTAGGCAGAAAATGGAACTCCATGCTAAAGAAATGCACATGTCTGTCTTTAAAAACTCTCCCTTCAACAATGGCATTAAAATATACAACAGCCTGCCACCAGAAATAAAAAACAGTAAGTCCCTGACTGTATATAATAACAATTTAAAATCATTCCTACTTGATCATTGTTTCTACAGTGAAAGTGAATTTCTGCTCCACATGGGTGGAAGGAAACATGAAACAAAGTGCAGCAAAGAATTTTGTAAAGAGTAAAACATTAATGCAAGTATGTGCAAAAATCTTGCATCTCTATTATCTGCTACTAAGCAAATTAAGTTCAGAAAGAATATCCAACCAGGTACTGTTGTGTGTATGTGTGAGAGATACAGCAATAAAATACAAATATGTAACTGAGTATGTAATTTGTGTGTTCATAAATTTGTGTGTTCATAACTTCTCAGAAAATATGTATGTAAACTCATGTTTGTGTAAACTTTCAGCATATTACTTCATGCCAGCAAATTATCATAATGTCACCATTCAATGTATGTTCATGCATCACCATGTGCATGTCATGTACAGTATTGATTCAGAGGACAATAAATAAACAAGCATAATGGGCCACTCATGGGTCAAGTACTTAAGTGGTCATCTGTGTTACTCATTTATGAGAAACAGAGTGCTATGTTTGTAATAAATCAGACATTAATTTTTCTGATCCTCCTACACAGTTTTAATGTAACAAAATATAAGATTTATGCTGTGACAAAATATGAAGAAGCTCATCTAAAAACAACAGTGACACAGTTGTCTGCCTTATACCTAATAAGTCTTGTCACACACCAATCTGAAAACCGTGGTTTGCTAAATAGTATATGAAGTTTTCACTTTTGCTTCATTTAAAAAGTTATCCCTTCTTCCTTCACAGTTCTTGGGAGGAAATTTTCTTGTTAAACCTGTATAAACTACAATTTCTCTCTTCAGTATTTCTTTCCGCTGCATATATCTTTTTTTTTTAGCTGCCAACCAACATAAAATCTGCCATTCTTACTAGGAAATCCAGTAGAACTTAACTGCAATGGAATTTTCTCAGTTCCAAGTATGCTGCAAAAAAATGGAGAGTGTTCTCTGACTGTGAGAAACTTCTTTAGTTTTATTCACTCAAAATCAGAGAATGCTCTTTGTGTTGAGCAAATTCCCCCCACCCTTTTACTCAAGTTGAGAACATTCTCAAGTGAAGTGTATTCTCAGACACATTTGATTCACACGAACCTGAAAATGTTCTCCAAAGTTCTGAGAATAAAATACATTCTCTGTTTTATTCATATGACCCATTGCTGTCATTACAGACAAGGGACAGGACAGCACTAAACAAAGATGAAGAAGAGTGGCCACAGATATTTGGATGAAGATTCCTGATATTTGACTGATGTGATTCAGAGAAACTGCAAAAGATATGAATCTTCTATTTTATTTCCCCCCCCCCCTCTCTCTCTCTCTCTCTCTCTCTCTCTCCCCTCTCCCCCCCCCCTTTTATTTCCAGTTCTCACCAATCAACTTCCAATATTTTCTTAATTCTTCAGCACTTCATAACCAATAAATTATGTGATTCTTCAATTGAATTATGGTCAGTCAACATCTGCTCCTGGAAATATTTTACTGTTTAAAATCAAGTTTTCGTATTGACATATCTCTCTTACCATTACATGGCTATCTGAAACCCCTTGTGTCTCCAGGTCGGTTACACATATACAACCTTCTTCCACAACTCAGAATTGACTCTTTGCAAAGGGTAAGATCTGATCAGTGCAGTCATAGCAACAATGTAGTCTCTAATGACGGTTATGTTCAATAAAACTTTCTCAGTCTTGCAGTCACATCAACTGGCCAAAATGTCACAAGTTCCTTACCAAGGGTGCTGTCATCATTGTCAAGAGGACTGAAGGCCGATTGATTGCTGGTATTTACTCACACACTCTTGCTGCCTTCTGTGATGTTTGCTTCGGTATCACCTTGTGGAGTATTCCCTGCAACTACTTCAACCTTGCCATTGCCAGTACTATGCCATAGTAAGTTGTAGGCCAACATCTCTGTTAAGGCTGTTGTCCATAACTGTTTACAGTACAGATATATGATCTAGTGAAAAGTATTGTATGTTCCTTAAGGCCATTTGCAGATGATGCAGTTGTCTGTACCAAAGCAGTAACTCCAGAAGATAGTAAGAATTTGCAGAATGACCTGGAGAGAATGGTGCAGGTTCTGGCAGTTGACCCTGAATGTAAAAGAAAATGTAACATATTGCGCATACCTAGACAAAGAAATCCACTACTGTACAGCTACACTATTGATGACAAACAGCTGGAGACAGCATCTGCTGTAAAATATCTAGCCATAACTATCCAGAGTGACCTTAAGTGGAAATACCACATCAAACAGATAGTGGGAAACGTGGATACCAGACTCCGATCCATCAGAATAATCTGAAGGAAATTTAACTCATCCATGAAAGAAGTGGCTTATAAGGTGCTTGTTCACCCGATTCTTGAGTATTGTTCATCTATCTGGGATCCCTATCGGGTAGGACCGATAGAGGAGACAGAGAATATCCAAGGAAGAGCGGTGCGTTTTGTCATGGCATCATTTAGCTGGTGATAGAGCATTACGAACATGCTAAACAAACTCCACTGGCAAACGTTACAAGTCAGGTATTGTGCATACGGAGATTTACTATTGAAATTTCAGGACAGCACTTTTCAGGAGGTGTCGGACAACATATTACTTCGCTCCACATACATCTTGCGTATTGACCATGAGGAGAAAATGTGAGAAATTAGAACTATTACAGATGCTTACCGACAATCATTCTTCTCACACACTATTCGCAAATGGAACAGGGTTGGAGGGAAAAGATAGTGGTACTGAGAGTACCCTCCACCACACACCATTAGTTGGCTTGCGGAGTATGATGAAGATGTAGATTATTTTAATAGCTTCTTGGATAATGCTGTCCCCGGAAGCTGTTAGTGGAGACTATGAGAGAGGTGCCACCAATGTTTAATCAGTGACCATTACCCAGGGCATGCTGAACTATAGCAGTTTATTCAGTGGCCATTTCCCAGAATATACTCTGCCAAAGCAGCTTAGGGTTTACAATGAAACCCTCTAGGCAGGATGGAGCTGCACTGAGTACCAGTCTCACAGTCAACATGGAGGAGTGGCAAAAATTAGAATGTATTCAAAGGGAATGGTGATACGTCAGCACGAAAGTGGGATAATACGGAGAGGTGGACGCTGACACGAGTTACAGCTATCTGCCTGGTACGAGATGCTGAATACGAGAGAGCATAATTCACGAGTCTCCCTCTGCTGGCACACCCAGGAAGTGGTCACAAAGTCTCTCTCCCATGCCTCCTGATTGCTTAGCCTTCATATGTCCATTGTGCTAATATTGGCACCACATTGGCCAATATACAGGGTGTTACAAAAAGGTAAGGCCAAACTTTCAGGAAACATTCCTCACACACAAACAAAGAAAAGATGTTATGTTAACATGTGTCCGGAAATGGTTAATTTCCATGTTAGAGCTCATTTTAGTTTCGTTCTTGCACCTACGCTCAATGGAGCACGTTATCATGATTTCATACGGGATACTCTACCTGTGCTGCTAGAACATGTGCCTTTACAAGTACGACACAATATGTGGTTCATGCACAATGGAGCTCCTGCACATTTCAGTCGAAGTGTTCGTACGCTTCTTGAAAACAGATTCGATGACCGATGGATTGGTAGAGGCGAACCAATTGCGTGGCCTCCACGCTCTCCTGACCTCAACCCTCTTGACTTTCATTTATGGGGGCATTTGAAAGCTCTTGTTTTACGCATCCCTGGTACCAAATGTAGAGAAGTTTTGTGCTTGTATTGTTGACGGCTGTGATACAATACGGCATTCTCCAGGGCTGCATCAGCGCATCAGGGATTCCATGCGACAGAGGGTGGATGCAGGTATCCTCGCTAACAGAGGACATGTTGAACATTTCCTGTGACAAAGTGTTTGAAGTCACGTTGGTACGTTCTGTTGCTGTGTGTTTCCATTCCATGATAAATGTGGTTTGAAGAGAAGTAATAAAATGAGCTCCAACATGGAAAGTAAGCGTTTCCGGACACATGTCCACATAACATATTTTCTTTCTTTGTGTGTGAGGAATGTTTCCTGAAAGTTTGGCCATACCTTTTTGTAACACCCTGTATATAGGACAGCATTCACATATTCAACCCAACATTCAGCTGAATTCATACAGAGCCAACATTAACACATGAAGGTGAAACAGAAAGCTTTTAACTTCTTTTTTTTTAAGATAAATTATAGATTTAAATGTGAACTCAACGTATCCGTTCCAAGTGGTGGTTCTTTCTCAGACTTGCCTGGCCTTACCTGACAGTAGCTCTGTCGCATGGTGCTGTTGTCAACTGCTGGAGATGGCTGTTGTGCTTCACACATGCATGGTGTAGAAAGCAGCAAAGTATGATACATTTTCTATGGAGCAAAGGACAAATGTCCATAGATATCCAAAGCAGAATGCAGCCCTTTTATGGGGAAAATTATCTCGCTTTGAGAAGTGTGAGGTGGTGCTGTTGCAAGTTTGGAAAAGTGTGAAGACTTGCACGACAACGAGTTTTCAGGTAAGTTGCATTCCTCACCGACTGACAATAACATTTCCTGCACAGATGCAGTGGTGAAGTATCTGCATGTACATCTCAAAGACATTTTGCAGGAGTTTGGCATTTGGTACTGGAGTGTTTACATCATTCACGAATCCTTAAGTACCAGAAGGTTTCATGTCAGAGGGTGTGTAAGCAGTTGGATGACATAACGAGAGGCAAGCAAATGATTGCTTCACTGAACCATCTGCAAAGGCATGCCAAGTAGGGTGGCAGTAGTTTGAACCACGTTGTTACCAATAATGTAGATACTGCAAATCACACTGGAATCCAGGCAGTAGAGCATGGTGGGGAAAGCTGACATGCTCCAGTCATTTCACTGGGAGAACCTGGACTACCCATTACACAGTCTGGACCTCACCCCTAGTGATTTCCATGTTTTCGGCCCCCTGAAGACATCCCTGGCAGGACAGTGATTCATGTGCAACGATGAAGCCAAGACAACTGCCCAACAGTGGTTCCACAGTCAGCTGGATGAATTCTACCACAGGGACATCTCGAATTTAGCACTGTTTTGGGACAAATATCTGAATCTGTGTGGGCACTCTGTGGAAAAATAGTGTAAAGGATGTAGACTAATATGTGTATTGGCTAAAAACAACAGGAGCAAATTCTTTCTCCTGATTTGCCTTCATATTTGACACACAGTTCACTGCTGCTGCATTTGTGATTTTGAGTGTTGCAAAATACATAAAGGAAAACTTATAAAGGAAGATAGTAAGCTATAACACTAAACACATTACAAAATAAGTAAGTTTTAAATATGGTATAAGTCACCAATAGCCATAATTAAAATATATCAGTTATAGGCTGTTCGAAGCATGAACCCTCACAACAGTTTGGTAAGTTTTGTTGTATGTCAACAACAGATTTTGTGCAGCTTCTTCAAATGACTGAACCCAAAATAAAAAAGAAAGATACTTTCTGGAGGGAAGCTATACATGCAAAAGTTCATCTGACAGAAAAACTTGAATTTCTTGCTAAGGTAGTCAGTTTCATAAGCCTACACTTCCTTTCTGCTGTACACTTGTCATCCTTAAGACCATAGACAAACCATATACTTCAATATACTTCATCAGTTGATGCCCCTAAACCAACCGAGTCTTTTGTCTTGTTATAAGTTCACATTAAAAACTTTTTTAGTTAATTACCATGCAACCCATACTGAATTTTTGCTGGATGCACTGTCATGCATCTGCAGTGATATTGATATTTTTTTCATTCCTCATGGCACAGGCCTCCACAAATATATTAATGCTAATAAAGTAGAAAAATTTGAGAAATTGCCCATTATTCCTCTGTTTGCGTGAAACAGTAATTTTGAAAATGTACTTGAAAGTACAAGCAGCAAAAAAACTCATATTTCAAATCTGCATCCAAAACACACAATGTTGGTGCCAGTGTGTGGTCATCGTATTGATATGGCTCAAGAGCTCTCTGATGTTTGGTCAAAGCACGACAAGTGACTAGGCCAATGTTTCATCGATCCACACACTGGACCAAAACTGTTGGCGCCACCACTGATCCCCGTGTGCAGATCCATTCTTACCGAAACAACAGGTGGGCTATACCGTGCCTTCATATGGGCTCTGGAGCCCTCGGGCTCGCGTCTACAGTTACATACATACTCTGCGAGCCATTGCATGGTGCACTGTACCACAATTAGTCATTTCCTGTCCTGTCACATTCACAAATAGAGCAAGGGAAAAATGACTATCTATATGCATCCACACTAGCCCTAATTTCTCTTATCTTTGTGGTTCTTACACGAGATGTACATTGACGGCAGTAGAATTGTTTTGCAGTCAGCTTCAGGTACTAGTTCCCTAAATTTTCTCAACAGTGTTTCTCAAAAACTGTGACACCTTACCTCCAGGGCTTCACATTTGAGTTCATGAGCACCTCTATAATATTTACACGTTAACAAATCGAGCAGAGTGCCTTTCAATTGCTTCATTGTCTTCCTTTAAGCTGACCTAGTGCAGATCCCAAACACACTAGCAGTACTCAAGAATGTGTGGTGTGGCACCAGTGTTCTATTTCTGGTCTTCTTCACAAATGAATCACACTTTCCTATACTTTTCCCAATAATCCAAAGTTAACCCTTTGCCTTTGTTATTACAATCCTTACACGCTCATTCCATTTCGTGTCACTTCACAACATTACACCTCGATATTAAAATGACTTGACTGTGTCACACAGCACACTACTAATGCTGTATTCAAACATTGTAGTTTTGTTTTTCCTGCTCATCCACATAAACTTACATTGTTCTATATTTAGAGCAAGCAGCCATTCATCACCCAAACTAGAAATTTTGTCTAAGTCATTTAGCAACCTCCTACAGCCACTCAACAATGACATCTTCCTGTGCACAACTGCATCATCAGCAAACAACTGCAGATTGCTCCCCACACCGTCAGTCAGATCATTTATGTACAGAGAATAGTAGTGGTCCACTACACTTCACTGGGCCACTCCTGACGAAACCTTGCCTCTGACGAACACTCAGTGCAAGGACTGGGTTCTATTACTTAAAACGTCTTTGAGCCACTCACACGTCTGTGATATCCAGGAATATGGGATCTGCCTATTGACCTTTATCCACAGTTCACAGTCTACCATGTGAGGTAAGGTGAGCCGAGTTTCACACAAGCAATACTTTCCGATACTGTGCTGATTTCTGTTTAAGGGAGATCTATCATATTCGAACTGAGAATATGATCAAGAACTCTGCAGCAAACCTATGTTAAGATATACAGGGCTCACCTGCATTTTTCTCCAGTTCCTTGAGACTTCCCACGGGGTGAGAGATTCACGACAAATGTGAGCTAAGTAAGGGATCAGTGACGTAGAGTAATCTTTGTAAAACCAAACTGGAATTCCATCTGGACCTGGCAACTTATTTGCTTTCATCTCTCTCAGTTGCTTCTCTACACCAGAGGTGCCTATTAGTACTTTCTCTTCATGCGAGTCTGTAATAATGATCTGTTTGTAATATGCTCCAGTGAGAACGATGTCTTAAATGCTAAATTTAAAACTTCAGCTTTCTCTTTGCCGTCTTCTATTGCCACACCAGACCAGTCAAAGAGTGAGTGGACAGAAGCATTCAATGCATTTAGCCACATATAGTGGCACGCATATGTGGCTAGAACGATTGGGTGTAGAAAGTAAAATTGTAACAGCAGATGGAATGATGATAAAATATATTAATTCATGAGTTGATGTTGACAGGAATGACTATGAGGGTTGTACAGCAGTTTTCCCAACTTGAAATAGAGCACCTAAGCTTACACAAGTAATTCAAGCAGGAAATGAACTAGACCAATTACGATAAGCAGAACGACAATGCACCCACTCATACAGCTGCAGTTTTAGTGCATTTTCCAGTGAACAGTCACCCTCCGTATTCACCTGATTTGGTGCCAAGTGACATTTATTTATTTCCAAAACTGAAAATTCACATGGAGTGTCAACAGTTTGATGGCATAACTGACATTCGAGCCATACTGCAGCGGGAGATGGACAAGATTCCAGAGAAGGACTTTCATGATAGTCTCACAATATGGTTGTGTGAATCTGCTGTGCATTGTATTCAAGTGGGTGATGAGTGGGGGGGAGGGGGGAGGGAGGAGGGGGGGGGGCTTATGTGGAACAACTGAAGCATTAAAACCACCATCTTAACTTTCCCTCTCTCGTATTAATCCTGACTTAAAACATTTTGGACTGACAGGGAAAATGTGATAATGGCACCAATGCTCTCTTAGTGGACACGAAAAACAACAGATTTTTGCTGTGCTTAATTTTCAGTGGTGAAGCAACGTTAGTGGTACAGTTAGCAGGCATAATGTGTGCATAAGTGGAACTGTGAATGGCCAAGAAATCACAGAGCATGTTAGGAGGAAAGAAGTTAAAAATTTAACATCCCATCAAAAGTTGACATCATTAGAGGTGGAGTTCGGGCTCAAACTGAGAAGTGTTGAGCATTTCAAAGGAAACACCCCAGCAATTGCTTTAAGAGATTTAGGCATACTACAGGAAATCTAAATCTGGATTTCTCAGCAGAGATTTGAACCACCATCCTCCTAGATGCAAGTCCAGTGCCTCACTGTTGCTTTAGCCACTTTGGCAAGCAAGAAAGAGGTTCATCCAAACTAAATGTGCTATGTGTCATTTCTTACAAAGATGCGTACAGCCCATTCATCTTTGATGACAACAAACTGACTTCAGGAGACTCTAATGTTTTCATATTCCAACAGTACTCTGATCCACAGTGCTAATAAGACAGTATCTGACAATTTCACGCTGCCTCAATGTCAAATAGGACACCCGGGAGACCGCGGCACTGGCCTACATTCTTGGTCTCCAAGATATTCAGACAAGACACCATATGACTTTTCCTTGCAGGGGCGTGTGAAGGAAACTGTTTCCATTCTCCCATTAGCTCATGACATAAATATGCTAAAAAACAGAATAGCAGCAGCAGTGTCGGCTATGAATGAAGAAATCAATTGGCATTTTTTTTTTCTTATTTCCCCAGATGCAGAGAGTGACTTGCAGCTATCTATCTTCAATCAGCCTACCTCCTTCTGTTTTTGTTGTTTTTTTAAATTCACGCACACGCACACACACACACACACACACACACACACACACACACACACACACACACACAAACAAACAAACAAACAAACAAACAAACAAACAATATTTACATATTCAGAAACTATTCTGTTGTGTAGAAAGAGTTGTTCAGTAGATATGATTGCAGTTTGTGTTTGAAATTATTTTTATTATCTATTAGATTCCTTACATCATATTACTTGGTAGCTGATCAAAGATGTTTATGGCTGAATACCACACTCATGCTAAGGCAGAGTGATGGGTTATGTAAATCATTTCTCCTTCCAGTGTTACACTTATGAATGTTAATGACGATTTCAAACTTGTGACTGACTATAGACAGCAAAATTCATCAGAGAGTAAATGCACTGCAAGGCTGCTTACAAGAGGTTACAGACTGGTCAGCATACATCACCCTTACAACACACTTTGTGCACCAAACGTTTTTCACTTCAAGTGGCAAGATAGTCCAGAATGTGATGCAATAAAAGATTAGTCAGTCAAAATGGGAAAACAATTCAACTTTTTGACATTTTCGTCCCAAAAATCTGACATTATCTGTAATGCAAATAGGTACAGTTAATCAATTTAAGACACTCTGTAGATATGACAGGTTCTTAGTAATATACACACCTAAGAATTTTGAACATTTTGTTTTGTTTATTAATTTACCTACAATTTCCAATGGTATGGTCAGGCGTTGTGCAGTATAGAAAACCATGTATTGTGTTTTACCTAACTTCAGTTCATTTTAAAGAAAGTGTGCAATGTTTTTAACTATATTCTATGTTCTAAATGTTTTCTGTGCAGCAATGGTGTGACATAGTTCTTGAAATAACATAACAAAAACTTTAGGGCTTCGCAGGTATTTTGCAATTTGCCCATATTTATAGCATATTCCAATTAGTAAATATAAACTGTTAAAATTCATTTCAAAACTACCTGTCCTATCTTTGGCCAACTACTCTCTCTCACACCTCCCCTTTCATCCTTACAAAATATCTGTTCCTTTCAATCTGTAGTTCAAGTCAGCTTCCCTCATTTCCAACACCCCACAATCAATCACCCTCTTTCATTTCTGAGGAAAAAAAAACACCACACACAAATGAGAGTGATCCCAAAAGTGAGGTTTGTAATATTATTCTTGATTTTTTAAAATAAATGTTTATTTACAATAGATTGTACATAGTTTTCAAGCTTCAACATTGCCATTTCGATCTACGGACTTTTGTAAATGCTGTAGCAGTTTTTGTGTGCCCATGTTATAAATTCCCTCCACCATACTGCTGAAGTATCAGACCTCAACTGTCACCTCGTCTGTCACTGAAGTGCCTTCCAGCCAAATGTTCTTTCAATTTGGGAAACGAGTGGTAGTCACTGGGTGCCAAATCTGAACTATAGGGTGATGTTGCATCAAAACTGTCGCAGAAGATACACAGTTTGACAGGCGATGTGGGGTCGAGTACTGTTGTGGAGAAGGCTTATGCCTTTGCTCAACATTCCTCTTCCTTGGTTCTGAATCGTTAAGTTCTTTTTTTCAATGTCGGACAATACCTGTCAGCATTTGTTGTTGTCCCAGGAACTGTGAAGCTGAACAGCACTATTCACTTTCAATCCCAAAACACAGTTGCCATGACTTTACCCACAGACTGTGTTGTTCTGAATTGTCACGGCTCGGGTGAATCGGATGTTGCCACTCGTGTGACTTATTTGCTCTCAGGTGTGAAGTGGTAGGCCTAGCTTTCATGACCTGTTGCTACTGAATCCAAAAGGTCATCCTTTTCATCTGCATAGCATTGAAGAAACTGCCATTTGTGGTCTCCTGTCAGCATTCTCAGGACCCATCTTGCACACACCTTCTGAAATTCCAACACTTCAGTCAAAGTCCAGTGAACAGTGCTTCGAGAAAATTAGGAACAACAGTGCTGAGCATGTCGAGAGTAATCTGGTGATCTCTAAGCACAATTTGCTCAATGTTTGTCAATGTCTCTTAGAGAATTGTATCTAAAAACAAAGATGATGAGACTTACCAAACAAAAGCACTAGCAGGTCGATGAACACACAAACAAACACAAACATACACACAAAATTCAAGCTTTCGCAACAAACAGTTGCTTCATCAGGAAAGAGGGAAGGAGAGGGAAAGACGAAAGGATGTGGGTTTTAAGTGAGAGGGTAAGGAGTCATTCCGATCCCGGGAGCGGAAAGACTTACCTTAGGGGGAAAAAAGGACAGGTATACACTCGCACACACATGCATATCCATCCGTACATACACAGACACAAGCAGACATTTGTAAAGGCAAAGAGTTTGGGCAGAGATGTCAGTTGAGACGGAAGTAAAGAGGCAAAGATGTTGTTGAAAGACAGATGAGGTATGAGCGGCAGCAACTTGAAATTAGCGGAGGTTGAGGCCTGGCGGATAACGAGAAGAGAGGATATACTGAAGGGCAAGTTCCCATATCCGGAGTTCGGATAGTTTGGTGTAGGTGGGAAGTATCCAGATAAAGAGGAATTGAGAGGCAAGGCTGGAAGTCAGAAATTCCTGGAAGGTTTGGAGGGGGTATTTTGAGGAAGAGGAGGTGGGTCCCGCTGTGACGGAGGACAGAACTGTTCCAGGCAGGATTCAATTTGGATAGTGTCTTGGTGAGTTGGATCATTAGGAGTAGGATTAGGATCATTTTTCTTCGTGGCAAAGTGATATTTCCAGCAGAGAGTACGAGTGTACGACAGTAAATCTTTGACGAGGGCAGTTTGGTTAAATCTGGGAGTGGGGCTGAAGGTGAGGCCTTTGGATAGGACAGAGGTTTCGGATTGGGAGAGAGGTTTGGAGGAAAGGTTAACTACTGAATTAGGGTGTTGTGGTTCCAGATTGTGTTGATTGGAATTTTGTGGTTTTGGAGGGAGTGGAGCTGGAAGTGGGAGATTGAGTAGATGGGAGAGACTGGGTTTGTCTGCAATGAGAGGAGGTTGAGGTTTGCTGGAAAGGTTGTCAATGGTTAGTGAGTTGCCTTTCCGGAGGTGGGAAACCAGGAGATTGGATAGTTTTTTTAAGGTGGAGGGTGGCATGCTGTTCTAATTTGCGGTTGGCCTGTAGGAGGATGCTCTGAACAGCCAGTGTGGATGTGGGAGAGGAAAGATTGAGGACTTTGATTAGGGATAGGAGTTGATGGGTGTGTTCATTGGCTGAGTCGATGTGTAGGTGAAGGATTAGGCAGGTGAGGGCTATGGATTGTGCAGTTTGGAACTGGTATAGCGACTGATGGAAAGAAGTATTACAGCCAGAGATGGGAACTTTAAGTGTGAGGCCTTTGGGGGTAATGCCAAATGTCAGACAAGCCTGAGTAAATAAAATATGGGAGTGTAATGTGGCTAGGGCGAAGGCATGTTTGCGGAGGGAATGTAAATAAAACTTAATGGGGTCGTTGTGGGGGTGTTGTGAGGGTGACATGATATTAGAAGGTGGAAAGTGTAACATGAGGCTGAAATGAAAATGAAAATATTTGGGGAGAGATAAAGGTGAACTAGAAAGCAACTGGAGATCTGGTGTGAAAAAAGGCGAAAAAGTGTTGGTTAGAGCTGGGCTATGTTGATCCTGTGGTGAACTTGGGTTGGTAGACAACGATGTGCATAAAGGTTACGTGGTTGTGTTGCCACCAAAACACGTTAAAAGGTGGAGAAATTCGGGAAAATTTCGAAAAAACTACGTGTAAATGTATTAAAAGGAGTGGTTTTGTGGTGGCAGATTATGAAAATGAGGCTAACAATTGTCTGACGAAGAAATAATGACGTTAAAACCTGTGGGAAGCAGCTAAAAATGATCAGTGAAGTGAGAAAAATGGAAATGGAAATAAAGCAAAAGTTATTAGAACTAGCCGAAATGGTTGTTTAATAGGTGAAAGGAACTGTTTGTGAACTAGAAACGGTGGATTTTATAGCAGCGGTAGTGTTGAAAGCGGGGAAAAATTCTTAGAGAATTTGTAGTCTCCCATTTCTTACCTCACCATGAATTTCAGTACAAAACCTCCGAACTCTCTACACCACTTGCAGACATTTTTGATATTCATCCACAACTCTCCATACACTTCCATCAACTGTTGATTAACCAATTGGTTTAATGCCCCGTTCACTCAAAAACAGAATAACTGCACAAACTTTGCACCTGGCGGTGGTGAGTAACGGCCCACTACCTGTGACTGCCGAGCTGAGACAAAGTACCTGCAGATGTGAGGTGGCTTCTGTACAGTGTGGAGAGAGCAAGGAAAAATCGGTGTGGCAAACAGCCACCCAAACAATTTTCCTGAGGCCCTGCACTTTGGAGACCTCATTTTTGGGATTACCCTCTTAACTTCTGAAAAATAGAAAAACCGTTTCCTAGTTGTAACTGTTTCTTTCTGCCTAGTTGTAATTCTACAATATAAATACCTACTTACACCACCATTCTCAATCACATCCACACCCAGATCCAGCTCAGGATCTTCCTTGATACCGACACTGCATTCTGCAGTTATTGGTGGACCTTCTGTAAACTGAAAAAAACGAAAACAATAAATCATCGTCAGTTCAGATGGTTACATACATTTACATTTACCATTGGCTTTTCTAACAGTCACAATTTGCAACAGGTGTGTGGTACTTCTTATGTTTTGAGTTACGTGCTGGTGCATTTAGCCCAAATATGGGCTGCACAGGTAATGTTTAATGCTCTGCCCAACAACTACAGGAAGCATCACTTGAAAAAAAAAATGATGTTTATTGTTAGTTCCAGCTGAGCCTGAACAAAAATGTGTCCTTCCAGAAAGGAACAGGTATGCCTGCTGTCGTGTGCAAGGTTGTACTACTGTCTCGACACAACAGGTGAAATTGAAAATTCTTCAGGTTTCACTGTAAACAGCGATGGCTATCCTCAAACTGAAAATTGTAGCATACTGATCACATTTGGGTGAACTGCACCAACACATAACAAAAAACATATTACATATATTGCAAAAAACCTGAGGAAATATAAAACACCTATTAGGCAAGAGACATTAGACATTGTTTAAGGAGGGAATCACTCAGAGAGAGAGAGAGAGAGAGAGAGAGAGAGAGAGAGAGAGAGAGAGAGAGAGAGACCTCATGCACGCTTTAGAGAACTTTACATTATATCAAACTAAAAAAAATACAATACTTTCCTTTATTATTATTAATTTAGTAATATGAAGTAGGTCACTCACTCATTCACACTCTCTCATGTCTTTTAAGCAATTGCCTCAATATTTCTGTGGCTTAATGCAAAAGCAACCAACATCAATTTTTCATACATTACCTAATCAGCTAAGAAAGTTACCATGTCCAATATGTAAGAATAACCAAAGTCTAACTTTAAAGGCAATGATGGAATGCGACTTCTGGAAAGTCAATGTCATTTCATGAACTTGGAAGTACTTCATGCAACAATAACAGATGAATATATTGGCGCAGGGTCTTCCTCATTTTTCACTGCTACAACAGCCGATGTCAACTTTGGTTAATGACATTATAACTGACTCATATGTGTTTATTCTTTGACTTCAACTTTTTATTGTTTCATCTCTGACTGATATAATAATAATTGTGAATGTTTGTAAACATGTTTTTATTGAGAGGAAGATGTATTGCAGAGGTTAGCAGACATTCTGTAGGCAAACAATGTTTTCAGTTTTTCCTATGAAGAAAATTCTGTGTGTTATGAGTTAGATTAAATTAATCTCAAAATATGAGAGTTAGTTTGATTAAGTTTTACTAGATTCTGGTTTGAAAGTGACTTCAGACAAAGGTGTTTATTTTTCCAGTGATGGTTTTTATGAACACTCCAAACATCAAACTATTTCTGCAGACTTGCCTGCACCCTCTATGTCTGAAACTGATGCAACTAATCTAACAAAAGAAAAGGAATTAATCCCCGTGTCCAATGCAAAATATTTGCATGACATAACTGCATCTGAAACTGCCAGTTCTATGGTTAATTTTTTTCAGACATTGCGTCTGAAAACATCCCAACAGCAAGTTTCAATTCTTTTGATTTTGCCATTTTAACATGCAACAATAAACTAAAAGAAAATAATGGCAATGCTGAGATACATTGCCAGCTGACAGAACAGCAGGACAAAATTTTCCAAAGAACAAGCACACAAGAAAGACAACATCTCATCCAGAAAAATGGGTTCATAATGTAAAAAAACAGGCAGGATACAAGGGAAACAATACATTTTGACAACAGGAGTACAACAGCCAGTTAAGAGAGAAACCAACTGTGTAAATGTTGTTGAAAATGCTTTGATATCAGAGAAGGAAAGTTGCTACTCACAGTATAGTGGAGATGCTGAGTTGTGATAGGCACGATTAAAAGATTCACACAATTGTGGCTTTCAGCCATAAAGGCCTTTGTCAGCAGTAGACACACATGCACACACAGACTCATGCAAACACAATTTGCACACACGTCTGCAGTCTCAGAGAACTGAAACCACACTGCGAGCAGCAGCACCAGTGCACGATGGGGGTGGCGGCTGGGTGGGGGTAAGGAGGAGGCTGGGGTGGAGAGGGGGAGGGACAGTATGGTGGGAGTGGTGGACAGTCAAGTGTTGCAGTTTAGACGGAGGGCAGGACAGAAGGTGCGGAGGGGGTAAGTAATGGAAAGGAGAGAAATAAAAAGAAAGCGTGTGGGGGTGAAATGGCGGCTGTGTAATGCTGGGATGGGAACAGGGAGGGGGCTACATGGGTGAGGACAGCAACTAACAAAGGTCGAGGCCAGGAGGGTTACGGAAACGTAGGATGTATTGCAAGGGAAGTTCCCACGTGCGCAATTCAGAAAAGCTGATGTTGGTGGGAAGGATCCATATGGCACAGGCTGTGAGACAGTCATTGAGATGACGGATATCATGTTTGGCAGCATGTTCAGCAACAGGGTGGTCTGCTTGTTTTTTGACGACAGTTTGTCGGTGGCCATTCATACGGACAGACAGCTGGTTGGTTGTCACGCCTCCCGCCTCCACACCTTCTCTCCTGCCCTGCATCTAAACTGCAATACTTCACTGTCCACCACTCCCACCATACTATCCCTCCCCCTCCCCACCACAGCCTTCCTTATCCCCACCCAGTCACCATTCCCATCATGCACTGGTGCTGCTGCTCGCAGTGTGGTTTCAGTTCTCTGAGACTGCAGACGTGTGTGCAAATTGTGTTTGCGTGAGTCTATGTGTGCGTGTGTGTATGTGTGTCCACTTCTGATGAAGGCCTTTATGGCCAAAAGCTATAATTGTGTGAATCTTTTCGTTGTGCCTATCGCGGCTCAGCATCTCTGCCATATAGTGAGTAGCAACTTTCCTTCTCTGGTATTGTTACTTTCCATCCGGGATTTTCCATTGTTTGAAAATGATTTGAGAAATTTAATGAACAAGAACGGGATCATACTTTCATCAAATTTTACAAACTACTGGATGAGGCGCAAAATCAACAAATATTATGCACTATACAGGAAAACCCTAAGAAAACTGTTTGCTTAAGAGAAAAGGATATAGTAGATAGCAGTAGAGGCCACTTTTCAACAAAATATGCTTCTTGTAAAAACCTGGCATGGAAACAATCAAGGCATGCCAGACAACATACCAGGTGGTTATAATTAAAGTGCAGCTACTCACCGAGGTCCGTGTGCAAATCTGGCATTATGCAGCATCTTGTCAACATCTGCAGTGTTCATATTGAACAAACTGTTTAAGCAGTGCTTAAGAATGAAATCAACATTACGCCTTTCTCTCTTGTTTGACCTGTTCCGCATATGTGCCAGTCCTAATGCATTATACAGGGTGCTTCACAAGTGATGTTCAGTATTCAGGGATATGACAGGAAAGATCGTTCAAACCAAAAATGTCAAGTAAACGAGCACTCTAAAACGCATACCTTGAGAGCTACGAGCAATCCTCGATCTTCGACACTGTGAAACAAATTTCTTCCACTGCAAGGTCTTTGCTGTCCGTATGTTGGGAAGTGGTAACATGGACCAAAACAAGAAAAAATGTCCAGTAAACATATGCTCTAAAATGCGTACCGTCAAATGGGGTGATTTCGGACACCGGGGCGAATTCGGACAGTATGGCTTATTTGCTTTCTGCCAATGCATAGAAACAAAGAGTTACTTATTTTAACACCTGTGTGACAGTTATTTTGAACACAAGATTGCATTTTTAGTCGAATTAAGTCGGGTGATGCTGAGGGAATTAGATTAGGAAATGAGACACTTAAAGTAGTAAAGGAGTTTTGCTATTTGGGGAGCAAAATAACTGATGATGGTCGAAGTAGAGAGGATATAAAATGTAGACTGGCAATGGCAAGGAAAGCGTTTCTGAAGAAGAGGAATTTGTTAACATTGAGTATAGATTTAAGTGTCAGGAAGTCGTTTCTGAAAGTATTTGTATGGAGTGTAGCCACGTATGGAAGTGAAACATGGACGATAACTAGCTTGGACAAGAAGAGAATAGAAGCATTCGAAATGTGGTGCTACAGAAGAATGCTGAAGATTAGATGGGTAGATCACGTAACTAATGAGGAAGTATTGAATAGGATTGGGGAGAAGAGAAGTTTGTGGCACAACTTGACCAGAAGACGGGACCGGTTGGTAGGACATGTTCTGAGGCATCAAGGGATCACCAATTTAGTATCGGAGGGCAGCGCGGAGGGTAAAAATCGTAGAGGGAGACCAAGATATGAATACACTAAGCAGATTCAGAAGGATGTAGGCTGCAGTAGGTACTGGGAGATGACGAAGCTTGCACAGGATAGAGTAGCATGGAGAGCTGCATCAAACCAGTCTCAGGACTGAAGACCACAACAACAACAACAACAACAACAACAAGATTGCATTTATCATTTTCCACAACTTTTATTTTGCATCAATTGTTTCCCTAGGTGAATAATTGATGAATAGTCTCCTTGTTAAAAATCCATGCATCATCATAGTGGAAACTTTGTATTGTTGCACCGAGCGGGAAGTTATTGTAACCATAATTGTTGACGTGCTCAGTAGCTACCAGCATTGAGACAATTTCTGTACAAATTTGTCAAGTTTCTCGTGCAAGGTTATAAAACAATGACAATTTTTGTAAACCTGTGTACTGGGGTGATTTCGGACAATGCCAAGAGCGTATAAGTGCAGGAGAGGTGCTACAGTATGGTGTAATTATGACCCAGAACTTTTACATAAAGCTGTTAATGATATACAGAGTGGTAAATTATTGTATAGAAAAGTGTGTGATTTGTATGGTATACCTAAATCATGTGCGGAAAGCACATCCGAAAAAAATGGGAAGACAGCCAGTGCTAAGTAAAGAAGAAGAAGAAATGTTGAAGCAAGGCATCTTGAGGGCTGCACTTTGGGGATTTCCCTTCACTAAATTGGATATTAGATATTTAGTTAAAGGCTACCTTGATAAATCTGGCCGAAAAGAGAAGAAATTTCATAATAATTTGCCAGAAGAAGAATGGGTGCATTTATTCCTCAAACGACAGTCAGTAGATCTTTCCGTTCGCTTAAGTGAAAATATTAAACGAGCTTGTGCAGAACTTATCCGTAATATATCAAATTCATTATATCATTCCGTATCACTTATTTGTAACATAAGGCTACCTTAAAATGTGTAAAATGACACCAAAATCAAATAAAAAGCATGTCGAATTTGAGAAAAAAAAGGCAGTAACTGTCCAAATTCGCCCTCTATATACTGTAACTTCGGCAGAGATTTTAAAAACACACGTGTCCGAAATCACCCCAATCCATAGAGTGACTTCGGACACTGCCTCAGATAAATGTACCTACACATACACTTTCTGGTTCTGGGATATTTTATTCGTTACACATATACCCCACCACCTCCATAACATTCAATTTAATCTAACAATGTATACAAAAGTTACAATCAAAATAACGACAAAACTGTTCGAAATCACCCCGTTTGACGGTACCTTAGTAGTTATGATCAGTTGTTCATGTTTGCTAATTTGAAACAACTCTTCCAATGAACAAGTGGTCATAATTTTTAAAGTATGTGTTTTAAAGTACATGACTTTCTCGTTTTGGTCCGTACTACCACTTCCCAAAATATGGAAAGCAAAGAGCTTGCAGTAGAAGAGGTTTTTTTCAACAGTATCAAAGATCGAGAATTGCTCATAGCTCTGGAGGTAGGCATTTGAGACCCCATGTCCACTTGACTTTTTTGTTCCAAATGATGATGCCTGTCATATCCCTGAATACTGACCATCACTTCTGAAACAGACTGTATACAGAAAAATTTCTATACACGTTTCTTGCATTCACAGCACCAGATTAGCACACGGTGGGCAACAATGCTACAAATATTTTTCCAGTGTAAACCAGTTCTGCATTAATGAATTAGAATACCACCAAATTCTGCTGCCATACAATAATTACAGCCCACATTCGGCCTGTCAGTAGCTGCTCCCCATACAGCCATGCTTCTTGGTTACTGTACTCGTCATTCAGGATAACATGCAGAAAATAAATACTTAAATTCTGACTTATCTATGTCAGAGATATACAGGTTACATTAAGACATGTTATGAAGAACAGTGTTTACATTTTGAGTCAGAGATTATTTACCATGAACTACTTGCCTAAAATTTTAACTTTTACATCCATCAGCCATGTATGAACTCGAGCAACAACAACTGATAATGAGTAAGAAAAACAATCAAAGTATAAAAAGAGGAGAAGGTTCATTTAAATTTAGCAGAATCTAGCTACGAGTGAAAGTACGTCAACAAAGATGAAAGTAAGGAAAATCAAAGCATTTTTTCTCTATCCTTTCATTTTCAAAAGTGGTTACCAGAACCAATTACACACAAAGGGATAGTTTTCTATAAACACTTGCTCTTGACTCTGTGCACTGTGGAAGCAACAATCACAAATCCATTCAGTTTAATATTATCTTTGACCTCTTCCATTTGGTCCGTGTTTGCATAGAAATACAGTAATATCGGAAATTGAGTCCGCCTTGATGCAAAACACCTCGTTATTCATTTATTTATTTATTATCCCAAACTAGTTTCGGCGACAAATATCACCATCATCAGTGGGTTTTTTTAATCTAAAACATGCAGAAAATGGCATGGTTGTACAAACACAGTAAAACATTATTACATTTTTACAAATCGTATTTTGAAATAGAGTTTTATTTCGATACTTTCATACTACTTTATTTATTGTATGTTACAGCATTTTTTAAGCAATTATTGGTGCTGTTAGCGACATATTTTCTGTGCTGGCGAGGTGGCGCAGTGGCTAGCACACTGGACTCGCATTCAGGACAACGACGGTTCTATCCCACGTCCGGCCTTCCTGATTTAGGTTTTCCGTGATTTCCTTAAATCACTCCAGGCAAATGCCGGGATGGTTCCTTTGAAAGGGCACAGCCGACTTCCTTCCCCGTCCTTCCCTAATCCGATGAGACTGGTGACCTCACTGTCTGGTCTCCCTCCCCAAACAACCCAACCTGTCTTAGTAAGGCTGGGGCTTGACAGTCAGCATTATCAGAAGAGAGTGTTAATTGTATGAACTAGGAGGGAACATTAA
Source organism: Schistocerca americana (assembly GCF_021461395.2). Classification (NCBI taxonomy): domain Eukaryota; kingdom Metazoa; phylum Arthropoda; class Insecta; order Orthoptera; family Acrididae; genus Schistocerca; species Schistocerca americana. The sequence goes on along the minus strand of NC_060129.1, from coordinate 131,185,668 downwards.
AACTCTTGAGGAACAATGGAACTCAAGTTATACGAGTTTAAACAAGTGCATCACGCTAACAACAGAAATTTGAATGGAGAAAAAAAATCTGTATAAATAAGTTTTAGATACACTTACAAATTTGATGCACATAGTTCTCTGTAAAATACATATTATTAATCCAAAATTACAAAACATAGGCAATAACTCTTTCTTTTTGGGTTCATTAATTGATGTCTGGTCTGAAATGGATGGAACAGGACCCATGTCAATGGTGGTGTACAAGGAATGTCACCATCTCCTGCTAATACTGATATTTTTCTAAACTTCTGGCTCCTCAGATGTGAGATGCACATTTATGAAGCTGAAATCAGTTTTTGACATCCTGATCTGAGAGATGGTGGTGAGCTAAGGGAAGGTTTCTCAATAGTGCCATACTCTGTCACAAAGAATAAAAGAGTATCTGGACACCAGAATTTAAAACCATCTGTTTCAAAGTTGTTATAAACCACAACCTCATGGAGCTAGTTGTAACGCTTTATTTATACCCATGGAACAAATACTAGGCTCAGGGTGTGTAAAAAGAGTCAAGTATAGCAAAACTTGCCATCACAGACTTTTTATGACCCATGTGTTTACAAATGTATCTCAGTACTTTAAACAGCCTATGGTTGAAACTGTGTAAGAGGGTGCAAGCATGCGCATTTGTTTGTGTGAAAACAACTAAGGTCATACATGCCCAAGTCAGAACCTTAGAATACTAATATGAAAAAGGAGTTAAAAATGACCACATGTTAAGCCCAATCAATGAAAGGAAAGACAGCTAAGAAGGACTTCCTCTTGGAGGAAGAGCCACAAAATATGCCTTAGGAACGACTGTGCCGCTAAAGCGGAGTTATTGAACGCAGTTTTCCGAAATTCCTTAACCAGGGAAGACAAATGGAATATTTCAGAATTTGAAACACGAACAGCTGCTAGCATGAGTTTCTTAGAAGTAGATACCTTAGGGGTTGCGAAGCAACTCAAATCGCTTGATACGGGCAAGTCTTCAGGTCCAGATTGTATACCGATTAGGTTCCTTTCAGATTATGCTGATACAATAGCTCCCTACTTAGCAATCATATACAACCGCTCGCTCACCGATAGATCTGTACCTACAGATTGGAAAATTGCGCAGGTCGCACCAGTGTTTAAGAAGGGTAGTAGGAGTAATCCATCGAACTACAGACCTATATCATTGATGTCGATTTGCAGTAGGGTTTTGGAGCATATACTGTATTCAAACATTATGAATCACCTCAAAGGGAACGATCTATTGATACGTAATCAGCATGGTTTTAGAAAACATCGTTCTTGTGCAATGCAGCTAGCTCTTTATTCGCACAAAGTAATGGCCGCTATCGACAGGGGATCTCAAGTTGATTCTGTATTTCTAGATTTCCGAAAAGCTTTAGACACTGTGCCTCACAAGCGACTTCTAATCAAGCTGCGGGCCTATGCAGTATCATCTCAGTTGTGCGACTGGATTTGTGATTTCCTATCAGGAAGGTTGCAGTTCGTAGTAATAGACGGCAAATCATCAAGTAAAACTGAAGTGCTATCAGGTGTTACCCAGGGAAGCGTCCTGGGACCTCTGCTGTTCCTGATCTATACAAATGACCTCGGTGACAATCTGAGCAGTTCTCTTAGGTTGTTTGCAGATGATGCTGTAATTTACCGTCTAGTAAGGTCATCTGAAGACCAGTATCAGTTGCAAAGCGATTTAGAAAAGATTGCTGTATGGTGTGGCAGGTGGCAGTTGACGCTAAATAACGAAAAGTGTGAGGTGATCCACACGAGTTCCAAAAGAAATCCGTGGGAATTCAATTACTCGATAAATAGCACAATTCTCAAGGCTGTCAATTCAACTAAGTACCTGGGTGTTAAAATTACGAACAACTTCACTTGGAAAGACCACATAGATAATATTGTGGGAAAGGCGAGCCAAAGATTGCGTTCCATTGGCAGGACACTTAGAAGATGCAACAAGTCCGCTAAAGAGACAGCTTACACTACACTCGTTCGTCCTCTGTTAGAATATTGCTGCGCGGTGTGGGATCCTTACCAGGTGGGATTGACGGAGGACATCGAAAGGGTGCAAAAAAGGGCAGCTCATTTTGTATTATCATGTAATAGGGAGAGAGTGTGGCAGATATGATACGCGAGTTGGGATGGAAGTCATTAAAGCAAACACGTTTTTCATCGCGGCAAGATCTATTTATGAAATTTCAGTCACCAACTTTCTCTTCCGCATGCGAAAATATTTTGTTGAGCCCAACCTACATAGGTAGGAAAGATCATCAAAATAAAATAAGTGAAATCAGAGCTCGAACAGAAAGGTTTAGGTGTTCGTTTTTCCCGGGCGCTGTTCAGGAGTGGAATGGTACGGAGATAGTATGATTGTGGTTCAATGAACCCTCTGCCAAGCACTTAAATGTGAATTGCAGAGTAATCATGTAGATGTATATGTAGATGTAGGAACAATGTCCTTTGCCATACTACTACAATGGATAAAAAATAAATCTGGTTGACAGCCCAGGCATCATTTGCTAAAATGGCTGATAACTCAGACTGCAAACATACATTAGAATGTAAGTGGCTGAAAAAGGGCATTCAGTCATGCAATGGCAATCCGTCAAAGGTTTACGACAGTGAGCACGAAATGGTAAGGGATCACCACCTAACAAACGGCTAAAACAACAGTACGCAATATGCAACCTACCTAAAATGAGCTGCTCACAGCGAGACAACCGTGAGGAAGACGACTAAGTCACTGGGAGAGGTTTAATGCTCTGGAGCTTGTTTCCCTGTAGGGAAAACCAGTGATGATGTCAAAGTGATACCACCTGCTCACAGATGGCAACACGGAGATAATCGGAAGGAACGGAAGAACTAGAAGGACCGAGGCTTCGGCAGCAGCGTCAGTAGCCACGTTTCTCATCAGACCGACAAAAGGGACCCACATAAACACCGCGGTGGCTCCATCAAGAATGAGCAGGAGGAAACTTTCTTGAACCCATCACACTAAGGGATGGACGGTGTACAGCACAGACAGTCAACTAAAGGCCATCAGTGTACACAAAGATACCTTCGCTGAGCTCCAACTGAAGGTCGAGAATCTTAAAGTGATAGATCGAATCTGGGGTAGTTTCTTTAGGAAGCAAATGGAGTCCAAGGTGAGCACGAGCCACCACATGAATCCAAGGTTGTTGCAACCAAAACCAACTGCGAGAACGCCTTGGGCTGCAGATCGGAGCTGCCAGGGGGGGGAAGCCGCCGGTGGTGGAGCACGCACCACCCCGTAAACACAAGGACGAGTCGGACGACAGACCAACGACAACTGACAACAACCGACCATGACTGACTATGACTGACTCAACAAGGAAGAGATAAACAACGGAGGCTTGTGGAAACCACAACACCAAACACCAACAGTAAATCCACTCGGAACCAGAGCCAGGCAAATGTCACAACGAACAACGACCTGAATGCAGTACCGCCGAGATAGAAACGAAATCCAGAGTGAGTACCAGACTGGCTGGACTAGGGTAGAGCAGGTCCCTATATACGAAACTGGAGGGAGCGGCTATTGGCCGCTGTCTGCTCGTGGCGTAACGGTGGTGTCCTCGCTGCGCGAGAGCCATTGTGCGGAATAGCCACCGCGGCGGCAGAGCCCTCTATGGGCTGACCACGTCCATTTGTTCTGGCGCGTGTTCGACTTCCGCAGCAGAAGGTACTAGAAAGGTGGTGAAGGGTTCACACCCATTGGGGAAACTGGCAGGTAGTGTGAAATTAAGCTGCCAGAGCAAATGACGAAAGCGAACTCCAGGGGGTTACAGAGAAGAGGGAGGTGTCCCCACCCTGACAGTCACAGGAGTCATGAAGGAGGAGGCATAGGATGGGCGGCCAGGCACGGCAGACAAACGGCACGCGTATCTGCTGGTAGAACATCACACCAGTATGACAGCGGTAGTTCGGCAGCTTCTGCATAGAGATTTTCAACCGGGCTAGTGTAAAAGGTGCCAGTGGTCGAACGGGCATCACGACGAAGAACTGTATTTAGACGGCAGAAAATGGATGGATGTGCAAATGTATAAAAGAAAAACTCATAGTGTAGTTTCGGATGGACAAGGGATCAGTGCAAATGGAGGAAGGTGGTCCAATCTGCTCCCCTGGAAGTACCACTTAGGACACATAGAAGATTGAGGGGCCAGGTACAGAGAGCAGCCAGGTAAGACATGTGAGACGACCAAAAAAGTTTCCTATCAATCACGAGTCCCAGAAATTTTGCAGTTTCAGTGAGCGGAACAGCAAAGGCACAATATGTAAAGACGGTGGAAGAAAACCTATGTACTTACAGAAATTCATACAAACAGTTACATCAGAGGAAAAGCGCTAGCCACTGTCTATGCTCCACAAGTAAAGACAATTGAGACATCGCTGAAGACACCACTGACGGAGACAAGTCCACAGAGAACTGCAATGGATCGTAAAATTGTAGACAAAAAGAGAGCCAGAGATGCCCAGCAGGGCACTGGCCATAACAGGATTACTGGCTAAAGCAAAAAGGACAAAGCCCTGAGGACCCCATTTTCCTAGATAAAGGTGTCCGAGAAGGCACAACCCACATATACCTTGAAAATTCTGTCTTCTAAAACTTCCTGAAGGAGATGGAGCAGGCGTCCTCAGAATACCTCATGTAGAGAGTACGGAGGATACCAGTCCTCCAGCAGGTGCCAAAGGCTTTCTTGAAATCAAAACATGTGGCCACAGTCTGGTATTTCTGCAGAAACCATTCATGACACGGGTTGACAAAGTGACAAGATCGCCAACTACAGAATGGTGCACTCGAAATCCACATTGTGCAGTGGTTAATAAATTGTGAGACTCGTGCCACCATATCATCTGGGCACGAATCACACACTCCATCACTTTGCACACACAGCTGGTGAGAGAAATGGGGTGACAGCTAGAAGGAACATATTTGTCGTTACCGGGCTCGGGTAGGGGAACGTGTGCTCTGCCCAGATGTGACTGTACGTACGAAGGAGAAACTGCTTGCCCACAAGAGGAAGGTGCTGCAACACCCGAATATGAACATAGACTGGCCCTGGGGAAGAGGATCGGGACGAAGTGAGAACATGACGTAGCTCCCTCACAGTAAAAGCAACATCGTAGCACTGACGATTCTGATAGAATAGCTATTTTGTGGAGATTTTGGGCTACACCCACTATCACTCTGCCTTCCTCCATCAGAAATGAGTGGAGGCAGCTCGGGTAATACACTCGGGTAATACCTATCACCCGAGCCGAGAGTGACGGTGTAGCTTAAAATCAGTGCAAATTAGCAAGCCGAGGTGTTGGAGATAGCAACAGGGCCCACTGTGACATCATCTGCTACGGTCAGGCTGGAAACCGAGAAACAGACCTCGGTCACAGAGACCCGGCGGAGGTCGGCCCACACGATAGAAGTGGGAGTGGGACTGTTAACAGGAATAGTAAAGGAAATCCAGCTAGGTTTTTGCTATCCTGAAAAAATGACGGCATTGTGCAGGCAACTGTTTACAATGAATGCAGTTCACAATCTTAGGACGACAGTTAAAAATGTGGAGAGCACGTCTCTGCACACGAATTGCGTCGTGGCGTGCCCGAGTTCCCAGAGGGACCGGGACGTAGCACAGTAAAGGTGAAGTGTGAGGAACAGAACATTCTGTGACAATAAGGATAACATTTCGAAAGTATTCTATGTGGTCACCACAACTGGGGAAATGGTGTCCGGTGAAGGTTGCCAGGGAGGAGTAAAGTCTCCAGTCGGCTTTAGAAAGCTGCCATTTGGGTTTACACATAGGTGGGAAGGAGTCAGCAAAAAGACAGCACATGGGAAACGGTCGCCAGAGTATGTACCAGAGAGAATGGGGCACTCGACATGATGGGCAAGCTGGGCAGAGCAGGAGAGGGCCAAATGGGAACATGTGTGTGTGTGTGGAATCTGAAAGGAACATGGGTGCTCCAGTGTTAAGGTGGATGGGGTTTAGTTAATTGTGCCAAAAGGGCACCTCTCTGACAAGTTCTGGAAGAAGCTCAAAGGGGATGGTGAACATTAAAGTCACCAAGCAGCAAAAAGAAGTGAAGGAGTTGCCCAATAAGTTGGAATGCCAGAGGGATGTAGATGGTACAAAGAGAAAAGGTGAAGTGAGGAAGGAAAATGAAGACTGCAACAGTTTGTAGCCAGGTGTTCACTGAGATGTTCTGACTGTAAATAATATCCCGGATGAGCAGCATGACAGTCCCATGAGACATAATGGCATCCTCAGGGGGAAGGTCGAAGCAGACTGGAAAGAAATGCCAGATGTCCAGACTGGAAAGAAATGCAAGAGGTCAAAGAGGTCATGAGGATGCAATTTTATTTGCTGGAGGCAAAGAACAAGTGGACACTGTGATTCCATGAAGAGCTATAATTCCTCCTCATTGCATCTAAGGTTGCGAATGTTCCATTGGAGCAGAGTCATGTTGGGAAAAGAGGACGAGGGAAAAAATGAAGGGATGTCACCTTGGCAGGTGCCAAGTGCCAGCCTTTGAAGACACTCTGCTACGGAGTGCAGATGCTGGAAGATCCTGTCAGTGGAATCCAGGGCAGAAAAATGGTTGGCAGTGCACATCATTGACACAAAGGTTGGGCGGGTAAGGGTATCGCATCGTGACACCGTTTAAGAGGTTCTCGAAATCATTGAAGGAGAACACCGTTCACCTTTGTTTGATTTCTTGGATACTTTGTGGTTGGCAGATGGAGATTCAGATGTTTGTTGGCTGGAGAGATGTAAACAGTCTTCATGGGACTATTCCTCCCAGCCTGTCTCACCTGCTGATTGCTTGGCAGGTGATTTTGCCGTGTGAGGCAAAAATTTCGTGGCTTGTTGCACAGCCAGAGGGGGAGACGGGGATGGTACCGTGACAGTGAGAGATTTTACAACTGAGGTTCTGAATTTGAGGCTGCGAGTCTGCATGGCTAGGTCCTTCATGGAACAAGATATAGCAAGAACAGTACTGTAAGTGCCAGATGGTAAAATGCAGGGCTTCCAACTAGCCAACAAATTGCGAGCAACATGGTACAGCACTTTTTTCTTTCACCCAGATCTCATGGACAGCCTGATCATTGAGATACACAGGATATTCTCAGGAGGAGGTTGCATAGTCGTCATTGTAATTGATATAGTGGGAAGGAGGAGGCAGGCAAATGCCATCATGAGCATCCTTACCACAGATAACACATTTGGCCATGTGTCGACAGGACATTTGAGTGTGGTTCCAATGATAACACTGGTAGCAGCGCATTGGGGTTAGAATGTACATTCGGACTGTGATGACTTCATAGCCTGCTTTGATCTTCAACAAAAGCACTACTCTGTCAAACGTCGGAAAAAGAGTGCATGTGGGCACCAATGATGCATCTACCTTTTTCATCACTTGACTGACTGCTGCGATGTCTGATCTGAAAGGTAAGTTTCAATTTCTGCCTCAGTCAGACCATCAAGCAGCCTAGTGTAAATAACACCACGCAAAGAATTCAGCGCTCGTCGGGACTCCACATGAGCAGAATAGCCATGCACGAGCAACACTGCAAGCATTTGTTGTGCTCGAGAATCAGAATGAGTCTCCTAAAGCAAACTGCCCTTGTGTAAACAACAGCTGGATTTTACAGGGCCAGCAATTGCATCAACGCCATCCTGAACAATAAATGGTGTAACCGTAACAAAGGGCTGACTGTCTTCAGTATATGAAACCACGAGGAATTGTGGTGCAGCTGGGAGGGTCTTTGAATTGTTAATCTCATTCCATTTACATAGAGTGTGAAGAAGATGATTGGCTCACTGTGAGAAAATTCCTCATGATTGCAAGCATCTCTGATGGCACGCTTCTTCCAACTCGGGGCCCTCCATCAAGGGGGGAACCATCTGCCTCAGTTGATTGTTCAAACCTGCCAAATACCTGAGAGACATACCAATCAGCGTTTTGGGAAGATAACAGCTCAGGCAATCACCCCTCCCTAGGCCTGGCCTGTACCAAGGGGTACACGCAGACCCTACCTGTCGACCTGCGGCAGCAAAGAACGCATTACTCAGTCACCTGTTACGTGTCGGACACACGGACTGGCCTCCAGCAGCATACAGGCGGGAAGAAGGAAAAGAGGAAACTAAAATGCCACAGCACAGGAAGTGTAGCAAAGGGGGCAATGAAAAACATGCAAAAATGGTGTAGGGACTGTTCTGATGTCAGGCTACTGAAAATGTAGGTCATATTCCCAAAAATATCCCAGACATGCTCCCCAAGGGAGGGCAAAAAGAATAACAGGAAGACAGACATGCAGCACAGAAAGGAAAAGTGCTGCAAAGGCTGGGGCCCTGTGGCAGCCAAGCACGAACTCACCAGAGAATTGTCAGCCCCCCGGGGGTACACTCCCGCTCAGGTTGCTAACACGTGCTTGGTAGGTGGACCTCTCTCAGAACAGGCAATTCAACTGCTGAAGAGGTAAAGAATGATCAGTAGACACCAAACACTAGTCCAATAAGAACTGTAGGGTAAGCTCCCACTACCAAATGTGTTCTCAATACTAAAAGGATTACCTTACTTACCAGCACCATGGCATCTGAGATGACTTAATACTTCCCGAAACAATGTTTGAAAGGAAAAAAAATACTTGCAGAACCAAGCTGGAAACTTCAAACAAAAAGACAGAAATGAAGCAAACATACAACACAAAGTGTCTAAGCAAGAAAATAAAAAAAGAACCGACCACATGTATATATGAACTTCTCTCCTTCTTTTAAGTCATCTATCCATCCTTGGGAGGTTTACATTAGTGAACACCATGTGTATGTCCATACAGTACCAAATGACTGCTGCTGTGTACAAAGTATGGCAGAAATCATACAATTCACAGGGCTCCAAATGGTATGGACGAAAAACTGTGTTCCACCAGCACAAAAATCCAAAACACTTTCAAACTGTTTTAGACTGCTCTTGCACATGCAAACTATGAGTAATTCACTGCTGGAACATACCCGGAGAAACAGCTCCTTATACACCCTGGTTGACTGTAATCATAATTCTGTAAATTACCCACTGCAGTAAAAGCAGTGATTAATGACATTAAATATAGGAAATATATGGTAGTGATATCAACTGAAACATTACCTCATTCTCATAATCCTCTGGCTCCTGTCACATATTCATAATGAATGTGTGAGGACGCAAATCAACCTATAACATAAAATTTACAGTCAATATTGGGCACTGTCTATACGGAAGCAGCTATGAACTACAGGACAAATAAGTTTTAACATGCCAGTATATGCCAATAAAATTGAAAATCACACAGGTAAACAAAAAAGAATATTGCTCAAGCTACTGGGCTTTCCGATCCAAAAATTTAATGGGTGCTTGCAGTATAAGTCCTTTCCTTCACTAGCATTCAGTCCCACCATTTTTTCTCGTCATGACTGGCCACTGTAGTCCACTGTACATCCATTTGCTCTTTAAATATAACACAATATAAATTGAATATAATAGAGGGAAACATTCCACGTAGGAAATATATATCTAAAAACAAAGATGATGTGACTTACCAAATGAAAGTGCTGGCAGGTCGACAGACACACAAACAAACACAAACATACACACAAAATTCAAGCTTTCGCAACAAACTGTTGCCTCATCAGGAAAGAGGGAAGGAGAGGGAAAGACGAAAGGATGTGGGTTTTAAGGGAGAGGGTAAGGAGTCATTCCAATCCCGGGAGCGGAAAGACTTACCTTAGGGGGAAAAAAGGACGGGTATACACTCGCACACACACACATATCCATCCACACATATACAGACACAAGCAGTTGTGGATGGATATGTGTGTGTGTGCGAGTGTATACCCGTCCTTTTTTCCCCCTACGGTAAGTCTTTCCGCTCCCGGGATTGGAATGACTCCTTACCCTCTCCCTTAAAACCCACATCCTTTCGTCTTTCCCTCTCCTTCCCTCTTTCCTGATGAGGCAACAGTTTGTTGCGAAAGCTTGAATTTTGTGTGTATGTTTGTGTTTGTTTGTGTGTCTGTCAACCTGCAAGCACTTTCATTTGGTAAGTCACATCATCTTTGTTTTTAGATATACACAATATAAATTCTAAGATAAGAACAATAAACAATACCACTAGTAGAATGGTGTGCTGTGTAGCATACACAATCTTTTACCCACACCAAGAAATTACTATGTTTTATGCCACAACTGTAACTACATGGACATGTGGAAAAAATACACACACGCACGCACACACTGCTTGAAAGAAAGTACGGAAATATTGTTCTGTGCAATGTATTCTGTAAACACAGTCACCTTCAACTGGTATGCAAATTATACATACAAATTTAAGAACTACATTCAGAATAAATACATAGAGCATATACACATGCTGGTTTAAAACATTTCGAAAAAACATTTTTGGCCACTGCATTCACAAATTATTTTTCAATTTTGGTTTCGGTTTATCAGCCTGTTGTCTAACATGACTGACTAAGACGTAAGATGATGATGTCCAAAAAGTTACAAATATGAACAACAAATAACTGCTAATGCTGGATATGTGAAATAATACAGTCATAATCATTAGTAACTAAATGGTAAATCGATCCAAAAAAAATTGGATGGGGTAATCTGCAGGTGTGATAGCATCACTGAGTGAGGAATAGCAAGAGATTCTGCTCGTTCAGTACCTGTTCAGGGTCATCCTTGTAGTGCCTTTAGATCTGTAGTACTTCAGGCAGAGGCAGTTTCTGGCCTTTGTACTCAGACTGCCATATTTCTACCCCTACTACACAACTGTGTCTGGTCTTCAGACAAAGCCTTCAGCTTTTGTTGTGTTCTCCAACTATGGTGGACACTGCTTCACCTGTTCTCCTCATGCAGTATGAGCTACGCCTTATCAAAATGATCTTGTAAGCGCCACATTGGTGGATTTTTTATCTTTTTATTCAGAATACTGTCAGTAAAAGTGGGCTGGTAACTCTCTGAGACTTGAGAGAGAAAGTAGAATAGTGGTTTAGTAGTGACAAAAGTGGACGAGGATACTTTTAGAAAAAACAGATTATTTGAAAAAGAGGGAAGATTTCCTTAACACTGAGAAACTGCAGAACCTGAGTAACAATACCACAAAGGCATTTAGGGAACCAGTGCGAAATATTATTAATAAATGCACCAGTACTTTTTGAGAGACTGAAATATGATCCGCAATAAAGGTGAATGCTTCTGCACCATTATTTTAAATTTAATTAATCTTTCAGAATACAGCTTTCCAGTTCTACCAGTGTCTGCAGCAATCCGTGCTCAATATGGGAAGAAAAGCTCAAGTTGAGATACAAAACCAATGAACCTGAAAGCATAACACAGTATTAGGAACAGTATACTTTTACTAAATAAGTTTTGCAATATTCCAGTTAATGATTGGTTTGCAGAAAAAGCATATTAATCCAACAAAACAGGCATACTTTATGGATTTTGTGGAGCTATACAGGGAAAAAATGTTTTTGTTTCCAAAATGCATTCTACCAAGAAACAGATGAGTTAGTTGTTAGCTACCTGTTACCTCCACTGCTAGCAGAAATTTCCATGAACAGTTTCAAGACTACTACTTAAACTGGAACCGCTAGTCAAATGTGAGATACACTGCTACTGGTACATATGTAGAAAGGAACAATCAGAATACTGCAAACTTTTCTGAGAAATACGAATGAGGACTGCAAGAACATACAAATAAATAGGAAGTATATCCATCAACAACCGAGACATTAATATTGACAACAACACACAAAGCTGCCAATTAAAAACTTACAGTGGACGCACAAATACACACAGGTCACCAACATTCCAGCTTTGTCAGTGTCCTGAACTTGCCTCCCCCCCCCCTCCCCCCTCAAAAAATAAACAAATAAATGCTGCTTTCCATGTCATGATTCACTGTTTACTTTCTATTCCACTGAGTCTGAACAAATAGACACAATCAAGACAATAGTTGTAAGCAATGGTTACCAACCATCTGCCATTATAGCTGTGTGGTCAGTGCTGCAGAATTCCACGCGAGGGGCTCAGGTTCGATTCCCGGTCAGGTCAGAGATTTTTTCTGCTCGTGACTGGGTGTCGTGTTGTCTTGAACTTCATTTCATCCTCACTGACACTCAAATTGCCAAAGTGGCGTCAACTGAAAATACTTGCACAAGACTGCCAGTCTACCTTACAGGATAGCCTAGCCACATGCACATTTACATTTACCAACCTGCTCTTACTAACTGTATTCTTATCAAAAGGTTACAAAAAATAGACAAAAACACTAGTGCATTGTAGTCTCACAAAATGTAAAATGTGAGGCTTTATGACCCGCTTCAAACACATATGGCAAGTGAAGGAAATTTTTGTTTGTATCCTTCTTCTTATTATTATTTGTTTAGCATGAGAACTGGTTTCTGGTGCTACGTTTTAAATCCCACAATCACTATACAAAATTACACCCATCTGGAGCAACCTGCAGCCAAGCCACAGAACTGGTCATTGGGCAACTGGGTGGCACAAGTCTGCAGTCACAAGAAGAAAGGCTTTGGCAGACACAATATTATGAGACAGGGGCTTGTACGAATACTATAGAAGGGATGTGGGGGGCTGTTAAGTCAGTTCTTGGGAGCGGGAAGAGGCACTCTTCCAACCTTCAGTCTCATTTAGACGAGTATTTCTTTTTTTAAGGGCTATTAGTAAGATGTACAAACCGAAGGTGGTTAGTTAGGGTGTTTTGGGGGGGGGGGGAGGGGGGGAGGGAGGGCTGTGGCTCAGTGGGGGGGCGGGTCATTTGTGGGTACTGTTTGTGGGGGGTGGGGAGGGGAGTGTGTTGGTTTGTGATTTAGTTGTGGAGGATCTATTTTGTTGCAGTTTTTGTTGAGTTGTAGTGTGTGATTGAGGGGTTGGGCCTTTCTTTTGGTTGTGTATTTTTTCGTTGGTTTGTGATCTGTGTGTGTGTGTGTGTGTGTGTGTGTGTGTGTGTGTGTGTGTGTGTGTTGGGGTCGAGGGAAATGTTCCATTTCAATGTGTGGTTGTGGCTGTTGTATCGGGAGTTTCTGTTGAGCTATATAGGTCAAGGGAAGTGTTAGATTCCAATTTGTGGTATTGGGACTGCTGTTGAGCTATATAGGTCAAGGGAAGTGTCTGATTCCAGAGGATATTGTGTTTAGTGGAACTTGGGGAGTTTTGTGTTGTCTGTTGTTTTCGTCATTTCATGTGGTTTAGTATGGGTGTGTGTGTCTATATTTGTTTATATTTATAATTGTGTAGGCTTTTCAAACTGATAAAAAGTTGATAACTTTCATACACATTGTTCTAGCATATGAACTGAGTTCAAAATGTTAATTGCAAGGTGCTTGAGGAATCATTGTACTATCTCTGATAATCAAAGAAGACAGTATTTATTTTTGTACTGAGTTTACAGTCATGATATAAATTTTCAAGGAAAACATTTGTGCTGCCGACAGTTGCCTTTACTTAAATATTGCCTACACATTTATGTATGCATACAGGCTATTGACAACTCTTATTGAAAGTTTGTATAAATACTGATGGGGTTTATTGTATGGCAGGATTTGTATTGTATTTATTTGGTCCAGAAAAACTTACATCCACAGTACAGCATATCAAATGTTGGACAGGTCAGTGCCAATATATCTTCATGTTTACATTAATGAACACATTTTTTTCAGCTTTGACTTATAATTAAACTATTTTAGCTAGAAAATTACAACTGGAACTAATGTTAATGATTACAATCTACATGCTGCAAGTAGTCATATTTGCACAATATTTTTGTAAGTGATAAAGAATGTGTTTTATATAACTAACTTTAACTTTCTTAGTCTGAACAGTCCTTGAAGGCACAACTGGCCATGATGTCATTCTCAGCTCTTAGGCATCACCAGATGCGGATACAGAGGGGCATGTGGTCAGCACACCACTCTCCCACCCATTGTCAGTTTTTGTGACCAGAGCCATTACTTTTCAATCAAGTACCTCCTCAATTTGCCTCACAAGGGCTGAGTGCACCTCACTTTCCAACAACACTCAGCAGACCCAATTGGTGGTCCATTCAAGTGCTAGCCAAGCCCAACATTGCTTAACTGTGGTGACCTCATGGGAAACCGTGTTACCCCCACCGCAATGATGTTGGCATCTCAGATAGTATAGTCGGTAACACTTCTTGGTGACTTCCCACTGATCCTGCAGTGCTGAGTTCCATCCTATTTTTGATATATGTAATTGGCCTAGCATTAACCAAACAGTGTCATAGCACTACTATCCAGTTTGCAGATGACACAAGCATTTTAGTCAGTGGGAAGACACCAGAAATATTACAGATAACATTATCTGAGACATTAGCTAGTGTTATGAAATGGTTCAGCCAAAACAAACTAATAATAAATAGCGTTATTTCCCTCTCTACTTGAAGAAATTTAAAAGCAAGGCGACAGCTTGTTGTTCGGGGCGACTCCTAAATGAAAGTTAGGGAACATTCTGACTTATAATATTCGCCTCCGTTCGACCACGGATATTATTTTGTTCAGCACCCCTAAAAATTTTTGAGCGCTGTGTTTCATCTTGCATTGCAGCAGTTAGAGCGAAGACAGTAATATTACTTCAGTGTCCCGCACAGTTTATCCGGTCGAATTACTCGCGAAAAACTAGCAAATGAAGGAAATACCTTGTTCACTACAGGTTCAATTAGAAAGGGGAAAGCACAAACCTCTACCAAATTTATTCCTAGCATTCGTCACGTTTTCCGAATATTTACTGCGCCTCGTTCAGTTCGTATTTTACGGTACAGCCCATGGTACAACCTGCAAAGTGCAATGAACAAAATAACAAATGAAGGTGACGTCTGTGGGTTTTATTTTCTCTTAATTAAGGGAAGTTCTGTCATAAAATTCATTTTCTTTTTGTAATAACCCAAAAGAATCGCAGTATTTGTGGTATAAACTAATAAATATGAACAAGTGAAAATATATCATGTACGCCAAACTTGCGGTAAATGACGCCATTACAGGTAGTCAGGTAATATGGAAACCAATGTCTCAATCAGCTGACGGATGGATTACAGTTGCCGGCGAATAATAGACAGATTGTATTTTTTTTCCTTTGCTTTAGTGTTACCTGTCAACGTTCTTGTATTATAATGGTGAACTCCTGTGCAGCGTTGGGTTGCACGGAAAAATACGTTAAAGGAGCTGACCTTTCATTTCACAGGTAAAGTTATTTTG
Source organism: Schistocerca americana (assembly GCF_021461395.2). NCBI lineage: Eukaryota > Metazoa > Arthropoda > Insecta > Orthoptera > Acrididae > Schistocerca > Schistocerca americana. The sequence goes on along the minus strand of NC_060129.1, from coordinate 131,170,324 downwards.
ACAACAAAATTTTGCAAACGCATTCTTCGAGACAAAGTGTATGAAATACAGAACGCAAAAAGTAACATCTTTACCGAGCAGAAGCGAATGGTCTTCCAGGAGTATTTATTTGTGTATATATACTATTAATTAATTCATAATGTTCGTTACACATGTCTCGAAAAACACGAACGGATATTTGCGATATAATAATTACATTATCTTCTGTCAGTTTTCTTCCCATGATGCGAACTTCAGAAATGTGTTTTTACTTAATCTAAGTTCTCTATGTTTGTTAATAGTTTCCCCGCAGATGAAGTACGGAGGAATGTTTGGACCCTTGCACTGAAAAGGAAGAATTTTAAAGCAAGCAAGTACACAAAAATATGCAGTAAACATTTTTCATCAGACTGTTTCGACACTGAGTCCTTTGGTTTCGGAAGAAAACTGAAGCGTGATGCTGTTCCATCAATTTTTAATTGTCCTCTGCATTCAGCATCGAAAGGAAGAAATAAATTGCCACAGTTTGAAAGAAACACGGAAAAAGTTTCGTCTGCAACGGACAATGAAATGTAGGGTACATTTTATTTGTACTTTTGCCGACATGACTGTTTAAAGCATGTTGTCATGCATGAGTTTCAATCTCTAAAGCTATCAGTTTCATTATTTGATACATAAAATTACATTCAGCAGAAGTTTGGTTTAGTAGTTATCAAAATCTGTGCGAATTTCAATGACTATTTTTAAAATTCAAAGCTAATGTTACCATAGCATTAACAGGAGGAACTAGCAGAATGTAGTGTTAGCAGAAAAAATTTTCTTAATACATATGCTACCTATTCAGAAATATTGTAGTGTGTTGTATTCAGTATATGTTATTGAGAGATGTTCACAGTGAGTACATAAAATGACAAATTTTTAGGTGTTCCACAAATAATCAGCCCCTAAAACAGAGAAAGTCTAGAAAAGCTTGTATGTGTGACTATCATAAGGAAGTTGCTAAAGATGGTCTTGAAAGTACCATAAAGAAGAAACTTGTACACAGACAAAAATCTCAGCGTGAAGTGAAAAAAGGTTGTACTGCTCAAGCTTTGTTGTCAGATTTGAAACAGAAGCAAATAATTACTGAAAGTATTGGCGAAATGTTAGAGGTAAACCAATACATCTAAATACGTTTTCTCTTATTGTCTAAGTAAAACTTCTGTCCTTATTTTTTATTTTCTCATCATAATGTTTTACATCATTACTCTGGAGGAACATTGACTCCTCACAAAAAATTAGAGGTTTCTTGTGAATGTTTTCTGAATATTTTTGTTCAAGGGACAATTTGTCTCCAGTGGCTCATTATAGAGTAATTGCAGTTAGTTTGGTTTTTTACCCCCCCCCCCCCCCCCCGATATTTTCTTCAAATCTGTAATCTACTTCTACAGCCATACCCCGCAAACCACCACAAAGTACGTAGCAGAGTGTACGTCCCATAGCACCAGTTCTTAAGGTTTCTTCCTGTTCCGTTCATGTAAGAAGCATGGGAAGAACGATTGTTTGAATGCCTCTGTGTGGGCTGTAATTACTCTAATCTTTTCCTCATGAAAATTTATTAGTAGACTTTCTGGGGCTAGTTTACATCTATCTTCAGAGCCTGGCAACTCAGTTTCTATGTCACTGTAACACAGTCCCACAGGTCAAACAAACCTGCAACTGTTTGTTTCTCAGTGTACATTCAATATCCCCCGTTAGTCCTAGTCTATATGAGTCGTGCCTTGATCAATATTCTGGAACTGCTTGCATGAGTGATTTGTAAGCTATCTTCTTTGTTGACTGATTGCAGTTCCCCAGTATTCTACTGAAACCAAAGTCTACGACCTGTTTTACGCACAGTTGAGTGTATGCAGTCATTCCAGTTTGGATCCTTACAAAGTGTTAATCTAGTCGTTTTATGAATTGGCCGATTCCATCTGTGACTCGCAGATATTATAGTGATAGTGTGAAGTGCACAGTTTTGCATTTCTGAACATTTAAAGCAAGCTGCCAATCTTTGCACCACTCTGAAATATTATCAAGATTTGAGTGAAAATTTATGCAGCTTCTTTCAGACACAGACAGTACTGCGTTATAGATAACTGTATCATTTGCAAAAAGTCTGAGGTTACTGTTAATGTTTTCAGTGAGGCCATTAACATACAGCATGAACAGCAAGGGTCCCAACAGATTTCCCTGGGGCACACCTGAAGTTACTTCTATATCTGACAGTTGGAAATACAGTAGCGTCCGATTCGACCCATCTGCTTTGACCCATGGCGTCACAAATATGGCGGAAACGACCATACATCACAAATTCAATATGGCGCTTTTGACGTCATTATGTAAACATGATAACAAACACGAAAATACATCTAAATGCCAACACACACACACACACACATTCCACAAAAATCTAATGACACTAATGGGACAAGGGTGGGAAATTGCGGGTTTTTGGGTGGGGACAAACTAAATATAAACAATCAACATAAAACTTTTCTGGGTATGGTACTGCGTCATAATGTAAAAACTATTGCTGCTGGAGAAAAACCAACATTTCAGCCACGATTGCAGTGGCCTTCCTCTGGGTCTTACCCCTCCCAAGAACTGACTTAACGGCCCCCTAAATCCAATCTATGGTATTCGTACAAGCCCCCGTCTCATAGTTTTTAAATTCTAAACTATGGTTAACAACTAAATGCTTGTACCCCCTCTCACCCAACCCCCTATAAGAGGAAAAAGCATCTGAAACTACAGTGGAACCCGGTTCTATAAACTCCTCAATTAACCCCTTTAATTCCACCCCTCCACAACCCTGAAAACACATTCCGAACACGCTCCCCCCTCCCCAGTACAACAGCCCCCCACACCCAGAGACCAGCCACAGACTTACCCTTCCCATACTTCCTTTTCCCAAACTGCGACTCATCCAACTCCACCACAACCTCAGGCCCACCCAACTTACCCCTGTACTTAATAAACTCAGAACATACTTCACAACAAAACGAAAACCAGTCAAGCACATTCCTCTCACTCACCATGCCAGTCTCATGTGCGCAAAAACGCTGTGAGTATCTATAATAAAAGTAATTCGTCATCAATACAATCTCACACATGCCGCCCCTCCCTGCCAGGCGAAACGTCTCTTACTAATCAAGTGTAACCCCCAAATGTTTGCGTGATAGAGTAATTACGGTGTATGCGTATGTGGAGACGGTGTTTACGAAGCAATCGCTGACATAGTGTAACTGAGGTGGGATAAGGAGAAGCAGCCCACATTTGCCAAGGCAGATGGAAAATTGCCTTGAAACCCATCCACAGGGTGGCCGGCACACTGGACGTCAACACTAATCTGCTTGACAGATTCGTGCCAGGGACCGGCACGCCTTCCCACTCTGGAAGCAGCGTGTTAGACCGCGTGGTTAGCAAGGTGGGCTCATGGTGGTAGTACATGCAAAAAATTATTCACTTACATGGGCAACACTATATACAGCGTGATTCAAAAAGAAAGAACAGATGTCTGTTGTTTATTATAGACAAACTAAGAAACACATTTTGCATGTCACTGGATAGAGGAAGGTTCAAAGTTTTTTGTTCACACAGACACTACACCACACACTCAACATGAGCACCATTCGTTGATCAACAAAAAGCAAAATGGTGGTCCATTTCATTCCTCACACAAATCAACAGGTTCCTGTTTTGAATTGACAACTTAAACAGTTCGTTTTCTCAGATCGTGAAGAGTTGCTGTCAGAGGTGCAGACAGATTTTGTTGCTTATGTACTCCCAGAGGGGGGGGGGGGGGGGGGGGGGAATCACAAGGCATGAGGTGTGGTGATGTGGGTGGCCAAAAGCTATGAACAATATCTCGTTATCTAGCCCTTCCAGTCTAATGGTGTGAGATGATGGTGATAATGCCTCACCTCAGGGTGAAAGTGAGGTGGGGGAGTAGTCGTGCATAAAAAATGAAATCATTGGAATCTTTATGAACTTGAGGAAATGACCAACTGTGCACCATATCCAGTTATGAAATTCCTGTCAGTTTCCTCTGCAAAATAGAAAAGTCCATAAACTTTGTCAACAGAAATAGTATAAAACATGTTCAGTTTCGGTGAGTCTTTCATGTTAGATGACGACGTCAGGATTTTGTGACCTCCAAATTTGTACCGAATAGATGAAACGTTGATTTGTCTGAAAAGGTGAGCCATTTGAAGAAGTGTCCTCTGCCATATCCTGGAGAATGGAAATGCAAAATTCGTATCTTTTGTTATGGTCGCCAGGACCCAATTGCTGGCAGTAACTGCAACTTGTAAGGCTTCATATACAGGTGTCTCTTTCAGAAAGCACCACACTGTTGTTTGAGGAAACCCATCTCGTGGACTTCCGAAGGCTCCGTGTGAACGCATCTCACATATGCTCGACATTTTCATCAGCTGAACGTGGCCGACTAATGCTCTTCCCTTTGGATATGTGACAAGCTTCTGGGAATTGTGTATGCCTGTACAGATGTGGCTTCTTGCTGAGTCAATGATGGAATGCACGTTGCACTTGAACAGTGGATTGAATTCATGAAAATTTCAACACAGAGAAGACTTCTCTTGTGGTATGGTTGTAATGGTGCTACATACAAACAACTCTGTAGCTGTACCTAATCTTTGAACCTTCCCCTATCCAGTGACATGCGGAATGCATCTCTATCTTTTATGGCTTGTAATAAACCACTTAAATTTGTTCTTTCTTTTTGCATTGCCTAGTATAGGCAATAAAAATAGGTGAGGTAGTGGTGGAATTCTACTCCCTATAGCATATCTCTAGTGCTCATAAGGATAATAAAACATGACACAAAAATGTATTTAAAAGCCAAGGGTGGCAAAATCGGAAGCTAGCTCTAGTGTTAACAAGAATATCATGCATTCACACTAGATTATTAAACCTGCCGTAACCTGTTAATGGTCAAACATAAAGGATGAACTAGGATTACACGGACACTTTCAGCGGTTGAATCAAAATAAGAAATAAGAAAAAAAAATATTGAGTAAACATGAGCTATAAAATACATTATGTTAAGGGGGGAAACCACATTAGGAGGCTGTTTGACACTGTTTTTTTTTTTTTTTTTTTTTCATATTCAGGAACACTTCTTGTCAATTTTTTTGAATAATTTCAGCCAGAACTAACGAAGTTACGCTGTGATGTCCGATGAAGGTTGTGAGTATATTACTCCAATTGCATGCAGTATAGCCATTCAGATTTTTATTTGAAATCAAAAAGGTTTTGATTTTACATTAATAACTTATTTTCAAAGAATATGAACCTCAGTGCAGGTGAAAATAATGAAAATTAAAAATTTTACAGGTGTTGGAACAATTTACTTAGACTTTCACAATTTTTTCCTCTAATTATGCAAAGAAAGATACCCTTACAATCATGATATCATCTCACAAGTTGGTCATATAATTTGTAATTTTATAAAGAATCATACTATCTGTTTTCATAATGATCCGTTCTATACTTTTTAAGTTAGACTGCACGCAAATGTGAAAAAAGTCATTTTGAAATAAATGCATTTGAAAAATAAATTCTTGGAAACTAGAAATTCAAGTAAGTTAACAACAATGCAAAATGCTTATTGATTAGTCTGTGTTTCCAGCACCATATAATAATCCTCCTCGTTCCTCATAGGATTCGTTTTGCACATGGAGTGGTGCTTTCTGACCTTCTTTCAATTAAAATGAATTACGTCAATATTGCCAGCTCACTTGCTGGTTATCCATTTGTTCAGCATAATTGAAGCTTTGCGTGCCTACTAAATTCCTGCCTCATTAATGACCATCAGAAGGGATGAATTTCTTTCATCGATTAAGCCCGCTGCTAAATATGATGCCCATTCAACAACTTTTAGTCCGGAGTACAAGTGTTTAGGAGCTAATCGCCAAATAGTGGAATTAAAACTTTTGTTTGCATTTCGTGTGAGGTTGAACCAGTCAAGCCGACATGTATTCTTGTATAGTTAAGCTACCGATTTAGGTTTTTATTTTATTTTAAAATATATGGTTTCCCCCCTGAAGAGCAATGATCAACTTGACAAACTATGAGAGTAAGAAGCCATTAAGTTCGGTTTTAACTGTTCTGACTACTAAAGATAATGCTGTATTCTAGCATGCCCTCCCCTCCTCGTTGCAATGTGTAGCACCTGACAGTGGAGTTCAAAACTAGTCATGCTATTAAAATCTCATTTACAGCTTAAGTGGACTTCTGTCTTTTCAGTACAACTCTCAGTTGTAGTTGTTCTCAAATCAAATTTTTGTCTGCTGTGTTTGTGGTATACTTAGTAACTGAATATTTTTTCTTTAAAAATATTGCATATTGTGGTAGATTGCCTACTAGCTAATGGTAGCCCAGGAATTACTGGAAGTGTTTGGGGCTCTGTTGGTGAATACTGCAGTGTTGCACACACCCTGTGTTGGTTTTGTAAGATTTTAATTCTCACAGTCCATCAATATATCAGCCCTGTCTTGACACTGTAGTCTGCATTTGCTGGTTTTTTTATTTGAATAGGCAGCATTTCTTTCACTTCTCAGTAAAACAACATCGCTTTACATGTAGATCAATCAAATATTCTTGCCGATAAGTTTCATTAAAAACAGTTGTTTGTTTCAGTTAAAATCAGGTCAGGTAACATGAAAAAGTTCATCGAGTTGTGTGTCTCATAAAAACCGCAGAGTTTATGCTGTGGTCCATGATAAAATTTCGAGAAGTTTCAGAAAGTCAGAGATGACACTGCTTATACAGATCCATTGAAACACGCTTTATATTGTTGCACTATTTTACTTCAGTAATCTCAAAAATTAGTAACTGTTCTTGCCAGGTTCCTATGAGCTTTTAATGAGTGAATATATAAGGCTATTTCACGAATTAACACTTCTGAACTCTGAGATGTGGTTAGTGTTGAAAATTCAACCAAACCTGTTAATATCTGTGCTGTAAAATTTTACATAGTAAAATATTTTGTTTTTCAACACACAAAGTGCAGTTGATGCCAATCCACTTCTGTTAACAGAAATCCAGTCAATCTGATTCCAGTAGATACTTCGTGCACTAGTCACTCAACTTTAATAAATAAGAAAAAAGAGTTATTTTGTAATAAATTGCTAATACACAGTTTGTAAAATAATGGTACTGTCATAAACACACTTTACATAATTTTGTACAAATTTGAGCCATAAAATACGAGGGTATTTCGGAAAGTAAAGATACACCATACGCTAGAGGAACAGAAGAGTTTTGGCGAGCAAGTTGGCAACACTGGTCTTAACCTTGAACCGTTAGCTTTCTCCTCGCGCTCGTTCAGCAGTTGAATGTTGCTTCTGGTTGGAGTAGGTCGTGTTCAAATGGCTGGTTCAGAATCCTGCCAAATGCAAAGTGCACTCCGTCATACGTTTTCTTCATGCAAAAGGTCAGCTACCAGCGGATATTCACAAAGAAATCGTTTCTGTTTATGGGAACATTATGAATCGACAAAATGTAATGAAATGGTGTCGTCATTTCCCTGAAGGTAGGACCAATGTTCATGACGAACAAAGAACAGGTCGGCCATCTGTGATCTCTGATGCCCTTCTTCGGAGAACGGAGGAAACAATTCGTGCGAATAGACGTCTCACATTGAAAGAATTGCATCAGATCATACTGGACGTGTGAATGACGACTCTTTGACGTTGTGACTGTCATGTTTGGGTACACGAAATTGTGTGCATGCTGGGTTCCAAAACTGTTAAAGGAAGAACACAAAAAGAAAAGGATGGGTTTTGCACTCGACTTCATCACACGCTATGCTGAAGCGGGTGATGAGTTCCTTGATCACAATGTGACAGGTGACGAGACGTGGGTTTATCACCATACACCTGAATCCGAGCAACAATCGATGCAATGGCGCCATTCGAATTCACCAAAAGCCAAGAAATGCAAAATGTCGGTTTCAGCGAAGAAAATCATGGCTTCTGTTTTTTGGGACAGACAAGGGATTCTTCCGTTGGAATTTATGCCTCCTGGAACGACAATCAATGCTGCTGCATATTGCTAGACTTTGAAATGCCTTCAAAGGGCAATTCAAAACAAATGCAGGGGAACACTGACAAGTGGAGTCCGCTTGCTTCACGACAACGCCTGGCCTCACACAGCGCTCATTACCAAAGCACTATTCAAACAATTCAAACGGGATGTAATGGACCATCCGCCATACAGCCCGGACCTTGCGCTCACCGACTTCCGCGTCTTCCATTACCTGAAGTCACATCTCGGTGGAAAATCATTCCACGACGATGAAGAGATGGAAGATGAAGTTGAAATGTGGTTCCGACAACTGGCGGCAACCTTCTATGACTGTGGGATACAAAAGCTTGTGCACCGAATTAACAAATGTTTGGATAACAGGAGTGATTATGTCAAAAAATAACAAATAATCCAGTTAATAAGATGTAACTGACGTTTTCTAAATAAATGTTTTATTTAAGGACTGCGAGCCATTGTATCTTTACTTTTCGAAATGCCCTCGTACATGACGTAAGCTCAAGAGCATCTTTAAAGTAACTAACATATTTCATTTCAGCATCTTTAAAGTAACTAACATGTTTCATTTCAGTTTTTATGGTCTTTACAATTTTTTTGTCGTAACAATTTCTGCTAGTAATGCTGTCTGCCAAAGCCTTTCGTCTTGTGACTGCAGACTTGTGGCACCCAGTTGCCCAACGACCAGTTGTGTGGCTTGGCTGCAGGTTGCTCCAGATGGATGTAATTTTGTACAGTGACTGTGGGACTTAAAACATAGCACCAGAAATCAGTTCTCATGCTAAACAAATAATAAGAAGAAGAATACAAACAAAAATTTCCTTCACTCGCCACATGTGTTTGAAGCAGGTCATAAAGCCTCACATTTTACATTTTGAGAGACTACAATGCACTAGTGTTTTTGTAACCTTTTGTTAAGAATACAGTTAGTAAGAGCGGGTTGGTAAATGTAAATGTGCATGCGGCTAGGCTGTCCTATAAGATAGACTGACAGTCTTGTGCAAGTATTTTTAGTTGACACCACTTTGGCAATTTGTGTGTCAGTGAGGATGAAATGAAGATCAAGACAACACGACACCCAGCTCCGAGCAGAAAAAAATCTCTTGCCTGGCTGAGAATCGAACCCGGGCCCCTTGCATGGAATTCTGCATCACTGACCACACAGCTATAATGGCAGATGGTTCGTAACCATTGCTTACAACTATTGTTTTGATTGTGTCTATTTGTTCAAACTCAGTGGAGTTGAAAGCAAACAGTGAATCATGCATGACGTGGAAAGAAGCATTTACTTGTTTATTTTTTGAGGGGGAGGGGGGGGGGGGGAGGGAGGAGGCAAGTTCAGGACACTGACAAAGCTGGAATGTTGGGGACCTGTGTGTATTTGTGTGTCCTCTGTATGTTCTTAATCGGAAGCTTTGTGTGTTGTCAATATTAATGTCTCGGTTGTTGATGGATATACTTCCTATTTCTGTGTATGTTCTTGCAGTCCTCATTCATATTTCTCAGAAAAATTTGCGGTATTCTGATTGTTCCTTTCTACATATGTACCAGTAGCAGGGTATCTCACATTTGACTAGCGGTTACAGTTTTAGTAGTAGTCTTGAAACTGTTCATGGAAATTTCTGCTAGCAGTGGAGGCAACAGCTAACTCATCTGCCTTGGCAGAATGCGTTTTGGAAACAAAAATATTTTTTCTTGTATAGCTCCATAAAGTTTACGTGTTTTGTTGGATTAATATGCTTTTTCTGCAAATCTACTCTTTAAGTGGAATATTGCAAAACTTATTTAGTAAAAGTATACTGTTCTTAATACTTTGTTGTGCTTTCAGGTTCACTGGTTTTGTATCTCAACTTGAGCTTTTCTTCCCATATTGAGCACGGATTGCTGCAGACACTGGTAGAACTGGAAAGCTGTATTCTGAAAGATTAATTAAATCTAAAATAATGGCACAGAAGCATTCATCTGTATTGTGGATCATATTTCAGTCTCTCAAAAAGTACTGGTGCATTTATTAAAAATATTTTGCACTGGTTCCCTAAATGCCTTTGTGGTATTGTTACTCATGTTCTACAGTTTCTCAGTGTTACGGAAATCTTCCCTCTTTTTAAAATAATCTGTTTTGTCTAAAAGCATCCTTGTCCACTTTCGTCACTACTAAACCACTATTCTACTTTCTCTCTCAAGTCTTAGAGAGTTACCAGCCCACTTTTACTGACAGTATTCTGAATAAAAAGATAAAAAATCCAACAATGTGGCGCTTACAAGGTCATTTTGATAAAGGGTAGCTCATACTGCATGAGGAGAACAGGTGAAGCAGTGTCCACCATAGTTGGAGAACACAACAAAAGTTGGAGGCTTTGTCTGAAGACCAGACACAGTTGTGTAGTAGGGGTAGAAATATGGCAGTCTGAGTACAAAGGCCAGAAACTGCCTCTGCCTGAAGTACTACAGATCTAAAGGCACTACAAGGACGACCCTGAACAGGTACTGAACGAGCAGACTCTCTTGCTATTCCTCACTCAGTGATGCTATCACACCTGCAGATTACCCCATCCAATTTTTTTTGGATCAATTTACCATTTAGTTACTAATGGTTTTGACTGTATTATTTCACATATCCAGCATTAGCAGTTATTTGTTGTTCATATTTGTACCTTTTTGGACATCATCATCTTAGTCAGTAATGTTAGACAACAGGCTGATAAACCGAAACCCAAATTGAAAAAATAATTAGTGAATGCAGTGGCCAAAAATGTTTTTTCCAAAATGTTTTAAACCAGCATGTGTATGTGCTGTATGTATTTATTCTGAAAGTAGTTCTTAAATTTCTATGTATAATTTGCATACCAGTTGAAGGTGACTGTGCTTACAGAATACATTGCACAGAACAATATTTCCGTACTTTCTTTCTAGCAGTGTGTGCGTACCTGTGTATATTTTTTCTACATGTCCCTGTAGTTACAGTTGTGGCATAAAACATAGTAATTTCTTGGTGTGGGTAAAATATTGGGTATGCCACACAGCACATCATTCTACTAGTGGTCAGTGGCTACATCTCCTTGGTATTGTTTATTGTTCTTATCTTAGAATTTATATTGTGTAAAAAAGAAGATGATGTGACTTACCAAACAAAAGTGCTGGCAGGTCGATAGACACACAAACTTACACAAACATACACACAAAATTCAAGCTTTCGCAACCCAAGGTTGCTTCGTCAGAGGAAAGAGGGAAGGAGAGGGAAAGACGAAAGGATGTGGTTTTTAAGGGAGAGGGTAAGGAGTCATTCCAATCCCGGGAGCTGAAAGACTTACCTTAGGAGGAAAAAAGGACAGGTATACACTGATGCGCGCGCGCGCCCACACACACACACACACACACACACACACACACACACACACACACACACACATCCGCACATACACAGACACAAGCAGACATTTCATTTCCCACGTGGAATGTTTCCCTCTATTATATTCAATTTATATTGTGTTATATTTAAAGAGCAAATGGATGTACAGTGGACTACAGTGGCCAGTCATGACAAGGAATTTGTGGGACTGAATGCTAGTGAAGGAAAGGACTTATACTGCCAGCACCCATTAAATTTTTGGATTGGAAAGCCCAGTAGCTTGAGCAATATTCTTTTTTAGTTTACCTGTGTAATTTTCAATTTTATTGGCATATACTGGCATGTTAACACTTATTTGTCCTGTAGATCATAGCTGCTGCCGTATAGACAATGCCCGATATTGACTGTAAATTTTATGTTATAGGTTGATCTGTGTCCTCACACATTCATTATGAATATGAGACAGGAGCCAGAGGATTATGAGAATGAGGTAATGTTTCGGTTGATATCACTACAATATATTTCCTATATTTAATGTCATTAATCACTGCTTTTACTTCAGTGGGTAATTTGCAGAATTATGATTACAGTTTACTTTTTTGGCCGGCTGGGTTTATCTTCTTGCAGTAGACAAGAGATTCAGAGTGTGGCATATCTGATTCCAGAGTATCAAGTAAAATAACACAGCTTGTATCCACTTCACCCCATCTACACTATGTGATCAAAAGTATCCAGACTCCCCCAAAAATATACATTTGTCAAGTTAGGTCCATTGTGCTGCCACCTACTGCCAGATACTCCATATCAGCAACCGCAGTAGTCATTAGACATCCTGAGAGAGTAGAATGGAGCACTCTGCGGAACTCATGGCCTTCAAACGAGGTCAGGTGATTTGGAGTCACTTGTCATACGTCTGTACCTGGGATTTCCACACTCATAAACAGTGATAGTTAAGTGGGCATTCAAGGGACATGTACAGCACAAAAGCGTACAGGCCGACCTCGTCTGTTGGCCGACACAGATCCCTGACAGTTGAAGAGTGTCGTAATGTGTAATAGGCAGACATCTATCCAGACCATCACACACGAATTGCAAACTGCATCAGGATCCACTGCAAGTGCTATGACAGTTAAGCGGGAGGTGAGAAAACTTGGATTTCGTGGTTGAGCAGCTGCTCATAAGCGACACATCCTGCCGGCAAATGCCAAATGATGCCCCGCTTGGTGTAAGGAGCGTAAACATTGGACGATTGAACAGTGGAAAAATGTTGTGTTATTGACGAATGATTGTACACAATGTGGTGATCTGATGGCAGCGTCTGGGTATGGCAAATGCTCGGTAAACATCATCTGCCAGCGTGTGTAGTGCTAACATGTTTTTCATGGAGGGGGCTTGCACCCATTGTTGTTTTGTGTGGCACTATCACAGCACAGGCCTACATTGATGTTTTAAGCACCATTTTACTTCCCACTGTTGAAGACTAATTCAGGGGTGGCGATCGCCTCTTTCAACACGATCGAGCACCTGTTCATAATCCACGGCCTGTCGCAGAGTGGTTACATGACAATAACGTTGCTGTAATGGTCTGGTCTGCACAGAGTCCTGACCTGAATCCCGTAGACCGCCTTCGGGATGTTTTGGAATGCCGACTTCGGACTTTGTGCCAGGCCTCACCGAACAATGTAGATATCTCTCCTCAGTGCAGCACTCCGTGAAGAATGAGCTGCCATTCCCCAATAAACCTTCCAGCACCTGATTGAATGTATACCTGCGAGAGTGGAAGCTGTCATCAAGGCTAAGTGTGAGCCAACACCATACTGAATTGTAGCATTATTGATGGAGGGTTCCATGATCATCTGTCATTTTCAGCCATCTGTCCGGATACATTTGTATGTATAATTTGCATACCAGTTGAAGGTGACTGTGCTTACAGAATACATTGCACAGAACAATATTTCCTTACTTTCTTTCAAGCAGTGTGTGCGTGCGTGCCTGCGTATATTTTTTTCCACATGCCCCTGTAGTTACAGTTGTGGCATAAAACATAGCAATTTCTTGGTGCGGGTAAAATATTGGGTATGCCACACATCATATCATTCTACTAGTGGTCAGTGGCTACATCTCCTCGGTATTGTTTATTGTTCTTATCTTAGAATTTATAGTGCGTTATATTTAAAGAGAAAATGGATGTGCAGTGGACCACAGTGGCCAGTCATGACAAGGAAAAATGGTGGGACTGAATGATAGTGAAGGAAAGGACTTATACTGCCAGCACCCATTAAATTTTTGGATTGGAAAGCCCAGTAGCTTGAGCAATATTCTTTTTTGTTCACCAGTGTGATTTTCAATTTTATTGGCATATCCTGGCATGTTAACACTTATTTGTCCTGTAGATCATAGCTGCTGCTATTTAGACAATGCCCAATATTGACTGTAAATTTTATGTTATAGGTTGATCTGTATCCTCACACTTTCATTATGAATATCAAACAGGAGCCAAAGGATTATGAGAACAAGGTAATGTTTCATTTGATATCACTACAATATATTTCCTATATTCAATGTCATTAATCACTGCTTTTACTTCAGTGGGTAATTTACAGAATTATGATTACAGTCAACCAGGGTGTATAAGGAGCTGTTTCTCCGGGTATGTTCCAGCAGTGAATTACTCATAGTTTGCATGTGCAAGAGCAGTCTAAAACAGTTTGAAAGTGTTTTGGATTTTTGTGCTGGTGGAACACAGTTTTTCGTCCATACCATTTGGAGCACAGTGAATTGTATGATTTCTGCCATACTTTGTACACAGCAGCAGTCATTTGGTACTGCATGGACATGTACGTGGTGTTCATTAATGTAAGGGAAATCTCTCAAGGATGGATAGATGACTTAAAAGAAGGAGAGAAGTTCATATATACATGTGGTCGGTTCTTTTTTTATTTTCTTGCTTAGACACTTTGTGTTGTATGTTTGCTTCATTTCTGTCTTTTTGTTTGAAGTTTCCAGCGTAGTTCTGCAAGTATTTTTTTTTTCCTTTCAAACATTGTTTTGGGAAGAATTAAGTCATCTCAGATGCCATGGTGCTGGTAAATAAGGTAATCCTTTTAGTATTGAGAACACATTTGGTAGTGGGAGCTTACCCTACAGTTCTTTGTTTAGTGTGTACTGATCATTCTTTACCTCTTCAGCAGTTGAATTGCCTGTTCTGAGAGAGTGCCACCTACCAAGCACGTGTTAGCAACCTGAGCGGGAGTGTACCCCCGGGGGGCTGACAATTCTCTGGTGAGTTCGTGTTTGGCTGCCACGGGGCCCCAGCCTTTGCAGCACTTTTCCTTTCTGTGCTGCATGTCTGTCTTCCTGTTATTCTTTTTGCCCTCCCTTGGGGAGCATGTCTGGGATGTTTTTGGGAATATGAACTAAATTTTCAGTAGCCTGACATCAGAACAGTCCCTACACAGTTTTTTCATTTTTTTCATTGCCCCTTTGCTACCCTTCCTGTGCTGTGGCATTTTAGTTTCCTCTTTTCCTTCTTCCTGCCTGTGTGCTGCTGGAGGCCAGCCCATGTGTCCGACACGTAACAGGTGACTGAGCAATGCGTACTTTGCTGCCGCAGGTCGACAGGTAGGGCCTGCGTGTACCCCTTTGTACAGGCCAGGCCTAGGGAGGGGTGATTGCCTGAGCTGTTACCTTCCCAAAACGCTGATTGGCATGTCTCTCAGGTATTTGGCAGGTTTGAACAATCAACTGAGGCAGATGGTTCCCCCCTTGATGGAGGGCCCCGAGTTGGAAGAAGCGTGCCATCAGAGATGCTTGCAATCGTGAGGAATTTTCTCACAGTGAGCCAATCATCTTCTTCACACTCTGTGTAAATGGAATTAGGTTAACAATTCAATGACCATCCCAGCTGCACCGCAGTCCCTCGTGGTTTCACGTACTGAAGACGGTCAGCCCTTTGTTACGGTTACACCATTTATTGTTCAGGAAGGTGTTGATGCAATTTCTGGCCCTGTAAAATCCTGCTGTTGTTTACACAAGGGCAGTTTGCTTTTGGAGACTCATTCTGATTCTCAAGCGCAACAAATGCTTGCAGTGTTGCTCGTCCACAGCTATTCCGCTCGTATCGAGGCCCAACGAATGCTGAATTCTGGTGTTATTTACACTAGGCTGCTTGATGGTCTGACTGAGGCAGAAATTGAAACTTACCTGCCTGATCAGGACGTCACAGCAGTTCGTCAGGTGATGAAAAAGGTAGATGCATCATTGGTGCCCGCATGCACTCTTTTTCTGACGTTTGACAGAGTAGTGCTTCTGTTGAAGATCAAAGCAGGCTATGAAGTCATCACAGTCCGAATGTACATTCTAACCCCAATGCGCTGCTACCAGTGTTATCATTGGAACCACACTCAAATGTCCTGTTGATACCTGGCCAAATGTGTTACCTATGGTGAGGTTGTTCACAACAGCATTTGCCCTGCCTCCTTCTTCCCACTGTATCAATTACAATGGCAACTATGCAACCTCCTCCTGAGAATATCATGTGTATCTCAATGATCAGGCTGTCCATGAGATCCGGGTGAAGGAAAAAAGTGCTGTACCATGCTGCTCGCAATTTGTTGGCTAGTTGGAAGCCCTGCATTTTACCATCTGGCACTGTTCTTGCTATCTTGCTCAAATTCAGCACCTCAGTTGTAAAATCTCTCTGTCACGGTACCATCCCCGTCTCCCCCTCTGGCTGTGCAACAAGCCACGAAATTTTTGCCTCACACGGCAAAATCACCTGCCAAGCAATCAGCAGGTGAGACAGGCTGGGAAGAATACTCCCATGAAGACTGTTCACATCTCTCCAGCCAACAAACATCTGAATCTCCAACTGCCAGCCACAAAGTATCCAAGAAATCAAACAAAGGCGAACGGTGTTCTCCTTCACCGTTTTCAAGAACCTCTTAAATGGTGTCACCATGCGATACCCTTCCCCGCCCAACCTTTGTGTCAGTGGTGTGCACCGCCAACCATTTTGCTACCCTGGAATCCACAGACTGGCTGAGGGAGAATGCCGATGCCTCTCTAGAACTCGTAGCGCAAGATCTTGCAGCCTCTGCACTGTGTAGCAGTGTGTCTTCGTAGGCTGGCACTTGGCAGCTGCCCTTAATTTTTTCCCTCCTCTCCTTTTTCCAACATGACTCTCCTCCAATGGAACATTTGCAGCTTTAGATCTAACGAGAAGGAATTATGGCTCTTCATGGAATCACAGCGTCCACTTGTTCTCTGCCTCCAGGAAATAAAATTGCATCCTCATGACCTCTTTGACCTCTTGCATTTCTTTCCAGTCTGCTTTGAGGGTGGCATTATGTCTCACGGGACTGTCATGCTGCTCATCCAGGATATTATTTACAATCAAACCATCTCAGTGAACACCTGGCTACAAATTGTTGCAGTGTTCATTTTCCTCCCTCACTTCACCTTTTCTCTTTGTACCATCTACAGCCCTCCGTCATTCATTGTCACGGGGGCAGACTTCCTCCAACTTATTGGACAACTCCTTCACCTCTTTTTGCTGCTTGGTGACTTTAATGTTCACCATCCCCTTTGGGCTTCTTCCAGAACTTGTCAGAGAGGTGCCCTTTTGGCACAATTAACTAAACCGCATCTGCCTTAACAATGGAGCACCCATGTTCATTTTCAGACTCCACACACACACATGTTGCCATTTGGCCCTCTCCTGCTCTGCCCAGCTTGCCCATCATGTCAAGTGGCCCATTCTCTCTGGTACATACTCTAGTGACGGTTTCCCATGTGCTGTATGTTTGCCGACTCCTTCCCACCTATGTGTAAACCCAAATGGCAGCTTTCTAAAGCCGACTGGAGAGTTTACTCCTCCTTGCAACCTACACCGGACACCATTTCCCCAGTTGTGGTGACCACATAGAATACTTTCGAAATGTTATCCTTATTGCCACAGAATGTTCTGTTCCTCACACTTCACCTTTACTGCGTTATGTCCCGGTCCCTCGGGGAACTCGGGCACGCCACGATGCAATTGATGTGCAGAGACGTGCTCTCCGCATTTTTAACTGTCGTCCTAAGATTGTGAACTGCATTTATTGTAAACAGTTGCGTGCACAGTGCCGGTTGCGATCTCCAACACCTCGGCTTGCTAATTTGCAGAGATCTTAAGCTACACCGTCACTGTCGGCTCGGGTGATAGGTATTACCCGAGTGTATTACCCGAGCTGCCTCCACTCATTTCTGATGGAGGAAGGCAGGGTGATAGTGGGTGTAGCCCAAAATCTCCACAAAATAGCTATGCTATCAGAATCGTCAGTGCTACGATGCTGCTTTTACTGTGAGGGAGCTACGTCATGTTCTCACTTCGTCCCGATCCTCTTCCCCGGGGCCAGTCGATGTTCGTATTCGTGTGTTGCAGCACCTTGCTCTTGTGGGCAAGCAGTTTCTCCTTCGTACGTACAGTCACATCTGGGCAGAGTACACGTTCCCATACCCGAGCCCAGTAAGGACAAATATGTTCCTTCTAGCTGTCACCCCATTTCTCTCACCGGCTGTGTTCGCAAAGTGACAGAGCGTGCGATTCGTGCCCAGTTGGTATGGTGGCACGAGTCTCATAATTTATTAACCACTGCACAATGTGGATTTCAAGTGCACCATTCTGTAGTTGGCGATCTTGTCACTTTGTCAACCCGTGTCATGAATGGTTTCTGCAGAAATACCAGACTGTGGCCACATGTTTTGATTTCAAGAAAGCCTTTGACACCTGCTGGAGGACTGGTATCCTCTGTACTCTCTACACGAGGTATTCCGAGGATGCCTGCTCCATTTCCTTCAGGAATTTTTAGAAGACAAAGTTTTCAAGTTACATGAGGGTTGTGCCTTCTCGGACACCTTTATCTAGGAAAATGGGATGCCTCTGGGCCCCGTCCTGAGAATCATCCTTTTTGCAGTAGCCAGTAATCCTGTCATGGCCTGTGCCCTACCGGGCATCTCCGGCTCAATTTTATCGACAATTTTGCGATCTATTGTAGTTCGTGGACTTGTCTCAGTGAGTGGTGTCTTCGGCGATGTCTCGATTGTCTTTACTTGCGGAACATAGAGTGGCTAGCACTTTTCCTCTGAAGGTGCATTGGGTTTCTTCCACCATCTTTAGATATTGAGCCTTTGCTCTTCCGCTAAGTGAAACTACAAAATTTCTCGGACTTGTGATTGATAGGGAACTTTTTTGGTCATCTCGCATGTCTTACCTGGCTGCTCTCTGTACCTGGCCCCTCAATCTTCTGTGTCCTAAGCAGTACTTCCAAGGGGAGCGGATTGGACCACCCTCCTCCATTTGCACTGGTCCCTTGCCCAGCCAAAACTACACTACGGGTATTTCTTTTATACATTTGCACATCCATCCATTTTCTGCCGTCTAAATACAGTTCTTCGTCGTGATGCCCGTTCGACCACTGGCACCTTTTACACTAGCCCGGTTGAAAATCTCTATGCAGAAGCTGCCGAACTACTGCTGTCATACAGGTGTGATGTTCTACCAGCAGATACGCGTGCCGTTTGTCTGCCGTGCCTGGCCGCCCATCCTATGCCTCCTCCTTCATGACTCCTGTGACTGTCAGGGTGGGGACACCTCCCTCTTCTCTGTAACCCCCTGGAGTTCGCTTTCGTCATTTGCTCTGGCAGCTTAATTTCACACTACCTGCCAGTTTCCCCAATGGGTGTGAACCCTTCACCATCTTTCTAGTACCTTATGCCGCGGAAGTCGAACACGCGCCAGAACAAATGGACATGGTCAACCCATAGAGGGCTCCGCCGCCGCGGTGGCTATTCCGCACAATGGCTCTCGCGCAGCGAGGACACCACCGTTACGCCACGAGCAGACAGCGGCCAATAGCCGCTCCCTCCGGTTTCGTATATAGGGACCATCTCTGCCCTAGTCCAGTCAGTCTGGTACTCACTCTGGATTTAGTTTCTATCTTGGTGGTTCTGCGTTCTGGTCATTGCTCGTTGTGACATTTGCCTGGCTCTGGTTTCAAGTGGATTTACTGTTGGTGTTTGGTGTTTGGTGTTTGGTGTTGTGGTTTCAACAAGCCTCCGTTGTTTATCTCTTGCTTGTTGTGTCGGTCATAGTCAGTCGTGGTCGGTTGTTGTCAGTTCTCATTGGTCTGTCGTCCGACTCGTCCTTGTGTTTACCCGGTGGTGCATGCTCCACCGCCAGCGGCTTACCCGCCTGGCAGTTCCGATCCGCAGCCAAGGCATTTCCGCAGTTGGTTTTGGTTACAACAACCTTGGATTCACGTGGTGGCTTGTGCTCACCTTGGACTCCATTTGCTTCCTAAAGAAACTACTCCAGATTCGATCTATCGTTTTAAGTTTCTCGACCTTCAGTTGGAGCTCAGCGAAGGTATCTTTGTGTACACTGATGGCCTTTAGTTGACTGTCTGTGCTGTACACCGTCCATCCCTTAGTGTGATGGGTTCAAGAAAGTTTCCTCCTGCTCACTCTTGATGGAGCCACCGTGGTGTTTATGTGGGTCCCTTTTGTCGGTCTGATGAGAAACGTGGCTACTGACGCTGCTGCCGAAGCCTCGGTCCTTCTAGTTCTTCCGTTCCTTCCGATTATCTCCGTGTTGCCATCTGTGAGCAGGTGGTATCACTTTGACATCATCACTGGTTTTCCCTACAGGGAAACAAGCTCCAGAGCATTAAACCTCTCCCAGTGGCTTAGTCGTCTTCCTCACGGCTGTCTCGCTGTGAGCAGCTCATTTTAGGTAGGTTGCATATTGCGTACTGTTGTTTTAGCCGTTTGTTAGGTGGTGATCCCTTACAATTTCGTGCTCACTGTCGTAAACCTTTGACGGTTTGCCATTTCATGACTGAATGCCCTTTTTCAGCCACTTACATACTAATGTATGTTTGCGGTCTGAGTTATCAGCCATTTTAGCAAATGATGCCTGGGCTGTCAACCAGATTTATTTTTTATCCATTGTAGTAGTATGGCAAAGGACATTGTTCCTACATCTACATCTACATCTACATGATTACTCTGCAATTCACATTTAAGTGCTTGGCAGAGGGTTCATCGAACCACAATCATACTATCTCCGTACCATTCCACTCCTGAACAGCGCGCGGGAAAAACGAACACCTAAACCTTTCTGTTCGAGCTCTGATTTCCCTTATTTTATTTTGATGATCATTCCTACCTATGTAGGTTGGGCTCAACAAAATATTTTCGCATTCGGAAGAGAAAGTTGGTGACTGAAATTTCGTAAATAGATCTTGCTGCGACGAAAAACGTGTTTGCTTTAATGACTTCCATCCCAACTCGCGTATCATATCTGCCACACTCTCTCCCTATTACATGATAATACAAAACGAGCTGCCCTTTTTTGCACCCTTTCGATGTCCTCCGTCAATCCCACCTGGTAAGGATCCCACACCGCGCAGCAATATTCTAACAGAGGACGAACGAGTGTAGTGTAAGCTGTCTCTTTAGTGGACTTGTTGCATCTTCTAAGTGTCCTGCCAATGGAACGCAACCATTGGCTCGCCTTTCCCACAATATTATCTGTGTGGTCTTTCCAACTGAAGTTGTTCGTAATTTTAACACCCAGGTACTTAGTTGAATTGACAGCCTTGAGAATTGTGCTATATATCGAGTAATCGAATTCCCATGGATTTCTTTTGGAACTCATGTGGATCACAGCAATCTTTTCTAAATCGCTTTGCAACTGATACTGGTCTTCGGATGACCTTACTAGACGGTAAATTACAGCATCATCTGCGAACAACCTAAGAGAACTGCTCAGATCGTCACCCAGGTCATTTACATAGATCAGGAACAGCAGAGGTCCCAGGGCGCTTCCCTGGGTAACACCTGATATCACTTCAGTTTTACTCGATGATTTGCCGTCTATTACTACGAACTGCGACCTTCCTGACAGGAAATCACGAATCCAGTCGCACAACTGAGATGATACTCCATAGGCCCGCAGCTTGATTAGAAGTCGCTTGTGAGGCACGGTGTCTAAAGCTTTCCGGAAATCTAGAAATACGGAATCAACTTGAGATCCCCTGTCGATAGCGGCCATTACTTTGTGCGAATAAAGAGCTAGCTGCATTGCACAAGAACGATGTTTTCTAAAACCATGCTGATTACGTATCAATAGATCGTTCCCTTTGAGGTGATTCATAATGTTTGAATACAGTATATGCTCCAAAAATCTACTGCAAACCGACGTCAATGATATAGGTCTGTAGTTCGATGGATTACTCCTACTACCCTTCTTAAACACTGGTGCGACCTGTGCAATTTTCCAATCTGTAGGTACAGATCTATCGGTGAGCGAGCGGTTCTATATGATTGCTAAGTAGGGAGCTATTGTATCAGTGTAATCTGCAAGGAACCTAATCGGTATACAATCTGGACCTGAAGACTTGCCCGTATCAAGCGATTTGAGTTGCTTCGCAACCCCTAAAGTATCTACTTCTAAGAAACTCATGCTAGCAGCTGTTCGTGTTTCAAATTCTGAAATATTCCATTTGTCTTCCCTGGTGAAGGAATTTCGGAAAACTGCGTTCAATAACTCCGCTTTAGTGGCACAGTCGTTCCTAAGGCATATTTTGTGGCTCTTCCTCCAAGAGGAAGTCCTTCTTAGCTGTCTTTCCTTTCATTGATTGGGCTTAACATGTGGTCATTTTTAACTCCTTTTTCATATTAATATTCTAAGGTTCTGACATGGGCATGTATGACCTTAGTTGTTTTCACACCCTAAAACAAAACAGATGCGCATGCTTGTACCCTCTTACACAGTTTCAACCATAGGCTGTTTAAAGTACTGAGATACATTTGTAAACACATGGGTCACAAAAAGTCTGTGATGGCAAGTTTTGCTATACTTGACTCTTTTTACACACCCTGAGCCTAGTATTTGTTCCATGGGTATAAATAAAGCGTTACAACTAGCTCCATGAGGTTGTGGTTTATAACAACTTTGAAACAGATAGTTTTAAATTCTGGTGTCGAGATACTCTTTTATTCTTTGTGACAGAGTGTGGCACTATTGCGAAACCTTCCCTTACCTCACCACCATCTCTCAGATCAGGATGTCGAAAACTGATTTCAGCTTCATAAATGTGCACCTCGCATCTGAGGAGCCAGAAGCTTAGAAAAATATCGGTATTAGCAGGAGATAGTGACATTCCTTGTACACCACCATTGACATGGGACCTGTTCCATCCATTTCAGACCAGACAGCAATTAATGAACCTAAAAAGAAAGAGTTATTGCCTATGTTTTGTAATTTTGGATTAATAATATGTATTTTACAGAGAACTATGTGCATCAAATTTGTAAGTGTATCTAAAACTTATTTATACAGATTTTTTTTCTCCATTCAAATTTCTGTTGTTAGCGTGATGCACTTGTTTAAACTCGTATAACTTGAGTTCCATTGTTCCTCAAGAGTTTTAATGTTCCCTCCTAGTTCATACAATTAACACTCTCTTCTGATAATGCTGACTGTCAAGCCCCAGCCTTACTAAGACAGGTTGGGTTGTTTGGGGAGGGAGACCAGACAGTGAGGTCACCAGTCTCATCGGATTAGGGAAGGACGGGGAAGGAAGTCGGCTGTGCCCTTTCAAAGGAACCATCCCGGCATTTGCCTGGAGTGATTTAAGGAAATCACGGAAAACCTAAATCAGGAAGGCCGGACGTGGGATAGAACCGTCGTTGTCCTGAATGCGAGTCCAGTGTGCTAGCCACTGCGCCACCTCGCCAGCACAGAAAATATGTCGCTAACAGCACCAATAATTGCTTAAAAAATGCTGTAACATACAATAAATAAAGTAGTATGAAAGTATCGAAATAAAACTCTATTTCAAAATACGATTTGTAAAAATGTAATAATGTTTTACTGTGTTTGTACAACCATGCCATTTTCTGCATGTTTTAGATTAAAAAAACCCACTGATGATGGTGATATTTGTCGCCGAAACTAGTTTGGGATAATAAATAAATAAATGAATAACGAGGTGTTTTGCATCAAGGCGGACTCAATTTCCGATATTACTGTATTTCTATGCAAACACGGACCAAATGGAAGAGGTCAAAGATAATATTAAACTGAATGGATTTGTGATTGTTGCTTCCACAGTGCACAGAGTCAAGAGCAAGTGTTTATAGAAAACTATCCCTTTGTGTGTAATTGGTTCTGGTAACCACTTTTGAAAATGAAAGGATAGAGAAAAAATGCTTTGATTTTCCTTACTTTCATCTTTGTTGACGTACTTTCACTCGTAGCTAGATTCTGCTAAATTTAAATGAACCTTCTCCTCTTTTTATACTTTGATTGTTTTTCTTACTCATTATCAGTTGTTGTTGCTCGAGTTCATACATGGCTGATGGATGTAAAAGTTAAAATTTTAGGCAAGTAGTTCATGGTAAATAATCTCTGACTCAAAATGTAAACACTGTTCTTCATAACATGTCTTAATGTAACCTGTATATCTCTGACATAGATAAGTCAGAATTTAAGTATTTATTTTCTGCATGTTATCCTGAATGACGAGTACAGTAACCAAGAAGCATGGCTGTATGGGGAGCAGCTACTGACAGGCCGAATGTGGGCTGTAATTATTGTATGGCAGCAGAATTTGGTGGTATTCTAATTCATTAATGCGGAACTGGTTTACACTGGAAAAATATTTGTAGCATTGTTGCCCACCGTGTGCTAATCTGGTGCTGTGAATGCAAGAAACGTGTATAGAAATTTTTCTGTATACAGTCTGTTTCAGAAGTGATGGTCAGTATTCAGGGATATGACAGGCATCATCATTTGGAACAAAAAAGTCAAGTAGACATGGGGTCTCAAATGCCTACCTCCAGAGCTATGAGCAATTCTCGATCTTTGATACTGTTGAAAAAAACCTCTTCTACTGCAAGCTCTTTGCTTTCCATATTTTGGGAAGTGGTAGTACGGACCAAAACGAGAAAGTCATGTACTTTAAAACACATACTTTAAAAATTATGACCACTTGTTCATTGGAAGAGTTGTTTCAAATTAGCAAACATGAACAACTGATCATAACTCCTAAGGTACCGTCAAATGGGGTGATTTCGAACAGTTTTGTCGTTATTTTGATTGTAACTTTTGTATACATTGTTAGATTAAATTGAATGTTATGGAGGTGGTGGGGTATATGTGTAACGAATAAAATATCCCAGAACCAGAAAGTGTATGTGTAGGTACATTTATCTGAGGCAGTGTCCGAAGTCACTCTATGGATTGGGGTGATTTCGGACACGTGTGTTTTTAAAATCTCTGCCGAAGTTACAGTATATAGAGGGCGAATTTGGACAGTTACTGCCTTTTTTTTCTCAAATTCGACATGCTTTTTATTTGATTTTGGTGTCATTTTACACATTTTAAGGTAGCCTTATGTTACAAATAAGTGATACGGAATGATATAATGAATTTGATATATTACGGATAAGTTCTGCACAAGCTCGTTTAATATTTTCACTTAAGCGAACGGAAAGATCTACTGACTGTCGTTTGAGGAATAAATGCACCCATTCTTCTTCTGGCAAATTATTATGAAATTTCTTCTCTTTTCGGCCAGATTTATCAAGGTAGCCTTTAACTAAATATCTAATATCCAATTTAGTGAAGGGAAATCCCCAATGCGCAGCCCTCAAGATGCCTTGCTTCAACATTTCTACTTCTTCTTTACTTAGCACTGGCTGTCTTCCCATTTTTTTCGGATGTGCTTTCTGCACATGATTTAGGTATACCATACAAATCACACACTTTTCTATACAATAATTTACCACTCTGTATATCACGAACAGCTTTATGTAAAAGTTTTGGGTCATAATTACACCATACTGTAGCACCTCTCCTGCACTTATACGCTCTTGGCAATGTCCGAAATCACCCCAGTACACAGGTTTACAAAAATTGTCATTGTTTTATAACCTTGCACGAGAAACTTGACAAATTTGTACAGAAATTGTCTCATTGCTGGTAGCTACTGAGCGCGTCAACAATTATGGTTACAATAACTTCCCGCTCGGTGCAACAATACAAAGTTTCCACTATGATGATGCATGGATTTTTAACAAGGAGACTATTCATCAATTATTCACCTAGGGAAACAATTGATGCAAAATAAAAGTTGTGGAAAATGATAAATGCAATCTTGTTGTTGTTGTTATTGTTGTTGTTGTGGTCTTCAGTCCTGAGACTGGTTTGATGCAGCTCTCCATGCTACTCTATCCTGTGCAAGCTTCGTCATCTCCCAGTACCTACTGCAGCCTACATCCTTCTGAATCTGCTTAGTGTATTCATCTCTTGGTCTCCCTCTACGATTTTTACCCTCCACGCTGCCCTCCGATACTAAATTGGTGATCCGTTGATGCCTCAGAACGTGTCCTACCAACCGATCCCTTCTTCTAGTCAAGTTGTGCCACAAACTCCTCTTCTCCCCAATTCTATTCAATACCTCCTCATTAGTTATGTGATCTACCCATCTAATCTTCAGCATTCTTCTGTAGCACCACATTTCGAAAGCTTCTATTCTCTTCGTGTCCGAACTATTTATCATCCACGTTTCACTTCCATACGTGGCTACACTCCATACAAATACTTTCAGAAACGACTTCCTGACACTTAAATCTATACTCAATGTTAACAAATTCCTCTTCTTCAGAAACGCTTTCCTTGCCATTGCCAGTCTACATTTTATATCCTCTCTACTTCGACCATCATCAGTTATTTTGCTCCCCAAATAGCAAAACTCCTTTACTACTTTAAGTGTCTCATTTCCTAATCTAATTCCCTCAGCATCACCCGACTTAATTCGACTAAAAATGCAATCTTGTGTTTAAAATAACTGTCGCACAGGTGTTAAAATAAGTAACTCTTTGTTTCTATGCATTGGCAAAAAGCAAATAAGCCATACTCTCCGAATTCGCCCCGGTGTCCGAAATCACCCCGTTTGACGGTACGCATTTTAGAGCATATGTTTACTGGACATTTTTTCTTGTTTTGGTCCATGTTACCACTTCCCAACATACGGACAGCAAAGACCTTGCAGTGGAAGAAATTTGTTTCACAGTGTCGAAGATCGAGAATTGCTCGTAGCTCTCAAGGTATGCGTTTTAGAGTGCTCGTTTACTTGACATTTTTGGTTTGAACGATCTTTCCTGTCATATCCCTGAATACTGAACATCACTTCTGAAGCACCCTGTATAATGCATTAGGACTGGCACATATGCGGAACAGGTCAAACAAGAGAGAAAGGCGTAATGTTGATTTCATTCTTAAGCACTGCTTAAACAATTTGTTCAATATGAACACTGCAGATGTTGACAAGATGCTGCATAATGCCAGATTTGCACACGGACCTCGGTGAGTAGCTGCACTTTAATTATAACCACCTGGTATGTTGTCTGGCATGCCTTGATTGTTTCCATGCCAGGTTTTTACAAGAAGCGTATTTTCTTGAAAATTGGCATCTGCTGCTATGACGTACTGTATCCTTTTCTCTTAAGCAAACAGTTTTCTTAGGGTTTTCCTGTATAGTGCATAATATTTGTTGATTTTGCGCCTCATCCAGTAGTTTGTAAAATTTGATGAAAGTATAATCCCGTTCTTGTTCATTAAATTTCTCAAATCATTTTCAAACAATGGAAAATCCCGGATGGAATGTAACAATACCAGAGAAGGAAAGTTGCTACTCACTATATGGCAGAGATGCTGAGCCGCGATAGGCACAACAAAAAGATTCACACAATTATAGCTTTTGGCCATAAAGGCCTTCATCAGAAGTGGACACACATACACACACGCACACATAGACTCACGTAAACACAATTTGCACACACGTCTGCAGTCTCAGAGAACTGAAACCACACTGCGAGCAGCAGCACCAGTGCATGATGGGAGTGTTGACTGGGTGGGGGTAAGGAGAAGGCTGTGGCGGGGAGGGGGAGGGATAGTATGGTGGGAGTGGTGGACAGTCAAGTGTTGCAGTTTAGACGGAGGGCAGGAGAGAAGGTGCGGAGGGGTAAGTAATGGAAAGGAGATAAATAAAAAGAAAGCGTGTGGAGCTGAAATGGTGGCTGTGTAATGCTGGAATGGGAACAGGGAGGGGGCTACATGGGTGAGGACAGCAACTAACGAAGGTGGAGGCCAGGAGGGTTACGGGAACGTAGGATGTATTGCAGGGAAAATTTCCACCTGTGCAATTCAGAAAAACTGGTGTTGGTGGGAAGGATCCATATGGCACAGGCTGTGAAGCAGTCATTGAGATGAGATGACGGATATCATGTTTGGCAGCATGTTCAGCAACAGGGTGGTCCACTTGTTTTTTGGTGACAGTTTGTCGGTGGCCGTTCATGCGGACAGACAGCTGGTTGGTTGTCACGCCTCCCGCCTCCACACCTTCTCTCCTGCCCTCCGTCTAAACTGCAACACTTCACTGTCCGCCACCCCCACCATACTATCCCTCCCCCTCCACGCCCCAGCCTCCTCCTTACCCCCACCCAGTCGCCATTCCCATCATGCACTGGTGCTGCTGCTCGCAGTGTGGTTTCAGTTCTCTGAGACTGCAGACGTGTGTGCAAGTTGTGTTTGCATGAGTCTGTGTGTGCATGTGTGTATGTGTGTCTACTGCTGGCAAAGGCCTTTATGGCTGAAAGCCACAATTGTGTGAATCTTTTAATCGTGCCTATCACAACTCAGCATCTCCATTATATGGTGAGTAGCAACTTTCCTTCTCTGGTATCAAAGCATTTTCATCAACATTTACACAGTTGGTTTCTCCCTTAACTGGCTGTTGTACTCCTGTTGTCAAAATGTATTGTTTCCCTTGTATCCTGCCTGGTTTTAGAAAAGTATTACAAACGCATTTTGCTGGATAAGATGTTGTCTTTCTTGTGTGCTTGTTCTTTGGAAAATTTTGTCCTGCTGTTCTGTCAGCTGGCATTGTATCTCATGATTGCCATTATTTTCTTATAGTTTATTGTTGCATGTTAAAATGGCAAAATCAAAAGAATTGGAACATGCTGTTGGGATGTTTTCAGACGCAATGTCTGAAAAAAATTAACCATAGAACTGGCAGTTTCAGATGCAGTTATGTCATGCAAATATTTTGCATTGGACACGGGGATTAATTCCTTTTCTTTTGTTAGATTAGTTGCATCAGTTTCAGACATAGAGGGTGCAGGCAAGTCTGCAGAAATAGTTTAATGTTTGGAGTGTTCATAAAAACCATCACTAGAAAAATCAACACCTTTGTCTGAAGTCACTTTCAAACCAGAATCTAGTAAAACTTAATCAAACTAACTCTCATATTTTGAGATTAAATTAATCTAACTCATAACACATAATTTTCTTCATAGGAAAAACTGGACATTGTTTCCTAAAGAATGTCTGCTAACCTCTCAATAAAAACATGGTTACAAACATTCACCATTATTATTATATCAGTCAGAGATCAAACAATAAAAAGTCGAAGTCAAAGAATAAACACATATGAGTCAGTTATAATGTCATTAACCAAAGTTGACATCGGCTGTTGTAGCAGTGAAAAATGAGGAAGACCCTGCGCCAATATATTCATCTGTTATTGTTGCATGAAGTACTTCCATGTTCATGAAATGACATTGACTTTCCAGAAATCGCATTCCATCATTGCCTTTAAAGTTAGACTTTGGTTATTCTTCCATATTGGACATGGTAACTTTCTTAGCTGATTAGGTAACGTATTTAAAATTCGTGAAAAATTGATGTTGGTTGCTTTTGCATTAAGCCACAGAAATATTGAGGCAATTGCTTAAAAGACATGAGAGAGTGTGAATGAGTGAGTGACCTACATCATATTACTAAATTAATAATATTAATAATAATATTAAAGGAAAATATAGTATTTTTTTTTTTTTTTTTTTAGTTTGGTATTATGTAAAGTTCTCTAAAGCGTGCATGAGGTCTCTCTCTCTCTCTCTCTCTCTCTCTCTCTCTCTCTCTCTCTCTCTCTCTTCTGAGTGATTGCCTCCTTAAACAATGTCTAATGTGATTAGTATGCTACAATTTTCAGTTTGAGGATAGCCATCGCTGTTTACAGTGAAACCTGAAGAATTTTCAATTTCACCTGTTGTGTCAAGACAGTAGTACAACCTTGCACACCACAGCAGGCATACCTGGTCCTTTCTGGAAGGACAGATTTTTGTTCAGGCTCAGCTGGAACTAACAATAAACATCATATTTTTTTGCAAGTTATGCTTTCTGTAGTTGTTGGGCAGAGCATTAAACATTACCTGTGCAGCCCATGTTTGGGCTAAATGCACCAGCACGTAACTCAAGAAGTACCATACACCTGTGGCAAATTGTGACTGTTAGAAAAGCCAAGGGTAAATGTAAATGTATGGAACCATCTTAACTGACGATGAGTTATTGTTTTCCTTTTTTTCAGTTTACAGGAGGTCCACCAATAACTGCAGAATGCAGTGCCCGTATCAAGGAAGATCCTGAGCTGGATCTGGGTGTGGATGTGATTGAGAATGGTGTAAGTAGGTATTTATATTGTAGAATTACAACTAGGCAGAAAGAAACTGTTACAACTAGGAAAAGGTTTTTCTAGTTTCCAGAAGTTAAGAGCATAATCCCAAAAATGAGGTCTCCAAAGTGCAGGGCCTCAGGAAAATTGTTTGGGTGGCTGTTTGCCACACCGATTTTTCCTTGCTCTCTCCACACTGTACAGAAGCCACCTCACATCTGCAGGTACTTTGTCTCAGCTCGGCAGTCACAGGTAGTGGGCCGTTACTCACCACCGCCAGGTGCAAAGTTCGTGCAGTTATTCTGTTTTTGAGTGAACAGGACATTAAACCAATTGGTTAATCAACAGTTGATGGAAGTGTATGGAGAGTTGTGGATGAATGTCAAAAATGTCTGCGAGTGGTGTAGAGAGTTCGGAGGTTTTGTACTGAAATTCATGGTGAGGTAAGAAGTGGGAGACTACAAATTCTCTAAGAATTTTTCCCCGCTTTCAACACTACCGCTGCTATAAAATCCACCGTTTCTAGTTCACAAACAGTTCCTTTCACCTATTAAAAAACCATTTCAGCTAGTTCTAATAACTTTTGCTTTATTTCCATTTCCGTTTTTCTCACATCACTGATCATTTTTAGCTGCTTCCCACAGGTTTTAACGTCATTATTTCTTCGTCAGACAATTGTTAGTCTCATTTTCACAATCTGCCACCACAAAACCACTCCTGTTAATACATTTACACGTAGTTTTTTCGAAATTTTCCCGAATTTCTCCACCCTTTAACATGTTTTGGTGGCAACACAATCACCCAACCTTTATGCACATCGTTGTCTACCAACCCAAGTTCACCACAGGATCAACATAGCCCAGCTCTAACCAACACTTTTTCGCCTTTTTTTTCACACCAGATCTCCAGTTGCTTTCTAGTTCACCTTTATCTTTCCCCAAATATTTTCATTTTCATTTCAGCCTCATGTTACACTTTCCACCTTCTAATACCATGTCACCCTCACAACACCCCCACAACGACCCCATTAAGTTTTATTTACATTCCCTCCGCAAACATGCCTTCGCCCTAGCCACATTACACTCCCATATTTTATTTACTCAGGCTTGTCTGACATTTGGCATTACCCCCAAAGGCCTCACACTTAAAGTTCCCATCTCTGGCTGTAATCCTTCTTTCCATCAGTCCCTATACCAGTTCCAAACCGCACAATCCATAGCCCTCACCCGCCTAATCCTTCACCTACACATCGACTCAGCCAATGAACACACCCATCAACTCCTATCCCTAATCAAAGTCCTCAATCCTTCCTCTCCCACATCCACACCGGCTGTTCAGAGCATCCTCCTACAGGCCAACCGCAAATTAGAACAGCATGCCACCCTCCACCTTAAAAAAACTATCCAATCTCCTGGTTTCCCACCTCCGGAAAGGCAACTCACTCACTCTTCACAACCTTTCCAGCAAACCTCAACCTCCTCTCATTGCAGACAAACCCAGTCTCTCCCATCTACTCAATCTCCCACTTCCAGCTCCACTCCCTCCAAAACCTCAAAATTCCAATCAAGACAATCTGGAACCACAACACCCTAATTCAGTAGTTAACCTTTCCTCCAAACCTCTCTCCCAATCCGAAACCTCTGTCCTATCCAAAGGCCTCACCTTCAGCCCCACTCCCAGATTTAACCAAACTGCCCTCGTCAAAGATTTACTGTCGTACTCTCTGCTGGAAATACCACTTTGCCACGAAGAAAAATGATCCTAATCCTACTCCTAATGATCCAACTCACCAAGACACTATCCAAATTGAATCCTGCCTGGAACAGTTCTGTCCTCCGTCACAGCGGGACCCACCTCCTCTTCCTCAAAATCACTCCCTCCAAACCTTCCAGGAATTTCTGACTTCCAGCCTTGCCTCTCAATCCTTCTTTAAAAATCTTAATCCTACTCCCAACATCACCACTGCTGAAGCCCAAGCTATCCGTGATCTGAAGGCTGACCGTTCCATCGTCATTCTTCCGGCGGACAAGGGTTCCACGACAGTGGTACTTGATGGTCGAGAGTATGTGGCTGAGGGACTGCGTCAGCTTTCAGACAACACCACATACAAAGTTTGCCAAGGTAATCCCATTCCTGATGTCCAGGCGGAGCTTCAAGGAATCCTCAGAACCTTAGCCCCCTACAAAACCTTTCACCTGACTCCATCAACCTCCTGACCCCACCGACACCCTGCACCGCTACCTTCTACCTTCTTCCTAAAATTCACAAACCCAATCATCCCGGCCGCCCCATTGTAGTTGGTTACCAAGCCCCCACAGAACATATCTCTGCCTACGTAGATCAACACCTTCAACCCATTACATGCAGTCTCCCATCCTTCATCAAAGACACCAACCACTTTCTCGAACGCCTGGACCCGATCTGTTACCCCGGAAACCATCCTTGTAAGCACTGATGCCACTTCCTTATACACAAATATTCCGCACATCCAGGGCCTCGCTGTGATGGAGCACTCCCTTTCACGCCGATCACCTGCCACCCTACCTAAAACCTCTTTCCTCATTACCTTAGCCAGCTTCATCCTGACCCACAACTTCTTCACTTTTGAAGGCCAGACATACCAACAATTAAAGGGAACGGCCATGGGTACCAGGATGGCCCCCTCGTACGCCAACCTATTCATGGGTCACTTAGAGGAACCGTTCTTGGTTACCCAGGCCTGCAAACCCAAAGTTTGGTACAGATTTATTGATGACATCTTCATGATCTGGACTCACAGTGAAGAAGAACTCCAGAATTTCCTCTCCAACCTCAACTCCTTTGGTTCCATCAGATTCACCTGGTCCTACTCCAAATCCCACGCCACTTTCCTTGGCGTTGACCTCCATCTGTCCAATGGCCAGCTTCACACGTCCGTCCACATCAAACCCACCAACAAGCAACAGTACCTCCATTATGACAGCTGCCACCCATTCCACATCAAACGGTCCCTTCCATACAGCCCAGGTCTTCGTAGCAAATGAATCTGCTCCAGTCCAGAATCCCTAAACCATTACACCAACAACCTGAAAACAGCTTTCGCATCCCACAACTACCCTCCCGACCTGGTACAGAAGCAAATAACGAGAGCCACTTCCTCATCCCCTCAAACCCAGAACCTCCCACAGAAGAACCCCAAAAGTGCCCCACTTGTGACAGGATACTTTCCGGGACTGGATCAGACTCTGAATGTGGCTCTCCAGCGGGGATACGACTTCCTCAAATCCTGGCCTGAAATGAGATCGATCCTTCATGAAATCCTCCCCATTCCACCAAGAGTGTCTTTCTGCCGTCCACCTAACCTTCGTAACCTCATAGTTCTTCCCCATGAAATCCCCAAACCACCTTCCCTACCCTCTGGCTCCTACCCTTGTAACCGCCCCCGGTGTAAAACCTGTCCCGTGCACCCTCCCACCACCACCTACTCCAGTCCTGTAACCCAGAAGGTGTACACGATCAAAGGCAGAGCCACGTGTGAAAGCACCCATGTGATTTACCAACTGACCTGCCTACACTGTGACGCTTTCTATGTGGGAATGACCAGCAACGAACTGTCCGTTTGCATGAATGGACACAGGCAGACAGTGTTTGTTGGTAATGAGGATCACCCTGTGGCTAAACATGCCTCGGTGCACGGCCAGCACATCTCAGCACAGTGTTACACCGTCCGGGTTATCTGGATACTTCCCACTAACACCAACCTGTCAGAACTCCGGAGATGGGAACTTGCCCTTCAGTATATCCTCTCTTCTCATTATCCGCCAGGCCTCAACCACCGCTAATTTCAAGTTGCCGCCGCTCATACCTCATCTGTCTTTCAACATCTTTGCCTCTTTACTTCCGCCTCGACTGACATCTCTGCCCAAACTCTTTGCCTTTAGAAATGTCTGCTTGTGTCTGTATATGTGTGGATGGATATATGCGTGTGTGTGCGAGAGTATACCCATCCTTTTTTTCCCCCTAAGGTAAGTCTTTCCGCTCCCGGGATCGGAATGACTCCTTACCCTCTCCCTTAAAACCCACGTCCTTTCGTCTTTCCCTCTCCTTCCCTCTTTCCTGATGAAGCAACCGTTTGTTGCGAAAGCTTGAATTTTGTGTGTATGTTTGTGTTTGTTTGTGTGTCTATCGACCTGCCAGTGCTTTTGTTTGGTAAGTCACATCATCTTTGTTTTTAGATATAATTCTCTAAGAGACATTGACAAACGTTGAGCAAATCGTGCTTAGAGATCACCAGATTACTCTCGACGTGCTCTGCACTGTTGTTCCCAAGTTTCTCGAAGCACTGTTCACTGGACTTTGACTGAAGTGTTGAAATTCCAGAAGGTGTGTGCAAGTTGGGTCCTGAGAATGCTGACAGGAGACCACAAATGGCAGTTTCTTCAGTGCTATGCAGATGAAAAGGATGACCTTTTGGATTCAGTAGCAACAGGTCATGAAAGCTAGGCCTACCACTTCACACCTGAGAGCAAATAAGTCACACGAGTGGCAACATCCGATTCACCCGAGCCGTGACAATTCAGAACAACACAGTCTGTGGGTAAAGTCATGGCAACTGTGTTTTGGGATTGAAAGCGAATAGTGCTGTTCAGCTTCACAGTTCCTGGGACAACAACAAATGCTGACAGGTATTGTCCGACATTGAAAAAAAGAACTAAGCGATTCAGAACCGAGGAAGAGGAATGTTGAGCAAAGGCGTAAGCCTTCTCCGCGACAGTACTCGACCCCACATCACCTGTCAAACTGTGTATCTTCTGCAACAGTTTTGATGCAACATCACCACTCACCCACCCTATAGTTCAGATTTGGCACCCAGTGACTACCACTCGTTTCCCAAATTGAAAGAACATTTGGCTGGAAGGCACTTCAGTGGCAGACGAGGTGACAGATGAGGTCCGATACTTCAGCAGTATGGTGGAGGGAATTTATAACATGGGCACACAAAAACTGCTACAGCATTTACAAAAGTCCGTAGATCGAAATGGCAATGTTGAAGCTTGAAAACTATGTACAATCTATTGTAAATAAACATTTATTTTAAAAAATCAAGAATAATATTACAAACCTCACTTTTGGGATCACTCTCATTTGTGTGTGGTGTTTGTTTTTTTTTTTTTTTTTTTTTTCCTCAGAAATGAAAGAGGGTGATTGATTGTGGGGTGTTGGAAATGAGGGAAGCTGACTTGAACTACAGGTTGAAAGGAACAGATATGTTGTAAGGATGAAAGGGGAGGTGTGAGAGAGAGTAGATGGCCAAAGATAGGGCAGGTAGTTTTGAAATGAATTTTAACAGTTTATATTTACTAATTGGAATATGCTATAAATATGGGCAAATTGCAAAATACCTGTGAAGCCCTAAAGTTTTTGTTATGTTATTTCAAGAACTATGTCACACCATTGCTGCACAGAAAACATTTAGAACATAGAATATAGTTAAAAACATTGCACACTTTCTTTAAAATGAACTGAAGTTAGGTAAAACACAATACATGGTTTTCTATACTGCACAAGGCCTGACCATACCACTGGAAATTGTAGGTAAATTAATAAACAAAACAAAATGTTCAAAATTCTTAGGTGTGTATATTACTAAGAACCTGTCATATGCTACAGAGTGTCTTAAACTGCTTAACCGTACCTATTTGCATTACAGATAATGTCAGATTTTGGGGACGAAAATGTCAAAAAGTTGAATTGTTCTTCCCATTTTCACTGACTAATCTCTTATTGCATCGCATTCTGGACTATCTTGCTATTGAAGTGAAAAACGTTTGTTGCACAGAAGTGCCTTGTAAGGGTGATGTATGCTGTCCACTCTGTAACCTCTTGTAGGCAGCCTTGCAGTGCATTTACTCTCTGATGAATTTTGCTGTCTACAATCAGTCACAAGTTTGAAATCATCAGTAACATTCATAAGTGTAACACTGGAAGGAGAAATGATTTGCATTACCCATCACTCTGGCTTAGCATGAGTGAGGTATTCAGCCATAAACATCTTTGATCAGCTGCCAGTTTCCTACACACATCCCTGCAAGGAAAAGTCATATGGTGTCTTGTCTGAATATCTTGGAGACAAAGAATGTAGGCCAGTGTCTTGGTCTCTTGGGCATCCTATTTGACACTGAGGCAGTGTGAAATTGTCAGACACCGTCTTACTAGCACTGTGGAGCAAAGTTTTGTCGGAATATGAAAACATTAGAGTCCTCCTGAAGGCAGTTTGTTGTTGTCAAAGATGAACGGGCTGTACGCATCTTTGTAAGAAGTGACACAGAACACGTTTAGATGGACCTCTTGCTAGCTTGCCAAAGTGGCTAAAGCAACAGTGAGGCACTGGACTTAGATCTGGGAGGATGGTGGTTCAAATCTCTGCCCAGAAATCCAGATTTAGATTTCCTGTGGTATGCCTAAACCTCTTACGGCAATTGCTGGGGTGTTTCCTTTGAAAAGGCACAACACTTCTCAGTTTGAGCCTGAACTCCACCTCTAATGATGTCGTCTTTTGATGGGATGTTAAATTTTTACTTTCTTTCCTCCTAAAACATGCTCTTCCCTTTCCACTGTTGTGGATGAACGCGCAAGTGTTTTCCTGCTTATCGTTATTGGTCTAGTTGCATTTCCTGCTTGAGTTACTTGTGTAAGTTTAGGTGATCTATTTCAAGTTGGGAAAACCGTTGTACAACCCTCGTAGTCATTCCCGTCAACATCAACTCTTATGAATTAATATATTTGAATATCATTCCATCTGGTGTTACAATTTTACTTTCTACACCCACTGCTCTGGTGTGGAAATAGAAGACACTGGAGCACATTACAAACAGACCATTATTACAGGCCCCCATAAAAATAACATACTAATAGGCACCCCTGGTGTAGAGAGGCAACTGAAAGAGATGAAAGAAAATAAGTTGCCTGGTCCAGATGGAATTCCAGTGTGGTTTTACAAAGATTACTCTATGTCACTGATCCCTTACGTAGCTCACATTTATTATGAATCTCTCACGCCGTGGAAAGTCTCGAGGAACTGGAGAAAAATGCAGGTGAGCCCTGTATATCTTAACATAGGTTTGCTGCAGAATTCTTGATCATATTCTCAGTTCGAATATGATAGATCTCCCTTAAACAGAAAAGCTCCTGTCCACAAATCAGCACAGTATCGGAAAGTATTGCTTGTGTGAAACTCGGCTCACCTTACCTCACATGGTAGACTGTGAACTGTGGATGAAGGTCAATAGGCAGATCCCATATTCCTGGATATCAAAACAGCATTTGACACTGTTTCGCATTGGACAGTGGTCTGAGCACACAGATCACATTCACAGAAGTGTGAGTGGCTCAAAGACGTTTTAAGTAATAGAACCCAGTCCTTGCACTGAGTGTTCGTCAGAGGCAAGGTTTCGTCAGGAGTGGCCCAGTGAAGTGTAGTGGACCACTACTATTCTCTGTACATAAAGGATCTGACTGACGGTGGGGAGCAATCTGCAGTTGTTTGCTGACGATGCTGTGGTGTACAGGAAGGTGTCGTCGTTGAGTGGCTGGAGGAGGTTGCTAAATGACTTAGACAAAATTTCTAGTTTTGGTGATGAATGGCTGCTAGCTCTAAATATAGAAAAATGTAAGTTTATGTGGATGAGTAGGAAAAACAAAACTATAATGTTTGAATACAGCATTAGTAGTGTGCTGCGTGAACAGTCAACTCATTTAAATATCGAGGTGTAATGTTGTGAATTGAAGTGACACGAAATGGAATGAGCGTGTAAGGTTTGTAATAACAAACTTTGGTTTATTGGGAGAAGTATAGGAAAGTGTGATTCATCTGTGAAGAAGACCAGAAATAGAACACTGGTGCCACACCACACATTCCTGAGTACTGCTAGAGTATTTAGGATCTGCATTAGGTCAGCTTAAAGTAAGACAACGAATCAATTGAAAGGTCCTCTGCTTGATTTGTTAATGTGCAAATATTATAGAGGTGCTCGTGAACTCGAATGTGAAGCCCTGGAGGTAAGGTGACACAGTTTTTGAGAAACACTGTTGAGAAAATTTAGGAGACTAGTATGTGAAGCTGACTGCAGAACAATTCTACTGCCGCCAATGTACATCTCGTGTAAGAACCACAAAGATAAGAGAAATTAGGGCTAGTGTGGGTGCATATAGACAGTCATTTTTCCCTTGCTCTCTTTGTGAATGCAACAGGACGGGAAATGACTAATTGTGGTACAGTGCACCATGCAATGGCTTGCAGAGTATGTATGTAATGGTAGCTGCACGCCCAAGGGGTCCAGAGCCCATATGAAGGCACAGTATAGCCCACCTGTTGTTTCGGTAAGAATGGATCTGCACACGGGGATCAGTGGTGGCGCCAACAGTTTTGGTCCAGTGTGTGGATCGATGAAATGCCATTGGAATCAACATTGGCCTAGTCACTTGTCGTGCTTTGACCAAACATCAGAGAGCTCTTGAGCCATATCAATATGATGACCACACACACACACTGGCACCAACATTGCGTGTTTTGGATGCAGTTTTGAAATCTGAGTTTTTTTGCTGCTTGTACTTTCAAGTACATTTTCAAAATTACCGTTTCACGCAAACAGAGGAATAATGGGCAATTTCTTGAATTTTTCAAACTTTATTAGCATTAATATATTTGTGGAGGCCTGTGCCATGAGGAATGGAAAAAATATCAATATCACTGCAGATGCATGACAGTGCATCCAGCAAAAATTCAGCATGGGTTGCATGGTAATTAACTAAAAAAGTTTTTACTGTGAACTTATAACAAGACAAAAGACTCGGTTGGTTTAGGGGCATCAACTGATGAAGTATATTGAAGTATATGGTTTGTCTATGGTCTTAAGGATGACAAGTGTACAGCAGAAAGGAAGAGTAGGCTTATGAATCTGACTACTTCAGCAAGAAATTGAAGATTCTCTGTCGGATGAACTTTTGCAGGTATAGCTTCCCTCCAGAAAGTATATATTTTTTTATTTATTTTGGGTTCAGTCATTTGAAGAAGCTGTACAAAATCTGTGGTTGGCATACAACAAAACTTACCAAACTGTGTTCAAACAGCCTAATAACTGATACATTTTAATTATAGTTATTGGTGAGTTATACCATATTTAAAACTTACTTATTTTGTAATGTGTTTAATGTTATAGCTTACCATCTTCTTTTAAAAGTTTTCTTTTATTTACTTTGCAACGACAAAGTATAATTATTCAGACACCAAGAACCACAAATGCAGCAGCAGTGAACTGTGTGTCAAATATGAAGGCAAATCAGGAGAAAGTATTTGCTCCTATTGTTTTTAGCCAAAATAAGGTATGTACAGGTAATTCCCAATACACATATCAGTCTACACTATTTTTCCACAGAGTGCCCACACAGATTCAGATATTTGTCCCAACACAGTGCTAAATTTGAGGAGTCCCTGTGGTAGAATTCATCCAGCTGACTGTGAAACCACCATTGGACAGTTGTCTTAGCTTCATCATTGAATATGAATCACTGTCCTGCCAGGATGTCTTCAGGGGGCCGAAAACATGGAAATCACTAGGGGTGAGGTCCGGACTGTGTAATGGGCAGTCCAGGTTCTCCCAGAGAAATGACTGGAGCATGTCAGATTTCCCCACCATGCTCTACTGCTTGGATTCCAGTGTGATTTGCAGTATCTACATTATTGGTAACAACGTGGTTCAAACTACTGCCACCCTACTTGGCATGCCTTTGCAGATGGTTCAGTAAAGCAATCATTTGCTTGCCTTTCATTGTCATCCAACTGCTTACACACCCTCTGACATGAAACCTTCTGGTACTTAAGGATCCGTACCAAATGCCAAACTCCTGTAAAATGTCTTTGAGGTGTGCACGCAGATACTTCACCACTGCATCTGTGCAGGAAATGTTATTGTCAGTCGTTGAGGAATGCAACTTACCTGAAAACTCATTGTCGTGCAAGTCTTCACACTTTTCCAAACTTGCAACAGCACCACCTCACACTTCTCAAAGCGAGGTACTTTTCCCCATAAAAGGGCTGCATTCTGCTTTGGATATCAATGGACATTTGTCCTTTGCTCCATAGAAAATGTATCACACTTTGCTGCTTTGTACACCATGCATGTGTGAAGCACAACAGCCATCTTCAACAACTGACAACAGCACCATCTACATCTACGTCTATACTCCGCGAGCCACCTTACGGTGTGTGGCGGAGGGTACTTATTGTACCACTATCTGATCCCCCCTTCCCTGTTCCATTCACGAATTGTGCGTGGGAAGAACGACTGCTTGTAAGTCTCCGTATTTGCTCTAATTTCTCGGATCTTTCCGTTGTGATCATTACGCGAGATATATGTGGGCGGTAGTAATATGTTGCCCATCTCTTCCCGGAATGTGCTCTCTCGTAATTTCGATAATAAACCTCTCCGTATTGCGTAACGCCTTTCTTGAAGTGTCCGCCACTGGAGCTTGTTCAGCATCTCCATAACGCTCTCGCGCTGACTAAATGTCCCCATGACGAATCGCGCTGCTTTTCGCTGGATCATGTCTATCTCTTCTATTAATCCAACCTGGTAAGGGTCCCATACTGATGAGCAATACTCAAGAATCGGACGAACAAGCGTTTTGTAAGCTACTTCTTTCGTCGATGAGTCACATTTTCTTAGAATTCTTCCTATGAATCTCAACCTGGCGCCTGCTTTTCCCACTATTTGTTTTATGTGATCATTCCACTTCAGATCGCTCCGGATAGTAACTCCTAAGTATTTTACGGTCGTTACCGCTTCCAATGATTTACCACCTATGGCATAATCGTACTGGAATGGATTTCTGCCCCTATGTATGCGCATTATATTACATTTATCTACGTTTAGGGAAAGCTGCCAGCTGTCGCACCATGCATTAATCCTCTGCAGGTCCTCCTGGAGTACGTACGAGTCTTCTGATGTTGCTACTTTCTTGTAGACAACCGTGTCATCTGCAAATAGCCTCACGGAGCTACCGATGTTGTCAACTAAGTCATTTACGTATATTGTAAACAATAAAGGTCCTATCACGCTTCCCTGCGGTACTCCCGAAATTACCTCTACATCTGCAGATTTTGAACCGTTAAGAATGACATGTTGTGTTCCATGCGACAGAGCTACTGGCAGATAAGGACAGGACAGTCTGAGAAAGAGCAGAGGTCCTCTGCTTGGAACGGATATGTTGAGTTTGCATTTACATCCATAATTTAGCATAAAAAAAGGGGGACAAAAGCTTTCTGATTCACCTTCATATGTTAATGTTGTCTCTGTAGGAATTCAGCTGAATGTTGGGTTGAATATGTGAATGTTGTCCCATAAACTTTGGTCCATGTGGTGCCAATACTAGCACAATGGACGGATGAAGGCTAAGCAATCAGGAGGAATGGGAGAGAGACTTTGTGACCACTTCCTGGGTGTGCCAGCATAGGGAGACTCGTGAATTATGCTCTGTCGTATTCAGCATCTCGTACAAGGCAGACAGCTGTAGCTCGTGTCAGCCTCCACCTCTCGGCATTATTCCACTTTCGTGCTGACGTATCACCATTCCCTTTGAATACATTCTAATTTATGCCGCTCCTCCGTGTTGGCTGTGAGACTGGTACGCAGTGCAGCTCCATTCTTCCTAGAGGGTTTAATTGTAAACCCTAAGCTGCAGTGAAAGCAGACTTCTTTTTGCTATACTGACTACTTCCGATCACCCCTACACTACCCCTTTTTCTGTTCTGCCCACACCCCACTCAGTGTGTCACTCACTGTGCACTGTGGAACACTCCACAGAGGAGCACGAGAGAGGCCTATGGCTGCACTACCCCAGAAACCTGCTTTGGCAGAGTATAGTCTGGGAAATGGCCACTGAATAAACTGCTATAGTTCAGCATGCCCTGGGTAATGGTCACTGATTAAACATTGGTGGCACCTCTGTCATAGTATCCACTAACAGCTTTCAGGGATAGCATTATCAAAGAAGCTATTAAAATAATCTACATCATACACTGCAATCCAACTAATGGTGTGTGGTGGAGGATACTTTCAGTACCACTATCTCGTCCCTCCAACCCTGTTCCATTCACGAATAGTGGGCGGGAAGAATGATTGTCGGTAATCTTCTGTATTGGTTCTAATTTCTCAAATTTTCTCCTCATGGTCAATACGCAAGAGGTATGTGGAGGGAAGTAATATGTTGTCCGACACCTCCTGAAAAGTGCTGTCCCAAAATTTCAATAGTAAATCTCTCCATGATGCACAACGCCTCTCTTGTAAAGTCTGCCAGTGAAGTTTGTTTAGCATCTTTGTAATGCACTCTCACCAGCTAAACGATCCCATGACAAAACATGCCGCTCTACCTTGGATATTACTTATCTCCTCTATTGGTCCTACCCAATAGGGATCCCAGATAGATGAACAATATTCAAGAATTGGGTGAACAAGCACCTTATAAGCCACTTCTTTTGTGGATGAGTTACATTTCCTTACGATTCTTTTGATGAATCTGAGTCTGGTATCTGCTTTTCCCACTATCTGTTTGATGTGGTCATTCCACTTCGGGTCACTCTTAATAGTTATGCCTAGATATTTTATGGCAGATGCTCTCTCCAGCTGTTTGTCATCAATAGTGTAGCTGTACAGTAGTGGATTTCTTTTTCTACGTATGCACAATACATTACATTTATTTATGTTCAGGGTCAACTGCCAGAGCCTACACCTTTCTCTGCAGGTCATTCTGCAAATTCTTACTATCTTCTGATGTTGCTGCTTTGGTACAGACAACTGCATCATCTGCAAATAGCCTTAAAGAGCATACAATACTTTTCACTAGATCATATATCTGTACTGTAAACAGTTATGGGCAACAGCCTTGACAGAGGTGTTGGCCTACACTCACTACGACTTAGTTCTGGCAATGGCAAGATTGAAGTAGATGCAGGGAATACTCCACAAGGTGATACGGAAGCGAACATCACAGAATGCAGCTAGAGTGGGTGAGTAAATACCGGGAATCAATCGGCATTCAGTCCTCTTGACAATAATGACAGCGCCCTTGGTAGGGAACTTGTGACATTTTGGCCAGTTGATGTGACTGCAAGACTGAGAAAGTTTTATTTAAACTAACCATCATTAGAGACTACATTGTTGCTATGACTGCACTGATCAGATCTTTCCCTTTGCAAATGGTCAGTTCTGAGTTGTGGAAGAAGGTTGTATATGTGTAACAGACCTGGAGACACAAGAGGGTTTCAGATAGCCGTGTAATGGTAAGAGAGACATGTCAATATGAAAACTTGATTTTAAACAGTAAAACATTTACAGGAGCAGATGTTGACTGACCATAATTCAATTGAAGAATCACATACTTTACTGGTTATGAAGTGCTGAAGAATTCCGAAAAATTATGAAACTTGAGTGGTGAGAACTGGATAATAAAAGGAGGAGGGGGGGGGGGGGGGGGGAGAGAGAGAGAGAGAGATATACTGGAGGGGGGGGGGGGGGACAATAGAAGATTCAGGTCTTCTGCAGTTTCTTAGAATCACATCAGTCAAATATCAGGATATTTCCATCCAAGTATCTGTGGCCAATCTTATTCATCTTTGTCTGGTGCCTGTCCCTTGTCTCTAATGACAGCAATGGGTCATATGAGAATACACTTCACTTGAGAATGTTCTCAACTTGAGTAAAAGGGTGGGGGGAATTTGCTCAACACAAAAAGCATTCTCTGATTTTGAGTGAATAAAACCAAAGAAGTTTCTCACAGTCAGAGAACTCTCTCCATTTTTTTGCAGCATACTTGGAACTGAGAAAGTTCCATTGCAGTTAAGTTCTACTGGATTTCCTAGTAAGAATGGCAGATATTATGTTGGTTGGCAGCTGAAAAAAAGATATACATAGTGCAAAGAAATACTGATGAGAGAAACTGTAGTTTATACAGGTTTAACAAGAAAATTTCCTCCCAAGAACTGTGAAGGAAGAAGGGATAACTTTTTAAATGAAGCAAAAGTGAAAACTTCATATACTATTTAGCAAACCAAGGTTTTCAGATTGGTGTATGACAAGACTTATTAGGTATAAGGCAGACAACTGTGTCACTATTGTTTTCAGATGTTCTTCATGTTTTGTCACAGCATAAATCTTATATTTTGTTACATTAAAACTGTGTAGGAGAATCAGAAAAATTAATATCTGATTTATTACAAACATAGCAATCTGTTTCTAATAAAGAAATTACACAGATGACCACTTAAGTACTTGACGCATGAGTGGACCATTATGTGTCATATTTAACCTAAATTATCTTACGTTAGAAAACTGACAGAAATCCAGTTTGGAGTAGATGAAAATGTGATGTATTGTTAAGGCTTCATTCACATAATTTGTTCACCTTACTTCAATAACAAAAATGTTTCCTTCATGTCAAAAATTTGGTAACATTGTCAAAAAAGGCATTTTCGTGAACTTTCCATAATTGTCTTAATACTTTGTATTAGCACCTAAACTTAAATCAAAACATAGTGTAGCTCCTCCAGATCTGTTAATTGAATAGTTTGCCTGTTTGAGGGAGTTTAATGAAAAGTAAGATTACACATGTGTTTGGTGTGAGACGAACACACTCAGAGAATCCCCTCAAGATGGAGGAGCTATAATGAGAAAGAACTCCCTTATCAGTGAGTATGCTTAGAATTTTTTATTCATACTAAATTGAAAACTTTCTTAGGGAATGTTCTTTTGCTCTGAGAAACTTCTTTGGAGAATATTCCCTTTTCTATTCATACAACCTTTTGTCGGCTTGAGAGTAATTCAAATTTTGTTGCTTACCACAGTCCTTCCCC
This sequence comes from Schistocerca americana, assembly GCF_021461395.2. NCBI lineage: Eukaryota > Metazoa > Arthropoda > Insecta > Orthoptera > Acrididae > Schistocerca > Schistocerca americana. Next base: position 131,125,458 of record NC_060129.1, on the reverse strand, counting down.
TTCTCTCTGTGATGTCTAAAAGCGGCCACATTTTGGCACTCAAAATACTAAGTCTTCTGTTGGATTTATGAGCTACTTTTATGTCATTTTAACTCTTTTTTTTTTTTTCCTTCAGGTTCTCAAAGAGCATTTTCAAACATCAGTGTGTACTGACAACATCAAGAAAGAGCCTGAATTGACATTTGAAGTGGCTGAATTGGAGGATAGTGTAAGTATCATGGTGTTGTATCTACATCTGAAAATGTTCTCCACAAGCCACTGTACAGGGCACAGCAGAGGTTACTTTGTACCAATACTATTGATTTATTTCCTATGCCATTCAAATATTGAGCAAAAGAAAAATTACTATCTGTATGCCTCGGAACATTTCCTAATCTCCTGGCATCCCTATGCAAGGACACTAAATTTTAAGCCATTCGCTTTCACAACTTCTTTGCGAACATATCTTATCTGTCATGCCACTTGTGTCTGGACAATTTCTTTCTTCTTTTTGGGTTCTCCAGCAGGGATGCCACACTGCAGTATCACAATATGGTTAAATTTTTAGAATAATTTGCTATTTTAGTAAACATCCTATGATTTAATTTTATAATGTAAAAGAGGGGATCGGTTGGTATTACATGCATTTTAACAATTCATAATATTTGGCAGTGAAACAGGGAGTGTGGATCTGATACTACGGTATTTGGTGGTTGTGGTGAATTGATTACCAGAGTTTCTGAAAACTTACTTCTCCAGTCTTATGTTCTAACTCGTATTTCTTTGCCAAAATAGATTCATTAGTGTGTTCATTTACTTCCCATACAGTGGTATTAATGAAAATGCTAAAGTTAATTTTTGCCAGAGATGAGCTGGTTTATTTATTTTTTCTTTGTTATAGATTGATGCATCTGCAGAACATTTTGTTCCTGGGTATTGTTCATCAAGCATTAAGAAGGAAGAGGAGTGTGATTATCTTGTGTTGTTGATAGTCACATAAATACAAGCAACGGATCATTTTTAAAACTGGATACAAATGTAAGAAAATTACCCCACTTTCAAACTATCCATCATTCCCTGTTTAGCTTTCACTCTGGTTGCAGTGTGTCCATTACAAATTCCAGACCAATGTATCTCCTTTACTCCTCAGTGCCAGTCTTCAAACTGGTTAGCAAACTAGTTAACTTCAGCTTTCAAAAGTATGGCCTTTTAAGGAAAAAAGAGAGGTTGTTATCATGTTTACTTAATAGTCAGGTGTTAGAATGTTCACATTATATTTTCCTTGAGTCAGACAAGATTGTGATGATGGCTAGCACTGACAAATGACAAAACTTGAAGTTCGTGTCGGCAACCTTCGGCAGCAGCAGAAGCGGGGAAAGGTGTAGCAGTGACGGATATTTGGCTACACTGGAACAGCGGAGATTATTGCAGTAAGTGCGTCGTACCAAAACAGTTGAGAGTTTGGTGAGAGTTTTGGTGCTCCTGTGAGATGTAGCTCTGTGGTCCAAGTCTGTTATGACACAAAGTGACAACAGAAATTTGGAATTTTAGGCACACTGCTTCAGCTTCAAGGGGCATGTACGTACCACTGAGGACACAGACACTGTGCAAGCTGCCATCAAAAGTAGTCTTAATTATTTGATGTCTTGCCATCACACCTCAGTCATCATAGCATTCGACTACTACTAAATCGGCTTGTTTCGTCTCTACAATCCTAATATTGTATGAGCGTCACACTGAAATTTGTGAGCAACCCATTGTTACAATTCTAATTCAAACAATGTAAGGAAAAAGAACTGCAGGATCGTAATCTTCAGACTTTACTCCACATATGCCCGTATTGTGACATAGCATCTCTTATGTAACCACAAGCAGCACTTCGATGATCGATGTCAGTGTTCCATTTTGACAGCGTGTTCTTATTGAATTCCTTGTTAAAGAGGGAAAAATGTGCTCTGTTGAAATCCACCTCAGACTTCATGCCTACAGAGATGTCTGAATGGTCACTAGTAGTGTTAAGAGGTGGATGACACAGTTTAAAGACAATATCAAACAATGGAAAATCCAGGATGGATTCAGCAGCCAGAGACTGTGATCATGTGTGTCCAAGTCTGTGTGTGTGTGTGTGTGTGTGTGTGTGTGTGTGTGTGTGTGTGTGTGTGTCTGTCTGTCTGTCTGTGTGTGTGTGTGTGTGTGTGTGTGTGTGTGTGTGTGTGTGTGTGTGTGTAACCTTGACCACCCTTCACCAAGCAATCAATCAAAACGACCAGGCAATCTCATCTGTGGAGTCATTCTGCCCCATGACAATGCAAAGCCTCATATGGCCAACACAGTCGTGACACTTCTGCAGAAATTCAAATGGGAGGTTCTTAGCCACCCTCCACAGAGTCCAGACATCTCTCCCTGTGATTAAGCCATTTTTGGCGCCCTTAAAAAGGCTCCGAGGGGCAAACTATTCACTTCAGATGACGACGTCCAGCTGTACGGTTGGAACTAGTTAACATTGCAGCTCCGGGAATTTTATGAGACAGCCATTCACCACCTTCTGTCACAGTGGGACAAGTGTCTCAACAGCCAGGGTCAGTACTTCTAACATACGGGTACTGGTTTCTGTAATTATGCCTCTGGCTCGTTTCTTTTTGAACACCCCTTATATATGATCTAAGTAAAGCATCGATTGCATTCCTTTTAACATATTTCTAACAAAACTGGAGTATTATGGTGTTCAAAGGTCTACATTAGTATTAAGATGACCAATGTAGGAAAAGAAAGATACCTACTTACCATAAAGAAGGCAAGTTAAGTTGCCAACAGGTGCAATTAAAAACTCTTACATAAAGCTTGTGGCCACAGCCCTCATCAGTAAAAGAGACAAGCACACCTCGTGCACACCACACAACTACCAAGTCCAGCATCTCAGGTCTGTCTGCAGCTAGACATGCCTTTTTTACAGCGAGTAGCAATCTGCTTTTTCCTAAATTGTTGATACTCCCACCTGTTGTTTCCATTGTTTGATTACATTGGTAGTAATTTCTTCCTGCCCTGAACAGAAGACATTATGTCTCAGTTAGAAATACTGTCTCTATCTTAAGGTTCAGGTATTCCACAGGGCTCTGTCCTTGGCCCCTTCTTTTACATTGTGGCTTATCAGTGATCTGCCCCATTGTGTACCACAGTCTGTTAGCTTCTAAGCTGATATACAACTTTACTTACTTTGCATCATGACATCCCAGCTCTTGATAAGATTATGCAAGAAACTCTTAACTCTGCATTAAGTTGATTTGCAGCCAATTAACTCGTTTGTAATCCAAGCAGAACCAAAAAGCTCATGTTAGGACTGCCAAAGAATGTTGCTAAGTGTGTCAAACCCTTAGGAATACATATTGGTGCCAAACTAAGTTGGGAAGAGCATATAACATGTAGAAACTGAGAGATAAGGTCAGTAATAATTATCTCCATATGACATATTTCACATTCTTTTGATCACGTATATCGTATGTCCTACTCATATCAGGAGAATCTCCTCCTGACAGTAACATTTGAAAAGTAAAAGAAAAAAATTGTCTGTAATATGTAAGGCTGGTCCTAAAGAGCACTGTTGCTCTCTTTTTTACAAGGCTTAGGATATTAGCAGTGGTGAATCAGTGTACCTATGAGTCTCCACTCGTTCTTCACAACATATGTCATTAGGGAAGCAATGCATGAACATGACACTAGAAATAAGGCAAACATTGTCATCCAAAAGTACAGGCTAGCAATAGCAAGAAACTTGCATAAATTGAGTGTCTTCAACATTTTAATGTTTTTTCTCTCACTGCTTGATCCTTACCATTTTAAAATTAAAATTATAAGACTAGCTGACAAAAATCCATGTTGCAATATAACAGAGTTATATGATATGAACAGTAGTGATATTAATATTTAAGATTATAGTTCTATATATGGTACTTAATTTGTACTTGTAATGAGCATTAATTTTAATACTTTGATTGCAGCTGTAACTTTCTGTCTCTGAAAGAACCTGTTCTACTGTATGCTTTCAATGGCAAATAAAGAAACTGAATCTGAACTATGTAGTGCATCAATGTATAATTGTTCCTTTGAAGAGGACAGTGCCCTCATCTCAGCTGACACATTTTGTTTGAGTAATAAGAGAGGAGTCTTTGTCATTTGTACAGAATGCTTCAGCAGGAATAATACATATTTGAAGGGGCGGTAGCATAGAAAAATTTAAACAAGTAATTAAACATAACAGTTTTTGTTGGTCACGGAGGTAAGTTTGTATTTTCACTTGTTGGTGATCCAGTTGCCATGGGGTTATTTATAAACTCGATGGAAAGTCCAGTTTGGACTACCAACAGTATTATGAAAATGACAAGTCATATACCAGCTATTACGTAAACACTGTTCGACCTTCTACATCGGCATGATTACTGCCAAATTATCAATTAGAATGAATGGGGCATAGGCAGAGGGTGTATACTGGCAACTCACTATGTCCTGTTGCAGAGCATGCTCTACAACATTACATTTGTGACCTCGGTGCCTGTTTCACCCCGTGCGCCATGGATTCTTCCCCCAGATGCCAGTTTCTGAGAACTCCGTAGGTGGGAACTAGCACTACAACATGTCCTCAGTTCTCTCCATCCACCTGGCCTTAACTTATGTTAATTTCTTCTGTCTCTGCATTTCTTCACTGTAACTACTCTTTGCCCCACTCCATTTTAGTTTTCTACATCTTTCACTGTCTTTCCTGTTTATTTATCACCACCCCCCTCCCACCCCTCTTATGTACAATTCACTTAGCTTTTCACCCTTATTAACTCGTGCACAGTGTTTTAGTAGTAATCTCAGACTTGCATATTACCCTGTCTACTTTTGAAAGGTGAAGCTCTCAGGTTTTCAAATCTCATCCAATGCAGTCCACAACAATCAGTCTTTTCTTCTCATCCTGTACAGTAAGTCTCCCTCAACACGTGGTTCTGGGTGATTTTCCCGAAATCTACCCCTTTTCCTAGACATCTCCAGCCCTTTTCCTTTGCCCATCTTCCTTTCCCTTCAACCCTTCTGACTGAAGAAGGAGCCACTGGCTCTCAAAGCTTGCAAATTACAACAGTCTTTTATTTGTATTTTCTGCCGCCATCTGGTGAGTAGATTTTGTATCTGTTCAGTTAAATTATTTTTGTCAATAATTGATTTTTTTCATTGTTACATTATGAAAAATGATAGATTTCTACTCATCATAAACATGACAGGCACAATGAGAAGACTGTTACACATTGAGCTTTCAGCCAGAGCCTTCATCAGAAAAGACGCCCCCCCCCCCCCAAGCAACCACACACCAGACAGAGAGACCTCCAGCCACTACAGTCAGTTCAGTGCAAGCCATGTGACTCATCACCACCAAACTGATATGTTACACTACAGTGTCCACGTTTTGGGATAGGAAAGGTGCTTCTGCTTGTATAGAACATGGTAGACCATTTTCTAACAGCAGAGCATCATGCCCCAGAGTGTTTGCTCACTTTTTCACTAAACTACACTGCTCAGCCAGAACACTGTGATCATGTTGCTAATAACCAGCATGTCCACCTTTGGCATGGATAATGGTGGCAATCATGGCATGGAAGCAATGAAGCTGTGGTAGGTCACTGGAGGAAGTTGGCACCATACCTGCACACACACGCTTCACCCAGTTAACCTACATTATGGGGAGGGGGAGCGGTGAACTCTGACGTCACGTTGAATCGCATTCCAGATGTGTTCGATCGGGTTCAGATCTGCCGAGCTGGGGGGCCGGCACATCAGCTAGAACTCACCACTGTGTTCTTCGAACCACTCCATCCAACTTCTAGCCTTGTGACTTGGCACATTATCTTGTCGAAGAATGCCACCGCTGTTGGGAAACATGATCATCATGAAGGGGTGTATGTGGTCTGCAACCAGTGCACGATACTCCTTGGCCACTGTGGTGCCCTGCACGAGCTCCACAGGACCCACAGATACGCACATGAATGTTCTCCATTGCATAGTGGAGCCACCACCAGCTCATCTCCATCCTGCAGTACCGGTGTCCAGGAGCTATTCCCCTGGAAGACAACAGATACACGCTCTCCCATTGGCACAATGAAGAAAGTGTTTTGATACTTCAGACAGTGCAACATTCTGCCACTGTGCCAGCATCCAGTGCCGATGGTCACGTACCCAATTCAGTCACAGTTGCCGATGTCATGGTGTTGGCTGCGAAGGCCCATTTTTAGGAGTGTTTGGTCCAATGTGTGTTCGGTCACATGCGAACTCTGCCAGCATTAAATTCTGATGTTAGTTCCACCACCGTTTACTGCCTGCCCTGTTTTGTCAGTCTGCCCAGCCTATGACGTATGATATGAGTGGTGACCACCCAACCCCGCAACATCTGGACATAGTTTCACTGCATGTTGAAGGCACTCACCACAGCATGCCTCAGTTTGCAGTTTCTGAAATACTCGTGCCAAGCCTCTGGGCCGTCACAGTTTGCCCTCAGTCAAACTTGGACACATCACGCAGCTTCCCCATTCTACATACAGACAGCACCCTCTCTGACACTAGACGCACCGTGTGTGTCTGACAGGCAGTCATTCCTCACTAGGTAATGCTTCTATCGCCTCGACAGGTTTGTATCGGTAGTAGGTCGGTGGTCGTAATGTTCTGGCTGATCACTGAATGTGTGACTTCAGCAATGCCCGGCAGTCATCTCTCACCTGAACATGCAGATCAACAAAATGTGGATGCGGTAGAAGGGATTATTCAGTCAGTGGAAGGTAGTGCTGCAACAAGCACACACTTCTCAGTCTCGCATCTGCCAGAATATGACTGAGAGTGGTACACCATTCCTTGCAGACATGTTGGACAGTCCTTGCTGGTACATGAACAGATTGGACAACTTCTTACACAGTGTGTTCACAGGTGCATCCAAACACAGTATTTCATTTTTGCCATTCTGTCATGTATCCACATTGACCCATCTTACTACACTTATTTCATTCAACTGGCTGACACGTTAGTTCTACTTTAGTATGAAACATTTTTTGTTATTTCTTTTTTCTCTAGAGTTTTCTCATTTAATTGATGGTGTTGTAATGTATAATAAGAGAAAATAAATCCATTTGTAAGAACAGGAAAGTATCTAGTGAAAGACAATTTTCACCAAAGATCCATAGAATATATTTGATACATGGATGCTTCCAGAAATTACATAGGTGGTTGATGTAAAGCCACTGAAAGAGGTGAAGATGTTGTAGTCTTTTGTCACCACCTTGTTAATTTGTTTCTTGTTCCTGGGAGCTCAGTCTGAGCAGATATAAGTTGTGTAATCCTTAAATGTTTGCTGGATAAATGTTATTTATATCTCTCTATTTTGCTGAGTCTATCATTAATCTAAGCCACCACCATGTTTCCTTATCATTTCTTCGATTTATGTTTTATTTTATGTGTGTTTCGGGGAGAAAACTAGCAAGGCTGGTGGTGGATTGTTAGGAGACAAACATTCGGACACTGTTGGTGTTCTTTCATTAATAACTTTTTATTTAATAGCCATAAGCCCCTGAGATACATTATTCGATCACTTCCCTGCTGTACGCAGTATTTTATAGCAACAATTCTGTGGGTCCAATCGGTTAGTTTGTAAACAGTGATGCCGGCCGGCTTACTAGTTGACCCTATATAATACCAGTGATGTAAAAAAATCCAGGGGTGGACTACAATAAAACTCCTCACAAACAGGACTTGTAGGGTCCAACAGTACCAACCAATTGCCTGTCATGCTCTGCTGATAGGCATCACTGGATGTGGATACAGTGGAGCATGTGATAAGTACATTGCTCTCCCAGTTGTTGTCAGTTTTCATGGCCGTAGCCGCTACTTCTGAGTCAAGTAGCTCCTCAGTTTCCGTCACAAGGGCTGAGTGCACCCCGAATGCCAACAGTGCTCGGCAGACCTGGACGGTGACCCGTGAGAGTGCTTAGCCGAGCGCAGCAGGACATAACCTTGGTGATCAGATGGGTACGGGTGTTATGACTGTGGCAAGGCTGTTAGCTAACCACAGTGAGGTAATCTGTCAATAAGAATGATAGAAACTCAAATATGCTGCACTGCAGTGTTGTATTTGGGCACAAATCGTCCATCCTCAGTGTGAGTTGCCTCCGTCATGACTGTCATAATACACTGAGTTGCATACTAACCAAATTGCTAAATTTATGTCGCTTGTTCAAGAAACCTTTACAGTAATCCTCTAATTGTGAGGCAGGAGAGTATTTTTAAAAAATGCAAGTATTGTGATTTATGTTAGTGATGGAGAGTCACATGACTGCCTGACACCAGTTTTGCTCCACCTACAGTCCTCTAAAGTTAGCAATGTTCTGTTATAAGATGGTGATAAAATATTAGTCAGGTGAGCTTATTTTAGTAGATTGTTTATTAGAGCTGATCATTTCATTGCCCATAAAGTGGGCCATTGTGGAGTGGGGCTATAGTGATGTGACATTTACAGTAATCTTTTGCTACAGTCATTACATTCCTATGTAGAGTATATTCACGAATAAAGATACATAAATGTGACATTTGTAGCAAATCCTATGCTAAACCTTGCTGTCTCAAGCACAATACACTGGTTCATTCTGGAGTACAGCCATACAAACTGACATTTGTGCAAGACTGTTCTTTGAGACTAATTTCCTTGAGAAATGTATATATGTATGACATTTTCTGTCCATTGACAAAAACTGTGATTTCACAATGCTTCCTGATGACTAAAAATATTGAGGTAGGTAACAGATCTCTTACCAAACTGGCATCTGATTGCAACAAGATACCCGAGAAAATTGTGGTGTGGTTTACAGTCAACTCTTTTTAACTTAATCTAAGAACAATCCATTGATTTTGTTCACTTTCGACAGACCACAGAGACACAGAAAAAGCATCTGATGAGTGTAATGACTAAGTAAAAAAGCAAGTGGAAGATTCTAAATTTCTTGGAAATAATGTAGACAACAGTTGGGAAAATCATGTTCTCCAAACGCAAAAGAGGAGTTCGAATCTTTACAGGTCACCACTGAAGTTCGTCCAGTAATCTTTTCAAGCAACATCATCTTGGTGCATAAACTCTTGTGTATCTTGTAATAAATAACCCTGCTCAGTGTGAAACAAACAGCCAATACCACAACCAATACATTAGAGGAAGAGATGATATCTACTTTCGACACAAACATTTTCTACTCATAGAAAACAGGTAAATTACATTGGTGTTAAAATTAATTAATTTCCACATAATATCAATGCAAACTATGTAACATATTCTTATTTAAAACTAATTTAAAGGAGTACCTGCTTGGACCTGCATTCTATTCTATGGAGTAATTGTTTTGCAATAACCAATAAATTCTTTAATACACTCCTGTAATGTCACACATTCATGTTAATTGTGTGTGACAGTAGTATTCCAATCTAAGGCTGCAGGGAAAAATTTTAAATAACTCATGGCCATGTGTAGAGCTCATTACTGCTCCTGCCTTCTTATTTAGATTCAATGTATTGATATTTATGTTGCTGTATTGCATCAATCCTTATCCAAGCAACTTGCTCAGTGATGTGGATCTGTGAAAAACACACATCAAAAATAAATAAACCTCATACTGGTATTGACAACACAATGTTATAGTAATAATATAGCAGTTATTAAGGGCTTTACCTCAAGGTATTTGGACATGCAAGTGACTGAAAACACCTTATTTTAGGAGAAATTATTCACTACATTTTTTTTTAAATCAGTGCAGCCTTGCTCATTGAAAACAGATGACACAAATATGTTTTGTAGTAAGACTTTCTTTAGTGTTGGTCATCTAAGTTCTCCACAGTATAAAGAAATGGCAGAAATTGGAATGTGTGAAATACTGATCCTCTATAGATATCTGCCATACTGTATAAAGAAAAAAAGATTCGCACCGAAGTAAACAGACAGTGAAGGGCTTTTTTACTGTTCTCAGTATCAAATTTTAGTGCACGCTCCAGGCAGATAGCACACTCATACTGTTAGTAATTAATCATATTGTAAGCAGTATAAAATAAAATTGCAAGAGTGACAGACAGTTCCATCACAGCTGTCTTGTCGTATTGTATAATTTATTTTATAGAGAGCATCTGTAGCTGTCAGTACCAGAAAGAGGTTGTGCTAACATAATGTGTAATAAATGTTGCACTTAATGACTTGGTCTGTAGATTCATCCAATAATGTGTACTGAAGCTGTGCTGTTTATGGTAATTTCTTTCTTTCTTGTATTGAAAAAAAAAAGCCACTATGTTTGGAGTGCATTGTAAAGAGCATGAGCGTTTGTTTGCACCAAGTCCTTAAATTTTCTTAACCTGTTTAATTAATGCATATTTTAAAACATTTGGAAATGCTTGTACAACAGTAAAATATGTGGCAGTTATTTCAATTCAGGTGTAACTGTAAAGTATCATTCTAGCAACAAGATATTTTTGCTTTCCCCATATAATAACTGTACTTAAAAAATTACATCAATGGATGAAATATATCTACTTTGTCCAACAGTAGAAACACATTTGCAGTCCCCCCCCCCTTCCCCCACCCCCTGTGGCAGGTTTTTTTTGTTTTTCTTTTCTTTTTTTTTTTCCTCTGTGGCAGGTGAAATTATATGATGAAGGTGACATGTTTGTCAGTGGTGACAAAGATTGCACAAGTTCATTTATCAAAGATTAATAGCAATTCTACACAATGACATGGACTGAAACAAAATGTAAAATAAATCAGTTCTAGAAATAGAACAATAATATTTCTGATGGCTGAAGTCTGGTTAGAGTGTAGCTGAAACCAAGTTCATTAAACACACACTCTATAAAGGTCAGTCCTCCACAGAGCAAAACAAAGTATGGCATGTGGCTGTTTGAAAGTTACCCAGGAATAAGTTTATAGGTCACAAGTATGCCACAATGTCAGTGTCCCCATCTTCTTTGGTGAGGAGACTACGGACACTCTAAGTCCACAGCTGGCATCTCCCAAGATTGCAAAGTCAGACGACATCGTGGAGATAACTCTCGAGTGAGAATCCTCATCGATGGAATTCTCGTGGATTTATTGCCTAACCCAGGAGTGAACTTGTCTGGTCTGACCCGAGTGCTGCCCTAACTACCACCAGGGACTAGGATACAGGCGGGCCTAGCTTTGACCACACGCCCTGCGGAAGAGAGTAGATCTGTGCACCGTGCAGTCTCCAGCGGTGCTTAAGTCACTTCCTGGTGGATGGTTGGAGCCTATCCATCTGTCGTCTATAAAATTGTCCCCCTGTGTGTTATGCATATTTGAAATACTGATGTGGTAGACTTCAGTTTATTAGTAGAATACTTGGGAATCACGTTCAGTCTACAAAGGAGATTGTACACAAATCGCTCACGGGACTGATTCCAGAATATGACTGAAGTGTGTGGAACTCGTACCACGTAGGACTAACACAGGATAATGAATGTATTCAGAGAAGGGTAGCAAAAGTTTGTTTCATCTGTGGGAGAGTGTCACAAAGATTCTGAAGGAACTGAACTTGAAGACTCTTGAAGATAGATTTAAACTATGCCAAGAAAATCTACTAACAAAGCGTCAAGAACAGGCTTTAAATGTTGACTCTAGGACCCCCTACTTATTGCTCACATAGGGATTGGGAGGACATATCTAGAATAATTACAGCACACGAGAGGCATTCAAACAAACATTCTTCCCATGATCCACACATGAATGGAATGGGAAGAACCCCCTAATAATTGGTACAATGGGACACACCTCTGCCATATGCCTCACATTGGCTTGCAGAGTATAGGTGTAGGGTAAAGTTGGGTTAACTGGACCACTTTTCACATTTTAATTTTTTGTATATATATTTTACACAATAAGTAAACATTAAGCACAACATTATTTTGTTGATATTTACTGAATCTTAGAACAAATTGAGTCCTTAATCGACAACTCAAATGTAGAGGAGGCAGTGCTTGCAGTGGAGAAACTCTTAAAACAAGCAGCTACCCCCAGGAAAGTGAGAAGAGCTAAACCATGGTTCGATCAAGAGTGTTATCAGCAAAGAAAAGAAGTACTCCAAGCTTTACACTGACTAAAAACGGACACAGATAATCACTCACTACTACAAACATACGCTGAGAAAAGAAGATCCTACAGAACACTAACAAGGGAGAAGAGAATGGCACACAGGGAAGAAGACTAGCTGAAGAAGCCAGGAGAGACCTATTCATTGCAATCCGCCCCCGAAAGCAGGCACAGTCACACTATATAAGCATGGAAGAATGTACGAGACATTTCAAAGACACTCTCAACAAAAATGGTAGAGAAGGAGCACAGGTAGCAAGTCAAGAGCTCACACCGCAAGAGATGCCAGCCTGGTCCCCACTCACTCCAAATGAGGTCTGAAACATCATTGAATCAAGAAAAAGGAAGAAATCAGCAGGACAAGACATGCTTTACAATGAATACCTTAACGACACAGCCCATCCGTTAGCACCAACCTGGACAAAACTTTATAACAAATGCATTGAAACAGCAAAAATCCCGGGCCAGTGGAGAAAATCAGTGCCTTGGAAAACAACCCTTTTAAGGTATTCACAAAACTAATCACAGGAAGAATAAGACACACTTTGGAAGACCACCTCCCAGAATCTCAATTCGGGTTCAGGGAAAAAAGATCCACTATCACAGCACTGGAGCTCCTTTAATAAAACATATGGGAAACCATCGATAAGAAGCAAAAATATTATGCCGTATTCGTAGACTTCACAAAGGCCTATGACCTCCTCGATCGATCATTAGTAAAAAGGATGCTCGACGAAACCCTGGGAAGAGACAGCGTCTGGACGAGGATCGTAAACTCCATAAATGAATGGAACGAGATAAGGATCTCGGACAACCTCGACCTGTCTGAACCAATAAGGCAAACAAATTGAGTACTCCAAGGAGACCCACTAAGCCCGCTCCTGTTCATTCTGGCAGCAAAGGACATTATGAAAATCGCTCAAGACGAAGATGTCGAAGCATATGCCTACGCGGCCGACATTGTGATAGGCTCAAAAAACATAAAGAAACTACAGGAGACTGTAGAAGACGTGGAAAACTGTTGCACAAAACACAAGACCGTAATCAACACCCACGACACAGAAATGATGGTATTCAGACCAGGCGGCCAAATCCCAAAAACGACAAGAATTGCACTACAAGGAAAGCAAATATCTATCACAAAAGATTACAAATATCTAGGGATAACACTCCAGCCGTCCGCAAAGTGCTTCACTAAACACACAACAGAGAAAGCGACACAAGCCATCAGAGCGATAAACGAAATAAGTTCCATCAGAACACTAAATCTAGACACAGCTATGGCACTCTTCAAATCAAAAATAATACCGATACTGGCTTATGGGACAGAAATCATATGGATACACCTAAATGAAAAGAACTTAGAAACATTGGAAAGAGTAAAAGCAACCTATATCAAAAGAGCATTAGGGGTAGCAAAAACCACAAGATCAAGATTGGTCTACCTTCTCACCCGAGAATCTTTCCTCATAGAGGATCTAAGGTCAAGGTTCTTACTTCCCAACACATCAGCATTGGAGAACCTACTAAGATCACTACTCAAGAAAAGAGAGGAAGTACCAACGGAATTCTACGGATCCGGGGCCATGATCGACCGCACTTGGACAGCAGCAAATTCTGATATGAGATACGTACTTACAACAAGACTCGCAGAGAGAGAGAGAGAGAGAGAGAGAGAGAGAGAGAGAGTGTGTGTGTGTGTGTGTGTGTGTGTGTGTGTGTGTGTGTGTGTCAGACCAGGCGGCCAAATCCCAAAAACGACAAGAATTGCACTACAAGGAAAGCAAATATCTATCACAAAAGATTACAAATATCTAGGGATAACACTCCAGCCGTCCGCAAAGTGCAATAATTTCACATATATATATATATGTCTGTTGATTTTATTTACATTGTATCTTTATTGTATGTATTTATCAAGTTATGCTTGAACTATGTACAATTTACACGCGATTCACTCGCTTACAGGATCTATGGAACATGAAATAAATAAATTTGCTCAAACCAGCCATTGGGCTTAAGACTAGAGCAGCAACAACATCGAAAACAATAAAATTTTATCTTAATCTCCTACTCAGCGATACAGTGTTGGCTTCAACTTTGTAGTATATGCAGAGTTCGAGAGATCATTTATTGAGAGAAGATTTGATGAGCTGTTTACTGTCAAGCCTCCTGCAGCTGCTACAGAGTTGGGTGCACAAGCTGTGCCAGTATGTAGGACATCATCTTACGACTCAAACTGTGCGCAATAGGCTGCATTATGCGCAATTTCACTGCCGACGTCTGCGGCAAGGTCCACCGTTGCAACCACGACACCGAGCAGCGTGGTACAGATGGGCCCAACAACATGCCAAATAGACTGCTCAGGATTGGCATCACGTTCTCTTCACCGATGAGTGTTGCATATGCCTTCAACTGGACAATCGTCTGAGAGGTGTTTGGAGGCAACCCAGTCAGGCTCAACGCTTTAGACACACTATCCAGTGAGTGCAGCAAGGTGGAGGTCCCCTGCTGTTTTGGGGTGGCATTATGTGGGGCCAACGTACACCACTGGTGGTCATGAAAGGCGCCGTTATGGCTGTGCCCTACATGAATGGTGTCCTCCAACCGATAGTGCAACCATATCGGCAGCATATTGGCGAGGCATTCGTCTTCGTGGATACCATTCCACGTCCCCATTGTGCACATCTTGTGATTGACATCCTTCAGGATAGCGACATCGCTCGAGTAGAGTGGCCAGCATGTTCTCCAGACATGAACCCTATCGAACATGCCTGGGATATATTGAAAAGGGCTGTTTATGGATGACATGGCCCACCAACCACTCTGAGGGACCTACGCCGAATCGCTGTTGAGGAATGGGACAATCTGGACCAACAGTGCCCTGATGAACTTGTGAATAGTATGCCACAATGAATAAAGGCATGCATCAGTGCAAGAGGACATGCTATTGGGTATTAGGGGTACCAATTTGTACAGCAATCTGGACCACCACCTCTGAAGGTCTCGTTGTATGGTGGTACAACATGCAGTGTGTGGTTTTCATAAGCAATAAAAGGGGCAGATATGTTGTTTATGTTGATCTCTATTTCAACTTCCTTTATGGGCTCTGGAACTCTCAGAACCGAGGTAAAGCAAAACTTTTTTGAGATGTGTGTAATTAAATCTTGCAAACAGTCACTGAATAAATTGTATTTACATGTTATCGCATTTGCTTCAGTGGACAAGTTTAAAAAAACGCCAAGAAAATATTAGAAATACATGAGTTTAAAAGGCATAAACTACTCATTGAAATAAATAATGAAAATAGTATCTTGGGGACCACATCAAATTCATCAAACAAGCTGAGTACTGCAGACAATCAGTAAAAATAAATAAATATTTTTAAAATACTGTTTTATGAATTTGAACTGATTTTGATCATAGCAATAATTTCACAGTAATGCTAAAGTGTAGTGTAAATAAAAGTATCTAGCCTGTGTAAGTATGAAGGAAATGCAGTGGAATTACAGAAAAAAGAGCTTAAATGGTATTGCCATTTATTTACAGTGAAAAATACATTTTTGGAAGATGTTGAAAGTGACACCCTGCAGCATCAGTACACAGCTGTGCATCTCTAAGCATATTCAGATGCATTCAGTGTAAAGTTTGGATATCAATGGTGGCATCTTATCTTTCAGTGCCTGTATTGTGTATGGATTTGTTTCATAAAGCTTGTTCTACTAGTGTCCCCACGGAATAAAAATCACATGTTATCAGATCCTGCAAATGTGGTGGATATAAATGTTTGCTAACAGTTCATTCCTCAGTGAATGCATTGTGGACCCATTCCGTGGATATCTTAGATGTGTGGCATGTTTCCCCATCTTGCTGGAAGGGGTTCTCCATTTCCAGGTACCTTGTGTTCTGTGAATTCACATGACTGGAAATATGAAACCACACCTCATCACTCATTATGTGATGGAAAGGGTCTAACAAACCAACATTGATGTTGTTCAGAAGCAATGTGCAGTAATCTATATGTTTCTGTCTGTCATTCTCCAATAATTGCTGCTCAACCATCACACAAAAAGGCTTCAAATTAAGAACTTTCAATACCCACTCCCTACTGCTTCTACTTACATGAGCCTGTTGTGCTAATTTATGTGCAGACTTCCTTGGACTCTGAATAATCCTTTAGTGAAAGTCCTTCGGTGAATGTGTGCAAACTGAAGAAATTCTTTGTAGGTTTACATTTGGCACAAATCTGCAGGTGTGTCAATTTTTGTACAACTCTTTTCTGCTCTTTGCTGTTATTCGTCTGTCCAGATACTTGACCTTGAAAATTTTGTGAGCTTCCTTAGTCAAACCTGTTTTCAGATACACTTTCATAATTTTAATTCTTTCTTGATAGAAGAAAGAGTCATTTTGTCATTTTGCAGACTACAAGGAGAAATGTTTAACTTCACTGATGAAATAAACTGAAATGCTGACAGGAGAATGCTAACAATCAATTATTGCATAAAACTGTCCATTGTCGTAGCTGTTCACTCTATTTCGGAAGTCAAAATATTGCATTCATGTTCAAAGAGGAGGTGAACTATTTTTAACTGCAGTACCCTGAAGTGCAGAGAACATTTTGTTTCCAGGACTTTGACACATGTTCCGACACCTGAAACAATAGGTGACTTCGATCATGTAAGCCAGCAAAGAACCGATGCATGTATGGCAGTCCAAGGAACTAAGTAAAACCCAGCAGACTTTGGCTAGGAGTATCATCATTGATGAAAACATCAATGAAACTGTTTTAGAACGTCAGGCTAAACAGAGAGAGAAACATAGTCTGCTCACAAGTGAAGAAAGCAAACAAAACGCCCCATGACTATATACTCAAATCGCTCAAGAATAATTCAAATACAAGAGTAAACCAGAGAGATCACAGAAAAATTGTTGTTTTTGCCATCACGAAAGGAAACGAAGACGAACATGATATTAGCACATTTTTCATAAACGAGATGGTACCTGTGAAGAAGTTGGCTTCATAAAACCAAATTCTTGCCTTAACGCAAATATATAGTAGTGTACTATTGATCAACTGAATCATAATGGTAACATACTGTCACTCTGGCTGGGTTAAAATACCACTTTATCTTGTGTTAAGTACCACAATCTCAGCATTGACCAAATGTTTGTATATGATAACCCATTGAAATGGACATATTTGGGTTATATTACAAGCAAAATGCCATTATTCGTAGTTCAAGATGCTGTTACATTCCTCTGAGAGATACTAAACTGAGTGAATGTAAGTCACGGGAAAGGTTGTCCCGTTTGAAGCAGTGCTGTGTATGACACCTGAATGTTTTGATTTGATTTTTGTTGATCCCGGAAATCTCATTTTGTTATTACTGATAGATATAGACACATCACGTTTAAGTTACATATGAAGATAAGTACATTCACTTTTGAGGTATTCGGATACATACATGCGTAAGTATAAACATTTTTAAGATATACAGTTATTTAAATTATATAATCTAATTATAGATAAAAAATCTACTCACCAAGTGGTGGCAGGAGAAGAGACATATAAAAAAGGATGTTACTTATGCAAGCTTTCAGAGACGGTGGCTCCTTCTTGCAGCAGAAGGTTTGAAGGGGAAGGAAGATGGGTGAAGGGAAAGGAACTGGAAAGGTTCAGGAAAAGGGGTAGAGATTGGAAAAGTCACCACAATCCCCTGATCAGGGAAGACTTACCAGAGGGGATGAAAAGATTCAGTTCTCTATCTGAGAATCTTCCTTCAGATTCCATCCGGTAAGCCTCCCCTGACCCGGGCTCTTGGTGACTTTTCCAAACTCTACTCCTCTTGCTAAACCTCTCCAGTTCCTTGCCTACATACCTCTTCCTTCCCCTTCAATCCTTCTGCCAGAAAAACAAGCCATTGGCCCTGAAAACCGGCATAAGTTAAAGCTTTTTTTGTGTATGTGTTATCTTTCCACCACGTGGTGGGTAGATTTTTTTATCTATCCACATACATTATACAGGTTGTCCATAAAGTCTAGGAACACTTTCAATTGTTTATTGCACAAGAACTAAACATTGTACAGATTTCATACATATTGCATTTTGAAGAGAAACTCTGAAAGTGTTTTTACAAACATTCGATATGCGAACCACGAGTGACCCGGCAGACATCAATACGGTAATCCAATTCTTGCCGTACCCGTTCCAGCTTGGCATCGTCAAATGTGGCAGTCGCTTCCCGTATTCTCTCCCGGAGCTCTGCTACATCACATGACAGAGGCAATACAGATCTTTAATGTGTCCCCACAGATAAAAGTCACACGGAGTGAGATCTGGTGATCGGGGAGGCCATTTCACGAAACTCGAAACACTTGTCTTTGTTGTCGTTATTGAGCTTCTGCACTAGCTCCTTTTGAATGGTTTCATGGACAGCTTCTGTCACAGGACTTTCCACACTCATTTGAGCCATTTTGGGTTCACGGGATGCACGATGCACGGATTTTTTTTGGACTCCTTACGAATGTATCTTGTACACGCTCCACATTCACTTCACTCACACTGGGACATTCACTTCTCTTTGCCGAACACAAGCAACCTGTCATAACAGATTTGTTGTGCCAGTGGTAAATGGCCTTCCTTGTTGGTTCTTTCTTACCGTACTTGGTTCTAAACATCTGTTGAAAAGCTGTAGCACACTTGTTTTTGCCAAACTCCGACACACAGAAAGCTCGCTCTGCACCTCAACTCACCATGTTTGTGGCTAGCGCTGACTGTTGGCAAATTACAAAACTACGCTGAAGTGGTATACATGAAAAAAACTTTCAGGGTTTCTCTTCAAAATGACATATGTGTGATATCTCTACAATGTTTGGTTCTTGTGCAATAAATAATTGAAAGTGTTCCCAGACTTTATGTACACCCTGTTTTGTCAAAAATAGATTATTTTCGTTGTTATATATAAAGTATATGTTTTTCATAAATAGTCATCACTCTTACAGTTTGTTCACATACAGTCCTCAGAAGAGATTACAGAGTAATATCTGCATACAATATTTACATTATGTTTCATATGTGCAAATAAGTCATAACAAGGAACTAACAATTACAGTTATTAAGTGAGGCAAATAAATCAAGTGAAAGTGAAATGGTGACACGCATGTTAAGGTACATTACACAAATTATTTTAGATTAGTATTCATAAATTCCGCTGAAGCAGAAAGTGTCCATATATTTACAAAAAATAAAGATGTTCACCACCATAATACACAGCATTCTGATGATGTATTTATAGTTCATTAATGTCTATGTAAATGGCACAGAAGTGTAAGGCACTACATAGTGCTTCTGTACAAGACACTACCTGAAAGTGTAAAGTCTTCTCAGAAAGGATTCAGATCCAAAATATAGTCAGCACTACAGATAAGATGGAGACAGGTCTGTAGTTGTTTACATCACTCCTTTCACCTTTTTTGAACAGATAAACAACTTTTTCTGCTTTAAAAATTCTGGATAATTGGCCTGACAATAACAGAGCAATGTATTATATCTGACAGCAAATCACACATACAATGGCAAACTTGTCTCAAAGGGTACTGTGATATATCATCAATAGCACAGGAATGTTTGTTTGATTTCTGCCTTATAATACTGCACATTTCACTTGGTGTGACTGAATCAAGAAAAAGTGATTGTGGGAGTACTGATCAATTTTAGTACTGAGAGGGTGCAGAAGTCTTGATTAAAGAAGACAGCTTGTCACCAATGTTTATGAAGTGGTTATTGAATATTTCACAGGGTCAGCAGTAGCACTGACTCCATTTTTCTGCTTTAAAAATTCTGGATAATTGGCCTGACAATAACAGAGCAATGTATTATATCTGACAGCAAATCACACATACAATGGCAAACTTGTCTCAAAGGGTACTGTGATATATCATCAATAGCACAGGAATGTTTGTTTGATTTCTGCCTTATAATACTGCACATTTCACTTGGTGTGACTGAATCAAGAAAAAGTGATTGTGGGAGTACTGATCAATTTTAGTACTGAGAGGGTGCAGAAGTCTTGATTAAAGAAGACAGCTTGTCACCAATGTTTATGAAGTGGTTATTGAATATTTCACAGGGTCAGCAGTAGCACTGACTCCATTTTTAGTGTATATTAATGAGTGTGTCTTGTCTTTTTTGCCGATTGTTTCACTGATCAATTTCCACATGGCTTTTGATATATTACTTGAGTAAGTGATGAACTGACAATTTTACATTTTCTTTGCTTCATGAATTACTTTGTTGAGAATTTTTTTATACTGTTTGAAATAGTTATGAAATTACTCACTATGTGTAGTTTTACTGTAAGCATATAGCACTCTCTTGTTTCTGCGAGAGATTTATATTCTTGGTGTCAGCCATTTATTATTAGGCCATTTACTATTAGACACTTTGCATGCGTACTGTTTAGCTGCAAGTTTGATTGGGAATGGCACTTCATAGTAGTGTTGCAAGACACTCATACATTCATGAACCTTATTGTCAATATTACTAGCACAATGGACATCCTTCCAGTCAGCTTTATCGAGCAGATGTGATGCAGCTGGAAGCATCGTATGGTGTAAGTGCAGACATGTGAAATTTGAGGAAAGAGAATTCAAGTTACAGAAGAAGAAATAGATACTTTGAAGTTTCCCTAACTGTAATTGTAATTCTGTCTGAGATAGCATAGGACTCTGAAGTCTAGATGAAAAGAATAGACAATGCCTTGAAGAATGGTTGTATAAAACAATGGTAATGGAATATAGTTGAATTAAGTCAAGCGATGCTCATGGAATTATATTAGGAAATGTGACACTAAAGTAATAGAAGAGTTTTGTTGTTTGGGCAGCAAATTAGCTAATAATGGGCGAAGTAGAGAGGATATAAAATGCAGATTGACAATAGCAAGGAAAACATTTCTGAAAAAGAGAAATTTTTAACATCTAACGTAAAATTTAAGTGTTCGAAAAACTTTGCTAATGTTTTTGTCTGGAGTGTAGCCTTCCATGGAAGTGAAACATGGAAGATAAACAGTATAATGAAACGAAGTTCTTGAAAAGCACTTCTACAGAAGAACAGTGTACCACATTTACACTTTGTTAGATTAACATTAAAAATCTAATCAGTGAGGTGCAATAAAAAGGCTACATGGTGACCAAACTATTTAAATTATTACTCGTGACGATCAAGAAAGAGTGAAAGTCACAGTCATTATTTCAAACAACAAAAAATGTCCTCGTACGAACAAGTAAATTTCCAAACGCAACACTTAAATACTCTGAGCTTACAGTTCTTTTATTAAAGAATTGATATATTGCTTTATATATTTTTAAGTATATGTACGAGATTTTTCCTTGGATGCAACAGACTATTGTCCCGGCTGCTGCTAAACAACAAAAAAGGTGCAAGTTATTTTATTTTGTAAAAAAACAAAAATAGGCTCAGAGCTAATTATAGCTCGTAAAAGAAAAATAACAAGATAGAAGCACCAAGATTTTGGAAAAACTTTTACCAGGCGTTACTATACGTTACAATATCAATAGTCTTTGACTTTATTTTCGTGCGTCATTTTTAAATTCCGCGGCTTTCGTTATAATGCCTGTCCGACATGGCGCTAATGGAGACCGAATAGTTCTTCCGACAGCCACTAGAATGTGCTGTCATCGGATCTTGTACTTCCTCGGGCTATGACAGTGGACAGCAAATACATTTTCGTCAGCATTTACACTTGTCTGTCTGTTCCAGTGCCGGATTATTGGCCTAAATTCTGGGTAGACCAGGAAACATATTTTAAAATCTCCTTTTCTTTCCTTTCAATGAACCACCACCATTGTACCTACCCTCTCTTTTTTTTTTTACAAACTGGTAGATTGGATTTTGAGCGTTGACGATCCCTCTTCCCGAATCTTTTGATGACATCGTCACACCACGTATCTCGGCTTCCAAATATTTGCAATACCATTTTTTTGTTTGTTGAGGCATAAACAACAGCTGATAAGCGATCCTGGCCAGTATTGTTCCTCAAATACGTTTTTACTGCATTTAAGACAAAAAAATTGAAAAATGATTTAGAAAAAATTTTGTATGGTGCGAAAATTTCAGTTGACTCTAAAGAATGAAAAGTCCGATATAATCCACATAAGTGCTAAAAGGAATCAGTTAAACACCGGTTACACAGTAAACCAGTCCAATAAACTAGTGGAAGGACGACGGTTCAATCCCGCATCCGGCCATCCTGATTTAGGTTTTCCGTGATTTCCCTAAATCGCTCCAGGCAAATGCCGGGATGGTTCCTTTGAAAGGGCACGGCCGACTTCCTTCCCAGTCCCTCCCTAATCCGATGAGACCGATGACCTCGCTGTCTGGTCTCCTCCCCCAAACAATCCAATCCAAACCAATAAACTAGTCAAATTTAAAAGACAGCAAATTCAACTAATATCTAGGAATTACAATTACGAACAACTTAAATTGGAAAGAGCACACAGAAAACGTTGTGGGGAAGGCAAACCAAAGACTACGTTGTAATGGCAGAACACATAGAAAATGTAACAGATCTATATAAAAGAGACTGCCTACAGTACACTTGTCCGTTCTCTTTTGGAGTACTGCTACGCGGTCTGCGATTCTTACCAAATGGGATTAATGGAGTTCATCGAGAAAGTTTGAAGAGCAGTATGTTCTGTGTTATCGCGAAATAGGGGAGAGAGTGTGACGGACATGATACAGAATTTGGGTTGGACATCATTAAAACAGAGGCGCTTTTCGTTGCTGAGGAATCTTCTCACGAAACATCAATCACCAACTTTCTCTTCCGAATGAGAAAATATTTTGTTGATACCGACCTACATAGGTAGAAATGATCATCATAATAGAATAAGGGAAATCTGAGCTCACACGGAAAGGTACAGGTGTTCGTTTTTTTCCGTGCGCTGTTCGAGACTGGAATAACAGCGAATTATTGTGAAGGTGGTTCGATGAAACCTCTACCAGGCACTTAAGCGTAATTTGCAGAGTCTCCGTGTAGATGTTGCTGTAGATGAAGCTGTAGATGTAGAACTTCAACTAAAGCACTTCTTGCAAGAATGACAGCAATTAGACAACATAGTTTGAAAGCTTCTGGAAGAATTTGGTTCGTTTCATTCTTAGTCATTCTTTTGATTAAGTCTCCTAAACTAAAAGAGTGAAATGTTTCTTTATTCTGGAAAGACAATGTAGTCTCCACTCCTACACGCAACTGCGAGCTATTGAAAATGCACCATACATTTGTAGTAATGGAACAGGGAAACGCTGAGCGCAACTCGCGCTTTGAGTAGTATCGCCTAATTTACGGACGAGCGGTTTATCATAATGTAAAAATCTTTACCAGTTGTGCTGCAATATTATCCAGTATCTCAAAGTACACCTGTTTGTATTTTACCAATGGATTGCCAATGTATACATGCATCATTTCGGATCTACTCGTGGAAGCTTCAGGTTTGAATTATTTTCGAGCGTTTCGTAGAATTTAAAAAGACGATCAATTTATCTACTTTTCTGAAGTTTTTTGTGTAAGCTATGCATTCTGAGACAGCACTGTTGCCAAACTGCACATCATTATTTTTTCTGAAGAATGTCGAAAAGCAACTCATTGTTTAAAAATATGCATTGAAGAACAGAAGGAAAAAGTCAATCTACGAGACTCTTTTCGAAACCGCAGGTTTCTCTTGTAGTCATTGTATTTGAGTCTGAACAATCGCGACTCTCTGTTTCGTTTTTGTTACCTGTAACGATAGCATCGCCCCAAGCTGCCCCTTCTTCTAAATACGACATCGAATGATTATTTATATTGATTTGTAATATAGTTTTTACTATAGGAAGGATTTGTAGCGATAACAATCGACAATAACTAAAAAATGACCACACATTTGTTATTATTTAGTTCCCTAGGGATCCTGTGAAATACAAAACGGTACATTACAGAACAGATTATTTACGGTTCTCTTCTGACGTACAGTCATTTACTAAATAACGTCGTTATCCTTTAACAACAAAAAATTGCTAGTAAACACCAGAAGAGATGACTTTTTACAGAAAGAAGTCTGTCCAACAAAGCGTAGTTTTGTTCGCTACACTTTCAGCGAAATCAGTGATGTATAATGTAGGACACATGTATGAAATGTAATACCTACATTTATTTAACATGCCAAATAAGCCTGTAGCTTAAGGGAATGCCACACAGACGCGATAATTGGGGAGAGTGGGGGAAATACACGCACCTAAGGAAAAGTCGATGTGAACCATTCATTACCCCATTAAGACCTACAAGAATTAGTACATACCATACACTGGACATTTCTCCACATATTCCAATAGTCTATAAATAGTTATAAACAGTATCTTAATTTTGAACATTAAAATAAAAAAAAAGTGCAAATGCGTGGTATTCCCCACCCCTGAGGGTAATGACACGCAAAGTTCTGGGTAATAACACGTAAAACAAACAAACCATATAAATGTTCAATACTTGCTATTTTTATTTCTTTATTAGTTACTACAAATAGTAAACTGTATATTTAAGAACGAAATAATGTAATTCTACTAACATCTCTTATAATTTTCGTTTTTTACATTTTTTTTATGTGAAAAGAGTTCATATTCTCATACCGTAGAGCAAAGATCGTACTTGTAACCTTTTGGAGTATTCCAGCCATTACATTCTTCATGACTCCATTTGCTACAAGAAATACATCGATACCATAGTTCTCCATCCTTCCCAAACTCTCTACAAACTAAACAGACATTTTCTGAAATCGCCACGTTTTTACCCCGTTCCCAAGACGTGGCCCCACCTATTTGTTTAACACCTTTAGGAGCCACAATTCTCTCGGGTTATTGTACAGTATTTATGCCCGTTTCATCGACGTTGAACATTCGCCTCTCTTTAAATTTATATTTATCAAAGACATGTTCTAAGTTTTTATAATATGCATTAACCTCTTCTTCATTAAATGCCTGTATTCTGTTAATGCTAGTTACTTCAGGTTTTCTCATGCTAATACTTGGGTTTCTTTTTAAAAATAGAGCTAGCCAATCCTTTCCAGCTAACCTACGTGACGTTATCAAAATTGTTTGCAATGTTGTTAGCCTCTGCACACTCAAATGCAATCTTTCGCAGCTGGATGCATGTAATGCCATTGTAATAACATGATCCCTAATCTCATTTTCCTGTTCTGTCGAAAATGTTGGGTTTCTTCCAAGTTTTGGACCCTCGGTATTTTTAACATTCATTCTGGTTCGCAGAGTAGCTTCATTAATCCAGAAAGCTCTTGATACTTCTGTTATTTTTCTTCCAGATTTGATGGCATCAAGAGCCTTACAAAGTTCCTCTTGCATCCATTTTGCTTTCTGGGTTTTTCTTTTACAATATCTACCCATCTGAAATTTAAAAAAAAGCTCGTTGGTATTGAAAATATAACCTGCAAGGGGGAATACCACGCACTTCAACAGCTGCGTGGATTACGCCACTGTGAGTTCGATAACTAACCTAAGCATAACTCGGCACCTAATTCAAATAGCGGGACAAATCTACAATTAAATTATAGTAGTTGATACGCAAGAATTACATTACAGCAACTTATAGTAGCACTTACCTCGCAAAATACAGCTGACCAAAATTACATTAGACACGCCGAAAATAAACAATACTTCACTGCTCCAACAATGCCAGTGGAAAATGGCTGACATAAGCCGCGTAGTAGTTGTTACTCCTGCCGGCAGGGTGTAGCATCAACTGGGAACAGCTTGCGCCATTCAAACTGCGTAAATCAGCCTGCGTGGGATTACCCACATGCATGTAATTCCCCCACCTTTCCCTAACTCGTCAAAAGCAATAAAACTGGTTCTCCAACGAAGCAGTAACTGATTCCGCAACTGTTTCTAAATCTGAGCCACAAACGACAAGAATCTGAAACACATTTCCTTTTGAACCATAAGTAATTACATTCACAGAAATATACGTTTATTAGAAAGTCGAATGTAGTGTAGGAATGGGCGAATCATAAGATTCCATAAAAAAATTTAAGTGTCAAGAAAAGTGAGTATGATGATAACAATAGACAACAACAGAAATATATGCTTCTCATACATCATCATAATTTCCTTTTGGCCTTTGTCCCACTTCAATGCGGGGTTTTCCATGTTACTATGTACTTGGCAATGTTGGTGTCAGAGTGTGGTCTGATGCCCTTTCTGTCGCCACCGCGTACGGCCCCCCCCCCCGCCCCCCCCCCCCCCCTCAGGACGGAATTTGTGTACCCCAGCTGTCTGCGCTTAGTGTAAGCCATGAAACAGTGTGAATGTGTTCAAATGTCTGTGAGTCGTGTAACTGAGGTGGGACATGGGGACCAGCCCAGTATTCACCTAGTGGGATGTGGAAAACCACCTAAAAACCACATCCAGCTTGGCCATTGCACCGGCCCTCGCCGTTAATCCGCCGGGCGGATTCGATCTGGGTCCGGCGCGCCTATCCGAGTCCAGGAAGCTGCGCATTAGAACTCTTTGGTAACCTGGCAGGTTTGATGCTCCTCGTACATGAAATGTGTTTATATTCCGTAGCTTTCAGCGGAATAATCAGAAAATATAGACATTTCGAAAGTATTTTTTCATGAATGAGTTGTAGCTTATGTCAATGAATCAGTATGATTTGGCTGTTTTCACATGTATGTCACGATCATTCACGTCTCGTGGTAACTTAGTAACACATGGAACGCACAAATTTAACAACTATTCCGTTAATGAAGTAGAAAATAATTAAAAACAAACATTATCCTTACTATGTATTTGACTATCTGCTTTCCCACCGCTTGGAGCGCTATTGTCGCTCTAGCTGTCAAACGGTAACAACTTTCACATCAGAGAGTGCCGTACCTCTATTTATTAGACTGGGGTCCGAACTGTCAATTATTTATTTAAAAACTCAGTTGTCCCCGGATGGTTTTCGTGAATGGATGATGTTATTCTGGTGTTACAGCTCCATCTTGATTCAGTACTGAAAGGAATGCATTTACGAGCAATATTGACGAGAATTGCTGTGTGTCTGGAAGACTTTTTGAAGAAATCAGGAATATCCTGAAGCGTGGAGGGAATAAATACTTACTGGTTTTACACAAGAACAGTGCTGCTGCGAAACTAAATTTGAAGGATGTGGAAAACGGTGAGTAAAAATAGCCTGGGAGACAATTTCACGGACCTTAGTTTGCAGGCCTGCTAGAACGCAAGCACCATCACGTGTCTGGGTTACAAATTAGTTCTTTGTACCATAATTCTGAAAAACGCTACTCAGCACAGTGAGTAAAGCAGCTTGACTGACCTCATGAAAACCAAGAAAATGTTCCTAAATGCCAGCTTTGCAGTCCATCAGCCTCACAACAACAGAGCGCTGTGATGTGTCCGAAACGTCTGTTGCTTCATCCACAAAGCAGGCATAAAATGAGGTTGTATCCAAACTTGAATGTACGAGGATAAATCAAAAATTATCCGGACTTTTCATAAAACACTTTATTTAGTTCAAACATACAGTCTGATTTACCCATTATTTTCAATATAGTCTCCCTCCTTTGAAATCCACTTGGTCCAGCAGTTCACAAGCTCGTGTATTCCTGCCGAAAACTAGGTTTTCGGTTAGTTGGAGAACCAATGATGCACCACTTCTTGCATCTCTGTGTCTGAGGAAAATCGATGGCCTCGCAGAGTGTCCTTCAGTGTCCCAAGTCTGACGGAGCAAGATTTGGACTGTAAGGTGGAAGTCCCAGCAGTTCTAAACCCAATTTCTGCATGGTTTCAAGGGTGAGGCAAGCCCTGTGAGTTCGGACGCTGTCGTGCGACTGCAAAATTTTCCGGGACAAAAGACCTCGTCGTTTGCTGCGAATTGCTGGTTTAAGTTGGTTACTCGACAATCCACGCTGTCGTGCGACTGCAAAATTTTCCGGGACAAAAGACCTCGTCGTTTGCTGCGAATTGCTGGTTTAAGTTGGTTACTCGACAATCCACAGCAATAGTCTTTGTTGATGGTATTCCCCATCTTCATGCAATCTTTCCTTTTGTGTCCAAAAATATGGTCAGCGTAACCTTTCCTGTCAATGATACAGACTTGAATTTTTCTTCACTTGTGATTCGGAGTCCTTCCACTCCATACTCTGGAATTTTGATTCTGGCTCATAGTGATCAGCCCACGTTCGCTGTTCTTTCCAAAAACTGACTCACCTTCTCTGTTGTAATGGTGGCGTAAGCGTTGCCAAATCTCAAGACGTTTTGTTTGTGTTTTTCACCCACCACGAACTAACTTTACAGCAGCCAAGTTCATCACGGATGATAGTACAGGTAGAATCGCGACCGATGTCCAGTGCGGACGCTACGCCTTCGGTAGCAACCCGCCTATTCGTCAAAACCATCAACTGAGTTTGCTTCATTTTGTCCGCCGTTGTGGACGTTGACGGGTGCCCTGCTTCCTGTCGTGTGTCACATTTCAAAAATGTGTGTGAAATCTTATGGGACTCAACTGCTAAGGTCATCAGTCCCTAAGCTTACACTCTACTTAACCTAAATTATCCTAAGGACAAACACACACACCCATGCCGGAGGGAGGACTCGAACCTCCGCCAGGACCAGCCGCACAGGAAGTTGCTTGTTGTAAACGATGAAAACTGCTGGTGTATCACGTGGTTTATTAAGAGTTGGAGCAAACTTATTCACAATGTGAATATACATCTTACATGGCCTCTACCGTGACATGGAGGCGAAAAAAGATACATTAGTGAAAGTCTCTTCAGTAGCTCCCAAGGACACTACGTGAGATTTTTGCTCAAAAAAAAGGTTCAAATGGCTCTGAGCACTATGGGACCTAACATCTGAGGTCATCAGTCCCCTAGACTTAGAACTACTTAAACCTAACTAACCTAAGGACATCACACACATCCATGCCCGAGACAAGATCCGAACCTGCGACCGTTGCAGCAGCGCGGTTCCGGACTGAAGCGCCTAGAACCGCTCGGCCACAGCGTCCGGCCCAACTTAATGTCCACACACTACATTCGTAGTGCCCCTGCCCATTACACTCATTACTCGCGGCAGACAATCTTACCGAATCCCGTAAGAGTTGGGGCAATGCGTGTGCATCCAGCAGAGACGAAGAAGGTCAATGGCCGGTTAGCCTTAACTGTATGAAGATGGTATCTGTTCTTTTGGACACGTCCAAAAGAACAGATACCATCTTCATAGTATACACTTATGCCGGCGCTTTTTTTATCTCCCGGAACATTTAAAAAATTCCATCTTTCGTATAGCTGTTGCTCTCTCAGTGAAGCGTCTTTAATCTGATATATGGCTGCTAAACGACGGTCCTTTAAGTTTCTTTATTTTTGGGAACAGGGTGAAATCACATGGGGCCATGTCTCCTGAATGTTGAGGGTTGGGCATCATTGCAGCATTGTGTTTGGCCAAAAAATTTGCGAAAAAGCAACTAAATGTGGCCAGACGCATGATCGTAAAGTAAAAACTGTGAATTGTTACGGCACAGATCCTGGCGGCTTACTTTCAGGTTGCTTCACGCAGACGGCACTGAGCTTGTGGTCCGTAGCTGGTGGTGTAGTGGCTGGTGTTGCCGCCTCTGGATCACGGGGTCCCGGGTTCGATTCCCGGCCAGGTTCGGGGATTTTCTCTGCCTGGGAACTGGGTGTTTGTGTTGTCCTCATCATTTCATCACCATTCGTGACAGTGGCTAGATTGGAATGTGTAAAAAATTCAATTGAGCGCCCAGCAAACCAAAAAAATGTTCAAATGTGTGTGAAATCTTATGGGACTTAACTGCTAAGGTCATCAGTCCCTGAGCTTACACACTTCTTAACCTACATTATCCTAAGCACAAACACACACACCCATGCTCGAGGGAGGAAGACTCGAACCTCCGCTGGGACCAGCCGTGTGTCATATTTGTCTGGCCACTTTTGAACTTTTCGATCCGCTAGAAAACACTTGATCACGTCGATGTACTGTGCTGAGTCTGCGATGAATTTCAGCCCCTTTCACGCCTTCTGACCGAAGAAATCTGCCCTTTGTTCTTCCTAGGTGCAAATTGCTAGCGGTGCCCACATGTTTACACATCCACTGCCAGCTCACTTCTGTTGCAGTGAGGGTCAAGCGAGGCGTACGTCACCTCAGTAGTACCAACTGTATTTACGCATTCGCAGAACGCAGTATAACCACTGCAAAAGTGTGTTTTTGAGAAAGTCTAGCTATGTTTGACTCACCCTCATAAACAGATTGATTTTTAAAATGAAATTTTCACTCTGCAGCGGAGTGTGCGCTGATATGAAAACTTCCTGGCAGATTAAAACTGTGTGCCGGACCGAGACTCGAACTCGGGACCTTTGCCTTTCGCGGGCAAGTGCTCTACCAACTGAGCTACCCAAGCACGACTCACGCCCCGTCCTCGCAGCTTTACTTCTGCCAGTACCTCGTCTCCTACCTGCCAAACTGAACAGAAGCTCTCCTGCGAAACTTGCAGAGCTAGCACTCCTGAAAGAAAGGATATTGCGGAGACATGGCTTAGCCACAGCCTGGGGGATGTTTCCAGAATGACATTTTCACTCTGCAGCGGAGTGTGCGCTGATATGAAACTTCCTGGCACATTAAATCTGTGTGCCCAACCGAGATTCGAACTTGCCCGCGAAAGGCAAAGGTCCCGAGTTCGAGTCTCGGTCTGGCACACAGTTTTAATCTGACAGGAAGTTTCAGATTGATTTTTTCCGCCGTGTACAAACTCTGGGGACTGATCGAGGAGAGGATAGGGAACAAAAAAGGTCTAATGAACTTCTGTCCGGAAATGCATGGTTTCCATGCTAGAGAGCACTTGGCTCTAAGCACTATGGGGCTTAACATCTGGTGTCATCAGTCCCCTAGACTTAGAACTACTTAAACCTAACCAACCTAAGGACATCACACACATCCATGCCCGAGGCAGGATTCGAACGTGCAACTATAGCAACCGCATAGAGAGCATTTATTCAATCACATAATGTTACAGAGGCTTTGGTCTAATACATGCCGTACCATGCAACCACAGTTACAGTATGTGCTGAAAATGGTTGCCATGTGCCTCAACACATGCGTGTCATGCGGACGTCAGCCGGGCTGCATCTGAACGGTGCCAAAGGCAGCACGAATACGCTGCTCCAGTGTTCCCACATCTAGAATGGGCTCTGCATACATGATACCTTTAAGATGGCCACATAACCATGGCTTGAGATCTGGTGAACGAGAAGGCCACGCAACTGGACCCCCATCTAACAAGGGAACCTCCCCATCGCACCCCCCTCAGATTTAGTTATAAGTTGGCACAGTGGATAGCCCTCGAAAAACTGAACACAGAACAATCGAGAAAACAGGAAGAAGTTGTGTGGAACGATGAAAAAATAAGCAAAATATACAAACTGAGTAGTCCATGAGCAAGATAGGCAACATCAAGTGGAGTGTGAGCGCAGGAGCGCCGTGGTCCTGTGGTTATCGTGAGCAGCTGTGGAATGAGAGGTCCTAGATTCAATTCCTCCCTCGAGCGAAAAGTTTACTTTCTTTATTTTCGCAAAGTTATGATCTGTCCGTCCGTTGATTGACGTCTCTGTTCACTGTAATAAGTTTAGTGTCTGTGTTTTGCGACCGCACCGCAAAACCGTGCGATTTTTATTGAACTCGCGAGCTATATTTGCTGGATTCATATTGCCCACGGAATACATCTCACGTATTTAATGCACTCTCTTCCAAAGTAACGAACAGTCAACTGCCAGCCAGGGAGCCTCGTTAGCAGGAAAACTCTCTCTTCCGTGCGCTGTAGTCGACTGACGTCGTGTGTTTCGATGTTTGTTAAGGTGTAGCGTCCCCATACTACGGCGCACTTACTTCGCATCGGACGGACGGATAATAATTGTCTGAAAATAAAAAATTTAACTTTTCACTCGAGGGAAGACTTGAACCAAAGCCCTCTCATTCCGCAGCTACTCACGCTACCACCGGACCACGGCGCTCCTGAGCTCACAGTGCCCTCGATGTGGCTTATCTTGCACATGGACTACTCAGTTTGTATATTTTGCTTATTTTTTCATAGTTGCACACAACTTCTTCCTGTTTTATCGATTGGTCTGTGTTCAGTTTTTCAAGGCCTATCGTCTGTGTCAACTTATAACTAAATCTGAGGGGGGTGCGATGGGGAGGTTCCGTTGTAAGATCCATCGACTAACGAGGACACAGTTCAGATGCATCCGGTGGGCTGGAGCACCATCATGTAGTGGACACATAACCATTCGAGTCATCAATGACACTTCTTCCAGCAAGGGAGGCAAACTCACGCACAAGAAATGCCACTATTTCCGACCTACTAGACAACATGGGAGGAGGACTGGTCCCAAAATACGGTCGCCAGTTATCCTGGACCACACGTTCCAGCTGCAGCGATGTTGATGATTCGCTGTCACCATACCGTGAGGGTTCTGCATACTATCCCACAGATGACTGTTATGAAAGCTGAAGATACAAATCCAGGTAAAGGTGACCCCATCTATGAGTAGAATGGATGACACAAATCCCAGAATCGCGGTTGTCTGGCGAAGAAACCAGTGACAAAACTGTTCCTTGTTTGGAAAGTCTGTCACTAGTTAAGCCTTGCACACGCTGTAAGCGATAAGGGTAGTAACGACTGTCCCGGAGTACGTTACACACAGTCGTCTGGCTTACACTGTACTGGCGGGCCAACTGCTTGGTTCTGACACGGAAGTGACCTTCCATAGTGTCAATCTCATTTTCCTTCAAGTCTGGTGTCCGGCCGGCCGGAGTGGCCGAGCGGTTCTAGGCGCTACAGTTTGGAACCGCGCGACCGCTACGGTCGCAGGTTCGAATCCTGCCTCGGGCATGGATGTGTGTGATGTGCTTAGGTTAGTTAGGTTTAAGTAGTTTTAAGTTCTAGGGGACTGATGACCTCAGCAGTTAAGTCCCATAGTGCTCAGAGCCATCTCCATCTGGTGTCCGAAGATTTCGAGTACGTCCTTCATGATTTCCTGCTTCCTGAAACGATCCTGTCTCAGAGTAATCGCGAAACACTGTTGTAAACATGGAATGCTGTGGTTGTTGTTGGCGGGAATAGGTCTCCTGATACAACCTTGCTGCCCGCCACCCATTGCATTTTGCCTGTCTGTAAGTAAACACCATGTCGGCAAGCTCTCGATTCGAATACAGAATCATTTTGTACAACGCTGCATCACATCCACTACAAAGTGAGTCAGCAAGAGAAGTGAATCGGACACAACATTACCAATGACTATGACAGGAGAGGGCGCTATTTATTTTTATTTGTTTATTTATTTATTTATTTAGCCATCCGTGGACATTTTAAAATGTATGGATGTTGTCAGTTGCGTTCATATGAGGAACAGTACCACCCTCTAGAACGAAATCATGCATAGTGTAGCTGTGGCTGTATAGTACAGCGAGTATTAAACCGCAGTCTCTGTAACAAAGTATGACTGAATAAATGGTCTCTAGCACGGAAACCATGCATTTCCAGACATAAGTTCATTACACCTTTTCTTCTGCATCCTCTCATTGATAATTCCCTAGAGTTTCTACACGGTGAAAAAAATCACCCTGTATGTTCACAAATTGACTCACATACACATTCAACAAGTTCGCTCTGTATAGTTTTTGAAAATCCCATTTTTCTCCATTGTGCTTTCAAATATTCGTTTCTGTTTAGCACGAATTTAAAAAATGACTCTGAAATTTATGGGACTCAGGAATCTTCTGCCTCATCATGACATCTGAAAGCTAGCTCCTGTTTACTCAAAAGACTTGTGATGCCAGGTAGAAGTTTCATGATCTCTGTTAGCTTTCACTTCCCTGTTGAGTCTGATTTTCATCAGTTTTTGATGTTCATTATGTAGCTCTGAAATACTAAACATTTGTCTGGCTGGTTCTTGAAATAAACTGAAACTATGTAGACAGATGTTAAGTCCCATAGTGCTCAGAGCCATTTCAATCTTTTTTTGTTTTTTCTACTAGTGCAAATGGCTACCAATGCAGGCGGATCTTTCCTTGCATCGGCTTTAGCACTGCATATAAAGAAGAAAAAAGAAAAAAGACACTGATCCCGGGAATGGTTGTAACTAAGCTCCATGAATCTCTGCCGAAGGAAATACGACACTCTGAACCTTATAATTACATCAGTGAACAGTCAAACTTCCAGTAACTTGTTAGAATTACTTCGCATTCACATTGGAAGAAAAAGAGGAGACTATTATGCGAAGACCTATTCCAGTCACTCAACGATAATCTGATATGTAACTTTAACGTATCTGTCAGCTGGAATAGATTAAAAACATTCAAAATTTGTATCCTGCATTGTGCCTCATACCCTGAATGGTATTATTATGGAAACATGTGAAACAATAAATGAGGATGACGTGCGGATACCGTCAGTCGTACGTAGCCACCAGCAAGGTTGAACCTCCTGAAGATGTCGAACAGTTGCTCCAAGGAAATATTGAGGAATTTGCACAATGTGATCCGGCGGCAAACCCATGAAGACTATTTACAACAAATCAGGTACTAAAAGACAATATTATTTTGTTACGCTCGCTGGTTCTACAATCAGTTTTACACCGCAGAGATATTATAAGTATACTAGCATGTTAGATTGTACATGACACCATTTATATTCAATCTATGCGCCTCCATTAGGCTAAAAACAGGAAAACCATATACTGTCTTAGAAGATAGTAAAATTGAGTGAAGGGTGAAAAAACAGTCTCTCCAGGAATTGGGACGTCCTTAAACTTTTATTTATTGTTATACAGTGCCACATGCAGCCACAGAGGTACGAATCCTGCAATCCAGTAGCTGGCTTCGCTGCGCAATAATGTAAGGATGGGCAGAAATGAGAATACAGGGAATTGAGAACTCCGTTCTCGACAACCAAAAGGAATAGAATATACATGCGATAACTTCCACAAGTACAGTAACCAGGCAGTTTTCTTCCCCTAATCCATTTGCACACTTGCGCTCCTTCACAAAGTGAAAGAAGGATGTAGACCTTCGATTCGAGATGCAGTGTTTGCGCTGCACACAACGATTACACCATCAAAACTGTAAAGTGCACTGCATGCAGTTCAAAAATGGTTCAAATGGCTCTGAGCACTATGGGACTTAACATCTGAGGTCATCAGTCGCCTAGAACTTAGAACTACTTAAACCTAACTAACCTAAGGACATCACACACATCCATGCCCGAAGCAGGATTCGAACCTGCGACCGTAGCGGTCGCGCAGTTCCAGATTGTAGCGCTTAGAACCGCTCGGCCACACCGGCCGGCTCACTGCATGCAGTGAATTGCAGCTAATTTTCTGTTTTCACCCTCACTCAACATTCTGAAGATAATACCGGCAATCCTAGGCAAGTAGAAGATATGAAACTTCCTGGAAGATTAAAACTGTGTGCTGGATCGAGACTAGAACTCGGGACCTTTGCCTTTTGGGGGGAAGTGCTCTACCAATTATTATTATTTCTTTTTATTTCACCACATTTTGTTCGTTGCGGACGTCACATGTCAGCCGTCCAAGTTCATCCTCAATCGGTTCACACAGTTATTTATGAAACTTCCTAGCAGATTAAAACTGAGTGCCAGACCGAGACTCGAACTCGGGACCTTTGCCTTCTAAAGGCCAGTGCTCTACCAACTGAGCTACCCAAACACAACTCAGAGCCCCTCCTCACAGTTGCACTTCCGTCAATACCTCATCTGCTACGTTCCAAAAGTCACAGATGCACTCCTGCAAACTGGTTCGAAGTGGTTCGGAGGACAGCTTCTCTAAAGCTTGGAAGGTAGCAGAAGAGGTACTGACGCAAGTAAAGCTGTGAGGAGGGGCTGTGGGTCGTCATTGGGTACCTCAATTGGTAAAGTACTTGCCTTCCAAAAGCAAATGTCCGGACTTCGAGTCTCAGTCCGAAACACAGTTTAAATCTGCCAGGAAGTTTCAGATCCGCGGACTCTCCAGTGCAGAGTGAAAATTTCATTCTAAAGGTTGAAGATAGCGTCTAAGAAATTCGAATGGTGGTTATTTCTCGTTAATAAAAGTTACACTGAAGCGCCAAAGAAAGTGGTACGAGTAGACGTATGCAAATACAGAGATATATAAACAGGCAGAACACGGCGCTGCGGTCTGCAACGCCTATGTAAGACAACAAGTGTCTGGCGCAGTTGTTAGATCGGTTACTGCTGCTACAATGGCAGTTTATCAAGTTTTAAGTGAGTTTGTATGTGGTGTTATAGTCGGCGCACGAGCGATGGGACATAGCATCTCTGAGGTAGAGACGAAGTGGGGATTTTCTCGTACGATCATTTCACGAGTGTATTGTGAATATAAGGAATCCGCTAAAACATCAAACCTCCAACATAGCTGCGGCCGGAAAAAGATCCTTCAAGAACGGGACCAACGACGACTGAAGAGAATCATTCAACGTGACAGAAGTGCAACCCTCCCGCAAATTGCTGGGTCATAAGCAAGTGTCAGCGTGCGAACTATTCAACGAAACATCAATATGGGCTTCCGCAGCCGAAGACCCACTCGTGTACCTTTGATGACTGCACGACACAAAGCTTTACGTCTCACCTGGGCCCGTCGACAGCGACATTGGACTGTTGATGACTCCAAACGTGTTACCTGGTCGGACGAGTCTCCTTTCAAATTGTACCGAGAGGATGGACGTATTGGCTATGGAGACAACCTCACGAAACCACGAATCCTGCATGTCAGCAGGGGCTGTTCAAGTATGTGAATGCTCTGTAGTGGTGTGGGGAGCGTGCAGTTGGAGTGATGTGGGACCCCTGACACGTCTAGATACGACTCTGGCAGGTGACACGTACATAAGCATCCTGTCTGATCACCTGCATCCATTCGTGTCCATTGTACACTCCGACGGACTTGGGAAATTCCATCAGGACAATGGGACACCGCACATGTCCATAATTGCTACAGAGTGGCTCCAGGAACATTCTTCTCAGTTTAAACATTTCCGCTCGCCACCAAATTCCCCAGACATGAACATCATCGAGCATGTCTGTGCTGCCTTACAATGTGCTGTTCAGAAGAAATCTCCACACTTACGGATTTATGGATAGCCCTGGAGGATTCATGGTGTCAATTCCTTCCAGCACTACTTCTGACATTAGTCGAGTCCATGCCACACCGCGTTGAGGCACTTCTTTGTGCTCTCGAGAGCTCTACACGATATTAGGCAGGTGTACCATTGTCTTCGTCAGTGGCGCATGTTTCTGTGTGTAGTAGGTGATATTTGTGTTCGTGGTAGTTAAGTTCAAAAAATGGCTCTGAGCACTATGGGACTTAACTTCTGAGGTCATCAGTCCGCTAGAACTTAGAACTACTTAAACCTAACTAACCTAAGGACATCACACTCATCCATGCCCGATGCAGGATTCGAACCTGCGACCGTAGCGGTCGTGCGGTTCCAGACTGTAGCGCCTAGAACCGCACGGCCATCCCGGCCGGCCGTAGCAAGTGATTTGCACCCGAACTCTGTAAGACGAACATGTATAAGGCACGCTCAAACTTAATTAGCAATCTATGTTTCATCGTCACTGCTCATATTATTTAATTTATATGACATTTAATTTAAAAAAACCACTCGTATTTGCATGAAGTTTCATACACAGTTAGAGTCATACCCCCAAAACGTATTCCGATTTGCGAACCATGAGACGTTTATTTCCATCGGCAAGTAAAAGACTTTATCAAGCGCCTTCAGAAGTGTTCATTTCTGATTGAAAACGAACGGGAAATTGCTTCTCATGAATATGCTACTAAAATTCATTTCATCGTACATAATCAATTGTCAGTAGCTAAAGGGTGACAATTATTGAACTATATGGAAAAGAACGTACATTAATTACAAACTTCATTCAACATGTAAACGTCACTACACATATTCGGATTTATCTTACGACATGTTCGATATGCCTGTCATCATTGGCGCATGCACAGACGCGTAGCGAAATTCTGCACGACCCGCTGAAGTGTCGGAACATTGATGCTGTCGATGACCTCCTGAAATGAAATGAAATGTCGTGTGACTAGGGCCTCCCGTCGGGTAGACAGTTCGCCTGGTGCAAGTCTTTTGATTTGACGCCACTTCGGCGACTTGCGCGTCGATGGGGATGAAATGATGATGATTAGGACAACACAACACCCAGTCCCTGAGCGGAGGAAATCTCCGACCCAGCCGGGAATCGAACCCGGGCCCTTTGGATTGACAGTCTGTCGCGCTGACCACTCAGCTACCGGGGGCGGACGATGACCTCCTGAAAGGCTGTTTTCAGCTCAGCAATGGTTTTTTGTTATTGTTGTACAGCTTGTCTTTAATATAGCCCCACAGAAAGGAGTCGCATGTGTTCAAATCTGGAGAATAAGGCCACCCATGCCAGTGGTCTCTGTGTACACCAGGGCCAGAATGCGGTCTCCAAAGTGCTTCTCCAGGACATCAAACACGCTCCTGGTTCGTTGGAGTCGAGTTCCGTCTTGCACGAACCGCATCTTCTCGAAATCAGGGTCACTTTGGATAATGGGGACGAAATCATCTTCCAAAACCTTCACGTACAGTTCGGTAGTCACTGTGCCATCGAGGAATATTGCACCGATTATTCCGTGACTGGACACTGTACACCACATTGTCACTCATTGAAGATAAGAGACTTCCCGATAGCGAAATGCGTATTTTCGGTCCCCGAAACGCGCCAATTTTGCTTATTGACAAATCCATCCAAATGAAAGTGGGCTTCGTCGCTTATCCAAACTATGCATGCGCACACTAATTCCCATCATACCCCGCGGCCAACCGTGCAGTTTTAACATCACAACACAAACAGTTTAGAAGCTATGACGATTTTATTTCATATAGTTCAATAATTGCCACCCCGTATATTTGCCAAAATGTTGCGTTACGTGTGCTTTGCCTCCAAACTATAGGAAGAAAGAGAAATTTTTCAAATGTCAACGAGGTCTGTTTCCCATTAGAAACTGAATTGCCGGCCTCTGTGGCCGAGCGGTTCTAGGCGCTTCAGTCCGCTGCTGCTACGGTCGCAGGTTCGAATCCTGCCTCGGGCATGGATGTGTGTGATGTCTGTAGGTTAGTTAGGTTTAAGTAGTTCTAAGATCGGGGGACTGATGACCTCAGATGTTAAGTCCCATAGTGTTCAGAGCCATTTGAACCGAACTCTGAACATTCGCTGTAAATGACGCAAAACTGTATTCATGTAGTAGACGCCGTTTCAGTTTATGTTTTCCATCTCTGTATGACAAATACCGTCCTGCAACGTGTGATGTCGAGAGCACACCCGAAGAACAGTTGATGCTGTCATTTATCGTCTCGTAAAGTCATCAGATGACAAAACTGAATTGCAAAATGATTTAGATAAGATATCTGTATGGTGCGAAAAGTGGCAATTGACCCTGAATAAGGAAAAGTGCGAAGTTATTCACATGCGTACTAAAAGAAATCAGCTAAGTTTCGATTACGCGATAAGTCACTCAAATCTGAAGGCTGTAAATTCAAGTAAATACTTAGGGATTACAATTACAAATAACCTTAACTGGGACGATCACATAGACAAAGAGACTGCTTACACCACGCTTGTCCGCATTCACTCGCCAACGGCAACGGGGTAAGAAAAGGGTAAAAAACGCCGGTTCTCGTGCGATCACGGAAGTTGAACTTGGATGGGTGACCGTCCGGGAGGACAGGGCGCTGTTGGCTAGAATCTATGTTTCTCGTTTTCGGTGCAGCTCGTCATTTTATTTCCTTCGATTCACGTCCCCAGAAGGTCCTCCAGTGCCGCAAGTCTGGGATCCTTATCAGGTGGGACTGACAGACGACATCGAAAAAGTACAAAGAAGGGCAGCTCGTTTTGTATATTCGAGAAGTAGGGTAGATAGTGCCACAGACATGATACGTGAAATGGAGAGGCGATCATTAAAACAAAGGCATTTTTCGTTGCGACGGAATCTTCTCATCAAATTTCAATCACCAGTTTTCTCCTCCGATTGCGAAAACACTCTGTTGACACCCACCTACATAGGGACAAATGATCATCACAATAAAATGAGAGAAATCAGGGCTCGCACGAAAAAATTTAAATGCTCGTTTTTCCCGCGCGCCGTTCGAGAGTGGAACGGTAGAGAGACAGCTTGAATGTGGTTCATTGAACCCTCTGCCAGACAATTTATTGTGAATAGCAGAGTAATCACGTAAAACTGTGCATTACCGCTGTGGTATGGCACATTGTGACTTACTGTATTAGTGATTGTGAATAATGTCATTCGACTCATTATTTATCGAGGTTTGACTTGAGCTTTCGAAACCTGTCCCTCCTCCTTGAAACTTTAATTAAAAATACTACATAATCAAATAACAAATGAAATTCCATCAACTTCATGAAAATGCACATGGGTTATTTTCATTGTATTACCTCTCAAATGTAGTATAAATTAAATAATGCGACTAGAGACGGAAAAAATATTGATTAAAAAATACGTTTTAGCTGGGTTCGAGCCGTCGGCTCGTCCACGACCCCCATCGAAAGTGCAAACGCTAATCACTTTTTTCTTCCCCTCTCTTCAATTTGTTCGCTATTGTTTGTTGCGTTTGCTCGGTTCAAATGGTTCAAATGGCTCTGACCACTATGGGACTCAACTGCTGAGGTCATTAGTCCCCTAGAACTTAGAACTAGTTAAACCTAACTAACCTAAGGACATCACAAACATCCATGCCCGAGGCAGGATTCGAACCTGCGACCGTAGCGGTCTTGCGGTTCCAGACTGCAGCGCCTTTAACCGCACGGCCACTCCGGCCGGCGCGTTTGCTCGGGGCAGGGGTCCCATGACATCGGTTTGAGTTCATTGTTCATCCTTTCACTCATTTTTTTTTTTATTCCAAACCGCAACCAGCCCTCTGACCGAACACGGTGGGCTACCATGATAGCATCCAATTGACCCTCTTGGCTTATTGCATTCATCACCTTCGCACAGGTACGAGGGCATTTCAAAAAGTAAAGTTACAATGGCTCGCAGTCCTTAAATAGAACAT
This sequence comes from Schistocerca americana, assembly GCF_021461395.2. Classification (NCBI taxonomy): domain Eukaryota; kingdom Metazoa; phylum Arthropoda; class Insecta; order Orthoptera; family Acrididae; genus Schistocerca; species Schistocerca americana. The sequence goes on along the minus strand of NC_060129.1, from coordinate 131,084,134 downwards.
TTATTTAGAAAACGTCAGTTACATCTTATTAACTGGATTATTTGTTATTTTTCGACATAATCACCCCCGTTATCCAAACATTTGTTAAGTCGGTGCACAAGCTTTTGTATCCCACAGTGATTAAAGGTTGCCACCTGTTGTCGGAACCACATTTCAACTTCATGTTTGATCCCTTCATCGTCGTGGAATGATTTTCCACCAAGATAAGACTTCATTTAACGGAAAACATGGAAGTCGTTGAGCGCAAGGTCCGGGCTGATGGCGGATGGTCCATTACGTCCCGTTTGAATTGTTTGAGTAGTGCTTTGGTTACGAGCGCTGTGTGAGGCCGAGCGTTGTCGTGAAGCAAGCGGACTCCACTTAGCATTCCCCTGCGTTTGTTTTGAATTGCCGTACGAAGACGTTTCAAAGTCTGGCAATATGCAGGAGCATTAATTGTCGTTCCAGGAGGCATAGATTCCAACAGAAGAATGCCTTGTCTGTCCCAAAAAACAGAAGCCACGGTTTTCTTCGCTGAAATCGACGCTTTCCACTTATTGGCTTTTGGTGAATTCGAATGGCCCCTTTGCATCGATTGTTGCTTGGATTCGGGTGTATGGTGATAAACCCACGTCTCGTCACCTGTCACACTGTGATCAAGGAACTCATCACCTGCTTCAGCATAGCGTGTGAGGAAGTCGAGTGCAAAGCCCATCCTTTTCTTTTTGTGTTCTTCTGTTAACAGTTTTGGAACCCAACGTGCACACAATTTCCTGTACCCTAACTTGACAGTCACAACGTCATAAAGAGTTGTCATTGACACGTCTGGAGTGATCTGATGCAATTCTTTCAATATGAGACGTCTATTCGCACGAATTGCTTCCTCCGTTCTCCGAAGAAGGGCATCAGAGATCACAGATGGCCGACCTGTCCTTTGTTCGTCATGAACGTCGGTCCTACCTTCAGAGAAATGTCGACACCATTTCGTTACATTTTGTCGATTCATATGTTCCCATAAACAGAAACAATTTCCATGTGAATATCCGCTGGTCGCTGACCTTTTGTATGACGGAGCGCACTTCGCATTTGGCGGGATTCTGAATCGGCGCAGCCATTTTAAACACGACCTACTCCAACCAGAAGCAACGTTCAACTGCCGAACGACCGCGAGGAGAAAGCTCAAGGTAAACACCAGTGTTGCCAACTTGCTCGCCAAAACTCTTCTGTTCCTCTGGCGTACGGTGTATCTTTACTTTCAGAAATACCCTCGTACTTCAAATAATAGACGCATAAACCAACTCGCGATTTTCTTGGAAGTGCCACAGTATTGTACCATACTACCTGCACATTATGTTGCTTCAATGGCGTGCTATAAGTGTAAATACGTGATCCCGATGTCGTGGCCGCGTGGGGTAGCCGCGCGGTCTTGGACGCCTTGCCACGGTTCACGCGCGGCTTCCCACGTCGGAGGTTCGAGTCCTCCCTGGGGCATGGGTGTGTGTTTGTTGTGCTTAGCTTAAGTTGGATTAAGTAGTGTGTAAACCTAGGGACCGATGACCTCAGCAGTTTGGTCCCATAGGAGCTTACCATGAGTTTCCAACGTCGTGGCCTCCACTCGTCAGGAAAGGGACGCAGCTTCCATCTTCGACCACGCGCGTTCTGATGTCATCCATTCAGACACTATGAGTGCTACGTCACTCACAGCACAGAGGCAATATTTTTCTTTGAAAGTGTGCATAACGCATTGTCCCAGTATAGTATATGTGGGATTTTTTACAGTAGCTGACGTAACAGTGGCGTTGCCTAGTGGTCAAGGGCACTGACTGGCATTTTGTCGACTCTGGTTCGATACACGCTGTTACCATTTTATTCCCCGCTATGTTAAACTATCAGTTATAAAATTTAAATATATTTAAACATATAAATTTGGACTTTCTTCGTGAATCTCGACGATGAAGTCTCCTCGGGTTATCAGCCGAGTCAAGGCATCGTTCCACAGCAATGTTTCAACAGGTTTCCTGCTCGTCATCTTCAGGCGAAGCATAGGGGTTCGTTTTCTGTGCGGGTCCTCATAGCCACTGGATCGCGGGCCCTTCTGCCTCGTCTGCGTCGGCAGTGCCAATCGCGCGCCTCTACATCTACATCTACACCTACATCTACATCTACATCTACATCCATAATCCGCAAGTCACGTGACGGTGTGTGGAGGAGGGTACCTTGAGTACCTCTGTCGGTACTCCCTTCTATTCCAGTCTCGTATTGTTCGTGGAAACAAGGATTGTCGGTATGCCTCTGTGTGGGCTCTAATCTCTCTGATTTTCTCCTCATGGTCTCTTCGCGAGATATACGTAGGAGGGAGCAATATACTGCTTGACTCCTCGGTGAAGGTATGTTCTCGAAACTTCAATAAAAGCCCGTACCGAGCTACTGAGCGTCTCTCTTGCAGAGTCTTCCACTGGAGTTTATCTATCATCTCCGTAACGCTATCGCGATTACTAAATGATCCTGTAATGAAGCGTGCTGCTCTCCGTTGGATCTTCTCTATCTCTTCTATCAACCCTATCTGGTACGGATCCCACACTGCTGAGCAGTATTCGAGCAGTGGACAAACAAGCGTACTGTAACCTACTTCCTTTGTTTTCGGATTGCATTTCCTTAGGATTCTTCCAATGAATCTCAGTCTGGCATCTGCTTTACCGACGATCAACTTTATATGATCATTCCATTTTAAATCACTCCTAAATGCGTACTCCCAGGTAATTTATGGAATTAACTGCTTCCAGTTGCTGACCTGCTATATTGTAGCTAAATGATATGGGAACTTTCTTTCTATGCATTCGCAGCACATTACACTTGTCTACATTGAGATTCAATTGCCATTCCCTGCACCATGCGTCAATTCGCTGAAGATCCTCCTGCATTTCAGTACAATTTTCCATTGTTACAACCTCTCAATATACCACAGCATCATCCGCAACAAACCTCAGTGAACTTCTGATGTCATCCACAAGGTCATTTATGTATATTATGAATAGCAACGGTCCTACGACACTCCCCTGCGGCACACCTGAAATCACTCTTACTTCGGAAGACTTCTCTATATTGAGAATTACATGCTGCGTTCTGTTACCTGGAACTCTTCAATCCAATCACACAATTGGTCTGATAGTCCATATGCTCTTACTTTGTTCATTAAACGATTGTGGGGAACTGTATCGAACATCGTGCGGAAGTCAAGAAACACGGCATCTACGTGGGAACCCGTGCCTCTGGAATAATGACCATTTCCAAACCTATCAGCATGCATTGTGAATACCTCGGCCTTCGGAAATTGCGCTTTTCCACATGACATACTGAAAGCCATGTATCAAAGAAGTCATACAGATATACTTCCGAAAACCATTTGACGCAATGCCATACGAACACTTGTTAACAAAAGCACCGTGACACGAGGTATCCAACAAATTTGTGACTGGGTTGAGAATTTCCTGATAGTGACGGCGCAGCATCTTATCCTGGACGGAGAGTCATCGATAGAAGTTGAAGCAAGTTGCGGTGCCGAAAAAAAAGTGTACATACACTGAAGAACCCAAGGAAGTGGTAGAACTTGTAGTGGGACGCGAAATTGAAGCGTCACCCATCCACCAGTGTCAGCCTAGTTTGCAGGTGAATATAAGTTGAATTTAGTGTTTTGTTAATGTATTTTGTAATATTTGTAATGTTCGTGAATTCTCTAAAGTTTTGTATTTATTTTTATGTTTCATGTATGGAGAGGGCTGCGCAACGAACGGAGACAGCATCTTCACTGTCGGGACCAGAGAGAAAATTGCTGGCCACTATACGTCGCGGGTTGACAGCCAAAGAGCAACAGAAGATCCTGAAACCGAGTTGTTGCGTCGTGCTTCTAAAAACTGAAAAAGTAAGAATTTGTAATGTTTCTACAACAATGACGTCATAGAAAGTTTAATCATGTTGTAAATGTTCAGTCCTATCTTGTCAAGGCTCATGTTCTCGTCTATATGTAGGAAGATAATAAACTGGTGGATGCTACTAAAGTTTAAATACGTGTTCCGAGAATTTATTTATGAAGAATTATGTTAAGGAAGAAGTATTACTGATTTATTTGACAGGATTATTAATTTTTGACAACGTTAATCGCGAGTTTGAGTCTTGAAAGTTTATTCAATGTGGTTTTAATATTTATTAAAGCAGATAACTTGCATTAATATAATGCCTGAGAAGTAACAAACGACATGCAAATTGAAAAAAGTTTGCGCAAACCAATTGGACTGAGTGACGTAATTCTGCGCATATGACTCAAATGATGATGTTTTAATTACAGTTTCGTTCAAGAACCATTCAGAGACAACTTTAAAAAGAGTTTAAATAATTTTTAAATGTTTTGTAACTGACGTTGGTGACGAAGTCTGCACATGGACATATGTCAAAAGAAGATCATTAATACAAAACTTACGTCGTTACACTACAACCTGCCCAATATCGTGTAGAGCCCCCGCAAACAGACAGAAGTTCCGCAACACGACGTGGCATGGACTCGACTAATGTCTGAAGTAGTGCTGGAGGGAACTGACACCATGAATCGCGCAGAGCTGTCCATAAATCCGTAAGAGTACAAGAGGGTGGAGGTCTCTTCTGAACAGCACGTTGCAAGGCATCCCAGATACACTCAATAATGTTCATGTCTGGGGAGACTGGTGGCCAGCGGAAGTGTTTAAACTCAGAATAGTGATCCTGGAGCCACTCTGTAGCAATTCTGGACGTGTGGGGTGTTGCACTGTTCTGCTGGAATTGCCCGAGTCCGTTGGACTGCACAATGGACACGAATCGATGCAGGCGACCAGACAGGACGCTACGTATGTGTCACCTGTCAGAGTCGTATCTCTACGTATCAGGGGTCACTCCAACTGCACACGCCCTACACCATTATAGTCTCCACGAGCTTGAACAGTCCCCTGTTGACATGCACGGCCCATGGTTTCATGAGGTTGTCTCCCTATCTGTGCATGTCCATCCGCTCAATACAATTTCAAACGAGACTCTTCCGACCACCAACATGTTTGCCGGCCAGTGTGGCCGAGCGGTTCTAGGCGCTACAGTCTGGACCCACGCGACTGCTACGGTCGCAGGCTCGAATCCTGCCTCGGGCATGGATGTGTGTGATGTCCTTTAGGTTAGTTAGGTTTAAGTAATTATAAGTTCTAGGGGACTGATGACCGCAGAAGTTAAGTCCCATAGTGCTCAGAGCCATTTTTTTGAACCAACATGTTTCCAGTCATCAACAGTCCAATGTCAGTGTTGATGGGCCCAGGTGAAGCATAAAGCTTTGTTTCGTGCAGTTGTCGAGGGCGCAAGATTGGGCCTTTGGCTCTGAAAGCCCATATCAATGATATTTCGTTGAATGGTTCGCACACTGACACTCGTTGATGGCACAGCATTGAAATCTGCAGCAATCTGCGGAAGGGCTGCACTTCTGTTACGCTGAACGATTGTCTTCAGTCATCATTGGTCCCGTTTTTGCTGGCTCTCTTTCAGGACGCAACGATGTCGGAGGTGTGACGTTATACTGGATTCCTCATATTCACCGTGCAGTCCTAAAATGGTCGAACGGGAAAATCCCCACTTCATCGCTACTCGGAGACACTACGTCTGATCGCTTGTGCGCCGACTAATACACAACGTTCAAACTCACTTAAAACTTGATAACCTCGACCTGCAGCAGCAGTAACCGATCTAACAAATGCACCTAGCACTTGTCTTATACAGGGTGGTCCATTGATAGTGACCGGGCCAAATATCTCACGAAAAAACTACAAAGAACGGAACTCGTCTAACTTGAAGGAGGAAACGAGATGGAGCTATGGTTGGCCCGCTAGATGGCGCTGCCATAGGTCAAACGGATATCAACTGCGTTTTCTTTTTAAACAGGAACCCCGTTTTTGTTACATATTCGTGTAGTACGTAAAGAAATATGAATTTTTTAGTTGGACCACTTTTTTCATTTTGTGATAGATGGCGCTGTAATAGTCACAAACGTATAAGTACGTGGTATCACGTAACATTCAGCCAGTGCGGACGGTATTTTCTTCGTGATACATTACCTGTGTTAAAATGGACCGTTTACCAATTGCGGAAAAGGTCGATATCGTGTTGATGTATGGCTATTGTGATCAAAATGCCCAACGGGCGTGTGCTATGTATGCTGCTCGGTATCCTGGACGACATCATCAAAGTGTCCAAACCGTTCGCTGGATATTTACGTTATTTAAGGAAACAGGAAGGGTTCAGCCACATGTGAAACGTCAACTACGACGTGCAACAAATGATGCCCAAGTAGGTGTTTTAGGGGCTGCGACAAGTGGAACATCAGCGACCTTGGCGGATTAATGTATGGTGCGGCATTCTGGGAGGAAGGATAATTGGCCCCCATTTTATCGATGGCAATTTAAATAGTGCAGTGTATGCTGATTTCCTACGTAATGTTCTACCAATGTTACTGCAAGATGTTTCACTGCATGACAGAATGGCGATGTACTTCCAACATGATAGATGTCCGGCACATAGTTCGCGTGCGGTTGAAGCGGTATTGAATAGCATATTTCGTGACAGGTGGATTGGTCGTCGAAGCACCATACCGTGGCCCGCACGTTCACCGGATCTGACGTCCCCGGATTTCTTTCTGTGGGGAAAGTTGAAGGATATTTGCTATCGTGGTCCACCGACAACGCCTGACAACATGCGTCAGGGCATTGTCAATGCATGTGCGAAAATTACGGAAGGCGAACTACTCGCTGTTGAGAGGAATGTCGTTACACGTATTGCCAAATGCACTGAGGTTGACGGACACCATTTTGACTATTTATTCCATTAATGTGGTATTTACAGGTAATCACGCTGTAACAGCATGCGTTCTCAGAAATGATAAGTTCAGAGAGGTACATGTATACACTGGAACAACCGAAATAAGATGTTCAAACGCACCTACGTTCTGTGTTTTAATTTAAAAAACCCTACCTGTTACCAACTCTTGGTCTAAAATTGTGAGGCATACGTTTGTGACTATTGCAGCGCCATCTATCAGAAAGCGAAAAAAGTCGTCCAAGTATAACATTAATATTTCTTTACGCACTACACGAATATGTAATAAAAATGGGGGTTCCTTTTTAAAGAATCGCAGTTGATATCCGTTTGACGTATGGCAGCGCCATCTAGCGGGCCAACCATAGCGCCATCTGGTTTCCCCCTTCAAGCTACACAAGTTTCGTTTGACGCTTATTTCCTAGGATATTTGGCCCGGTCACGATCAATGGACCACACTGTACAGGCGTTGCCGACCGCAGCGCTCTATCCTGCCTGTTTACGTATTTGATGACGCATGCCTATACCAGATTCTTTGGCGCTTCAGTGTAGCATATTGCTCAAGAGCGTGGGACCTGTACCCAGCACTCTAACAGAGAAGGCCAGGACTAATGGTCACTGATTTGTCTGACCCTTGGGAGAGTACCAGTGATGCTGAAGAAACGGAACTGGCAGACTCTTAAACATAGATGCACACAGCACCACGGAAACCCACTTACTAAGTTTCAGGAATCGGCATTAACCCTTCCAGACCAGAATTTTTTCCGGAGGATTGAAAATTTTTCTTTATGTGGTGATGCACTTAGGTTCAAGATTTATTCAAAAATATGTACCGGTTTTCAAATATACTTTGTAGAATTGGCTTCATTTTATGGATTGAAATAACTTATTACGAAAAATTCTCTATTGTAATAAATAGTGAAATGACCATTCATTAGTAACAATGCAAAATAACAATAACAATTGGTAGGGTTTCTGCACTTAACTTAAAATCCAGTTAACAACTAATAAATACACGAAACCCTTCGTTGCCAAATATACCTTTATTGTAATTTTAATTAACGTGGAAGCCATAAAACACCAAACATGCAGGCAGAATATACGCATCTAAAATCTACTTAAAAAAGGGAATAAAATTACATCAATTTGTTTCCACAAGAGGAGAAAACAACGTCCCAATTCGGGCCTCGCTAACACTTGCATTTTACTGACACTAAATATAACAAATAATCATACGTGTGTCGAGAACAAATGAATAACACTATCAATCTTTACAGATGAGAATACGACTATATACACGAAGGTTCACGCCCTGGCAAGGGAGATACTTAACTTCAACAAGTTGTTGTTGTTGTTGCGGTCTTCAGTCCTGAGATTGGTTTGATGCAGCTCTCCATGCTACTCTATCCTGTGCAAGCTTCTTCATCTCCCAGTACCTACTGCAACCTACATCCATCTGAATCCAATTAGTGTATTCATCTCTTGGTCTCCCTCTACGATTTTTACCCTCCACGCTGCCCTCCAATCCTAAATTGGTGAACATGTCCTACCAACCGGGCCCTTCTTCTAGTTACGTTGTGCCACAAGCGCCTCTTCTCCCCAATTCTATTCAATACCTCCTCATTAGTTATGTGATCTACCCATCTAATCTTCAGCATTCTTCTGTAGCGCCACACTTCGAAAGCTTCTATTCTCTTCTTGTCTTAACTATTTACCGTCCACGTTTCACTTCCATACGTGGCTACTCTCCATAAAAATTCCTTCAGAAACGACTTCCTGACACTTAAATCTATACTCGATGTTAACAAATTTCTCTTCTTCAGAAACGCTTTCCTTGCCATTGCCAGTCTACATCTAATATCCTCTCTACTTCTACCATCATCAGTTATTTTGCTCCCCAAATAGCAAAACTCCTTTACTACATTAGGTGTCTCATTTCCTAATCTAATTCCCTCAGCATCACCCGACTTAATTCGACTACATTCCATTACCCTCGTTTTGCCTTTTTTCATCTTATATCCTCCTTTCAAGACACTATCCATTCCGTTCAACTTCACTTCCAAGTCCTTTGCCCTCTCTGACAGAATTACAATGTCATCGGCGAACCTCAAAGTTTTTATTTCTTCTCCATGGATTTTAATACCTACTCCGAATTTTTCTTTTGTTTCATTTACTGCTTGCTCAATATACAGATTGAATAACATTGGGGAGAGGCTACAACCCTGTCTCACTCCCTTCCCAACCACTGCTTCCCTTTCATGTCCCTCGACTCTTATAACTGCCATCCGGTTTCTGTACAAATTGTAAATAGCCATTCGCTCCCTGTATTTTACCCCTGCCACCTTCAGAATTTGAAAGACAGTATTCCAGTCAACACTGTCAAAAGCTTTCTCTAAGTCTACAAATGCTAGAAAAGTAGGTTTGCCTTTTCTTAATCTAGCTTCTAAGATAAGTCGCAGGGTCAGTATTGCCTCACGTGTTCCAACATTTCTACGGAATCCAAACTGATCTTTCCCGAGGTCGGCTTCTACCAGTCGTTCCATTCGTCTGTAAAGAATTCGCGTAAGTATTTTGCATCCGTGACTTATTAAACTGATAGTTCGGTAATTTTCACATCTGTCAGCACCTGCTTTCTTTGGTATTGGAATTATTATATTCTTCTTGAGGTCTGCGGGTATTTTACCTGTCTCACACATCTTGCTCACCAGATGGTAGAGTTTTGTCAGGACTGGCTTTCCTAAGGCTGTCAGTAGTTCTAATGGAATGTTGCCTACTCCCGGGTCCTTGTTTCGACTTAGGTCTTTCAGTGCTCTGTCAAACTCTTCACGCAGTATCGTATCTCCCATTTCATCTTCATTTACATCCTCTTCCATTTCCATAATATTGTCTTCAAGTACATCGCCCTTGTATAGACCCTCTATATACTCCTTCCACCTTTCTGCTTTCCCTTCTTTGCTTAGAACTGGGTTTCCATCTGAGCTCTTGATATTCATACAAGTGGTTCTCTTTTCTCCAAAGGTCTCTTTAATTTTCCTGTAGTTAGTATCTATCTTAACCCTAGTGAGATAAGCCTCTACAGCCTTACATTTGTCCTCTAGCCATCCCTGCTTAGCCATTTTGCACTTCCTGTCGATCTCATTTTTTAGACGCTTGTATTCCTTTTTGCCTGCTTCATTTATTGCATTTTTATATTTTCTCCTTTCATCAATTAAATTCAATGTTTCTTCTGTTACTCAAGGGTTTCTACTAATCCTCGTCTTTTTACCTACTTGATCCTCTGCTGCCTTCACTACTTCATCTCTCAAAGCTACCCATTCTTCTTCTACTGTATTTCTTTCCCCCAATCGTGTCAATTGTTCCCTTATGCTCTCCCTAAAACTCTGTACATCCTCTGGTTTAGTCAGTTTATCCAGGTCCCATCTTCTTAAATTCCCACCTTTTTGCAGTTTCTTCAGTTTTAATCTACAGTTCATAACCAATAGATTGTGGTCAGAGTCCACATCGGCCCCTGGAAATGTCTTACAATATAAAACCTGGTTCCTAAATCTCTGTCTTACCATTATATAATCTATCTGAAACCTGTCAGTATCTCCAGGCTTCTTCCATGTATACAACCTTCTTTTATGATTCCTGAACCAAGTGTTAGCTATGATTAAGTTGTGCTCTGTGCAAAATTCTACCAGGCGGCTTCCTCTTTCATTTCTTCCCCCAATCCATATTCACCTACTACGTCTCCTTCTCTCCCTTTTCCTACTACCGAATTCCAGTCACCCATGACTCTTAAATTTTCGTCTCCCTTCGCTATCTGAATAATTTCTTTTATTTCCTCATACATTTCTTCAATTTCTTCGTCATCTGCAGAGCTAGTTGGCACTTGGCAGCATATAAAGTGATTACAGTAAGCCCTAATTCCACTCGAGAAACGTAGTAACGATATAAGCGAGACAAATGTACTGAAGGAGATAGCCGGTTGTACTGTAGTTAAAAGGGCCACTATCAACAACGTCAGGACGCGACCCCCTTGAACACGTCAGTTTCAGCTACCTGCAACATACACAGAGTCATTTGTAGCTTCTTAAAAACAATTAACATGAAAAGGCACAACGCGTAACACACTAATAAAATATAAACGACTACTGCACAGAACTAGCTCCTATTTAGACAAAGCAAACAGCAGAATATTAATAACACGTAAAATACTTCTAACCTATAACAAACTAAGGTACCACGTAATAGAATATCGTCTTGAGCTCATAGAATACTCAGTTTGACTTCCTGTTTATAAGTCTTACAGCTCAATTTAACAGTGTCAGCTTAAGCAAACCCGAGAATACAAAACTCGAAATATGACAGGAATAGTGATTGAAGCCACTGACAATGCTAGGCTGCCACACAGCCTACAATAGTAATTTACAGCGGCACACAAGCGACCTTACATGTCCAATTTAGTATTATCAGAATAAACAATTTTATGTATAATAATTACTTACAGTACCATGACAATCTCCGAATAACACTTATTACCCTATGTAGGTGTTGGTATCGAAAGGCACCTTTAGTAATACAGTTCCAGTGTATTCACTTATTGGAAGGGTTTCAACTTTACATCCCTTTCCACATAGCTCTCTGTTTACACAGTTCTATAACTTCTGCAACTAAAGAAGGGCATATAAATGCACATATAACTGACACAGATTTAAGCAGAATAAAACAGTGCCTTAGTATGGCGCAAATGGCTTCATTTACTTTACACGTGGGATACCTTCACCATTCAGTAATTCCGAAATATATTCAACAACGTATGAGAGCAAGACGTCGCCTTGGTATCAGCTATTTACTTCACATAATTTCCTGCACAGACACAAGGCAGACGAAGCGTTTTCACATGCAACAGCGGCGAGCATCACGCATTTCCTCCGTCACACCATAGACACATCTCAATTTCAATGGCCAGTAACAAGAACCTATACATGCCCTCGCAGCAGAAAAGCCCCAAAACAAAACAGTGCACCACCGCGATACCAAACCCGAGGTCCCATCGAGTCACTGCCGGGACCTCTCGCTGACCCTGCCCATAGCGTACAGGCGTCGTATCACAGGCCTCACGGTAAACGTCAACAAGCCACCTCCGACCCTGCGAATATCCCACTCCGCTGTCTCTTTTCTCTCTCCGTTGACTACCCGACCACCGGCCTGGATCGCCGAAGTCAAAGATGGTGACCCTATAATCGATGGTAGCGATGACATTGTAAGTGCGAGAACACTGGCGCCAGCCGCGCTACAGTTCAACAATATTCAATTGTACAGTGTAATATAGGGAACCAACCACATCCGTGTATCCTAGTGGCCACGAGGTTGGTTGGCTGGTTTGGGGAGGAAAAAGCGCGGCCATCAGTCCCATCGGATTATGGAAGGATGGTGAAGGAAGTCGGCCGTGCCTTTGCAGAAGGCACCATCCCGGCATTTGGCTGAACCGATTTAGGGAAATCACGGAAAACCTAAATCAGTATGGTCGGACGCGGGTTTGAACCGTCGTCCTCCCGAATGCGAGTCCAGGGTGCTAACCAATGCGCCGGGAGCTACTGCGCACTGCTACGTTGACCTGCTGATATTTTCGCAGTGATGGACAACAGCTGCCCCACTTGCCCATGATGAAAAGGTTAAACATTCTCATACACTACTGGCCATTAAAATTGCTACACCAAGAAGAAATGCAGATGATAAACGGGTATTCATTGGACAAATATATTATACAAGAACTGACATGTGATTACATTTTCAAGCAATTTGGGTGCATAGATCCTGAGAAATCAGTACCCATAACAACCACCTCTGGCCGTAATAACGGCTTTGACACGCCTGGGCAATGAGTCAAACAGAGCTCGGATGGCGTGTGCAGGTACAGCTGCCCATGAAGCTTCAACACCATACCACAGCTAATCAAGAGTAGTGATTGGCGTATTGTGATGAGCCAGTTACTCGGCCACCATTGACCAGACGTTTTCAGTTGGTGAGAGATCTGGAGAATGTGCTGGCCAGGGCAGCAGCCGAACATTTTCTGTATCCAGAAAGGCCCGTACAGGACCTGCAACATGCGGTCGTGCATTATCCTGCTGAAATGTAGGGTTTCGCAGGGATCGAATGAAGGGTAGAGCCACGGGTCGTAACACATCTGAAATGTAACGTCCACTGTTCAAAGTGCCGTCAGTGCGAACAAGAGGTGACCGAGACGTGTAACCAATGGCAGCCCAAACCATCACGCCGGGTGATACGCCAGTATAGCGACGACGAATATGATGACGAATACACACTTCCAATGTGCGTTCACCGCGATGTCGCTAAACACGAATGCGACCATCGTGATGCTGTAAACAGAACCTGGATGCATCCGAAAAAATGACGTTTTGCCATTCGTGCACCCGGGTTCGTCGTCGAGTGCACCGTCGCAGGCGCTCCCGTCTGTGATGCAGCGTCAAGGGTAACCGCAGCCACGGTCTCCGAGCTGATAGTCCGTGCTGCTGCAAACGTCGTCGAACTGTTCGTGCAGATGGTTGTCGTCTTGCAAACGTCCCCACCTGTTGACTCAGGGATCGAGACGTGGCTGCACGATGCGTTACAGCCATGCGGATAAGATGCCTGTCACCTCGACTGCTAGTGATACGAGGCCGTTGCGATCCAGCACGGCGTTCCGTATTACCCTCCTGAACCCACCGATTCCATATTCTGCTGAGAGTCATTGGGTCTCTACCAACGCGGGCAGCAGTGTCGCAATACGATAAACCACAATCGCGAGAGGCTACAATCCGACCTTTATCAAAGTCGGAAACGTGATGGTACGCATTTCTCCTCCTTCCACGAGGCATCACAACAACGTTTCACCAGGCAACGCCGGTCAACCGCTGTTCGTGTATGAGAAATCGGTTGGGAAGTTTCCTCATGTCAGCACGTTATAGGTATCGCCACCGGCGCCAGCCTTGTGTGAATGCTCTGAAAAGCTAACCATTTGCATATCACAGCATCTTCTTCCTATCGGTTAAATTTCGCGTCAGTAGCACTTCATCTTCGTGGTGTAGCAATTTTAATGGCCAGTAGTGTATGTGTACCTCAGGTTTCCACTGGGGAAGAAAGTTATTTCTGTTGTAGCTAAGACAGAGTTAATGTGCACAATTGTACCCAGAGGGTCTGAAAGGATTAAATGGTGACTCTAGAAATATACGAGCCCCCACATATCACTCCCGGAGCGATCATGAGGAGATTAGATTAGTTACAGTGCGCACGGAGGCATTTAAGCAGTGATTCTTTTGTGTGCTCCATACGTAAACGTAACGGGAAGAAGTCCTAATACAGGGTTATTATGAAGTCCACGAAGCATTTCAAAAAATCGGTAGCGATAATTGACCAAGAAGAATGTAACAATTGATAAGATACTCTCAAAGTATTTTTAGGATGTTTATAGGTGTTCTGTGTGGTCACCCTTCGTCACACGGCACACAGTACTCCAATTCTGCCCATACTCGACACAGCATGGTTCAGATGGCCTTAAGCACTATGGGGCTTAACTTCTGAGGTCATCAGTCCCCTAGAACTTAGAACTACTTAAACCTAACTAACCTAAGGACATCACACACATCCATGCCCGAGCAAAGATTCGAACCTGCGACCGTAGCTGTCGCGCGGTTCCAGACTGTAGCGCCTAGAACCGCTCGGCCACAGCGACCGGCTACACAGTGTATCTGGGGGTTGCGGACATAGAAGATGTTTTGGATTCTCATCAGTGGACACACAATGTCTTTACAAAAAATTCCGTAACGTTCTTAATTTCCGTCCTATGGTATGTTGGAACGAAGTGCGGCTGGCATGTGTAATCGCCGGAAGTGTCATTGTTGTATGTCTGTTCAGTGCTGAATGAATTGAACGTTGTGTCGCTCAATTTGAGAATTTCAAGGTAGCAGAGTTAGAGAGGCAACACGTCTGCATTAAATTTTGCGTGAAACTCGAGGAAACCTTTACAGAGACACATCAAACCATGCAGGAAGCCTTCGGTGATGAGTGCTTAAGCCGTACTCGGTGTTACGAATGGTTCACACCGTTTAAAAATGGACGGACGGAAGTTAAAAGATGAGCCTCGTTCAGGATGCCCTTCGACGTCTGCCGACGACGCTCATGTGAAGAACGTCAACAAAACTGTGCGAGCCAATCGAAGAAATGGTTCAAATGGCTCTGAGCACTATGGGACTTAACTTCTGAGGTCATCAGTCCCCTAGAACTTAGAACTACTTAAACCTAACTAACCTAAGGACATCACACACATCCATGCCCGAGGCAGGATTCGAACCTGCGACCGTAGCAGTCACGC
Source organism: Schistocerca americana (assembly GCF_021461395.2). NCBI lineage: Eukaryota > Metazoa > Arthropoda > Insecta > Orthoptera > Acrididae > Schistocerca > Schistocerca americana. Next base: position 131,068,923 of record NC_060129.1, on the reverse strand, counting down.
GGTTCCGGACTGAGCGCCTAGAACCGCTAGACCACCGAGGCCGGCCCAATCGAAGAGTGACTGTCCGAGAGACTGCAGAAGAATGTAACATTTCAGTTGTATCATGTCATGAAATCCTGACACAGTATCTTGGAATGCACCTTGTTGCCGCCAAGTTCGTCCCACGGCTCACGAATCAAGACCAGAAATACCTTCCCCTCCCAATCTGTATAGAGATTTTGGATCGTGCAAATAAGGACGAGATGTTCCTTAAGGCAGTCATAACTGCTGATGAGACGTGCGTCTCCGGTTATGATGTTGAGACCAAGGTTCAGTCTTCACAGTGGGTCGGGTGAGATTCTCCAAGAACAAAAAAAAAAAAAAAAAAAAAAAAAGAACCGTCAGGTCAGGTCAAATGTCAAAGATATGCTGATAGTTTTCTTTGACTTCGAAGCATCAGTTCGTGACCAATTCGTGCCACAGGGACAAACTATTAATCGGTAGTATGGGACGTGTTGCGACGCCTACGAGAAAATGTGAGAAGGTAACGGCCTGAAGTGTGGCGAGACAATTCATACCTCTCGCATCAGGATGACGCTCCCGCACGTTCATCCCTGATCGCTGCCCCATACTCCGTACTCTCCACACCTGGCCCCTGGTTGAAAACCAGGTGGGAAGTACAAAGATTTGCAACGATAGATGACATACACTACGGGCCATTACAATTGCTACACCACGAAGATGAAGTGCTACTGACGCGAAATTTAACCGACAGGAAGAAGATGCTGTGATATGCAAATGATTAGCTTTTCAGAGAATTCATACAACGTTGGCGCCGGTGCCGACACCTAAAACGTGCTGACATGAGGAAACTTCCCAACCGATTTCTCATACACAAACAGCATTTGGACGGCGTTACCTGGTGAAACGCTGTTGTGATGCCTCGTGGAAGGAGGAGAAATGCGTACCATCACGTTTCCGACTTTGATAAAGGTCGGATTGTAGCCTATCGCGATTGCGGTTTATCGTATCACGACACTGCTGCTCGCGTTGGTCGAGATCCAATGACTGTTAGCAGAATATGGAATCGGTGGGTTCAGGAGGATAATACGGAACGCCGTGCTGGATCCCAACGGCCTCGTATCACTAACAGTCGAGATGACAGGCATCTTATCTGCACGGCTGTAACGCATCGTGCAGCCACGTCTCGATCCCTGAGTCAACAGATCGGGACGTTTGCAAGACGACAACCATCTGCACGAACAGTTCCACGACGTTTGCAGCAGCACGGACTATCAGCTCGGAGAACACGGCTGCGGTTACCCTTGACGCTACATCACAGACAGGAGCGCCTGTGATGGTGTACTCGGCGCTGAACCTGGGTGCACGAATGGCAAAACGTCATTTTTTCGGATGAATCCAGGTTCTGTTTACAGCATCACGATGGTCGCATCCGTGTTTGGCGACATCGCTGTGAAGGCACATTGGAAGCGTGTATTCGTCATCGCCATGCTGGCGTATAACCCGGCGTGACGGTTTGGGGTGCCATTGGTTACACGTCTCGGTCACCTCTTGTTCACATTGACGGCACTTTGAACAGTGGACGTTACATTTCAGATGTGTTACGACCCGTGGCTCTACCTTTCATTCGATCCCTATGAAACCCTACATTTCAGCAGGACAATGCACCACCGCATGTTGCAGGTCCCGTATGGGCCTTTCTGGATACAGAAAATGTTAGACTGCTGCCCTGGCCAGCACATTCTCCAGATCTCTCACCAATTGAAAACGTCTGGTCAATGGTGGCCAATCAACTGGCTCGTCACAGTACGCCAGTCACTACTCTCGATGAACTGTGGTATGGTGTTGAAACAGCTGTACCTGTACACGCCATCCGAGCTCTGTTTGACTCAATGCCCAGGCGTATCAAGGCCGTTATTACGGCCAGAGGTGGTTGTTCTGGGTATTGATTTCTCAGGATCTGTGTACCCAAATTGAGTGAAAATGTAATCACATGTCATTCCTAGTATAATATATTTGTCCAATGAATACCCGTTTATCATCTGCATTTCTTCTTGGTGTATCAATTGTAATGGCCAGTAGTGTAAAAGAAAATTCGCAGACGGTGCTTCGGGCCATCCAGCAAGAGTCGTAGTGAGACTGATTCCGGAAGTGGAAACGACCTTGGGAGCGGTATGTCAATTGCGGAGGAGAGTATTTCGATGGAGGCCATGCCCAATAAGTAAAAGGTAAGCACGGAAAAATTTTATGGACAAAGTTTCGGAATTTTTTGAACAGACCTCGTACGGTGGAAGAGGGCTCCACACTGCTTTTCCATTGCCTCTTGATCGCCAGAAATCTCCCTAATGGCATACCATCCATGCCCGAGGCAGGATTCGAACCTGCGACCGTAGCAGTCGCACGGTTCCGGATTGAGCGCCTAGAACCGCTAGACCACCGCGGCCGGCACACCCCTGCATGTCTTTGACAGAGGAACTGTAACAGGCCAGGTGTATCGGGACGTCATTTTGCACCAGTATGTCCGCCTTTTCAGGAGTGCAGTGGGTCCCACCTTCCTCCTGGTGGATGATAACGCACGGCCCCACCGAGCTGCGATCGTGGAGGGAGTACCTTGAAACAGAAGATATCAGGCGAATGGAGTGGCCTGCCTGTTCTCCAGAGCTAAACCCCATCGAGCACGTCTGGGATGCTCTCGGTCGACGTATCGCTGCACGTCTTCAAACCCCTAGGACACTCCAGGAGCTCCGACAGGCACTGGTGCAAGAATGGGAGGCTATACCCCAGCAGCTGCTCGACCACCTGATCCAGAGTATGCCAACCCGTTTTGCGGTATGTGAACGTGTGAATGGTGATCATATCTTATACTGATGTCGGGGTACATGCGCAGGAAACAGTGGCGTTTCGTAGTACATGTGTTTCGGGACGTTTTTTTCCACTTACCACCAATACTGCGGACTTACAGATCTGTGTCGTGTGTGTTCCCTATGTGGCTATGCTATTAGCGGCAGTTTTGTGTAGTGCCACGTTGTGTGGCACCACATTCTGCAATTATCCTTAATTTATGAGCATGAGTGTAGTTCCATATGTGATGAATCTCACACTTTGCATGCTGTGAAAATTCCATGTCTCTATTATCAGTACGTTTTTTAGAAAACGGATCATTTATTGCAAAAAATGTAGTTCAGAGATATTGAAGTTTACAACTTTTTTATTACTAACTCCTACACAGACTTACATCTCTGAGTCTTTTATGCACTAGAATATCCCTGGCCGATAGTCTGTGTCTTTTTCAGTCTCACAATAGCCAAGTGCTTGCCTCCTCCTTTTCTTTCTTGCTTCTTTTGTCATTTTCTGAGCAGCTAACTCTGCTTCACGTACACAAAGCTCATCGAGTTCCCGCGATCTTTTGGGTGTGTTCTGTCCAAATCTTACCCCTAACTTCTTCAGGACCTTAACTCTTTCATAGTTCCCACCATTAAAAGTTATTACAACATCAGACACTGCTAACTTTAGTGTCATAACGCCAACAAATCCATTTTTAGGCACACGGCACCATATAACATTATTGAAGGATTCATTCACATTCTGGTTCTTCCCATGTAAACGCTTCTTTAGTAGCTCAGGATTTGCCAGATCTCTGTAAATAGGTTTGATTGCCTCCATTACTACCAAAGGAAGATAATGTTTGTGTGTAAATTCATGCAGAGTGCCAGAAAATTCAGCTTGCCTATATTTACACCAAGTGCTTGGTGGAGGTGGACAGAAAGAATGATCACATTATCGTGGTTTCCTTCACTGCTAGCACAGTTGTTTCCAAGTACTTCAGAAGAAAATGCAGGTCTCACATATCTGTTACCCGCAAATTTGCGTTTCTTGAAGTTACTTTTACGCTTAGTCATTTTATTTAAGTTCAAAAAGCAATAGAACTGAGCTTACTACAAAAATAGCCAATAATCACACTACTTTCAACGAAAACTAGTATCAGAAACAAAGGACTGATTTGTTTATTCGTAATGCCAACTTTTGAGACGTAGCAGTAGATACAAAACAAAGCAATTCATAGCCTTCTAGACTGTGTAGAGCCCAACACATGACTGCTCAACTGTGGCAGTAAACGCATAGCCACTAGATTTAAGTCAGACATCAAAATTCAAAATATTATTTTGAGGTCTCACTATTGTCTGATTTTAATGTATTATATACCAAAATGTTCAGGAGAGTCCAGAGTATATTATGGAGTAGAAAGCAGAAAATGTCAATTTTCAACAAATTCCATGTACGCTGTCCCCTTAACTAAATTGACTTAAAACCTGAAATGTTTTCCACCACCAAGAGACTGTACACCTTAGTTTATGACATAAGTTTCAGGTTGATACGTTTACCTGTTCCTGAGAAAAAATGGTTTTGAAAAGTTGGAAAGACAGACAGACAAACGAACAACAAAGTGATCCCATAAGGTTTCCGTTTCTACTGATTGAAGCACAGAATCCTAAAAAGACAACAGTCTTAATGTTTTTTATGTAAACACCAATAAAATTATCCTTTTCACCTTCTAATAACATTTGTTTTCGTCTTTGTTATAAGAGTGATTATAATTAAAGTTAAACTTTCAAATTGCTGTAGAAATAACATCACTAGTCAGAATGACATCAAACTGCAATGGAATATTATCAGATATGGAGGGAAACGTATGGCAGAAGAAAAATAAATAATTACAAAATGTAGCAATAGATGGTGCTGTAAGCATCATAATGTAATGGTGGTCGACTACAAATGACAAATGACTCATACAACAATGCCTAAGGCGTATGTTTGACGTTAAACAAACTGTACTACTCAGTGTGCATCGGTGTACAGGTGTCATACTGTTAGCTACGTAAGCCCATCCACCGGGGCAAGGTCATATCACATCGGATGGGAAATATCAGTTTATATTTGTCCGGAAGCCAAAAACTGCATAACAAGCATCAACAAAAATCAAATCGGTTGATTACTTTCCGAGTGACTGGCGCAAAACATGTTCAGTATAGTTATATGGCTCTGAGCACTATGGGACTTAACTTCTGAGGTCATCAGTCCTCTAGAACTTAGAACTACTTAAACCTAACTAACCTAACGACATAACACACATCCATGCCCGAGGCAGGATTCGAACCTGCTACCGTAACAGTCGCGCGGTTCCGGACTGAAGCGCCTAGAACCACACGGCCGACGCGGCCGGCTACAGTGTTCAGTATGCTGTCCACCGGTTTCTGCAACAAGTTGAAATCGAAAAACAGAATGTTCCATAACTGATCAAAGTGTTTTCGTGGTCACGTTCAGAATGTGTTGCACAATGCGTGCCTTCAGTGCAGCTAAGTTAGCAATCGGAACACTGAACACATCATCTTTCAGACAGCCCCACAGCCAGAAGCCACACGTATTAAAAGATCGGGTGATCGGGACGGCCAGGCTGTAGGGAAATGGTGGCTGATAATTCTAGCATTTCCGAAATGGCGCTTCAGCAGCTGCTTATATGGATCAGCAGTGTGCGGAGGTGCGCCATCTTGCAAGGAAATGATTTCATCCACACATCCACGCTGTCGGAGAGCTGGAATGACGTGGTTGCGCAAAAGACACTCGTAGCGCCTACAAGTGACGGTAGAGGTAACAGGACAGGAAGCACCTGTGTCTTCGAAATAATATGGCCCTATGATAAATGATGCTGTAAACAACCAACAACACAGAGACCTTTTAAGGATGGAGTGGTACTGGTTGATTTGTGTGTGGATTTTCCGTTGCCCATATTCGACAGTTCTGTGTATTGACATATCCTGTCAGATGGAAGTGGGCGTCGTCTGTCCACAAAATCTTCCATAGCCAATCATTGTTCACTTCCGTGCGATCAAGAAATTCCAAAGCAAAGGTCTCTCTTGCCGGCAGATCAACAGGAAGCAACTCGTGCACATGGGTAATTTTGAATCGATAGCAAAGAAGGATGTTTCGTAGGATTTCTCGCACCGTGCTCACGGGTGTGCCCAATGTTCGGGCAGTTCTCCGTGCACCACACGTTTGCACATCATCACTCGTCTCCTCCTGCATTGCTGTGGCCACTGCTTCCACTGACGTCGAGTCAATTGGTTTCCTCCCTCTATCACGTTGCACACCAAAAGAAGCCCTCTTTTCGAATTTCCGAATCATTTTCTCCAGACCCACGGCAGTTATCGGACCAATGCCTTTTTTCAAAACCTTCAGTATCCGGAACTTTGCAGAGCGACGTGTGCACAGTCGTCATTCTCGTAATACAGCTTTAGAAGCAGAGCGCGGTCCTGCACTGAGACAGTCATGGCGAACGTGACAGACGGGAAAGGAGGAATAGCCGTGTACCTATCGTGTTTATACCAACTTCAATGGGTCTTGCGCAAAACAGGTGTTTTCAGTTACGTACTCTGACACATACAGCGCCATCTGCTGATCAATTTTCACACTATTTTTTTTTCTTTTGGCATACGTCTTCCCCCTTCTCCAATAATATACCGTTGACAGCGTTTTGAAAGTTTAATTATAATCGTCCTGTATTTTTTAAACTTTCTTGGCTGAAGAGCGAAATGTTATACCGCTCAAGCCCCCCGCCGCCCCCCCTCCCCCTCCGCCCTAAATGGGGCAAGGGCACTGAATAAATGAAAAATGAAACTCAACAGTTCCTTGCTGCCGCTTGTGTGGACGAAACTAGCACGTCATTATAGCGGACATACAAAATGGCTCTGAGCACTATGCGACTTAACTTCTGAGGGCATCAGTCGCCTAGAACTTAGAACTAATTAAACCTAACTAACCTAAGGACAGCACACACATCCATGCCCGAGGAAGGATTCGAACCTGCGACCGTAGCTGCCGCTCGGTTCCAGACTGTAGCGCCTAGAACCGCACGGCCACTCCGGCCGGCATAGCGTAGATACAAAAATTAGTAGCACAGCGACGTGGTCCGGCTCGGACAGTCAAAGGCGACACCGGAAAGAAGGAGGCATTAGTTTCGGGATGGTCCCCGCAGAAGAGAGTTTGGCGGAGAAGGCGAGAAGCGCCGGTTTTTAGCGCCGGAAGAACAAAACCGGCGCGGCTTTCTCCGGTCACAGGCGATCGCGCCTGCCTTCAAGGCGCCGCCCGCTGGAACCGCGATCTGCTCAGTCCGGCAGCGCCACCGCCGGAGTCTGGACTGTACGGCCGTCCTCCGCAGAAGGCACCCTCCGCCATGCTCCGCTCCAGCGTCGCCCTGTGCGTGCTCGCCACGCTGGCTCTCTACCTGGCCTCTGGTGAGTCCCAAAACTCCAGAACACATCTAGTGATAAACGATTATTTAGGATTCCGTTTCTCTATCGGTAGAATCAGAACCCTTATAGCAGGGGTCTCCCGTGAGGGGCGACAAACCGGTCCGCGTTAGCTGGCCGGACATCCCTGGTATCCGGCCCGCCAAATATTTGAGGTGGTGCCTACACTGCCAACAATTCAGTTTCGAGGCCTATAGTGACCAATACACCGCGACATTGTCGGAGCTCTATTTTACAAAGCGTGAGGTTATGGTTAAACGGTTAACAGACTAGTTAGGCGAAAAAATTTTAAGTAAAAAAATTATTTGCATTTTATTCTACTCACAAGTCTGGTGCAAGTCTTTCAAATGGACGCCACTTCGACGACTAGCCTTAGTAATCAATCACTATGGAAGATGCTTCTTAAGCAAGGTTTCACTTTCTTTACGTATTTCGATTTTCAGATTTTCCTTGTCTCTTCGAATACAAACTTTGAATTGTCCCACACCTACTAGTACAGCGCACAAAACACTAAAAAACTCGTGGGACACTCGCAACATAGACACAATCACGCAACAGAACTATCAAATATATGCTCTGGCTCTGCTACTTGCTACAAGACTACGTAACTAAACTTATTGTTGCGCCGCTTGAAATAACAATGCGTTGATATGCTCTACCTCTGTTACGTCTTGTAGTAATAGTGTTGCTAACAATGATTTTGAGATTTCGTTATCTTTGCAGGACGCTTTCGTGAAGAATGTGCAGTGACATACTTTTTTGTCGGTGAAATTCGCCAGAATAAAATATGCCAGAAATTCGGTCAGGTACGTCCACCAATCAAAATTAGGTAACTAAATAAAACTCGTAGTTCGTTTCAGTGCTAGCTATTCCCACAACCTTAGATTTTTGCGATTTCATCTTTCCTTTAGCCTTATATTACGGTGATCATGGAGTGTTAGGGTTCTTTAATCCCACTAGGTAGATCTTGGCCCTTATGACTTCGTGGAGGAATGAATGTGGCCCGGAGACTAAAACGTTTGGAGACCCCTCCCTTATAGAATCACCATCCGACTGTCCTACTGTTAAGGGCGGAAACCGCATTAGGAGGCTGTTTGATTTTTTGGGATTTTTTTGGGGTAGGAAGAATTAATTATAATTTAATCAAATTATGACATCATTTCAGTCACATTTACAACAGTTTTTCAGAAATTTTTCTGAATGATTTCAGCCAAAAATAACAAAGTTACGCTGCGATATCTGCTGAAAATTGTGAGTGTAGTTCTCCAATTGCGTGCAGTGTAGCCATTCCGATTGTCATCTGAAAGCAAAAATGTTTTCATTTTATGAGGATTGGAACTTTAATAGTACAAATACGAGGCCTGTTTTTTAAGTAAGTACCGTTTTGAAATTTAAAAAAGACGTGCTAAGATATCTCAATAGTTTTATTTTTACATGAAAGCCTGTACCTTAATCTACGCACTAACGCCATTACGGTCTGATTCTTCCTTGTTTACGTTGTGTATCTACATCTACATCTACATCCATACTCCGCAAGCCACCTGACGGTGTGTGGAGGAGGGTACCTTGAATACCTCTATCGGTTCTCCCTTCTATTCCAGTCTCGTATTGTTCGTGGAAACAAGGATTGTCGGTATGCCTCTGTGTGGGCTCTAATCTCTCTGATTTTATCCTCATGGTCTCTTCGCGAGATATACGTAGGAGGGAGCAATATAAAGCTCGACTCCTCGGTGAAGGTGTGTTCCCGAAACTTCAACAAAAGCCCGTACCGAGCTACTGAGCGTCTCTCCTGCAGAGTCTTCCACTGGAGTTTATCTATCATCTCCGTAACGCTTTCGCGATAACTAAATGATCCTGTAACAAAGCGCGCTGCTCTAAGTTGAATCTTCTCTATCAACCCTATCTGGCACGGATCCCATACTGCTGAGCAGTATTCAAGCAGTGGGCGAACAAACGTACTGTAACCTACTTCCTTTGTTTTCGGATTGCATTTCCTTAGGATTCTTCCAATGAATCTCAGTCTGGCATCTGCTTTACCGACAATCAACTTTATATGATCATTCCATTTTAAATCACTCCTAATGCGTACTCCCAGATAATTTATGGAATTAACTGCTTCCAGTTGCTGACCTGCTATATTGTTGCTAAATGATAAGGGATCTTTCTTTCTATGTATTCGCAGCACATTACACTTGTCTACATTGAGATTCAATTGCCATTCCCTGCACCATGCGTCAATTCGCTGCAGATCCTCCTGCATTTCAGTACAATTTTCCATTATTACAGCCTCTCGATATACCACAGCATCATCCGCAAAAAACCTCAGTGTAGTGAGTGTTCAAGATGCCTTCGATAATCGTGAGTCCCGCAGACTGTGAAGTACGGGCTGTTATAAGATTTCTTAGTGCTAAAGGCCTAAAAGCGATCGATATTCGTCGTGAGATCTGTGCAGTTTACGGAGAAAACATTATGAGTGATGGAATGGTAAGAAAGTGGGTGAGAGCATTTAAAGATGGCCGCACAAATGTGCACGATGAACAACGGAGTGGGCGTCCTTCGGTCGTTAATGAAAGTTTGGTGCAGGAAGTGGACAGTAAGGTGAGAGAAAACAGACGCTTTACGATTTCGTCCTTGCGGGATGACTTTGCTGATGTTTCTCGTAGTGTTTCGTACGGTATTGTGACCGAGCACTTGAATTGCCGAAAATTGTGCGCACGTTGAGTACCGAAAATGTTGACGGATGTGCACAAAACCAAACGTTTAGACAGTGCATTGACTTTCCTTGAGCGGTACCACAACGACGGTGATGATTTCTTAAGCGAAATTCTTACGGGCGATGAAACATGGGTGGCCTACGTCACACCAGAACCAAAGAAACAGTCCATGGAATGGCGGCATTCAGATTCACCCAGCGGAAGTTTAAGCAAACAATTTCTGCCGGGAAAATCATGTGCACAGTTTTTTTGGGGACAGAAAAGTTGTATTGCTTGTGGAATTTCTGCCTGCAGCTTACTGTAAGACATTGCACAATCTGCACCGTTCAATTCAGAACAAAAGACGTGGCAAGTTGAGCAGGGGCATCGTTTTGCTGCAAGACAATGCCCGTCCGCATGTGGCGAATCAGACCAAAGATCTCATCACATCTTTTCGACGGGAAACTCTAGAGCATCCTCCGTACAGCCCCGATCTTGCGCCCAGTGACTACCATCTGCTCCTGCACTTGAAGAAACACCTGGGCGGTCAGCGTCTTCAGGACGATGACGAAGTCAAAACAGGGTTGATGCAGTGGTTAACAAGGTATTCAAAAACTGGTACAACGTTATGACGAGTGCCTCAATATTGACGGAAATTATGTAGAAAAGTAGATTAAGGTACAGGTTTTCATGTAAAAATAAAATTAGTATCTTAACACGTCTTTTTTTTTATTTCAAAGCGGCACTTACTTAGAAAACACGCCTCGTATTTATTTGCATCTCGTACAAAATAGATACCTGTTTCAAAGTTTTACTGACCGTCAAAGTAGTCACCAGCATCGTGTATAATCCGTTGCCAGCGATGTGGAAGTCGTAGGATACTCTTAGCAGTGCCAGTTGTGTTGACAGTTCGAGCGGCGCGGTCTATTGCCCGACGAATTTGTAGCAGTTCTGTAGCGAATGCCGTGAAGTGTTTCCTTCAGTTTAGAAACCGAGCTGAACTCACGAGGGCTTAAGTGAGGGGAGTGCAGTAGGTGGTACAGCACTTAGCAGCCCCATCAGTCAAACAAATCAGTGACAGCTTGCACTGTACGTGCTTGAGCATTGTGCTGCAAAATGGTGGTCAGGTCCTGCAGAAAGTGACATCACTTCTGTCTCTAAGCTGGTCGTAGGTTGTGTTCCAAAAATGAACAGCATAGAGACAGAAGTGACCTGACCACCATTTTGCAGGACAATGCTCAAGCACGTACAGTGCAAGCTGTTACCGATTTGTTTGACTGATGGGGCTGCTAAGTGCTACACCACCTACTGCAAAAAAAATGGCTCTGAGCACTATGGGACTCAACTGCTGAGGTCATTAGTCCCCTAGAACTTAGAACTAGTTAAACCTAACTAACCTAAGGACATCGCACACATCCATGCCCGAGGCAGGATTCGAACCTGCGACCGTAGCGGTCTCGCGGTGCCAGACTGCAGCGCTAGAACCGCGCGGTCACTTCGGCCGGCCACCTACTGCACTCCCCTGCCTTACGCCCTCGTGAGTTCAGCTCGATTTCTAAACTGAAGGAAGCACTTCACAGCACTGGCTTCAGAACTGCTACAATTTCGTTGGGCAACAGACCGCGTCGCTCGGACTGTCAACACAACTGGCACTGTTAACAGTATCCTACGACTTCCACATCTCTGGCAACGGGTTATATACGATGCTGGTGACTACTTTGACGGTCAGTAAAACTTTGAAACACCTATATATTTTGTACGAGCTATAAATAAATAGTTGCCATTATTAAAGTTCCAACCCCCGTACATTAATAACTTATTTTCTAAGAATATGAACCTCAATGCAGGTGAAAAAAGTGAAAATTTAAAATTTTGCATGCGCTGGAACAATTTACTTAGATTTTCACGATTTTTAGTCTCTAATTATGCAAAGAAAAATACCCTTAAAATCATGATATCATCTCACAAGTTGGTTCGTGTAATTCGCAGTTTTATAAAGAATCATACTACCAATTTTCCTAATGATCGGTTCGATACTTTTTGAGTTGGACTGTACGCAAACGTGAAAAAAGTCATTTCGAGATAAACGCGTTTGAAAAATAAATACTCGGAAACTAGCAATTCAAGGAAGTTAACAATAATGTAAATTGCTTACCGATTATTCTCTGATTCCAGCACCATGTAGCAATCCTTCCTCCTCCTCATAGGCTTCGTTTTGCGCTAGTTATGCATTTGTTCGGCATAACTGAAGCTTTACATGCCTACTACAATTCCTGCCTCGTTGATGGCCACCTGAAGGGATGAATTTCCTTCATTCAATAAGCTCGCTGCTAAATACGATGCCAATTCAACGAGTTTTAGTCCGGAGTGCAAGTGTTTAGGAGCTAATCGCCAAATAGTGGAATTAAAACTTTCATTCGCATTTTGTGTGTGGCCACCTAAATATCTCTCGAGAAATTCATACCTTGGTATATCTTCATATATTGGAAGGATCTGCACGTGGTTCTACGCTCATAAAATCTAGACGAATGCGAATTTCGCTTTGAAATTTTGACAGTTTATTCTTGGGTAGTTAAGCTAACGATTTATGCAATAAGAAATCGGATTTTTTTGGACCTCCTAATGTGGTTTTCCCCCTTAAAAACGCTTTTCCTGAGCAACGCGTAGACGTATCAAGATGGAATTTATCTCGGATACTAAGTGGTTCAGTCTGTTGGTGGTGCAAGACATTTAAGCTTGTAAACCAATGAAGTTAAAATATATGGCAATTTTTGTCGCACATTTTGATACTTTCAGGGTACTCCTCGTTGATTTAGAATCGTAAAATTTGCCACAAGGCAAGGTTTCGCAGTACAAGCAAAGCAAAAAATCGAAAAATTTATCAACTGTAAAAATATGACATAAAAATAACTTTGTGCCATTAACCCTACAGTTTGTAAAACTCATTTTAACGACCAGCTATTTAGTTTTCCCTAATCATCTACCGCTTTCGGTTTATTCAAATGTGTGTGAATTCCTATGGGACCAAACTGCTGAGGTCATTGATCCCTGGACTTACACCCTACTTAAATTAACTTACGCTAAGAACAAGACACACACCCATGCCCGAGGGAGGACTCGAACCCCCGGCGGAAAGGGCCGCGCAATCCGTCACATGGCGCCTCTGCCTCTGAATATTGAATTCGTTAACGATTTTCGAAACTGAATGTCCCATTTGTGTAGCTCCAACTACCATTCGCGTCGGAAGCCTTTTCACACGAATCACCAGATTGCAAATGACAGCTCTGCCAATGAACTGCCTTTTTATATCTTATGTACACGGTACTACCGCCGTCTGTATACGTGCATATCTCCATCTGATGACTTTGGTCTGCTTAGTATATTTACCTAGTGAAAAAAATGTTCAAATGTGTGTGAAATCTTATGGGACTTGACTGCTGACGTCATCAGTCCCTAAGCTTACACACTACTTAACCTAAATTGTCCTAAGGACAAACACACGCACCTCCGCCAGTCCATGACTGCAGCGCTCGGCTAATCCCGCGCGGATTACCTAGTGACATATTAGACACAGACAAGAAGACATGCCCCTTCCATCCTCTTTCTTCCCCACCTCCCCTCTCTTTGCCCCCTTCTCTCCCCCGCGTCCTTTTACATTTCCCTCCTCTCATTCCCTCTCGCGTCTGCCCTTCTCCCCCTTTATTAGTCCTCTCCCTCCTTGGTTCCCCCCCCCCCCCTTTTCGTTTTTTTTTTCCTCTCCTCACTCCTTGTTTTTCCCCCTCCTGCAGGTCCCGTCGCCCCCCCCCCCCCCCCCCACCCATCTGCCTTGGGCTCGGGAGTGCCATCTTTGTGCCGCCTTTTTCGTGCAGTGGTTTACAGTGAGTGTTTTACAGTGAGTTTTCCGTGTTGTGTTTTTTGGGACTTGTTGCGAACGGCCATCATACTGTCGCTGGGTGTGCCTTTTATCTCTTGCGAACAGAAACCAGACTGCCCCCGTGTTTTTTAATTGTGTGTCTACTATGTTACTTGTCTGATTCCTGTGTATTTTATCTACATTACCAACCCCTTTTGCTTTCTGTTTTAACTTTCCGCATTTTTACGCCATTTACACTTTAAATCACCATTTTATCGCCTGTTTTACCTTGTTTCTTTCTTCTTCCTTTATTTAAAAAAAGTCTGTAGGCTGTAGAGCAGCGTAGTAAGCTGCTGCCAGCCCGCCCCCTTCGGGGGGAATTGAAAATCAATAAAGAAAAAAAAAAAAAGACATGTGACATTTAGATATAGTGAAATAATAAAGGAGACACAGTGCATTGGATCGAAAGTATTAAGTGTAACAGTAATTGAGAGAGGGAGTGCGAGACGACACATTTACAAAGGCAAACATTATTTAAATTACCGAGCGAGGTGGCGCAGTGGTTAGCACACTGGACTCGCATTCGGGAGGACGACGGGTCAAACCGGCGACCGGCCACCCTACTTTAGATTTTCCATGATTTCCCTAAATCATTTCACAAGCGTAGGCCACGATGTTTGGAACGCGGATTTACTGCAAACTTCGTACACCCGTAGTACTCCATGAGGACAACAAAATGTGTAAGCAGTAGAGCGCACTTCTCAAGCGTTACTGAGGAGATCGCAAGATAATTTCGGTCGTCTGTGCGTGGCCATTTTCACGCGTGGTTTGGCGTTCAGGCCCCGTAATCGCTGGATCAGTTTTTTTTAACTTCTAACACAGTCATTTTCTTTACTATTTATATTACAATTGATATAATGGGAAAAATGCGTGTAATCTGACGAACTTTTATTAAATTTACATTGTTATTGGGCAGTTTACAAATCTTTATTATCACATACACTCCTGGAAATTGAAATAAGAACACCGTGAATTCATTGTCCCAGGAAGGGGAAACTTTATTGACACATTCCTGGGGTCAGATACATCACATGATCACACTGACAGAACCACAGGCACATAGACACAGGCAACAGAGCATGCACAATGTCGGCACTAGTACAGTGTATATCCACCTATCGCAGCAATGCAGGCTGCTATTCTCCCATGGAGACGATCGTAGAGATGCTGGATGTAGTCCTGTGGAACGGCTTGCCATGCCATTTCCACCTGCCGCCTCAGTTGGACCAGCGTTCGTGCTGGACGTGCAGACCGCGTGAGACGACGCTTCATCCAGTCCCAAACATGCTCAATGGGGGACAGATCCGGAGATCTTGCTGGCCAGGGTAGTTGACTTACACCTTCTAGAGCACATTGGGTGGCACGGGATACATGCGGACGTGCATTGTCCTGTTGGAACAGCAAGTTCCCTTGCCGGTCTAGGAATGGTAGAACGATGGGTTCGATGACGGTTTGGATGTACCGTGCACTATTCAGTGTCCCCTCGACGATCACCAGTGGTGTACGGCCAGTGTAGGAGATCGGCTCCCACACCATGATGCCGGGTTTTGGCCCTGTGTGCCTCGGTCGTATGCAGTCCTGATTGTGGCGCTCACCTGCACGGCGCCAAACACGCATACGACCATCATTGGCACCAAGGCAGAAGCGACTCTCATCGCTGAAGACGACACGTCTCCATTCGTCCCTCCATTCACGCCTGTCGCGACACCACTGGAGGCGGGCTGCACGATGTTGGGGCGTGAGCGGAAGACGGCCTAACGGTGTGCGGGACCGTAGCCCAGCTTCATGGAGACGGTTGCGAATGGTCCTCGCCGATACCCCAGGAGCAACAGTGTCCCTAATTTGCTGGGAAGTGGCGGTGCGGTCCCCTACGGCACTGCGTAGGATCCTACGGTCTTGGCGTGCATCCGTGCGTCGCTGCGGTCCGCTCCCAGGTCGACGGGCACGTGCACCTTCCGCCGACCACTGGCGACAACATCGATGTACTGTGGAGACCTCACGCCCCACGTGTTGAGCAATTCGGCGGTACGTCCACCCGGCCTCCCGCATGCTCACTATACGCCCTCGCTCAAAGTCCGTCAACTGCACATACGGTTCACGTCCACGCTGTCGCGGCATGCTACCAGTGTTAAAGACTGCGATGGAGCTCCGTATGCCACGGCAAACTGGCTGACACTGACGGCGGCGGTGCACAAATGCTGCGCAGCTAGCGCCATTCGACGGCCAACACCGCGGTTCCTGGTGTGTCCGCTGTGCCGTGCGTGTGATCATTGCTTGTACAGCCCTCTCGCAGTGTCCGGAGCAAGTATGGTGGGTCTGACACACCGGTGTCAATGTGTTCTTTTTTCCATTTCCAGGAGTGTATAATATAAAATTCATAACTATCGACTAGTAAACGACCAAGCGCATGAAGTGATAGTGAAAATGTATGCTTGTCCGTGTCTTCAAAATTGTTCGTATTTAATCGAAAGAGAACGAGAAATTGCTTCTCGTGAAGACGCTATTAAACTACACTTGATACTGCATGACCAATTATCAGCGCCTACATTTAAGGTTGGTTGGGTTGTTTGGGGGAGAAGACCAGACAGCGAGGTTATCGGTCTTACGAAAGGACGGCGAAGGAAGTCGGCCGTGCCCTTTCAAAGGAACCATCCTGGCATTTGCCTGGAGCTTTTTATGGAAATCACGGAAAACCTAAATGAGGATGGCCGGACGCGGGATTGAACCGTCGTCCTCCCGAATGCGAGTACAGTGTGCTAACCAATGCGCCACCTCACTCGGCACATTTAAGGAAATACTGCGTTATGCATGGTTTGCTTCCAAATTATCGGCTGAAAGAGAGGTTTTTGAAAATGTTAACGAGGTTTCTTTTTCCACGGAAGCCGGCCGAAGTGGCCGTGCGGTTAAAGGCGCTGCAGTCTGGAACCGCAAGACCGCTACGGTCGCAGGTTCGAATCCTGCCTCGGGCATGGATGTGTGTGATGTCCTTAGGTTAGTTAGGTTTAACTAGTTCTAAGTTCTAGGGGACTAATGACCTCAGCAGTTGAGTCCCATAGTGCTCAGAGCCATTTGAACCATTTTTCCACGGAAAACCTCAAAATACCTTACGTGTGCGGAAACATAGCATTTATTCAATGCAGCTGGTGTCGTTTGTTTTCCATGTTTTTACGAAAAATACCGTCCTGCAACTTGTACTCGTAATGTCGAAAGCGACGATTAGTTGTAGGTCTTTCCAAAGCCGCCTGTGCCGGTCAAAACTTCGAGGTAACAAGTCGTTTCGGGCTCCTTCCAGGTATAAGGGATTTCTCAAATCACGGGCAAGCATACATTTTCACAATCACTTTATGAGTTTGGTCGTTTAGTAGTCGATATTTATGAATATTATATTATTTGTGATGATAAAGATTTGTAGACTGCTGCCGGCCGAAGTGGCCGTGCGGTTAAAGGCGCTGCAGTCTGGAACCGCAAGACCGCTACGGTCGCAGGTTCGAATCCTGCCTCGGGCATGGATGTTTGTGATGTCCTTAGGTTAGTTAGGTTTAACTAGTTCTAAGTTCTAGGGGACTAATGACCTCAGCAGTTGAGTCCCATAGTGCTCAGAGCCATTTTTGTAGACTGCTAAATAACATCGTAAATTAAATAAAAGTTCATCCGATTACACGTATTTTTTCCATTATATCAATTGTAATATAAATAGTAAAGAAAATGACTGTGTTGACAATAAAAAAACTGACGAACGTGACTCGATCCAGCGATAACGGCGCTTGAACGCCAACCACTCGGCTGCCGCCGCTTCCTGGTGAAAATGGCCACTCACAGGTATACAGGGTGGTCCATTGATAGTGACCGGGCCAAATATCTCACCAAATAAGCATCAAACAAAAAAGAGGGAAACCAGATGGCGCTATGGTTGGCCGCTAGATGGCGCTGCCATAGGTCAAACGGATATCAACTGCGTTTTTTTTTTTTATAGGAAGCCCCATTTTTTATTACATATTCGCGTAGTGCGTAAAGAAATATGAATGTTTTAGTTGGACCACTTTTTTCGCGTTGCGATGGATGGCGCTGTAATAGTCACAAACGTATAAGTACGTGGTATCACGTAACATTCCTCCAGTGCGGACGGTATTTGCTTCGTGATACATTACCCGTGTTAAAATGGACCGTTTACCAATTGCGGAAAAGGTCGATATCGCGTTGATGTGTGGCTATTGTGATGAAAATGCCCAACGGGAGTGTGCTATCTATGCTGCTCGGTATCTTGGACGACATCATGCAAGTGTCCGGAACGTTCGCCGGATAGTTACGTTATTTAAGGGAACAGGAAGTGTGCAGCCACATGTGAAACGTCAACCACGACCTGCAGCAAATGATGATGCCCAAGCAGGTGTTTTAGCTGCTGTTGCGGCTAATCCGCACATCAGTAGAAGACAAATTGCGCGAGATCCGGGAATCTCAAAAACGTCGGTGTTGAGAATGCTACATCAACATCGATTGCACGCGTACCATATTTCTATGCACCAGGAATTGCATGGCGACGACTTTGAACGTCGTGTACAGCTCAGCACTGGGCACAAGGGAAATTACAGGACGATGACAGATTTTTTTCACGCGTTCTATTAAGCGACGAAGCGACGAAGCGGTAACGTAAACTGGCATAATATGCACTGCTACAAGATGTTTCACTGCACGACAGAATGGCGATGTACTTCCAACACGATGGATGTCGTTAGATGTATTGTGAAACGCATTGAGGTTCACGGACATAATTTTGAGCATTTATTGTATTAATGTGTTATTTACAGGTCGTTGAGAGGTTGTTGAGAGGAATGTCGTTACATGTATTGCCAAATCCATTGAGATTGACGGACATCATTTGAGCATTTATTGCATTGATGTGGTATTTACAGGTAATCACGCTGTAACAGCATGCGTTCTCAGAAATGATAAGTTCACAAAGGTACTTGTATCACGATGTAACAACCGAAATAAAATGTTCAAACGTACCTACGTTCTGTATTTTAATTTAAAAAACCTACCTGTTACCAACTGTTCCTCTAAAATTGTGAGCCATATGTTTGTGACTATTACAGCGCCATCTATCACAAAGCGAAAAAAGTGGCCCAACTAAAACATTCATATTTCTTTACGTACTACACGAATATGTAATAAAAAATGGGGGTTCCTATTTTTTAAAAAAACGCAGTTCCTATCCGTTTGACCTATGGCAGCGCCATCTAGCGGGCCAACCATCGCGCGATCTGGTTTCCCCCTTCAAGCTAGACGAGTTTCGTTCTTTGTAGTTTTTTCGTTTGATGCTTATTTCGTGAGATATTTGGCCCGGTCACGATGAATGGACCACCCTGTATACGTGCATATCTCTATCTTTTGATTCTTGGCATCTCAGTATATTTAGCTACTGACATTTTAGACATAGACAAAGAAGACATGTTGCATTGGACATAGCGAAATGAAGGAGACACACTGCATTGAATCGAAAGTAATACTTAAGTGTAATAGAAATAGAGAGAGTGCGAGGGGTCACCTTTATAAAAGGAAACACAAATTACCGAGCGTAGCGGCGCAGCGGCTAGCACACTGGATTCGCATTCTGGAGGACGACGGTTCAAACCCGCGACCCTGATTTTGGTTTACCATGATTTCCCTAAATCGTTTCAGACAAATGTCGGGAGGGTTCCTTTCGAAGGGCATGGCCAGCTTCTTTCCCCGTCTTTCCCTAATCCGATGGGACCGATAATTTCGCTGTTTGGTGCCCTCACTCTAATCAACCAACAAACGAACTAATTAAACTCACAGGTACGCTGTAATGATGAGGCGAGAACCTCTGGGCCTCGTCATCGCTAACCGCAAGACCAGCAGCTGTTGACGGTGTGTGAAGTTCCGGCAAGAAGACACGACGGAGCTGCCGCCTCGCACCGCCGCGGCTGACGCCTTTCTCTTCCTCGGGTTTATGTGTCTTCGGCGAAGCTGCACTCGTCGAGTGTTTTTCCCCGAGGTCTGCGCTCTCCGTTCCCAGCAGCAGCAGACAAACGTTTAGTGGTCTCCACGATCCGCTTTAACGGGCTAGCGGCGCAAGGCCGACAGCGCATAACGGAAACTGCATATGGGACAGCGCGAGGTTGCGTTCACAGAGGCACCAGCAGCAGCAGTCGTAGTGTTTCGGGATATTTGTAAACATCCCAACTCGCCACTGGAAAGCCGTCCACAAGAGATGCTCGTGAGTAAATTGAATAGGGATAAAAATAGTGCGAAAGGCAAACTGTGTGTTTTCCTATCCTGTATGTGGAAAAACTGGTAGAAGCCGACCTCGGGGAAGATCAGTTTGGATCCCGTAGAATTGTTGCAACACGTGAGGCAATACTGACCCCACGACTTATCTTAGAAAATACACTACTGGCACTTAAAATTGCTACACAAGGAAGATGACGTGCGACAGACGCGAAATGTAACCGACAGGAAGAAGATGCTGTGATATGCAAATGATTAGCTTTGCAGGGCATTCACACAAGGTTGGCGTCGGTGGCGACACCTACAACGTGCTGACATGAGGAAAGTTTCCAACCGATTTCTCATTCACAAACAGCATTTGGACGGCGTTGCCTGGTGAAACGCTGTTGTGACGGCACTTTGGACAGTGGACGTTACATTTCAGACGTGTTACGACCCGTGGCTCTACCCGTCATTCGATCCCTGCGAAACACTACATTTCAGCAGGATAATGCACGACCGTATGTTGCAGGTCCTGTACGGGCCTTTCTGGATACAGAAAATGTTCTACTGCTACCCTGGACAGCACATTCTCGAGATCTCTCACCAACTGAAAACGTCTGGTGAATGGTGGCCGAGCAACTGGCTCGTCACAATACGCCAGTCACTACTCTCGATGAACTGTGGTATCGTGTTAAAGCTGCATGGGCAGCTGTACCTGTACACGCCATCCGAGCTCTGTTTGACTCAATGCCCATGCTTTTCAAGGCCGTTATTACGGCTAGAGGTGGTTGTTCTGGGTACTGATTTGTCAGGATCCATGCACCGAATTTGCGTGAAAATGTATGATATATTTATCCAATGAATACCCGTTTATCATCTGCAATTGTTCTTGGTGTAGCAATTTTAATGGCCAGTAGTGTAGCTTGTTGGACCGTCCCTGGAAGGCAATACCTAATCGATTCTTCGTATCATCCGCTCTACAGTTCTTTCGTAGGCTTGTCGAGGTATGTGGCAGCAGACGTCTAAGCACAGGTCATGTAATACCCGTTCACAACGGGCCGATAATTTGTGTGCCAGGTGACTGTGCCGTATAGCGACCTTGATGAGAAGGATAGGATTTTAAATCAGGAAAATTCGGTGGCCAAGGCGCCAGCTTGAGTCCACTAGTATGCTCCGCAAACCACTGTAGCACGATACTGACTTTGAGACACCGACAGTTATACTGTTCAAAGACGACATCGCCGTCGGGGAAATATTCGAGCATGAAGGGATGCAGGTGGTTCGCAGCTGTCACCCTGCGTTCGATTACTGCCACAGGTCCCATGCAAGCGCAGGAGGACGTCTCCCACAGCATAATTACTGCTCCCACCAACCTGCGTCCGTGGCGCGCAGTACGTTTCGAGCCGCCATTCACCTCGATGACGGCGTTTGTGGAGACAACCATCGACCTCCTGTAGCAAAAATATGATTCATCCGAAGAGCCGACAAGTTTCCAATGATCGACGGTCGGATCCCGATAGCCCCGTGCCCACAGCAACTGTAATTGACGATGTCATTGGGTCAAGATGTGAGCCGGCCGCGGTGGCCGAGAGGTTCAAGGCGCTTCAGTCCGGAACCGCGCGACTGCTACGGTCGCAGGTTCGAATCCTGCCTCGGGCATGGATGTGTGTGATGTCCTTAGCATAGTTAGGTTCAAGTAGTTCTAGGGGACTGAAGACCTCAGATGTTAAGTCCCAAAGTGCTCACAAGAGAATCTCCCCATCGCACCCCCACCAGATTTAGTTATAAGTTGGCACAGTGGATAGGCCTCGAAAAACTGAACACAGATCAATCGAGAAAACAGGAAGAAGTTGTGTGGAACTATGAAAAAAACAAGCAAAATATACAAACTGAGTAGTCCATGCGCAAGAGAGGCAACATCAAGGATAGTGTGAGCCCAGGAGCGCCGTGGTCCCGTGGTTAGCTTGAGCAGCTGCGGAAAGAGAGGTCCTTGGTTCACGTCTTTCCTCGAGGGAAAAGTTTAATTTTTTATTTTCAGACAATTATCAAAGTTCAGGCACTCACACATAATCAACTTCGCACTCCAAAATTCCAGGACATGTTCAGATTTGCTTGGGCATATGCAGGATTTGACGGTCTACACACGGAAAAATTTGAAAACGTTAAAAACATATGTTTCGACAGAGCACAGGGAAAACTGTGCCACTGTGAAACTGTTGCATTCATTTGTTGCAATTTATGTAACAAACTCTTATGTTTTCATCACTTTTTTGGGAGTGATTATCACATCCACAACAAAACCTAAATCGGGCAAGGTAGAAGAATCTTTTTACCCATTCGCCAAGTGTACACGTTAGGTGGGTCGACAACATATTCCTGTCATGTGACGCACATGCCGTCACCATTGTCGTATAAAATATATCAGACGTGTTTTCCTGTGAAGGAATCGGTTGACCTATGACCTTGCGATCAAATGTTTTCGGTTCCCATTGGAGAAGCGCGTCCTTTCGTCTACTAATCGCACGGTTTTGCGGTGCGGTCGCAAAACACTAAACTTATTACAGTGAACAGAGACGTCAATGAATTAACGGACAGATCATAACTTTGCGAAAATAAACTTTTCACTCGAGAGAAGACTTGAACCAAGGACCTCCCGCTCCGCAGCTGTTCACGCTAGCCACGGGAGCACGGCGCTCCTGAGCTAACATTGTCCTTGATGTTGCCTAACTTGCGCATGGACTACTCAGTTTGTATATTTTGCTTATTTTTTTCATAGTTCGACACAACTTCTTCCTGTATTCTCGATTGATGTCTGTTCAGTTTTTCAGGGCCTATCCACTGTGCCAACTTATAACTAAACCTGAGGGGGGTGTGGTGGGGAGGTTCCCTTCCAAAGCCATTTGAGCCACGTAGGGATGGTCTGCTGCGTGCAGTGCTGGATACAGAAAAACCTCAAGGAGGGGGCGCTAAAGATATGGTGTGCTACCTTTACTTTTACTGCAATAAAAAATAATCAAGCCACATACAGAGTTTGAGAAAGTTTTCTTTAAACTGATTATACACATATGCAAGACAATGCCATCTTATGATACAAAAAAGTTACAATTGTGGTTCTCTTCCTTAAATGATGAATCCTGTGCGCCTATTCTTCCTGTCAAGTTGGTTATTTACATTGTCAACAGGACAATCAATGTCAGGGTGAGTGTTCAACAGAGATAAGCCATTAAGTCGATCCTACTTAATTGTCGACCTCAGCTTTCTTTCTACTGTAGTAATAGATGCAGGATGACAAGCAAATATTTTGTACAGCGTGTGCAAAGTAGGATAGTCAGATCTAGGACAAACAGACAACGCTCGCATAACAGAATCACGATCATTAAGGGCGTCTATCCTCGTTTGCTTGTATTGAAGAATCTCTCCCATTAGTTGAAATAAGCAGTTCACATAATATGCAAAAAACTGGTGATTTCTCAAAATGGGGAACAATCAGGAATGGGGTGCAGCAAGGTTCGGTCTTGGGTCCTCTATTGTTCTTAATATATATTAATGACTTGCCATTCTATATTCACGAAGATGCAAAGCTGGTACTTTTTGCCGATGATACAAGTATAGCTATCGCACCGAACAGACAAGAATTAACTGATGAAATTGTAAAAGATGTTCAGAAAATCATTAAGTGGTTCTCTGCAAATGGGCTCTCATTAAACTTTGACAAAACACAGTGTATGCAGTTCCACACAGTAAATGGAATGACACCATTAATAAATATAGACTTCGATCAGAAATCGGTAGCTAAGGTAGAATATTCAAAATTTCTAGGTGTATGCATTGATGAGGGGTTGAACGGAAAAAAACACACTGAAAATCTGCAGAAACGTTTGAGTTCAGCTACTTATGCTGTTAGGGTCATTGCAAATTTTGGCGGTATACATCTCAGTAAATTAGCTTACCACACCTATTTTCATTCTCTGCTTTCGTATGACATCATATTCTGGGGTAACTCATCATTGATTAAAAGAGTGTTCATTCCACAAAAGCGCATAATCAGAACAATTGCTGGAGCTCATCCAAGATCATACTGCAGACACTTATTTAAAGAGCTAGGGATCTTCACTGTAGCCACACAATACAGGGTTATTACAAATGATTGAAGCGATTTTACAGCTCTACAATAACTTTATTATTTGAGATATTTTCACAATGCTTTGCACACACATACAAAAACTCAAAAAGTTTTTTTAGGCATTCACAAATGTTCGATATGCGCCCCTTCAGTGATTCGGTAGACATCAAGCCGATAATCAAGTTCCTCCCACACTCGACGCAGCATGTCCCCATCCATGAGTTCGAAAGCATCGTTGATGCGAGCTCGCAGTTCTGGCACGTTTCTTGGTAGAGGAGGTGTAAACACTGAATCTTTCACATAACCCCACAGAAAGAAATCGCACGGGGTTAAGTCGGGAGAGCGTGGAGGCCATGACATGAATTGCTGATCGTGATCTCCACCACGACCGATCCATCGGTTTTCCAATATCCTGTTTAAGAAATGCCAAACATCATGATGGAAGTGCGGTGGAGCACCATCCTGTTGAAAGATGGAGTCGGCGCTGTCGGTCTCCAGTTGCGGCATGAGCCAATTTTCCAGCATGTCCAGATACACGTGTCCTGTAACGTTTTTTTCGCAGACGAAAAAGGGGCCGTAAACTTTAAACCGTGAGATTGCACAAAACACGTTAACTTTTGGTGAATTGCGAATTTGCTGCACGAATGCGTGAGGATTCTCTACCGCCCAGATTCGCACATTGTGTCTGTTCACTTCACCATTAAGAAAAAATGTTGCTTCATCACTGAAAACAAGTTTCGCACTGAACGCATCCTCTTCCATGAGCTGTTGCAACCGCGCCGAAAATTCAAAGCGTTTGACTTTGTCATCGGGTGTCAGGGCTTGTAGCAGTTGTAAACGGTAAGGTTGGTTGGTTGGTTTGGGGAAGGAGACCAGACAGCGTGGTCATCGGTCTCATCGGATTAGAGAAGGATGGGGAAGGAAGTCGGCCGTACCCTTTCAGAGGAACCATCCCGGCATTTGCCTGGAGTGATTTAGGCAAATCACGGAAAACCTAAATCAGGATGGCCGGACGCGGGATTGAACCGTCGTCCTTCCGAATGCGAGTCCAGTGTCTAACCACTGCGCCACCTCGCTCGGTCAAACAGTAAGGCTTCTGCTTTAGCCTTTTCCGTAAGATTTACCAAACCGTCGGCTGTGGTACGTTTACCTCCCTGCTTGCTTTATTGGTCGACTTCCGCGGGCCGCCGGCCGCGGTGGTCTAGCGGTTCTAGGCGCTCAGTTCGGAACAGCGCGACTGCTACGGTCGCAGGTTCGAATCCTGCCTCGGGCATGGATGTGTGTGATGTCCTTAGGTTAGTTCGCTTTAAGTAGTTCTAAGTTCTAGGGGACTGATGACCACAGATGTTAAGTCCCATAGTGCTCAGAGCCATTTGAACCATTTTCCGCGGGCTACGCGTGAAACTTACCCGCACGCGTTCAACCGTTTCTTCGCTCACTGCAGGCCGACCCGTTGATTTCCCCTTACAGAGGCATCCACAAGCTTTAAACTGCGCATACCATCGCCGAATGGAGTTAGCAGTTGGTGGATCTTTGGTGAACTTCGTCCTGAAGTGTCGTTGCACTGTTATGACTGACTGATGTGAGTGCATTTCAAGCACGACATACGCTTTCTCGGCTCCTGTCGCCATTTTGTCTCACTGCGCTCTCGAGCGCTCTGGCGGCAGAAACCTGAAGTGCGGCTTCAGCCGAACAAAACTTTATGAGTTTTTCTACGTATCTGTAGTGTGTCGTGACCATATGTCAATGAATGGAGCTACAGTGAATTTATGAAATCGCTTCAATCATTTGTAATAGCGCTGTATATATATTCACTTATGAAATTTGTTATTAACAATCCGAACGAATTCACAAGTAATAACAGTGTACATGGCTACAACACTAGGAGAAAGGATGATTTTCGCTACTCAAGGTTAAATCTAGCTTTGGCTCAGAAGGGGGTAAATTATGCTACCACAAAAGTCTTTGGTCACTTACCTAATAGCATCAAAAGTCTGGCTGATAGCCATATAGCGTTTAAAAGGGAATTAAAAGAATTTCTGAATGGCAACTCCTTCTACTCATTACATGAATTTTTGGATATAGTAAGTGGGTAATTTCCCCACCCCCCACCCAAGAAAAAAAATTAAGTGTCATGTAATATTTTGTGTAATGTAATATCTTGTATAGACACCTTTTATTAACCTGACACGAAGTGTCGTATTCATGATTTATGGAACAAGTACTAATATAATCTAATCTAATTTAAATCTCTTTTTAATCAAAAAGAGTGATTCTTCTTCAAAGAACGGTAGTTTGGTTAAGCACTGATTTAATTTATCTGCCAGATCATTGCCGTCATGTTTCAGCAGTTGTGACTGCAGAAGTATGCTGAATTTTAAATGATAAATATTTTCTTCAGCAAAACGTTCTCTCATGTCAGCCGTAACGTGGTCCAGTGTTGGAATAAAAACAGTTATTTTCCAATATGTCACAGCATCATCATTATGACCGCAGTTTTCCCTGTCTTTGTCTGCCTGTAAGACGAGGAACACTCATCTCCACGTCTAACTCTTCCATTACTGCCTTCGCCTCACCAACAATACTTTTATTAATACTCCACAATCAACTGATCACTCTCACTCTTGACTAATCTTCACACTTCCACTTGCTACAACTAGGACGTTTTACTTATTCATTCTTCAGTCTTAATATTTCTGCTTCTGAATGTAAACTAGCTTCCTATTCGGCGGAGAGTCCGTATTTATAGTGCCACGTATCGAAGGTTCTCTGTACAAGAGAACTGAGAACAGTAGAATATTCTCGCCCCGCTGGGTAGCCGCGCGGTCTTGGGCGTCTCGTCACGGTTCGCGCGGCTGCCCCCGTCGGAGGTTCGAGTCCTCCCTCGAGCGTGGGTGTGTGTGCTGTCCTTAGCGTCAGCTAGTTTAAGTTAGATTAAGAAGTGCGTAATCTTAGGGACCGATGACCTCAACAGTTTGGTCCCATACTCCTTACCACAAATTTCCAATTTTTTTTAGAATATTCGTGACTTTTCTCGAATACATGCCAGACACAATAACGTATCGAGATCACTAGAATGGCCGCGACTTTTCTCGTAGGTATGTGTGAGTTACCTACGTGCCAGACAGAAAACTATAAAACACGACGACGCGGACGCGCGTGCTACTTAGGAAAGTACAAGTTCGTTGTAGCGAGGCTCAAAACCATATTAAGCAAATTCACTAAAAATGAACGCAAAATATATCTATTTAAAATAGTAGATAAAAATTCGCTTGATGCCTTCCCAAGAGAGAGTCTCCATTCCTTCCAAGCTAATTATGTAAGTGTAGACCAGATATGGCTCAAATTCAAAGATACAGTATCGGCAGCAATAGATAGATTCATACCGCCTAAGTTAATAAAAGAAGGGACTGATCCACCATGGTACACAAAACACGTCAGAACACTGTTGCAGAAGCAACGAAAAAAGCATGCCAAAATCAGAAGAACGCAGAATCCCCAAGACTGGCTAAGTTTCAGGGAAGCTCGAAATTTAGTGCGGACGTCAATGCGAGAGGCTTTTAATAGTTTCTGATGTGTCGACAGCAGTGCCGACACAGTGTTATTTTGAGGGGGCCGATAGGCACGCTATAAGCTCACGCAGAATATCTTGAAGTCTGAAACAGGACGCTCAATGAATTGCTATAAAGAAAAGTACGTTGCTTTGGGAATACTTAACTTTTAATCCGTCATTGGTTTACAACGTTCTTGATGAGACATTTCATACGATAACTATCAGACTATGTAAGGCTAATGGCGCCTTGCTAGGTCGTAGTCATGGACTTAGCTGAAGGCTATTCTAACTGTCTCTCGGCAAATGAGAGAAAGGCTTCGTCAGTGTAGTCGCTAGCAATGTCGTCCGTACAACTGGGGCGAGTGCTATTCCGTATCTCGAGACCTGCCTTGTGGTGGCGCTCGGTCTGCGATCACACAGTGGCGACACGCGGGTCCGACATGTACTAAATGGACCGCGGCCGATTTAAGCTACCACCTAGCAAGTGAGGTGTCTGGCGGTGACCCCACAGTTTCCACAATGAAACATTGTCTCAAAAGATGGTAGAAAACCCAAAGAGATTCTGGTCGTATGTATACTCTACCAGAGGCAAAAAACAGTCAATACCGTCACTGCGCGATAGCGATGGAAATGTTACCTATGATGGTGCCACTGAAGCGGAGTTGCTAAATACAGTTTTCTTTAATTCCTTCACGAAAGAACATGAAGTAAATATTTCAGAATTCGAAACCAGAATAGCTGTTAGCATGAGCGACATAAATGTAGATATCTTAGGTGTTGCGAAACAACTCAAACCACTTAAGAAAGGCAAGTCTTCCGGTCCAGATGGTATACCAGTCAGGTTCCTTTCAGAGTATGCAGACACAATAGCGCCTTTCTTAGCAATCATATACAACCGCTCACTTGGCGAAAGGTCTGTTCCTAAAGACTGGAAAGTAGCACAGGTCACACCAATATTCACGAAAGGAAATAGGAGTAACCTATTAAATTGCAGACCCACATCACTGACCTCAATTTGCAGTACGATTTTGGAGCGTATACTGTACTCGAACATCATGAATCACCTTGAAGAAAATGACTTATTGATACATAACCAAGACGGATTCAGAAAATATCGTTCTTGTGCAACACAGCTAGCTCTTTATTCCCATGAAGTAATGAGTGCTGTCGGCTAGGAATGTCAGATCGATTCGATATTCCTAGATTTCCAGAAGGTTTTTGAGACCGTTCCTCACAAGTGACTATTAATCAAATTGCGTGCATATGGAGTATCGTCTCAGGTGTGTGACTGGATTCGTGATTTCCTCTCAGAGATGTCACAGTTCCTAGTGGTGGACGGTAAATCATCGAGTAGAACAGAAGTGATATCTGGCGTTCCGCAAGGTAGTGTCATAGGCCCTCTGCTGTTCCTGATTTACATAAATGATCTAGGTGATAATCTGAACAGCACCTTTTGATTGTTTGCAGATGACGATGTAATTTAGCGTGTTGTAAAACCATCAGACGATCAATTCCAATTACAAAATGATCTAGAGAGAATTTCTGTATGGTGCGAAAAGCCGCAATTGGCCCTAAACAAAGAAAAGTGCGAGGTCGTCCACATGGGTACTAAAAGAAATCCGATAAATTTGGGTATACGATAAATCGCACAAATCTAAGGGCTGTCAATTCGACTAAATACCTAGGAATTACAATTACGAGCAACTTAAACTGGAAAGACCACCTAGATAATATTGTGGGGAAGGCGAAACAAAGACTGCGCTTTGTTGGCAGAACCTTAGGAGATGCGACAAACCCACTAAAGAGACAGCCAAATTGCACTTGTCCGTCCTCTGCTGGAATAATGCTGCGCGGGGTTGGATCCTTACCAGGTAGGATTGACGGAGGACACCGAAAAAGTGCAAAGAAGGGGAGCTCGTTTCATTTTATCGCGCAACAGGTGTGAGAGTGTCACTGATATGACACGAGAGTTGGGGTGGCAGTCGCTGAAACAGAGGCGGTTTTCTTTGCGGCGAGATCTATTTACGAAATTTCAATCACCAACTTTCTCTTCCGAATGCGAAAATATTTTGTTGACACCCACCTACGTAGGGAGGAATGATCATCATAATGAAATAAGGGAAATCAGAACTCGAATGGAAAGATTTATGTGTTCCTTTTTCCTACGCGCCATTCGAGAGTGGAATGGTAGAGGAGTAGTATGACAATGGCTCGATGAACCCTCTGCCAGGCACTTAAGTGTGAATTGCAGAGTAACCATGTAGATGTAGAGTAGTAGATGTACAACTACTCGATAACTCGATTCAGTCGAATCGACTGACGAAAGGCACGAACGAATAGCGTGCAGGCTGATTGGCGGGGCCGGCGCGGATGGCAATGCGGGCGACCCCGCAAGGTGGTGTGGGAGGGAGGGGGGGGGGGGAGCGCCCCGTCCGCCCACCATATTTATCCACCATAGATGCCACAAGATCACCATCTATCCTACTTTACAGAGCAAACATGCCTGCCAACACCACGTTCTGTGAAGAGTCGTGGACGTCCAACCATTGAGTGTTGAGTAGTAGTTTCATTGGCCTTCTACCTCTTTCCGTAGATCCTCGCGACAGTAGCACGTGAACATTCGACTAGCTTCGCCGTTTTGGAGATACTCATTCACAGTCTCTGTGTAAAAATAATCTGCCCTAAGCCAAAGACGTTCGTGTCAGTAGATTTCTCCATTTTCAGCCGATATCGTCGCTAGAAGCGATTACCCCATCCGTCGCTGTTCCGCTAAATGGAAGGAGAAAAACTGTGTTACGAAATTTTCACCCTGGATAGCTGATAACAGTAGGAACCAAAATTACTAATGTTGTGTAGGTCGACAACGCACAGTTTTTAAAGTACTGAAATTTGCCGCCACGCGCTATGATTAGCCAAGGGATTGCCTTGTTTCCGGATGCTCTGGACAACGCATGACCGCGAATGCTTTGCCTGCCGGGGATGGTGGTGTATCCAAGGCGGCCCGCACCCTCGGTGGTAGCGCGCCAGCCTTCTCAGCCGAGAATCGAACCCGGGACCCATTCTATCGCGCTGACCACTCAGCTACCGGGGGCGAACGGCGGCATGATGAATGCGATCCATTAATTCCTCTTCGCTCCTAGTTGGTTCGCATCCGGGTGGGTGAACTAGAACCCTGAAGAATCCCCACAGGAAAATTCCGGTGAAGTGAGGCCTGATGATAGCGGGTTCAAAAATGGTTCAAATGGCTCTGAGCACTCTGGGACTTAACATCTATGGTCACCGGTCCCCTAGAACTTAGAACTACTTAAACCCAACTAACCTAAGGACATCACACACATCCATGCCCGAGGTAGGATTCGAACCTGCGACCGTAGCAGTCGCGTGGCTCCGGACTGAGCGCGTAGAACCGCTAGACGATGATCGCGGGGGCCATGTCGTACGAACACCTCTGCCAATTACCTGGCCGTCCAAGAGTTCATTTAAGTATCCGCGCAGACTGTTACGTGCGGGCGCCCCATCGTGCTGCAACCACATGCGTAGCCGTATGTCCAGGGAAACATTTCCAGCGGGCCGGGTAGTTTCTTGCAAAAAGTGAAGGTAATTTGACCCGGTAAGTCGAGGAGGTAGGTGGACCTGCCCAATCACATGGTCACCCACAATGCCTGCCCAAATGTTGAGCGAAAATCGTTCCTGGTGTCCGTGGATTTCCCCTCGCCCAGTAATGAACGTTTCGAGTGTTCTAACTCAACTCAATGGCGGGGAAGTCGGGATCTCGTGCAACACGTCGCAGAAACCACCGCCAAAACCCTAGCCTGCGTTCATAGTCCGCCACAGGATTTAGGTCTCGGACAGGGTGGAAACTACATGGATGGTGGCCGTCATCCCACAAAACATCCCAGAGTAACCGATGAGTGACCCCCATGTCGTGTACAACCGCTCGAGTACTTGTCGTAGGTGCTTCCTCGAAGCCCTCGAAACAGTCTCTTCAAATGCAGCATCCCGTCCTGTTCAAGGTCTTCCAGTATCACCCTGATATCCCGCTAACGAGCCTGTTTCGCCAAGTCGCCGGTGAATTGGTCTAAACCTTTGCGGGTGTGGGTGGCATCTTGCTGGGTACCGTTCCTCGTACAACCGTCGAGCTTCGTGCTCCTTACCGTCGTCTAGTCCATAAACAAAAACCATATCTCGTTGTTCTCCTAACGAATACTGTGCCGCCACACCGTGTGACTAAGTTTCCGTAGTTTAAAAATGGTTGTCGACCTACACAACATTAGTAATTTTGCTTCCTACTGGCATCAGCTAGCCAGAGTTAAAATTTCGTGACACAATTTTTCTCCACCCTTTATACTTTCATTACCGAGTTACATTCCTGCAATGCCATCAGGCGATATCGAACCTAGCGATGGGTAGCGGTCATAACGTTTTAGCTTATGAGGGTAGGTTATATTTTAACCTACATGTGCGGCATGGTTACCAGGATGTATCTGTGCCTGGAGATGAGTGCTGCAGTGCGGCCCTTGCTGTTAAAATGAAGTCGAATAGCGATCAAGAAGCTATATATCCATCTGCAAAAGAACGTAGCGGATGCTGTGGACTCTGTGCTCAGTTACATGAATAACTAGCCAAGTTTAACAAATATAGAACGGTTGAAACGCTCTGTCACATAATCCAGGTGGTTCGTGGTGACCTTGAAAAAGATTAAAAACACTGTTGCGCTGTATTTGCTTAAAGTTGTGCACACAGAAGGTCAGCTAACCTTAAATGAGTATCATTCATTCAGAATATCGTTATAAACTACTGGCCATTAAAATTGATACACCAAGTAGAAATGCAGACGATAAACCGGCTTTCATTGGACAAATATATTATACTACAACTGACATGTGATTACATTTTCACGTAATTTGGGTGCATAGATCCTGAAAAATCAGTACCCAGAACAACCACATCTGGCCGTAATAACGGCCTTGATACGCCTGGGCATTGACTCAAACAGAGCTTGGATGGCGTGTACAGGTACAGCTGCCCATGCAGCTTCAACACGATACCACATTTCAAGAGTAGTGACTGGCGTATTGTGACGAGCCAGGTGCTCGGCCACCATTGACCAGACTTTTTCAATTGGTGAGAGACCTGGAGAATGTGCTCGCCAGGTCGAACATTTTCTGTATCCAGAAAGGCCCGTACAGGACCTGCATTATCCTGCTGAAATGTGGGGTTTTACAGGGATCGAATGGAGGCTAGAGCCACGGGTCGTAACACATCTGAGATGTAACGTCCACTGCTCAAAGTGCCGTCAATGCGAATAAGAGGTAACCTAGACGTGTAACCAATGGCACCCCATACCATCACGCCAGTATGGCGTTGACGAATACACGCTTCAAATGTGCGTTCACCGCTATGTCGCCAAACGCGGATGCGACCATCGTGATGTTGTAAACAGAACCTGGATTCATTCGAAAAAATGACGTTTTCCCATTCGTGCACCCAGTTTCGTAGTTGAGTACACCATCGCAGGCGTTCCTGTCTGTGATGCAGCGTCAAGGATAACCGCAGCCACGGTCTCCGAGCAGCTGCTGCTGCAAACGTCGTCGAACTGTTCGTGGCAGATGGTTGTTATGCTGCAAACGTCCCCGTCTGTTGACTCGGGGATCGAGACGTGGCTGCACGATCCGTCACAGCCGTGCGGATAAGATGCCTGTCATCTCGACTGCTAGTGATACGAGGCCGTTGGGATCCAGCACGGCGTTCCGTATTACCGTCCTGAACACACCGATTCCATATTCTGCTAACAGTCATTGGATCTCGACCAACGCGAGCAGCAATGCCGTGATACGATAAACCACAATCGCGATGGGCTACAATCCGACCTTTATCAAAGTCGGAAACGTGATGGTACGCATTTCTCCTCCTTACACGAGGCATCACAACAACGTTTCACCAGGCAACGCCAGTCAAGTGCTGTTTGTGTATGAGAAATCGGTTGGAAACTTTCCTCATGTCAGCACGTTGTAGGTGTCGCCACCGGCGCCAACCTTGAGTGAATGCTCTGAAAAGCTAATCATTTGCATATCACAGCATCTTCTTCCTGTCGGTTAAATTTCGCGTCTGTAGCACGTCATCTTCGTGGTGTAGCAATTTTAAGCGCCAGTAGTGTATTTTCTAAGATAAGTCGTAGGGTCAGTACTGCGTCACGTGTTGCAACATGGCAATAATAATTTGTAAACAGCTAACACCAGTCTACCGAAACCCAAAAAAGATAAGATACGCCGCGCCAAACTATTCACTTGAACAAATTAATTTTTTTCACGCTATTATTTCCGCCAGTAATTTCCGATTAGTATTTTGCCAACTTGTGGTTTGCAATAAACCTGCAATTTCAATCCGTAGTGTAGCGTTGCTCTTGGGGGGTGGGGGTGGGGGTGGGGGGGGGGGCGAAAAGAAAAAGAATTGTTTTTTTTTTTTAATGTCGATAAACTGAATATTTTGGTGGGCCACTTGGCAACAGAATCAGGGATTGATTACACTATTATAATAACATACGTTGAGCATTAAATACCTGAATAAGAGTAGCAGATTGATTTATTTGAGATAGTTCGGAAGAAACATTATCATTTCTGTGCATTTTTATAGTCGCGATGTAGTCATACCCAGAACAACACTAAGGGACCAGAAGATTTATAGACTTTAAAAGGAATGTAGCACTACACAATAAAAAAAAGAGTTGATTCAGAAATAATAGGAAAACGATAATGTTCCTTCTGCCTCATGCTGCGTTCGGCCCATCAGCGTGATCGTAATTTCTGATGTAAATGAGGAGATGGAAATCATCAAGGTTAATTTACGAAAAATAATATCTTTAACATACGTTTTTTTAATGCTACGTACCTCTTCATATTAAATTACAATAGATGACCATTGTTTTTAAATACATTATACGTACCAGTCAGCCGAGCGGTTCTAGGCGCTTCAGTCTGGAACCGCGCGACCGCTACGGTCGCAGGTTCGAATCCTGCCTCGGGCATGGATGTGTGTGATGTCCTTAGGTTAGTTAGGTTTAAGTAGTTCTAAGTTCTAGGGGACTGATGACCTCAGATGTTAAGTCCCATAGTGCTCAGAGGCATGTCGTAACAGTCAAAATGCCCTCTTCTACATCTACATTTATACTCCGCACGTCACCAAACTGTGTGTGGCGGAGGGCACTTTACGTGCCACTGTCATTACCTCCCTTTCCTGTTCGAGTCGCGTATGGTTCGCGGGAAGAACGACTGCCGAAAAGCCTCCGTGCGCGCTCGAATCTCTCTATTTTTGCGTTCGTGATCTCCTCGGGAGGTATAAGTAGGGGGAAGCAATATATTCGATACCTCATCCAGAAACGCACCCTCTCGAAACCTGGACAGCAAGCTACACCGCGATGCAGAGCGCCTCTCTTGCAGAGTCTGCCACTTGAGTTTGCTAACCATCTCCGTAACGCTATCACGCTTACCAAATAACCCTGTGACGAAACGCGCCGCTCTTCTTTGGATCTTCTCTATCTCCTCCGTCAACCCGACCTGGTACGGATCCCACACTGATGAGCAATACTCAAGTATAGGTCGAACAAGTGTTTTGTAAGCCACCTCCTTTGTTGATGGACTACATTTTCTAAGGACTCTCCCAATGAATCTCAACGTGGCACCCGCCTTACCAACAATTAATTTTATATGATCATTGCACTTCAAATCGTTCCGTACACATACTTCCAGATATTTTACAGAAGTAACTACTAGCAGTGTTTGTTCCGCTATTATATAATCGTACAATAAAGGATCCTTCTTTCTATGTACTCGCAATACATTACGTTTGTCTATGTTAAGGGTGAGTTGCCACTCCCTGCACCAAGTGCCTATCCGCTGCAGATCTTCCTGCATTTCGCTGCAATTTTCTAATGCTGCAACTTCTCTGTATACTACAGCATCATCCGCGAAAAGCCGCACGGAACTTCCGACACTATCTACTAGGTCATTTATATATATAGTGAAAAGCAGTGGTCCCATAACACTCCCCTGTGGCACGCCAGAGGTTACTTTAACGTCTGTAGACGTCTCTCCATTGAGAACAACATCCTGTGTTCTGTTTGCTAAAAACTCTTCAATCCAGCCACACAGCTGGTCTGATATTCCGTAGGCTCTTACTTTGTTTATCAGGCGACAGTGCGGAACTGTATCGAACGCCTTCCGGAAGTCAAGGATGTAGCAAGTCCGCGTCCGCCCTTCATGGAATACGAACAGTAAAAGGTGAGGCGCCCAATGCCTCATTTGTCTTGAAACAACAGAATTCTTTATTATATCATTAATCGATGCATGTACATAAGAGATTTACAGTCACCGCGCAAGAACTGCACAGATAAAGAATAATAGATTCTGTCGCTGCTATGCGATGGTTCATTTCTTTTACTTTACAATTGTTCTATAACTTTAGACCATCAGGCGTTTAGTATTGAGTGTACGTTAATGTTTTTGAGGCGAAAATTACTTATATTAAAGTAGATTCCGAACTACATCCCGATTAAGATATTATCATAGACAAGATACCACAAACTCACTCTTCCTTGAACTAAACTCATCACCTTTTCACACTCAACATTTCGTGTGCGAGAACGTCAGCCGATTTGACCGAAGAAAACAGACTGATTTGAATTTCACCGATTGTCGTCCGAAGTCTGTACGTTCAGCCTATGAGATCAGCTACCGTGTGACCTCGCACGTAGCGGCGTGCCGATTTGGAAAGATCGGCCGTCTTCGGACGATGTCGGTCGTCGATGGAATCCATCGATATTGGTGCGAGTGTGACAGCATCGATCAGTCGATCCGTGACAGCTGCAGTGGGCTGCGGCCCGGCAGCTCCGCGCGCCTTCCACAACCAATGAGGTAACGCGATTTTGTAAACGTCTCTATGGCGACGCCTCAGTGTTGTCACAGATCTGTAGACGGCTACTGTTTTAGTCTTCACAGTTCATAACCGGAAATGGCGCTACGAGTTGTCAGGGAGCTTCATACACCGTCTCGGCTTAAACTCTCCTTACTCCGATTACTATGTCGGTCATTCAATAACTAAAGAGAGAAATTTATCTGGGGAAAAACTGTTAGTAGGGCGAGTTTGCTACTTTTATGGCTTTAAGTTGGCATCACTGGAATGAGCCCTGATCAGCTGATGTATCAACATTGTTTTGTTTATAACCTCAAAAATACATTTCAAGATGGCGAGTCCGCTTGAAAGGTCTACATTAGTTGAACAACGTTCTGTTATACGATTTTTACTTGCTGAAGGCGAGAAACCAGTGAACATATACTGTGATGATGATGATGGTTCCACACTCCTTGACAGAGCGTAGGGGAACGATGCGGGAGACCTGTACCGCCGTACTAAGCCAAGTCCTAGTGGACGTGGTTTGCCATTGCCTTCCTCCGACCGTAATAGGGATCAATGATGATGATGAAGACGACACAACAGCACCCAGATCTCGAGACAGGTGAAAATCCCTGACCCCACCGGGAATCGAACCCGGGTCCCCGTGCTCAGGAAGCGACAACGCTACTGCAAGACCACGAGCAGCGGACATATATACTGTAGAACATCTAAAGTTTATGGTGCAGGTTTTTTGAATCGTGCATATTTTTACATGTGGGTAGAGCAGTTCAGAAGTGGCCGCGACTCAGTGGCTGACGAACACCGTTCTGGCCAAGTAGCTGCAGTTTCAACTCCCTCACTTGAAAGTCGAATTGACGACATTATCCGTGCCGACTACCGTGTGACTGTGGAAATGATAGTTGATAAGGCTCAAGTTAGTACTGGTACACATTACCTGTAACAAGCTCCCAAAGGAGTTGAAGTGGCTACAGAAGGAAACAAGGATGAAAGCGTGCACAGAGCCAAAGGAACGTTATGAAAGAGAAGGTGACCACTTCCTCAACAAAATTTTAACTTGTCGTGAAACTTATGTTCATACTGTGAGCCATGATCATAAAGACAAAGCAAGGAGTGGAAGCACACCAACTCAACTGTCAAGAAAAAAATTCAAAACCCAAGCGTCAGCAGGAAAAGTCATGTTGACACTGTTTTGGGATGCTTAAGGTCCAGTTTTTTGTGATTATCTCGAAGAGCATTGGACAATGAACAGCCAATACTACTCGGATTTGCTTTTGAACGAGGTGAAGCCAGCCATGAGAAAGAGACGTCGTGGATCTCAGAGGAGAGGTGTGATTCTCCAGCAAGACAACGCACGTCGTCATATTGCTCAACTAACCCGTGAAACCATCGACAAAATGGGATGGGAAGTACTCCTCATCCCCCTTACAGTCCTGATTTAGCACCTAGTGATTTCCATTTGTTTGGTGCTCTGAAGGAGGCATTACGTGTCAAGGGGTTCCAGGACAACGAAGACCTGAAAAAGTTTGTGGGAAATTGGTTCAAACATCAGGATAAGAGCTCTTTGCAGCCGGAATAAAAAAGCTTGTAGCCCGTTGGAACAAGTGCATAAATGTTCAGGGGGATTGTGTTAAAATGCAGGAAAAATATTTTTTTTAAAAAAATCTTTTTTCTCCAGACCAATTTGTCTCTTAATTATTGAATGACTCTCGTATTATCCTGTCAAACAATGGAAACTCCAGGTAGGAATATCAACAGTGTAGGAAAAGACGGATTGCTATTTACCATAAAGAAGACGCGTTAAGTAGCAGACAGGCACAATTAAAAGACATTCACATAAAGCTTTCGGCTGCAGTCTTTGTCAGTCAAAGACACACACACACACACACACACACACACACACACACACAAGCAAGCACTCCTCACGCACACATGACCACCAACTCCAGCAATGCAACTATCACATGCGACGCAAGCAACAATCTGGAGGGGGCTGGAAAGTGGTAGTAGTAGTGGTATTCTGCCTCACGGCAGGTCTTGTCATGGGCTAAGCCTCTTCCACTTTTGTCTGTCCATAGCTAGTCTTTTCATTTCTGAATATTTGTCTCATTTTATATTGTCCAGCATTTGATATCTTCTTTTTCCTCTTCCCCTTTTTCCCTCCACCATTCCTTCTATTCCTTCCTTCAATAAACGGTCCTTCCTCAAACAATGTCCAATCCAGTTCCGTTTTCTCTTTCTGATAACTTTCAGCATGCTTCTTTCTTCTCCAAGTCTTCTTAATACGTCTTCATTCCTTACTCGCTCTTCCCATTTCACTGTTTCCATTCTTCTCCATATCCACATCTCTAGTGCCTTCAATCTTCTTTCATCTTCACTCCTCAATGTCCAGGTCTCTGCACCATATAGTGCAACGCTCCAGATGTAACATTTGGCAGGTCGTTTCGTCTGATCTTTGTTTAGTGGTCTACAAAGTAATTTCTGTATCCTCTTCAATCCTTCTTTTGCCATTGCAATGCTTTTCCTAATTCCTGTTGAGTAATACATATCATCCATTATTACACTTCCCAAGTAATTGAAGTTATTCACTTGCTCCACTTCCTCTCCTCCTATTTTCATCTATTTTCATATGGCATTCTCTCCCCATTCCTCCAATTACCATGCATTTTGTTTTCCTCTTGTTGATCTTCATTTCATATTCTTCTAATTTTGTGTTTAGATCATCTAACATTTGTTCCATCTCTCTTGCACTCTCTGCCATCACAACCATATTGTCTGCAAATCTTATACACTCCACACATCGATCCCGTATACAAACTCCTCTCCTTCCACCAAAACTTTCACTAATAATTTCCTGCAGATATATATTGAGCAGTGCTGGTGACAAACAACAACCTTGTCTTACACCTCTTCCCAGTTCTATTTCTTCACTTGTCACACCTCCTATTCTTACTCTTGCTCTCTGGTTCGAATAAAAATTTCTAATTAGCCATCTATCCCTCCAGTCAACTCCATGTTTCCTTAAGATTTCCATCCGTTTGTCCCATCTAGCACAGTCAAAATCCTTCTCAAGATCAATGAACACAACAAACACCTTCCTTTTCTTCTCCATGTACCTCTCCCCTATCACTCTCAGTAGCCCAATGGCATCTCTAATTCACACTCCTCGCCTGAAACCAAATTGTTCATCTCCTATTACGCAATTCTGCTTTCCACATAGCCTTCTTTTGAGTGTCCTCAGTAAGACTTTGGCTTCATGCTATATCAGACTCACTGTTCTATGTTCCTCACATTTTTTTGCTGATCTTTTTCTTTTCTATAGGTATTAAGATACTTCCTGTAAAGTCCTTTGGCCATTTTCCTGTCATCTATACTTGATTACACAATTCAATCAACTCCCTTTTCTCTTATTTCTCCAATGACTTTAACAGTTCCGCAAGAATCTCGTCAATTCCCATTGCCTTTCCATTTTTCATCTCCTTCATAGATTTTTCAGTCTCACTAGTTTGTATTGCATTTCCTTTGTCATCATCTTCAACTTTATCTTCTTCTTCTATCTTCTTCACTTCGTCAGCTGTCTGCAGCGTATAGCCATTCTATATATTCTTCCCATCTACTCATTATTTCTTGCGGTTCACTCACCATTTTACTGTCTGCCTTCCTTTAGTCCATTGTTGTTTCTCTTTTCCCTGAATGACGCATCCATTGCTTCTTAGTACATCAAATCATATTTTACTTCTTTCTCTAATTTCTCTGTCTTATCACACTTTTCTGTCAGCCATTTCTCCTTTGGTTTTTCTGTCTCCCTTCTTAATTCATTATTTAACCTCCTGTAGTTTCGCTTCCCTTCTTCTGTGTTAACAGTTTTCCATTTCCTGCGATCATCCATTTTGGTTATCATATCTGGTGTTACCAATTCCTTCTTTACTTTTTTCCTCTTCTTGACTCCAAGCCTTTTCGTAACTGCCTTTTTGATCTCATTTTTAAAATGATCCCATCTTCCTTTCGTGCATTCCGCTTCCTGTCCTTGCATCATGATTTCACAATATGTATTCTCCAATTGTTCACAATTGCTTTGTCTTTCAGTTTCTGGAAGTTAATGTGCTCTCTCTTCTGTCCTTCCCAGGTTCTTTTGAATTTAACTAGATTCTCAGCTACTACTAATATATGATCTGAATAAATATCTGCCTCTGGAGAGCTTTTGACACTCTTTAGGCAATTTCGGTATCTTTGTGGTATCATTATGTAATCAATTTTATATATTTTGTTGTCAAATCGAGATATCCAAGTATACTGCCGTCTTTAATGGTTATGAATAACTGAGGGGTCCAAAATAATGTGTCCACTGTTCAAAAGTCCATAACTGGCAAATTGATTGACGGAGTTGTCTCATCTTTGATAGTGTAATAGTGTGTAGTTCCGGCAATCGCCACACAAGCGTTGTATTGCGTTGTTTTGTTTTGTCAGATGACAGTCGTCAGATAGTCGATGTTTTGTTCTTAGTTGCACCTAGTTACTCGAGTAAATATGGCTGGCGCAAGGCTTACATTCGATGAAAGGACGTCAGTTTTGAAGTGGTATTTTAAGTACGAAAACATTAATGAGGTTGAACGGCAATGACGAAATGAGTATCAAACAGAGCCACCGACACGTTTAAAGATTCGTCGCATTCGAGACAAATTTGAAGCCGAAGGCTGTGTTAAAGATGTACACAAACAACGATCTGGACGACCTGTAACAGTAACAAGTGCAGCTAACTCCCGTCGTGTGTTACAACAATTCAGTCGCTCACCGCAGAAGTCTGTGAGACAGTGTGCCCGTGAAACTGGAGTGAGTCGCTCAAGTGTTCAGAGAATTCTGAAGACAGTAAACCGGAAGTGCTACATCGCACGATTGCTACACGCAATGTGCGAGGACGACCCAGATCGTAGAATGGAGTACTGCGAGTGGTTTACTAACATGGTGCTCAACCATGAAGAGTTAGCAGAGATGATTGTGTGGTCTGATGAGGCACAGTTCAAACTCAATGGTACAGTAAATCGCGTATCTCGAAGAAAATCTACCAGGAATATGGATAGGCCGTAGAGGTGCTGTGGAGTATCCACCACGTTCCCCAGACCTAACTCCTCTGGACTTTTACCTGTGGGGAACACTAAAGGACGTCGTTTATCGAGAAAAGCCACGCACATTAGACGAAATTCGAGAATCCATTGTACATTCATCTGCAAGTATCCAACTGAACACGTTGCAGTCAGTAGTTCTTGCTGCAATTCGGCGGTATCGTTTGTGTGTGGATGATAATGGTCACTATTTCGAACACCTACAGTGATATCTTTAAGTTGGAATTTAAGCTACGCTTTCACCAA
The DNA here is from genome assembly GCF_021461395.2 of Schistocerca americana. Taxonomy (NCBI): domain Eukaryota; kingdom Metazoa; phylum Arthropoda; class Insecta; order Orthoptera; family Acrididae; genus Schistocerca; species Schistocerca americana. Next base: position 131,026,833 of record NC_060129.1, on the reverse strand, counting down.
AGATGAGAGAACTCCGTCAATTAGTTTGCAAGTGATGGACTTTTAAACAGTTGATACATTTTTTGGACCCTTCTGTAGAGTATTTCCAACCACCATGAAACTTTCATTGCAATATTCCAACAGTTTTTGACCTCTCTCATTTCTTTCTCCCAGCCCAAATTTTCCCAGAACTTTTGCTTCTGGTCCTTCACCAACTACCGCATTCCAATTTCTCGTTATAACAATACATACACTACAGGCCATTAAAATTGCGACACCACGAAGAAGACGTGCTACAGACGCAAAATTTAACCGACAGGAAGAAGATGCTGTGATATGCAAATGATTAGCTTTTGAGAGCATTCACTCAAGGTTGGCGCCGGTTTCTCATACACAAACAGCAGTTGACCGACGTTGCCTGGTGAAACGTTGTTGTGATGCCTCGTGTAAGGAGGAGAAATGCGTACCATCACGTTTCCGACTTTGATAAAGGTCGGATTGTAGCCTATCGCGATTGCGGTTTATCGTATCGCGACATTGCTGCTTGCTTTGGTCGAGATCCAATGACTGTTAGCAGAATATGGAATCGGTGTGTTCAGGAGGGTAATACGGAACGCCGTGCTGGATCCCAACGGCCTCACATCACTAGCAGTCGAGATGACACGCATCTTATCCGCATGGCTGTAACGGATCGTGCAGCCACGTCTCGATCCCTGAGTCAACAGATGGGGACGTTTTCAAGACAACAACCATCTGCACGAACAGTTCGACGACGTTTGCAGCAGCATGGACTATCAGCTCTGAGACCCTTCATGCTGCATCACAGACAGGAGCGCCTGCGATGGTGTAGTCAACGACGAACCTGGGTGCACGAATGGCAAAACGTCATTTTTTCGGATGCATCCAGGTTCTGTTTACAGTATCACGATGGTCGCATCCGTGTTTGGCGACATCGTGGTGAACGCACATTGAAAGCGTGTATTGGTCATCGCCGGCGTAATGGTTAGGGGTGCCACTGGTTACACGTCTCGGTCACCTCTTCTTCGCATTGACGGCATTTTGAACTGTGGACGTTACATTTCAGATGTGTTACGACCCGTGGCTCTACCCTTCATTCGATCGCGGCGAAACCCTACATTTCAGCAGGATAATGCACGATCGCATGTTGAAAGTCCTGTACGGGCCTTTCTGAATACAGAAAATGTTGGACTTCTGCCCTGGCCAGCACATTCTCCAGATCTCTCACCAACTGGAAACGTCTGGTCAATGGTGGCCGAGCAACTGGCTCGTCACAATACGCCAGTCACTACTCTTGAAATGTGGTATCGTGTTGAGGCTGGATGGGCAGCTGTACGTGTACACGCCATGCAAGCTCTGTTTGACTCGATGCCCAGGCGTATCAAGGCCGTTATTACCAGGGTGCGATTTGTACTTTTACCAGTGGGGGGGATGTCTTAGGAGGTTAGTAGAATTAAATGTGTTACTAGCTTGGATCGTGGCGTTACGCATGGTTAAACAGCTATTTATATTTAGATGGTAATGCTGAAACTCACTATTGACGCGTATGCACTATCAGAAAAGCCATCCTTTGTTATATCTTTAAAAGTACATTATGGGTAAAGCTTATTTACAAAATCATCTACATACGGGTACAGATATACGAGGGGAATTCAAAAAGTAGAGGCACATTTGTGAAAAGTTGTACTTATTCTGATGACAGAAAACTGAAACATTTTAATAAGTCTTACTATTAATACTATTAATATGTTTCAGTGTTCAGCTCGACAAATTTAAATTATATGTAAAGTTTTACTTCAGTGCTTGGGAAATAAACATCCCAGGTTGGGATGCATAAACTAAAACCAGAGGAGGGGATGGTCTGATGCAGAGGGGGGGGGGGGGGATCCCCCCCATCCCCTCCTGCAAATCGCAGACTGGTTTTTTACGGCCAGAGGTAGTTGTTGTCGGTACTGATTTCTCGGGATCTATGCACTCAAATTGCGTGAAAATGTAATCACATGTCAGTTCTAGTATAATATATCTGTCCAATGAATACCCGTTTATCATCTGCATTTCTTCTTGGTGTAGCAATTTTAATGGCCAACCGGTTGGAGTAGCCGAGCGGTTCTAGGCGCTGCAGTCTGGAACTGCGCGACCGCTACGGTCGCAGGTTCGAATCCTGCCTCGGGTATGGATGCGTGTGATGTCCTTAGGTTAGTTAGGTTTAAGTAGTTCTAAGTCTAGGGGACTGATGACCTCAGATGTCATGTCCCATAGTGCTCAGAGACATTTGAACCATTTTTAATGGCCAGTAGTGTAAGAACACATGCATTTCTTTTCTCTCTCTCTCTCTGATGAGTTTTCTGCTGTTCCAGCAGAGGATGCGGGTCCGCAGCAGCAGACGGAAGAGCCCATCGAGTGCGACCCCGGCGTGTGCGAGGCGCCCCAGCGACACTTCAACGGCAGCTACGGCGCGCCGGCCGGCGTCCATAACGCAGGCAGCCGCTACTGCCGACCACGCCGGGGGCACCTGCTCGTGGCCCAGGGTGAGTACTCGCCGGCCGCAACTCAACACTTCATAACACAAACTAAGCCTTGCCAGTGTTTTCTTTCTCGCGATTTCAGGGCAGTCTCCTAGCCATCCACGAGACTCACGATTTGTCCTACGAGGCTCACTCCAAAGGAAATGCACACCATTTTTTCTAAAATCCTGTTTTCATTCTGCATGTGTGAACGTTTTAGTGTGTAGATACGTCCTTCCCGCTCGTTTTAAAACTTACTTCAACCTGTTCCCGTGAGTGGAGCCGTCGCAGCACGTCTTCAGGATCGCTGCTACACTTGACGTTCCTCACAAGGGAACCTCCCCATCGCACCCCCCTCAGATTTAGTCATAAGTTGGCACAGTGGATAGGCCTTGACAAACTCAACAATCGAGAAAACAGGAAGAAGTTGTGTGGAACTATGAAAAAATTAAGCAAAATATACAAACCGAGTAGTCCATGGGCAAGGTAGGCAACATCAAGGATAGTGTGAGCTCAGGAGCGCCGTGGTCCCGTGGTTAGCGTGAGCCGCTGTGGAACGAGAAGTCCTTGGTTCAAGTCTTCCCTCGAGTGGAAAGTTTAGATTTTTATTTTCAGACAATTACTATCTGTCCGTCCGTCCGTCCGACACGAGGTAACTGCGCCGTAGTATGGGGACGCTACACCTAAACAAACATCGAAACGCACGACGTCAGTCGACTACAGCACACGGAAGACAGAGTATTCCTGCTAACGAGGCTCCCTGGCTGGCAGTTGACTGCTCACTACTTTGGACGAGAGTGCATTAAATACGTGAGATGTATTCCGTGGGCAATATGAATCCAGCAAATATAGCTCGCGACTTCAATAACAAGGTCAATGAATATTGCAGAGGCACGTCCTTTCGTCTACTAATCGCACGGTTTTGCGGTGCGGTCGCAAAACACAGACACTAAACTTATTACAGTGAACAGAGACGTCAATGAACGAACGGACAGATCATAACTTTTCGAAAAAAAATTGGACCTGTACCTCGGCTGGCCCGTTACCCGGGTTTCCCACATACAGACTTTTTTCTGTGCGGAAAACTGAAATACGCTGTCTACAAGGACATACCAACTACGCAACGCAACGACGTATTACTGCAGCCTGCTCGGACCTCTGAAATGCTAGCACGTTTGCAGTAGTCGTTCCATGTGAGACTGAAACCGTGTACTGCCGCTCCCGGTGATCATTTCTAACACGACCTGTGATGGCCAGTTGTCTCGTTACTGGTCAGAATCCATGAAACTATTGTATGCACTTGTGTTATTCTTAAGTGTGCTACCACAGGTATTGTACAAGTGGCGGTGTGGAAACTTTTCAAAACACGATATCTCGTAGTCAACTCGCACTAAAATCCTGCAACAAACACCACTGACGATCTAATTTACCCTACTTTTGGTCTGTTAATGTCAACAGGCGTTGTTCCATTTCAAAAAAGTATATGTTTTCACAAAAAGTACACTTTCTAAATATCATTACATTCCGTATGTTTTTGGATAGGGTCCGCCTTCAGCAAAACACAGTTTTGTTTTTTAACCCAAAAATGTTTCACTGCAGTTGCAGCATCTTCAGAGGGCTTTTATTTTTCATCCTTTTACCACATGGTGTTCTACAGTGACTGTTTTTGTGTTTTGCTGAAGGCAGACCCTATCCAAAAACATACGTATTGTTAAAGCAAACACGGAAAAACAACAGCTTCAACCCCAAGATGATTATTAAATTCTGTTGATTGACTAAAAATACGTGCCCCTGAGTAACAATCCATTCTGTGAAACCCGCACGTCAGTAGTACTTTCCATTTATGCAATATTTGCGGTGCAAGTGTTAGGTGATTCACTCTGTTTATTAGATGGTTCCATTATGATATTACAAAATTTCAGGGAAGATGGAGGAGAGTAAATGTACCAATTTGTGTCAAGGGACGCTGTCGAAAGTTATAAGCGAAAATCATTCTGCTACCTCTGGCACTGGATCTCTTCTACTGCAACCTCTTTGCTTTCTATATTTTGGGACGAGGTGATGTGGACTAAGATAAAAAAAAAATGCGTAAACATCGGCTCTAAAGTGCATACGTTAAGAGTTATGATCTTGGAAAAAACGACATTTTGTCTATGGAGTGCGTGATTGATGCTTTTGTAAAATTTTTTTGTTTATTTATAGACACAATCACAGGTTTATGACACAGTCATAAACGGTTTCGGCCATACAATGACCATCTTCAGATGCTAAAGGCGGCGTACACTGAACACAGGTTCATATGTTGTGATAAACATGTGATTGTGTCTACAAATAAACAAAAAAAATACAGAGTTATGAACACTTGGTGAAGAGAAGAGATGTTTTTCACAGTAGCAAAGATGAAAAAATGCTCATAGCGCTTAAGGTATACACTTTAGAGCCCATGTTAGCTGGAAGATTTTTTTCTTGTTTTGGTCCGTACTACCTCCTCCAAAAATGGAAAGCTAAGGGATTGCAGTAGAAGAGGTCCACTGTTAGAGGTATTAGAACGAATATCAGTTGTCACTTTCGGCTCGTTCGTTTCCGGACCAAGTTTCGCTTCCTCAGATTAATGCTTTTACCTTTTTCATCCCTAAACGTTCGTAACATCATCACGGAGTCGCCCTCGTGTCCTTTCAGAATCGTGTAAAATGAAAATGTCATCAGCAAATATTTGTTTACTTCTAATTGCTGTCTTTTTTGTCTGAACTTTCATGGTTATTCTGAATAAACGGTCATGAATGACGCGTATAGTATCTTCCAGTCTCATTCCTAACGATAAAAGCGATAAGCAAACCATGTCTTACTTATCTAGACTTAATTTCTCCAATGGTTAAAATACCTATGAGTACTATGGTACTTAACATCTGGGTTCATCAGTCCCTTAGACTTAGAACTACTTAAACCTAATTAACCTAAGGACATCGCACCCATCCATGTCCGTGGCAGGATTCGAACCTGTGACCGTAGCACCAAAGCGGTTTCAGACTGTAAATTTCTCCAATGCTAAGTTGCATATCGATAAACATGTTTCCTCCTTGATCAGCTGCCAGGTTTTCAGCTTCCTCCCACTTTGTGACTATACACTGAAGATCCTTTGCAAAAGTTCGTTTCCATTTTCCATTTGTTACGTCGTCAACGTCTGCTTGTGTTTTCATTCCGTTGGTTAAGACAACAGTGCTGATTTGCGGATTCTCCCATCTACTATGTGCGGGAAATGCCCCAAAAGCTTCAGTCATGTTGCAGCAACTATTTTGTGCAGGTTGCGTTGACCACTTATTCTCCGTACTTCATCATTTGAAAAGTGCTCGCTATTAAATTCTCTTCGAAATTCGCAAAAAAAAAAAGAATCTGGCGAAAAATATTTAACTATTTAGCTTGTGTGCTGCTTTTACTGACAATTTTCAGTCTTACATGCGCATACGGCCATCGGTAGAACGATGAAGGAGAACAGTAGAACCTCTGCAGGCATTCTTATAGAATCCAGTTGCCATATGGATCACATTCTTTGCAAGACTGCACAGACTTCCCCAGTTCTGCTGCTGATGTCTGAATATACGGATCCCGTTATTACAGATAAGACCGCTGAGGTATTTGGAAATCGGTCATCATTTTACAGTACATTCTGTTGCGTTATAATCTGATACATTCTCGCTTGTTATGTAAATTGCATTTTTCTCAGCACAATTTATTTTCTCCTACAGAACTGACTATGCCACCGTTTGCTAGTTGCAAACTTTGTAATGTGTCTGCCAGAAGAACGACCTCATCAGCAAAAGCATGCCCATATTGGAGTTGTCCGTAGTTTTTCCTATTGGGGAATATAAGACAAAATTAAACGGTATGGTGACAAAATGCATCCTCGGAAATCACATTGCTACATCTTTGGCTGGCGCTTGTCAGAATGTTAAAGAAAGGGATGTTCCCATATTCTGTTTTATACAGCAACTCGAACCTAGATACAGGTTTCTGAAAATACGATTGAGATATTCAGGAATTCCACATAGGCTTACAATATTCCACAATGTTTTTCGGTGTATACTTTCAAAGCTTTTTTAAAAAAATTTTCGAAATTTAGGTATAGCTGACAGTTGACTTTTGTGCATTGTTCTATTGCGGTTCACAGAACAAATATTAGTTCAGAGCAAGATCTCTCACTTCGAAAGCCAGGCTGTTCTTCGCGCAGTCGACAATCAGCTGCTGCTTCCATCCTTTTTAGAAGAACGAGACAAAAGACTCTGCTTGGCACCAAAGGAGCCGTGAATCCTTTCCAGTTTGTTCATTAATTTGTATTTCATTTATTCGGTGGTTTAACAATGATACAACGCCTCCAGTCTTCTCGAAATTGATTCGTTTGCCAGCATGTATTGCACAATCTAGCATGGTGATGAATTAAATCCATACCTCCATATTTCAGAAATTTCCCAGAGATTTCTTCCAAATCAGCTGCTTTATTGTTTTTAAGAGCAAACTATGCGATCTCCAAAAAATACCTGAGTGAAGCTGCTACGTGAAACTTTCAGAGCCTAACCGGAAGTCGTCGAATGCAGCACGTAAACGTTTGCGTTGTTTGAAACGGACCGCCATTGCCACGAAGCGCGTGCTGCTCTCTGTCGGTGTTTGCAGCTATTCGTCGTGTGGAATGTCTTTGCAGCTCCTGTGCTTTGGCGTCAGGACACTGACAGTAGCGCGGCGGCTGGAGAGCGAGTGTGAGGTTGGATGTTTGAACTCGGAACGTAGTAGCGCGAATATGACGTTCAAAATGTTTCGTTCGTGCCTCTTACTGCCACTGGGAATGTTCGCGCTGTCGACGCTTGTACCGGTGTCGACAGAAAGCGGCAGAAAAGGTGAGTTGCTGCCCTAAGCGGGAAGCATCGCTGTGATCATAACCCTATTTGGACGCTTAAATAAGATGTTTACATTAAGTATAGCGGCAAATGTCAACAGCCTTCGACTTCAGTGCATGGAATGCGGTAGCTGGTTGCCTTCTACTTACGATTATTGTAAAGAGTTGGGTCATTCGATTGTTGAAAACCGACTGGAGAGGAATTATGAACATGATTATACCATCCTCTAATATCTCACACATGATGCGTGGGTTTTTAATGAGGACATACATGTGCAATAGACGACAGTTACAGTATATACTAAATGCAAATGTGTTATAAGCAGTCGGTCCAGTTTTAAAAACACGTATAAGCACTCATTCTTACAGAAATTTTTAACTTTCATAAAACTGATACTGCACAGGAGAGCGCGTACACCTGTTTCTAGACTTCCGAAAAAAACTTTCGCGTCAAGTGCTATTTCGAAGGGCGAAAAAAATAGATTCGTGTGGAATGTTTGTCTACAAGTAGGTTGACTATTTCGTGACAGCTGTATGTAGCATGTTTCGTTGGACAACAATCATCCTTAATCATAATATTAATTTTAGCTATTTGCGGTATAAGCGTAGTAGGGTCATTCATTGTTTATTTTCATGACCTGTGAAAAATATTAGTTTAGGCTTCCTAGGCTTTTAGTAAATCACGCGTTTCTTTATGGGGAAGTGTTATCTGATAAAATATGAAGGAAACTACAGACAGCTCCGCCACCAACAAAATGGACAAAAACTTTTGTAATGTGCAGTCAAATCTTGACAAAATATCAGAGTTGTGCAAAAATTAAAAACTTGCTCGAAATATGCGAACTTAAAAGTGTGGTACCATTTAACTATGGCATAGATTACTCGGCAGCTGTTTACAAAATATTTACTGGAAGAGTGTTAGAGTGTGTGTTTTTCTAGCTGGCTGCACAATCAGAGGACATGGGATATTTATAAATTTGCTATCCACTGCTATTTTAGTAAAACTGTGCTTTTCCCGCTGATTAACTTAAAGATCTCATTTTTTTAATAAGCGTCATGAAGTAATACTGTTTTCCAAAGTTTCGCTGACCGTGCGTATTAATTAGACTCAACTAACTTGACTTGCAGGTATTTGTAACTGTGTTGTGGAAAATCTCAACAATGTGAACTAATATATCTCTAATTGAAATTGTTGGAATATGGTACACAGCAATATTCTTCTGTTTTCTTTATTTTCTTGCACACCAGTGTCGGACACGTCATTAGTTAGATGAAAAAGAAGACTTAACAGAAGTCTTGATTTCTTGGCAGAAAAAAAAAATACGAGGGCTGTTCAAAAAGTAAGGTGCCTTTTCAAATTGCGCGGGCAACGTACATTCGATTATCCATCTTTTCGTTTTGTTATGTTGGTACACATGTCCCGAACGTACGTTCACAGTTTCAAGTGTACAGCATACTTCGTTTGTTTTTGACAGAGAGAAAGGTTAGACGTTTTTTAATGGGCTCGGCGATTTTCGATTGTTATAAAAAATCGAGCAAAGGATTTGCATCAAATTTCGTGTGAAAAATAAAATCAAGTGCTCTAAAACACTTGAAATGTTGACAGTGGCATGCGATGAGTTTGTTGTAAGTAAAAAATAAAAAATAAAAAAAAAGTTTGTAAGTGATACAGGCTCTTCCAAGATGGCCGGCAAGATGCCAATGAGGAACCTTGCTCGCTCTGGACGCCCCAGCACGTCAACAACGGATGATAACGTTGAAGCCGTGAAGAGAACTGTTTTGGAAAATCGACGAATTACCGTATGAGAAGTCGCTGAGGATGTTGGCATATCGGACGGCTCGTGTCATGCAATTTTTTCGGATCGTTTGGGCATGAGACGTGTGTCAGCGAAGTTTGTTCCAAACCTTCTCAATTTTGATTAGAAGAACCGTCGCATGAGTATAGCTCAGGAGCTCTTGAATGATGTCAGTTATGATCCTGATTTGCTCAAAAGGATCATAACTGGTGACGAAACGTGGGTTTACGGTGATGACGTCGAAGGCAAGCCCAGTCATCCCAATGGAAGCATCCCGGAGAGCGAAGACCGAAGAAAGCACGCCAAATTCGGTCAACTCTCAAAGTTTTCCTCGCTGTTTTTATTTCAATTACCGTGTTGTAGTGCATCATGAATTTTTGCCTAAAGATCGTACGGTCAATAAGGAGTATTACCTTGAGTTAATGCGCCGTTTGTGAGAAGCAATAGCAAATTGTGGAAAAACAGCTTTTCCTGTTCCCGAAACCGAAGAGACCTATGAAAGAACGAAGATTTTCAACAACTGAGGAAATAAAAACTGCATCGCTGGAAGTACTCATGGCTATACCGAAAAGTGCATCGAGGATTGGAAGAAGCGTTGGCACAAGTGTACTGTATCTGAGGGGAATTACTTTGAGGGGGACAACATGAATACTGATGAATAAATAGATATATTTTCGTAAAAATGTAAACTCACCTTACTTTTTGAACTCACCTCCAATATTTCGTAACTATTTAGAGTGAAAACACTTGCAACTCGTTTTTACAGTAAACTACATTATACACTCAGGATGTTAAAAAATCAGTCATGTTGTACGTATTAGATTTTTCTTTCCTAACGTCATCGGACCCTTTTTTCAATTTTATAATATAAACAAATTTCTTCAGAAAAATACTGGTATTAGTGAACGTGATACCGCGCCGATAGACCTATTGGTAATTAAAATGATAGATACACGATCCGCAAGAAATGTGCAAAACATGACATGAATAACGGTATGAAACAGTAAAGCAAAAGCCCAAAACTAACATAAATCACGGGAATGGGGAGTTTGGGTGGGGAAGTTCTTGTAATTAATGTCTTCAGATATACTAAAAACCTGAAAATACCGAACTACATGGGTTTTCACCAGGGACTTCAATGTAAGTTGTAGAATGCGCAATATATTAAAAAATAAAAAAAGGCAGATCGTTATAAAATGTTTGTTGGCTTTGGCCATTCACGACCTATCACCATGAAACCTGTCACCACAACCTTCAGTTCAAATACGTATTTTGTCGTGACACATTCTTTGGCTTCGCTAACTCGCAATCGAACTGTCACCTTGCACCCTCGGACTACCGTACAATCGCCGCCTTAGATTATACAGACTTTGTGTGATGTCAACATATTGAAACTCAAAATGTCGATCACAGATAAAGTTGTTAGAAAATAAATTTCGAACAGTGTATTGACGGTATGCCAGTGAATTCATAGGCCGAAGCCAAAGCTGCGATTGCCACAGCGGCGCCACCGCCAGAAACGGAGGGCGACTGCTTCACACAACGCGCTGCGGCGCGCTCTTCAAAACAGCAACTTTTACCACGGCTCAGTAGTCCTTTGTACTTTGGTAATCATTGTGGCCACAACTACGCTGTGGTCGCTTATACCAGTTTCGATGTGGACTTCCTCGAAGAGGTCAAGTCCACTTGTTGCCGTTAAATGAAACACGTTTTCATCAAGAGTGGTGTCCCTAACTATCTGTAGTAGATAGTTTTCATAGCATTTAGTAATGTTTCAAAAGATGCCTCATTATGCCCACCTGTAATAACACTGTAATTTTCCCGTTTATTACTGGATCACTGAAGTCTCCACCGATGATTACAGTATGATTGGGGAACTTACATACAAGCGAACTGATGTTCTCTCTGAAGTTGTCGGTTACATCAGGAGATGAGTCTGGACGGCAATAGAACGATCCAGTTACCGTTTTATGGCCACCCCTGATACTGAATCTTATCCAAGCAATCTCACATGCAGTTGCAATTTCTATCTTGGTGCATTTGAGTTTGTTGGCTACTGCGGCAAATACACCACATCAGTTTCCCATTAGCATATCCTTTCGATATACCTACAATTAAATTTCCCCCACAAATCACCGTCGATTTGAAAATTGGAAATTTCTGGTGAGGTATTATGGGACCAAACCGGTGAGGTCATCGGTCCCTAAGCATACATTCTACTTAATCTAACTTAAACTAACTTACGCAATGGCGAGCACACACATACCCATGCCCGAAGGAGGACTCGAACCTGCGACTGCGGGAGCCGCACGGACCGTGACAAGGCGCCTCAGACCACGCGGCTATCCCGCGCGGTCCATCGATTTGAGCTCCTTAACTCTACACTCAAGGTAGTACGGGACCCATTTGCAAAAGAGGAACCACACACAGGAAATTTTGTAGCCAACGATTTCGCATAATATTGGTAGTAATTTAGTTCTAAGTCTACAGGGGGGGTCCATTGATAGTGATCGTCCAAATATCTCACGAAATAAGCATCAAACGAAACAACTACAAAGAAAGAAACTCGTCTAGCTTCAAGGGGGAAACCAGATTGCGCTATGGTTGGCCCGCTAGATGGCGCTGCCATAGGTCAAACGGATATCAACTGCGTTTTTTTAAAAAATAGGAACCCATATTTTTTATTACATATTCGTGTAGTACGTAAAGAAATATGAATGTTTCAGGTGGAGCACTTTTTTTTCGCTTTGTGATAGATGGCGCTGTAATAGTCACAAGCATAAAGCTCACAATTTTAGACGAACAGTTGGTAACAGGTAGGTTTTTTAAATTAAAATACAGAACGTAGGTACGTTTGAACATTCCTCCTGTCAGCACGTAGCTGTCGCCACCGGCGCCAACCTTGTGTGAATGCTCTGAAAAGCTAATCATTTGCATATCACAGCATCTTCTTCCTGTCGTTTAAATTTCGCGTCTGTAGCACGTCATCTTCGTGGTGTAGCAATTTTAATGGCCAGTAGTGTAATAGCCGCTAGATGTCAGTTGTCTTCTGTTTTGCTTGGTAACCGCCGTATGTTTACTCTACTTGGCTACTCCGAAGCAGAAATTAATTTGTGTCCTCGAGTTCGCGAAGTGCAGTTCCGTGATTACAGTGTAAAGACGTTTCAGGTTGAGGTAACAAATTGATCCTCTGGATGGGTGGTACATTCGCAGATGGTATCGACAGTTTCTAGACACAGAATTTGTATGTAAAGGAAATTCCTGACTACCCTCGTGTTCCTGAAGAAAATGTTGCTCGAATTCAAACTATTTTCCAACGTGGTCCTTCAAAATCAACTCGTCGTGCTGGTTGGGTGATACAACTGTCTACAATAACAATTTCACGTGTTTTGAGACGTCGGTTGTTACAAGCTCTGCGTCTGATGACGAAACGCAGACGTGTGGCGTTTTGTAACGAGATTCTTGATGCTATTGACAATGATAACACTTTCGCACAGCGCCTCGTATTGAGTGATGAAGCGACTTTCCATGTTAGTGGTAGGGTAAACAAGCATAGTGTTTGAAATTGGGGCCTACAGGACCCACATGCAGCCATTGAACATGTACTAGATTCGCCCAAAGTCAACGTTGTTGTTGTTGTTGTGGTCTTCAGTCCTCGGACTGGTTTGATGCAGCTCTCCATGCTACTCTATCCTGTGCAAGCTTTTTCATCTCCCAGTACCTACTGCAACCTACATCCTTCTGAATCTGCTTAGTGTATTCATCTCTTGGTCTCCCTCTACGATTTTTACCCTCCACGCTGCCCTCCAATACTAAATTGGTGATCCCTTGATGCCTCAGAACATGTCCTACCAAGCGATCCCTTCTTCTGGTCAAGTTGTGCCACAAACTTCTCTTCTCCCCAATCCTATTCAATACTTCCTCATTAGTTATGTGATCTACCCATCTAATCTTCAGCATCCCTTCTGTAGCACCACATTTCGAAAGCTTCTATTCTCTTCTTGTCCAAACTATTTATCGTCCATGTTTCACTTCCATACATGGCTACACTCCATACGAATACTTTCAGAAATGACTTCCTGACACTTAAATCAATACTGGATGTTAACAAATTTCTCTTCTTCAGAAACGCTTTCCTTGCCACTGCCAGCCTACATTTTATATCCTCTCTACTTCGACCATCATCAGTTATTTTGCTCCCCAAATAACAAAACTCCTTTACTACTTTAAGTGCCTCATTTCCTAATCTAATTCCCTCAGCATCACCCGACTTAATTAGACTACATTCCATTATCCTTGTTTTGCTTTTGTTGATGTTCATCTTATATCCTCCTTTCAAGACACTGTCCATTCCATTCAACTGCTCTTCCAAGTCCTTTGCTGTCTCTGACATAATTACAATGTCATCGGCGAACCTCAAAGTTTTTATTTCTTCTCCATGAATTTTAATGCCTACCCCGAATTTTTCTTTTGTTTCCTTTACTGCTTGCTCAATATACAGATTGAACAACATCGGGGAGAGGCTACAACCCTGTCTTACTCCCTTCCCAACCACTGCTTCCCTTTCATGTCCCTCGACTCTTATAACTGCCATCTGGTTTCTGTACAAATTGTAAATAGCCTTTCGCTCCCTGTATTTTACCCCTGCCACCTTTAGAATTTGAAAGAGAGTATTCCAGTCAACATTGTCAAAAGCTTTCTCTAAGTGTACAAATGCTAGAAACGTTGGTTTGCGTTTCCTTAATTTTTCTTCTAAGATAAGTCGTAAGGTCAGTATTGCCTCACGTGTTCCAGTGTTTCTACGGAATCCAAACTGATCTTCCCCGAGGTTGGCTTCTACTAGTTTTTCCATTCGTCTGTAAAGAATTCGTGTTAGTATTTTGCAGCTGTGACTTATTAAGCTGATAGTTCGGTAATTTTCACATCTGTCAACACCTGCTTTCTTTGGGATTGGAATTATTATATTCTTCTTGAAGTCTGAGGGTATTTCGCCTGTTTCATACATCTTGCTCACCAGATGGTAGAGTTTTGTCAGGACTGGCTCTCCCACGGCCGTCAGTAGTTCCAATGGAATATTGTCTACTCCGGGGGCCTTGTTTCGACTCAGGTCTTTCAGTGCTCTGTCAAACTCTTCACGCAGTATCGTATCTCCCATTTCATCTTCATCTACATCCTCTTCCATTTCCATAATATTGTCCTCAAGTACATCGCCCTTGTATAGACCCTCTATATACTCCTTCCACCTTTCTGCTTTCCCTTCTTTGCTTAGAACTGGGTTTCCATCTGAGCTCTTGATATTCATACAAGTCGTTCTCTTATCTCCAAAGATCTCTTTAATTTTCCTGTAGGCAGTATCTATCTTACCCCTAGTGAGATAAGCCTCTACATCCTTACATTTGTCCTCTAGCCATCCCTGCTTAGCCATTTTGCACTTCCTGTCGATCTCATTTTTGAGACGTTTGTATTCCTTTTTGCCTGTTTCACTTACTGCAACGTGTTTCGTGCGATATCCCGGTCATCTGTTTACAGCCCATTCTTCTTTGATGGAAACGCAGTTAACGGTCAGCAGTATCCCGTTTTGTTACAAAACTGGTTGTTTCCGAGGCTGCACGAAGACAATTACATTTTCCAATAAGACGGGGCACCCCTTCACTGGAGTCGCCAACTGCGTCAATATGTGAACGAAACTCTACCGAACCGGTGGATTTGTCGACAAGCAGCTGGTGATTTAGCATGTCTTAGCTGGGCTCTACTGTCACCTGATTTGACACCCTCTGACTTCTTCCTGTGGGGTTTCATTAAAGACGACGTGTATGTCGTCACAGAACCTGGAACAGTTGAAGAACCGGATCCGTACCACCATAAACCAGTGACGAAGGACATGCTTGCCCAAGTATGGGAGGAATTTGAGTAGTATCGATGTGATATTGTTCGTGTCGCTGATGGAGCACGTATTGAACATCTGTAATCTGAACTTGAGAGGTTCGTAAATATGTGTGTAAAGTTTCATGTCCGTATGTCGTAAAGTTTAATAAATGTATGCGTTCGAAATACGTATATTCTTTTTGACACCCCCTGAATAAAGAGTTGAATTTGTACCAGAGTTAGTATATAAAGGTTAACGAAGTTACTGATTAAGAATACGGTATCAAAAGTGTTGTCCATGCTGATAGATACTGCTGTAATTTAGTATTCTCGGCACATTCTTGACACGCAGGATCTCGAAATATTGGATTCGCTAACGATTTCCGAAATGCATTTGTGGTGTCACTGCCAGACACCACACTTGCTAGGTGGTAGCCTTTAAATCGGCCGCGGTCCGTTAGTATACGTCGGACCCGCATGTCGCCACTATCAGTGATTGCAGACCGAGCGCCGCCACACGGCAGGTCTAGAGAGACTCCCTAGCACTCGCCCCAGTTGTACAGCCGACTATGCTAGCGATGGTTCACTGACAAATTACGCTCTCATTTGCAGAGACGATAGTTTAGCATAGCCTTCAGCTACGTCAATTGCTACGACCTAGCAAGGCGGGCCGGCCGAAGTGGCCGTGCGGTTAAAGGCGCTGCAGTCTGGAACCGCAAGACCGCTACGGTCGCAGGTTCGAATCCTGCCTCGGGCATGGATGTTTGTGATGTCCTTAGGTTAGTTAGGTTTAACTAGTTCTAAGTTCTAGGGGACTAATGACCTCAGCAGTTGAGTCCCATAGTGCTCAGAGCCATTTGAACCATTTGAACCTAGCAAGGCGCCATATTCAGTTACTATTGATATCGTGAATCATGTACCGTCAAGAGCGATGCATCATTAATGGATTAAAGTTAAGTATCCCACCAGCTACGTCCGTTTTTCTGAACTCTTAATTCCTTGTCATGTTCCAGGCCTCAAGTCAGTATATTGCTCCCCTCCTCACGCCAGCCTGCGTGAGCTAAAACGCGTGCATTTCGGCCTCCTCTAGTAACACGGTGTTGGCTGTTCTGCCAACCACAACAGCAATGCCCCCTTTGTCTAGATCCCACTACCATTCCGCGTTCAGTCCGTTAATCTGCCTCGTGCGGCCACAATCGCATCGGAAACCTTTTACATGGATCGCTTAAAAACCACATTAGGAGGCAGTTTGAGACTGATTTTTTGGGATATTTTTGGGTGGGAAGAATTAATTGGAATTTAATCAACTTTTCACATCATTTCATTCGTATTTCGAACAGTTTTTGTGAAGTTTTTTGAATAATTTCAGCCAAAAATTACGAAGTTAAGCTGTGATGTCCGCTGAAGGTTGTGAGTATAGTTCTCCAATTATGGGCAGGGATCCATTCCGATTTTCATCTGAAATCAAAAAGTTTTTCATTTTACATTAATAACTTATTTTCTAAGAATATGAATCTCAACGCAGGTGAAAATTATAATAATAAAAAATTTGTAGGCGTTGGGACAATTTACTTCGATTTCCACGATTTTTCTCTAATTATGCCAAGAAAAATACCCTTAAAATCATGATATCATCTCACAAGTTGGTTCATATAATTCGTAATTTCATAAAGAATCATACTATCGGTTTTCTTAATGATCGTTTCTATACTTTTTGAGTTATGCTGCACTCAAATGTGAAAAAAGTCATTTCTAGATAAACACGTTTGAAAAATAAATTGTCGGAAACTAGAAATTCACGGAAGTTAAAACAATGTAAAATGCTTCCAGATTAATCTGTGTCCCTTCTCCATATAGTAATCCTTCTTCCTTATAGGCTTCGTTTTACGCTTGCAGCAGTGCTTTCCGAGCTTCCCACCTTCTTTCGATTCCAATGAACTACCCCGATTCTGCCGGCTCACGCGCTGGTTATCCATTTGTTCGGCATAATTGAAGCTTTAGGTGCCTACTACAATTCCTGCCTCGTTCAAGACCATCAGAAGGAATGAATTTCCTTCATTCAATACGCCCGCTGCTAAATACGATGCCAATTCAACTACTTTTAGTCGGGAGTGCAAGTGTTTAGGGGCTATTCGCGAAATGGTGGAATTAAAACTTTCATTCTCATTTTGTGCGTGGCCACCTGAAAATCTCCCCAGTAATTCATCCCATGATAAATTATCTTATATCTGTACCCGATGTCTGCCGGCCGCGGTGTCTAAGCAGTTCTAGGGGCTTCAGTCCGGGACCGCGCGACTGCTACGGTCGCAGGTTCGAATCCTGCCTCAGGCATGGATGTGTGTGATGCCCTTAAGTTGGTTAGGTTTTAGAAGTTCTAAGTTCTAGGGGACTGATGACCTCAGAAGTTAAGTCTCATAGTGCTCAGGGCCATTTGAACCATTTGTACCCGATGTGCAGTCGGTTCTCTGCTCACAAAACCTAAACCAGTACGAACTTCGCTTTGAAATTTTGACAGCGTATTCTTGGATAGTTAAGCTAACGATTTATGCAATAAAAAATAATCGGATTTTTTTGAACCTCCTAATGTGGTTTCCCCCCGTAAGTACAAATATCTGCTCAGACATTGCACTGTCCTTTTATGCCTCGTGCCTCGTGTACGCGATGTTGTTGTCGTCTTCAGTCCTGAGACTGGTTTGATGCAGCTCCCCATGCTACTCTATCCTGTGCAAGCTTCTTCATCTCCCAGTACCTACTGCAACCTACATCCTTCTGAATCTGCTTAGTGTATTCATCTCTTGGTCTCCCTCTACGATTTTTACCCTCCACACTGCCCTCCAATGCTAAATTTGTGATCCCTTGATGCCTCAAAACGTGTCCTACCAACCGATCCCTTCTTCTAGTCAAGTTGTGCCACAAACTTCTCTTCTCCCCAATCCTATTCAATACCTCCTCATTAGTTACGTGATCTACCCACCTTATCTTCAGCATTCTTCTGTAGCACCACATTTCGAAAGCTTCTATTCTCTTCTTGTCCAAACTAGTTATCGTCCATGTTTCACTTCCATACATGGCTACACTCCATACAAATACTTTCAGAAACGACTTCCTGACACTTAAATCTATACGCGATACTAGCGCTATAACATGACTCGCCACCACAGAGTATTAAACAGGGCACATAAACAATATGTGAAAAATGTGCCGGTATCCGATCCACTGTCTACCGTCAGCTGTCGCGGGACGTATCATATCGAATTGAGACTGGACGAACACCACAGCACACAGTATTGGGCAAGTGTGCACCAGCGCAATCTACACAACATTTCGCAGAACTGTCGCTGGAACGCGCATTTTTTTCTGTTGTGTCCAGGTTTTGAAGCGAGTTGGTCCAGTGTGCGGCGCCCAGGAAATTAGTAGTTGAGGTAAATGTGAGGGACCAGATCAGCAGCTATAGCTTTGTACCGCTCTGCACAGGTCAGCATCGTTTGCGAACAACGCCGCGGAGCTTCCGACATTGCGCACTAGATCATTTACACTCTTTCCACGTATCCGCTCTGCATTTAACAGTGAAATCCTCGTTTGCTCTCTTAATGTTACCACTCTTGCTTTTCATTTCACCGAAGGTCGTTTTGACGTTCCTATATGCTGAGTCAATCCTTCCGACAATAATTTCTTTTTCGAGTTTTTTCACACATTTATCATGCAGCCATTTCGTCTTAGCTTCAAATGGCTCTGAGCACTATGGGAGTCATCAGTCCCCTCGTCTTAGCACTTTCATTCTTCAGCGACTTGTATCTCTATGTTCCTGAATTTCCCTGAACATTTTTGTACTTCCTTCTTTCGCCGATTTCTGATGTTACCCATGGTTTATTCGCAGTTACCTTCTTTGAACCTACACTATGTGATCAAAAGTATACGGACACCTAGCTGAAAATGACTTCCAAGTTGGTGGCGTCGCCCATCGGTAATGCTGGAATTCAGTGTGGTGTTGTCCAACCTTTAGCTTTGATGACACCTTCCGCTCTCGTGTACATATGTTCAATCAGGTGCTGGTAGTTTTCTTGGGGAATGGCAGCCCATTCTTCACGGAGTGCTGCACTGAGGAGAGGTATCGATTTCGGTCGGCGTTTCAAAACATCCCAAAGGTCTTCTATACAATGCATTTCAAGACTCTGTGCAGGCCAGTCCATTACAGGGATATTATTGTCGTGTAACCACTTCGCCAGAGGCCGTGCATTATGAACAAGTGCTCGGTCGTGTTGAATGATGCAATCGCCATCCCCGAATTGGTCTTCAACAGTGGGAAGCAAGAAGGTGCTTAAAACATCAGTGTAGGCCTGTGCTGTGATAGTGCTACGCAAAACAACAAGGGGTGCAAACCCCCTCCACGAAAAACATGACCGCCTCCGAATTTCACTGTTGGCACTACACACGCTGGCAGATGACGTTCACCGGGCATTCACCATACCTACGCCCTGCCATCGGATCGCCACATTGCGTACTGCGATTCGTCACTCCACACAACATTTCTCCACCGTTCAATCGTCCATTGTTTACGCTCCTTACACCAAGCGAGGCGTCGTTTGGCATTTACCAGCGTGATGTGTGGCTTATGAGCAGCTGCTCGACCATGAAATCAAAGTTCTCTCACCTCCCGCTTAACTGTCGTAGTACTTGCAGTGGATCCTGATGCAGTTTGCAATTCGTGTGTGATGGATTACACATTACGACCCTCTTCAAATGTCGGCGGTCTCTATCAGTCAATAGACGATGTCGGCCTGTACGCTTTTGTGCTGTACGCGTCCCTTCATGTTTCCACTTCACTATCACATCGGTAACAATGGACCTAGCTATGTTTATGAGTGTGGAAATCTCGCTTACAGACGTATGACACAAGTGACACCCAATTACGTGACCACGTTCGAAGTCCTGAGTTGTGCGGAGCTCCCCATTCTGCTCTCCCACGATGTGTGATGACTACTGGAGTACTTGGCAGTAGGTGCTCCTAATATGAAAAACGTATGTTTTTGGGTTGTCCGGATACTTTTGAGCCGGCGGCTGTGGCCGAACGGTTCTAGGCGCTTAAGTCCGGTACCGCGCTGCCGCTACGGCCACAGGTTCGAAACCTGCCTCGGGCATGGATGTGCGTTATGCCCTTAGGTTAGTTAGGTTTAAGTAGTTCTAAGTCTACGGGACTGATGACCTCAGATGTTAAGTCCCATAGTGCTTAGAGCCATTTGAACTTATTTAAAGCTGGGCGACGTTTAGCAAATGCTGATTGTGTCTGGTACTACGTGAAATGGTTTGTGTTCAGGCAATTTCCTGAAGATTTAGCACATGTAGTACGCACGTAAAAATGACTAACACAAACACACGAACGTTTCATTGCATTCAGATATACACCAAGAAAGTTTTCGCCACATTTCATGTAGTATTAACTTCAAAACTATTTCATGCATGATTCCGTGAAGCACAAAAAGCAACTCTCGTACGTTTGCCCAATTTTTAACGGAAAACTTTTTATTTTAGTGCACATAAATTAAGGCTAATGCTGATACATGGTGAAACAACGGTATTGGGCGGTTTGCGGGTTTAAATCACATCAGAGTATGACCAAGCGGTGCATCTGACCTGCGGTCGTCGCACGGTGGGGTTTGCGGGTTTAAATCACCTCGAGGTATGACCATGCGGTGCATTTGACCTGCGGTCGTCGCACGGTGGCGCTGGCAGCAGTCCACATACGCAGAGGTGTGTTGGTGCATGTCAGAGTACGGTGCAGCGAGTAAGTGTGCAAATGTTTTCAGACGTGCTAATGGCGACTGTGTTGAAAATGGCACAGAGAACACATATTGATGACGTTATGAGGGGTAGAATACTAGGGCGACTGGAGGCTGGTCAAACACAGCAGGTCGTAGCACGGGCTCTCCGTGTGCCACAAAGTGTGATCTCAAGATTATGGCATCGATTCCAGCATACAGGAAACGCGTCCAAGTGCTACATTACGGGACGTCCACAGTGTACAACATCCCGAGAAGACCGGTATCTCACCATGAGTGCCAGCAAACGGCCAGGTAGCCTCGCTCGGGACCTTACTGCAGCCACTGGAACAGTTGTCTCCAGACACACAGTCTACAGACGACTGAACAGACACGGTTTATTCGCCTGGAGACCTGCAAGATGCATTCCACTGACCTCTTGTCACAGGAGAGCCAGTAAAGCGTGGTGTCAAGAACACCAGTACATAGTCATTGGAACAATGGTCCCAGGTTATGTTCACGAACGAGTCCACGTATAGTCTGAACTGTGACTCTCGCCGGGTTTTCATCTGGCGTGAACCAGGAACCAAATACCAACCCCTTAATGTCTTTCAAAGGTACCTGTATGGAGTTCATGGTTTGATGGTGTGGGGTGAGATTATGATTGGTGCACCTACACCCCTGCATGTCTTTAACTGAGGAACTGTAACAGGTCAGGCGTATCGGGACGTCATTTTGCACCAGTATGTCCACCTTTTCAGGGGTGCAGTGGGCCCCACCTTCCTCCTGATGGATGATAACGCACAGCCCCACCGTGCTCCCATCGTGGAGGGAGTGCCTTGAAACAGAAGATATCAGGCGAATGGAGTGGCCTGCCTGTTCTCCAGACCTAAACCCCATCCAGCACGTCTGGGATGCTCTCGGTCGAGGTATCGCTGCACGTCTTCAAACCCCTAGGACACTCCAGGAGCTCCGACAGGTACTGGTGCAAGAATGGGAAGCTATACCCCAGCAGCTGCTCGACCACCTGATCCAGAGTATGCCAACCCGTTGTGCGAACTGTGTACGTGTGCATGGTGATCATATCCCATATTGATGTTGGGGTACATGCGTAGGAACAGTGGCGTTTTGTAGCACACGTGTTTCGGGACGGTTTTCTCAACTTATCACCAATACCGTGGACTTAGAGATCAGTGTCGTGTGTGTTCCCTATGAGCCTATGCTGTTAGCGCCAGTTTTGTGTAGTGCCACGTTGTGTGGCACCACATTCTGCAATTATTCTTAATTCTTAATTTATGAGCATGAGCGTAGTAAGTACTAAACAAAGCCCCAGAAGGAAAGTAAGGAAGTTTGTAAGAGCCACGTGCAGATGGATTTGTAGTAAATCCGGAACCTGTAATGATTTGATTTAAATAAACTATTTTTAATACCACACTTGTGGCGGTTTGCTGCTTTTAAAGTATAAACCTTATTGCGATACAGCTATGCTTTCATGATGTCTGCTTTGGAAAAGATTTGGAAAAGAAGGTATTAGTAGCGTTGGGCTCTAGATACTTGTCGCTGTTGTGGAGAGAACGAGTAAGGTAACGAAACAGTCCCGCTCGTGCCGAGTGCTTTGTGTGGTGTTATGTTTGCTGTGGCTATTTGGGAGAGTGCGGACAGCTGCTACAGGGAACTGCTCTCAGACGAAGGAACTCATCGCCGAGGGTGGTCCCGGCAAACCACTAAGAAGAGGAAAGGGTGGAGAGAGAGAGAGAGAGAGAGCGCGTGAGCGATAATGTGTAGCGAAAATACGAGGGCCGCCAACAAAAAAATGCCCCACTTTTTATTCTCAACCGATAACAATGTTGCGAATGCGAAACGATAGGTATGAGCCAGTAAACTCTCGATTCTTCAAAGACTCGAACTTCCTTGCATAAAACAGGTTGAGACATCTGTTTACTTTTCAAATGAGTTAATGTATTAAGCATATGACGTTAAGCATGTAAGCGACAAGAAGTTAGGCAAAAGTTTGAAATTACACTACTGGCCATTAAAATTGCTACACCAAGAAGAAATGGAGATGATAAACGGGTATTCATTGGACAAATATATTATACTACAACTGGCGTGTGACTACATATTCACGCAATTTGGGTGCATAGATCCTGAGAAATCAGTATCCAGAACAACCGCCTATGGCCGGAATAACGGCCTTGATATGCCTGGGCATTAAGTCAGAGCTTGGATGGCGTGTACAGGTACAGCTGCCCATGCAGCTTCAACACGTTACCACAGTTCATCAAGAGTAGTGGCTGGCGTATTGTGACGAGCCAGTTGCTCGACCACCATTGACCAGACTTTTTCAATTGGTGAGAAATGCGCAGAATGTGCTGGCCAGGACAGCAGTCGAACATTTTCTGCATCCAGAAAGGCCCGTACAGGCTTTGCAACCTGCGGTTGTGCATTATCCTGCTGAAATGTAGGGTTTCGCAGGGATCGAATGAAGGGTAGAGCCACGGGTCGTAACAAGTCTGAAATGTAACGTCGACTGTTCACACTGCCGTCAATGCGAACAAGAGGTGGCCGAGACGTGTAACCAATGGCACTCCATACCATCACGCCAGGTGATACGCCAATATGGCGATGACGAATACACGCTTACAATGTGCGTTCACAGCGATGTCGCCCAAACACGGATGCGACAATCGTGATGCTGTAAACAGGACCTGGATTCATCCGAAAAAAATGACGTTTTGCCATTCGTGCACCCAGGTTCGTCGTCCAGTACACCAGTGCAAGCGCTCCTGTCTGTGATACAGCGTCAAGGGTAACCGCAGACGTGGTCTCCGAGCTGATAGTCCGTGCTGCTGCAAACGTCGTCGAACTGTTCGTGCAGATGGTTGTTGTCTTGCAAACGTCCCCATTTGTTGACTCAGGAATCGAGACGTGGCTACACGATCCGTTACAGCCGTGCGGATAAGATGCCTGTCATCTCGACTGCTAGTGATACGAGGCCGTTGGGGACCAGTACGTCGTTCCGTATTACCCTCCTGAACCCATCGATTCCATACTCTGCTAACAGTCATTGGATCTCGACCAACGCTAGCAGCAGTGTCGCGATACGATAAACCGCTATCGCGATAGGCTACAATCCGACCTTTATAAAAGTCGGAAACGTGATGGTACGCATTTCTTCTCCTTACAGGAGGCATCACAACAACGTTTCACCAAGCAACGCCGGTCAACTGCTGTTTGTGTATGAGAAATCGGTTGGAAACTTTCCTCATATCAGCACGTTGTAGGTGTCGCCACCGGCGCCAACCTTGAGTGAATGCTCTGAAAAGCTAATCATTTGCATATCACAGCATCTTCTTCCTGCCGGTTAAATTTGGCGTCTGTAGCACGTCATTTTCATGGTGTAGCAATTTTAATGGCCAGTAGTCTATGTTTAAAGATTGTTGTTAAGTCGTTGAATGCCCTCATTCTCAAGTTCAAGATGAATATAGTCTGGGTACTTGTGTACACGGGGGGTACTTGGACACGGGGCGTTACCCTGCGTCAAGACGTGTACACAGTTTCTAACTTAAATAGACGGCTAATTGTCTCAAACCTTTAATGTGAGATTGTACTCCGGCCGTTGTGGCTGAGCGGTTCTAGGCGCTTGAGTCTGGAATGGCGCGACCGCTACAGTCGCAGGTTCGAATCCTGCCTCGGGCGTGGATGTGCGTCATGTCTTTAGGTTAGTTAGATTTAAGTAGTTCTGAGTTCTAGGGGACTGATGACCTCAGATATTAAGCCCGATAGTGCTCAGAGCCATTTGCACCATTGGAGATTGTACGAGGGTGGTCTGAAAAGTTGCGTCTCTGAAACTTTTGTTATTTTTCAATGTAGTCACTTTGTAGATTAATGCACTTGGTTCACCGATGATCCAGTGCCTGATCCCATTTGGAAAATGAGTTTCCCTCAGACCTGTAAAATAGTTGTCAACTACGGCTATCAGTTCTTCGTTTAAAGTGAATCTTCGTCCACCAAAAAAAATTTACAGTTTTGGGAAGAGATTGGAGTCTGACGGAGCCATACCAGGGGAATAAGGCGGGTGTGGCGACAATTCATACATTAGTTCGTGTAATTTCGCCACGGTGACGGCACACGTGTGCGGGCGCGTATTGTCTTGATGGAAGATGACTTTTTTCCTTGCTAAACCTGGCCTTTTTGCGCGTCTCTGTTTGTCCAGGAGTTTAGCATAGTGTTCTCCAGTAATTGTTTGCCCAGGGGGGTGATAATCTATAATGACCTTTCCCGCCGAAGGAACTGTCTTTGCTGTGTTTGGTGGCGGAGAATCAGCATGTTTCCACTGCTTTGACTGTAGTTTAGCCTCTGGGGTTTAGCAGTGCACCCGAGTTTCATCTGTGGTCAAAAACCGGCGCAAAAACTCTTGTTCGTTTCTACTAGAACATTGTTCCGATGTGTCCATTCTTGTGCATTTTTTATCCAGCGACAAGAGCCGCGGCACCGATCTTGCAGATAATTTTTTCATTTCTGATTCTTCAGTTAAAATGTTATATACCTTTTCATATGACATCTGGCGCGCCTAAGGCAGTTTCACGCCCTTTCAATCGGCGATCCTCCGTGACCATTTTGTGCACTTTTGCAATGATTTCTTGAGTATTGACACATCTTGGCCGACTGCTGCGCGGATCATCATCTAAGCCCTCCCGACCACATTTAAAATCATTTGGTCACCTGGCAACAGTTGAATATGAAGGAGAAGAGTGTCCCAGTGTATTCTGGAAATCGGCAAGAATGTCTTCTGCTTTCATACCTTTCTTTACGAAGTACTTAATCTCTGCTCGAATCTCGATTTTTCTCCATCTTCGCAAATTACTACGCGGGAACAACAACAGAGCCACTTCCATGAGCACTGACGTGGCACGTGTTTACAGGCAGCAGGCAACGCCGACATCTCGTTGTAATTCCGAGAACATTTCAAACCACCTTTGTACTTCATAATGAATAGTTTCTGACAGTATTTTAGAATTTTAAATTCGAATCCTGCCGATTACTGATAATAAGTTTTTTTTTCTTTTTTTTTTTTTGTTTTTTTTTTTAACCTGCAATCGGGATTGTGGACCTTGGACTATGAACTGGATTAGCTTTTTGGTAAAATAGTGTTGGGGTAACAATACGAAAACAACGCGAGAAATGTGCGCTTGAAGATAAATGCAGATGGTAGCCAAGTCTGCAGCTTGCGCTGTTGTACATGGCCACAAACGACACCTGTGCTAGCCGGCCGAAGTGGCCGTGCGGTTAAAGGCGCTGCAGTCTGGAGCCGCAAGACCGCTACGGTCGCAGGTTCGAATCCTGCCTCGGGCATGAATGTTTGTGACGTCCTTAGGTTAGTTAGGTTTAACTAGTTCTAAGTTCTAGGGGACTAATGACCTCAGCAGTTGAGTCCCATAGTGCTCAGAGCCATTTGAACCATTTTGACACCTGTGCTGCGAGGCCCTCAATACGTTGCAAGTGCCAGCCGGGATCAGAACAGTATTCTGTGCAGTTGTGAGTGCATTATGTCGTAATATACTTTCAGAGTATGCAGCTACGATAGCGCCCTTCTTAGCAATCATATACAACCGCTCACTTGACGAAAGGTCTGTTCCTGAAGACTGGAAATAGCACAGGTCACACCAATATTCAAGAAAGGAAATAGGAGTAACCTATTGAATTACAGGCCCATATCACTGACCTCAATTTGCAGTAGGATTTTGGAGCGTATACTGTACTCGAACATTATGAATCACCTTGAGGAAAATGACTTTTTGATACATAACCAGGACGGATTCGCAAAATATCGTTCTTGTGCAACATACTTAGCTACCCTACTGGCCATTAAAATTGCTACACCACGACGATGACGTGCTACAGACGCCAAATTTAACCGACAGGAAGAAGATGCTTTTCAGAGCATTCACACAAGGTTGGCGCCAGTGGCGACACCTACAACGTGCTGACATGAGGAAAGTTTCCAACCGATTTCTCATACACAAACAGCAGTACCGGCGTTGCCTGGTGAAACGTTGTTGTGTAAGGAGGAGAAATGCGTACCATGTTCTTGAATCATTCTTAGTCTTAGAAGGAAAAACACCTAAATTTCTGACAACCCTATTCCAGAATGCCCGCCGCTGTGGCCGAGCGCTTCTAGGCGCTTCAGTCCGGAACCTTCCGCTGCTACGGTCGCAGGTTCGAATCCTGCCACGGGCATGGATGTGTGTGATGTTATTAGGTTAGTTAGGTTTAAGTAGTTTCTAAGTCTAGGGGACTGATGACCTGAAATGTTACTGACAAGGGAACCTCCCCATCGCACCCCCCTCAGATTTAGTAATAAGTTGGCACAGGGATAGGCCATGAAAAACAACACAGATCAATCGAGAAAACAGGAAGAAGTTGTGTGGAACTATGAAAAAAATAAGAAAAATATACAACCTGAGTAGTCCGTGTGGAAGATAAGCCACATCAAGATACGTGTACACTAAGGAGTACCGTGGTCCCGTGGTTACCGTAAGCAGCTACGGAACGGAAGGTCCCTCGTTCAATCCTCCCTCGAGTGAAAAGTTTTAATTTTTTATTTTCAGACAATTATCAAAGTTCATGCACTCAGACATGATCAACTTCGCTCTCCAAAATTCCAGGACATGTTCAGATTTGCTTGGACACATGCAGGATTTGACGGTCTACACACGGAAAAACTGGAAAACGTTAAAAACGTATGTTTTGACAGAGCACAGGGAAAACTGTGCGACTGTGAAACTGTTGCATTCATTTGTTGCCATTTATGTGACAAACTCTTATGTTTTCATCACTTTTTTGGGAGTGATTATCACATCTACAAGAAAACCTGAATCGGGGAAGGTAGAAGAATCTTTTTACCCATTCGCCAAGTGTGCTAGTTAGGTGGGTCGACAACATATTCCTGTAATGTGACGCACATGCCGTCACCAGTGTCGTATAGAATATTTCAGACGTGTTTTCCTGTGGAGGAATCGGTTGACCTATGAATTTGCGATCAAATGTTTTCGCTTCCTATTGGAGAGGCACGTCCTTTCGTCTACTAATCGCACGGTTTTGCGGTGCGGTCGCAAAACACAGACACTAAACTTATTACAGTGAACAGAGACGTCAATGAATGAACGGTCAGATCGTAACTTTGCGAAAATAAAGTAAGTAAAATTTTTATTCGAAGGAGGACTCGTACCAAGGACCTCTCGTTCCGCAGTTGATCACTCTAACCACGGGACCACGGCGCTCTTGAGCATACATAGTCCTTGATGTTGCATATCTTACACTAGGACTACTCAGTTTGTATATTTTGCTTATTTTTTCATACTTTCACACTACTTCTTCCTGTTCTCTCGATTGATCTGTGTTCAGTTTTTCAAGACCTATCCACTGTGTCAATTTATAAGTAAATCTGAGGGGGGTGCGATGGGGAGGTTCCCTTGTAAGTCCCATAGTGCTTAAAGCCATTTGAGCCATCTTACAGAATCCGTTAACGTAAGGATAACAGTGGTCTTGCATAGTCGGTTGAGCGTGTTTGAGAGAGAAATACTTAAACTTGAGAAAGCAGACAGCAGTGTTATAGAAGTAGCTGCGATTTTGGAATATACTGGCAGAATCATAGAACGTCGTAAAGAAGAAAGTTTTATTCCACTCAAAGTGACATCTCTCTTGCAGAACAGCGAGGTTGCATTAACTAGTGAAATTCAAAAATTTCATGTTCATCTAGAACAGTTTTATGAAACGTGTACAACTTATTTAGTAAAATGGTCAACAAATCTCAACGAGTTTTTAAATGGATGTTGCTGGACGCAGAACTAGAGGTGAGCAATGTGATAAGGACAATAATATTTGTACAAGATAGAGGGTCGTCAGTAAATGATATTTTATTGTTTCACCAGTTTTCTTTACTGAAGCAGTTCACTGAATCAGAAATCAACAAAAATAGCGATAACTGGAGTAGTAAATCGTGTCAGGAGAAATGGGCCTGTTTCTTTCGACAAATTGGATGCGAAGAACAGTATTCTCAGCTGCTGAATCTCTGTGAATTCGTCTTCAGTATTCCAGGGCATAAGGAACGAGTATTTTCTCTCATGAATGTGCAGTTCACGCAAACAGATTACAAGTACCAACGGGCGAAGCAATAATGAAATGTGTTTTTAATTAGCTCTAAATTTTATGAATACATCATACAGCGGAAAGAGTTCAGATGAATATGAAGCGTGAGATAACAAATTATGTGAACTTTGCACTTCAACATAGAATGTTTCAGTAGACAATTTTTTATTTCAAAATAAAAAATTCTCGAGTTACCAGTGTTTCAAAAGTGGTTCAAATGGCTCTGAGGACTATGGGACTTACCAACTTAACTAACCTAAGGACATCACACACATCCATGTCCGAGGCAGGATTCGAACGTGCGACCGTAGCGGTCACGCGTTTCCAGACTGAAGCGCCTAGAACCGCTCGGCCACTTCAGCCGGCGAGTTACCAGTATTAAAATTGTAAAATGTTATTACCATTTCAACGCCCTCCCTTGGGTTTTATTAAATTAATTACAGCATAAAAGTGTTCGTTTATTTACGTATTTTACTGAACCAATTGAATACAGCAGTAATTTGCAAATATTTCACTTTTTTAACGTCAATAAAAGTGTCCCAGTTTATTATTCACAAATTATGGCCGTTTTTAGCTAATTTTAGAGAAACGACCCGTTTGCTAGCAACAAATTTTGGCAACTCTGTGCCTTGACGCAATGGTAACACCGGTTCCCGTCAGATCACCGAAGTTAAGAGCTGTCGGGCTGGGCTAGCTTTTGGATGGGTGACCATCCGGTCTGCCGAGCGCTGTTGGCAAGCGGGGTGCACTCAACCCTTGTGAGGCAAACTGAGGAGCTACTCGATTGAGAAGTAGCGGCTCCGGTCTCGTAAACTGACATAGGGCCGGGAGAGCGGTGTGCTGACCACATGCCCCTCCATATCCGCATCCAGTGACGCCTGTGATCGGAGGATGACACGGCGGCCGGTCGGTACCGTTGGGCCTTTCAAGGCCTGTTCGGACGGAGTTTAGTTTTAGTTTAAGGGCTGGCCAGACAGAATCCGGCCTGTCGCTGAGACGGAAGGCGCAGCGGCAGGCCGGGCCAGTCAGCGGCCAGGGACGCCACACAGGCAACGGCCGACCGCAGCGACTCTTGATGCGTCAGCTGTTACACTGTGGAAAGGGCCGAACCCCATTATTAAGCTTAAAGTGCAGAAATGAGTAAGCTCGCACTAGCGATACGAAATGGCAACAAGAAGAGGAGATGTTGGGTGCACGACGTTAATAGCAAGAGAGAGAGCTTAGGAGAATACCATCGGCTGTGTATTGATCTAGAGTCTGACGAAGATAGGTTCTTCAGATGTTTTCGTATGTCGCGAGAATGTTTCCGGTCTAAGGCGCTGCAGTCATGGACTATGCGACTGGTCCCGGCGAAGGTTCGAGCCCTCGCTTTGGCATGGGTGTGTGTGTTTGTCCTTAGGATAATTTAGATTAAGTAGTGTGTACGCTTAGGGAGTGATGACACTTGCAGTTAAGTCCCATAAGATTTCACACACATTTGAACATTTTTGAGAATGTTTCGAGGAACTGCATCGCCTGATAAAGAAGTAGCACCGAGGAGTGCACAACGAACCGGAGAAAGCCAATTGATACAAGGCAGAGACTAGTCATTTGTTTGAGGTAAGTTTTACCATTTGTGACGTCTTTGTGCTTCAAACAGATGTCGTATAATTTATTCCATTTCAGTTTTGCAGTATTATATGAAAGGTTTGACGGAAGAAAGTGCTATCCCACAACGTAGTTAGGAGTGGAGTGATAAATTTATCTGCAGTGTTTACGAATGCAGCAAACGATAGTAACATCTAGCATCCGTATGTCGCGCTAGAGAGAACTTTCTACTTAATAGATTGTTTTGTTTCATTGTATCCATAACATTGTCATTGAATTTAAACAAACATATCTTTGGTCGTTGACTTATCTATTCGTTCTATCGGCATAATTTATCTTAATCTTTTCCAGATACCCTGACTATAGGCGACGGTCACCAGACCATAGCTTTTTCTTTTCGGTTAGGACGTTCAACAGTCTCAGAAATTGTGGAACAAGTGTGCCGGGCAATATGGACTGTTCTACAACCCAAGGATTTACCTACTCCTACAATAGAGATGTGGAAGAAATCTGAAGAAGGATTTCTAGAACTTTGGGGGTTTCCGAATTGCCTTGGAAGCATAGACGGAAAAGATGGTTAAAACGCCCGGATAGTGGATCCCAGTTCTTCTGTTACAAACAATTCTTTTCGCTGGCGATCGTTGATCCATACTACGAGTTTACAATAGTTGATATTGGAAATTATGGACGTCACAGAGACAACACTATTTCTGAGAATTCAGCTTTCTATCATGAGTATATCGAGGGCAAAAGTATTCTACCTCCAAATCAGGATCGCGTGTATAATACAAAAAGTTGTATTCCCTCACCTCCTCTATAAGTCTTTCTGTGTCCATGATGCATGCACTGCGAGCTGCAAGACAAAAACCGCCTCACGCCGCTGCTTTCAGTGTGACACAGTTGAGTGCGCCTACAGAGGCAAGCAGCCGCTCCGGCTGTCGGCGAATCTGTAATCTGTGACAACCCGGCGGCGGCCGGTGCGGCAGGCCGCATGCCGGTGCGTCAAAGCCGCACTCTGTGTGACCGCCGCCGTACAATAAGGAGCGATTCAACAGTGCGGCCTGCCGGCTGCGGTTCAAGGCCACAGGCCGGACGGCCAGGCCGCATTCTGTCTGGCCAGGCCTTTAGGCATAAACGGCACGTTTGTCTCAACGTGGTATGCGCCACCGCAGCGCGCTCCAGCGGAAGTTTGCGTCTACAGGTTGCGCGACTGGGTTGATAAGTAAGCGGGATTTCCGCTAAATTTGTCAGCGGGTCAAATTTTGCATTTAGCGGTCAACAGATTTTTTTAACGGATTTGTGGATTGATGTCTGCAACAATATTTTTCCGTTCGATTAAGTCTTTCCGTTATACAATTTGAAATTATATTGAGCGTGAAAAATCCTAAACTGGTAACAATATGGTTCCAGCTAACTATTAATAATCAGATTTTGATAGTGTTTCCCCTGCCTAAACAGAACACAACAATCCTTTCCATTCTTAGTTCTTTGCTTTTAGCATTGCAGTTACAAGTTACCGTGGGCTGAAGTCGGTACAGTGCATAGTGTTGAATTGTTTATGGTGCAGTTAATCGCGTTGTAATAAGTGATTTTCTTTACTTTTTTATTAGTTGTCTCAACAAAATGTCGAAGCAAAAGGACAGAAAGTACATCCAAAAGTTTAGAAAAGATTGGCGTAGCAACAAAGAATTGAAAGACTGGTTTCTTGAGATCCCCGCCGCTCCTTCTAGTGTGCGATGTCGATTTTGCAAGTGCAATTTACATTCGCATCTGCCGGATTTACTGAATTATTCAAAAAGCGAGAAGCATGTATGCACATGTACTTAGGCAGTCCAATGAAGTTTCTGTTGCAGAAGCTGCATGATGTTTATTTGTGGCTAACCATTCCACAATAATATCTGTGAATCACCTCTGCAGCCTTTCAGAAAGGTGTTCTATAGATGCTGACTATGTATCTCAGATGACTTTTCATAGAAGCAAGTGTATTGGTGTGATTTAAAACATTCTTTACCCACATTTCAAGGCCAGTCTGAAAAAAGACACAGGAGATGGATATTTAAGTGTACTTTTGGATGAATCTACAGACATTAGCGTCAGTAAATTGTTAGCTGCGTGTGTGATATACTTTTCTGAGGCCCTAGGTCGCATTGTTTCCACATTCTTGGAAATGGCAGAGTTAGAGGAAGACAACACAGTGGCAGTAACCAGTGGTTTGAAATATTTGCTTAATTAATGAGTACGGCTTGAACATTCATTTAATATACTGTTTGGATACTGACAATGCAGCAGTTACGGTAGGCATTAATAATGGTGTGTATCAGAATTTTAAAAAAGAAGTTCCTCAACTTGTCTTAATTCCTGGTGTCTGCAGTCCGTGCAGTTGGTGGTATCTTCTGCCGCAGCTGAAACTTTGTCCCGGGATTTGGAATTTTTGCTGTCAGAAACATAATCTTGGTTTCCCAAGTCTTCATCTCGTCAAATTAGCCATAGAAAGTTATTCAGTGCAATAAATGACGGAGATAATCCGTTGAAAATACACTACTGGCCATTAAAATTGATACACCAAGAAGAAATACAGATGATAAACGGGTATTCATTGGACAAATATATTATACTAGAACTGAGATGTCATTACATTTTTACACAATTTGGGTGCATAGATCCTCAGAAATCAGTACCCAGAACAACCACCTCTGGCCGTAATAACGGCCTTGATACGCCTGGGCATTGAGTCAAACAGAGCTTGGATGGCGTGTACAGGTACAGCTGCCCATGCAGCTTCAACACGATACCAGAGTTCATCAAGAGCAGTGACTGGCGTATTGTCACGAGCCAGTTGCTCAGCCACCATTGACCAGACTTTTCAGTTGGTGAGAGATCTGGACAATGTGCTGGCCAGAGCAGCAGTCGGAACATTTTCTGTATCCAGAAACGCTCGTACATGACCTGCAACATGCGGTCGTGCATTATCTTGCTGAAACGTAGGGTTTCGCAGGGATCGAATGAATGGTAGAGACACGGGTCGTAACACATCTGAAATGTAGCGTCCACTGTTCAAAGTGCCGTCAATGCGAACAAGAGGTGACCGAGACGTGTAACCAATGGCACCCCATACCATCACGCCAGGTGATAGCCAATATGGCGATGACGAATACACGCTTACAATGTGCGTTCACCGCGATGTCGCCAAACACGGATGCGACCATCGTGATGCTGTAAACTGAACCGTGATCCATCCGAAAAAATGACGTTTTGCCATTCGTGCAGCCAGGTTCGTCGTTGAGTACACCATCGCAGGCGCTCCTGTCTGTGATGCAGCGTCAAGGGTAACCGCAGCCATGGTCGCCGAGTTGATAGTGCCCTCTATTCTGTTCCGTTTACTGTCACTTAAATTTATGTTAAACCAAGGTGACCAGTAATTACATATAATAAACTGTATTACATGCAGTTGATCGCCGCTGGGGGTGTTGCCGACTATTCACGTGACCTCAGCACGCTATTTAAGCCCATATGAAGGGCTAGTCCCGCATAGTTTCCTCAATTATGCAGACAGGAGTCACACCACAAGCACTCGACCAGTGGATAATACATTTTAAAGTTACGTAATTTCAGCTGTTGTACAATGAAGTCTTTCTGACGGATATCGCCCAGAAGATGACCCCCTACGTCGGGTTGAAACCGGTTGGCGGTATTATAATAATAATAAATGCGATTAAGATTATTTTTGAATAATCGAATGCCGGGATGATTCTTTTGAAAGGGCACGGCCGACTCCTTTCCCCGTCCTTTCCTAATCCGAATGAGACCGTTGATCTCGATGTGTGGTCTGTTCCCCCAAAAACAACCCAATCCAACAACCGCACCACAGACAGCATCCGCATTTATATTGGACGTGCTGGTCCATTGGGCGTGGTGGTTAATGTGATTTGATTTCCCGTGGTGTTTTACAACGACTGCATCACACTGTTTACGGAGTTGAGCGGGCAACGTTAGCTTTATTTGAAACGCACACCTCTGAGCACTTCTGCGCTCTGCGCCGCCAGTGATTCACTATGTGCGCTGTGGAAGGTCGTATATGTTTGTGAAACACCCCGTAGATGCCTCTTGTGTCACAGTGGACCAGAGAATCATCTGCTCCCTCTTCTGTTTGTAGAACCACAATCACACGAAAAAGTATTGACACAATTACATTTTAGTGATTGTGGGTTAAACGAAACATATATTTCAGAACAGAACCCAGACACGTGCCACCTTACATCACATAGGTTACAAATATGTCCAGGCCACCTGTCCGTAAAGTAACATATGTTGTTGTTGTTGTTGTAGTCTTCAGTCCTGAGACTGGTTTGATGCAGCTCTCCATTCTACTCTATCCTGTGCAAGCTTCTTCATCTCCCAGTACTTACTGCAACCTACATCCTTCTGAATCTGCTTAGTGTATTCATCTCTTGGTCTCCCTCTACGATTTTTACCCTCCACGCTGCCCTCCAATGCTAAATTTGTGATTCCTTGATGCCTCAGCCGGCCGAAGTGGCCGTGCGGTTAAAGGCGCTGCAGTCTGGAACCGCAAGACCGCTACGGTCGCAGGTTCGAATCCTGCCTCGGGCATGGATGTTTGTGATGTCCTTAGGTTAGTTAGGTTTAACTAGTTCTAAGTTCTGGGGGACTAATGACCTCAGCAGTTGAGTCCCATAGTGCTCAGAGCCATTTGAACCATTTTGAACCATTTGATGCCTCAGAACATGTCCTACCAACCGATCCCTTGTTATTGTCAAGTTGTGCCACAAACTTCTCTTCTCCCCAATCCTATTCAATACCTCCTCATTAGTTATGTGATCTACCCAACTAATCTCCAGCGTTCTTCTGTAGTACCACATTTCGAAAGCTTCTATTCTCTTCTTGTCCAAGCTAGTTATCGTCCATGTTTCACTTCCATACATGGCTACACTCCATACAAATACTTTCAGAAACGACTTCCTGACACTTAAATCTATACTTGATGTTAGCAAATTTTTCTTCTTCACAAACGCTCTCCTTCCCATTGCCAGTCTACATTTTATATCCTTTCTACTTCGACCATCATCGTTTATTTTACTCCCCAAATAGCGAAACTCCTTTACTACTTTAAGTGTCTCATTTCCTAACCTAATTCCCTCAGCATCACCCGACTTAATTTGACTACATTCCATTATCCTCGTTTTGCTTTTGTTGATGTTCATCTTATATCCTCCTTTCAAGACACTGTCCATTCTGTTCAACTGCTCTTCCAAGTCCTTTGCTGTCTCTGACAGAATTACAATGTCATCGGCGAACCTCAAACGTTTTTATTTCTTCTCCATGAATTTTAATACCTACTCCGAATTTTTCTTTTGTTTCCTTTACTGCTTGCTCAATATACAGATTGAATGGCATTGGTGAAAGGCTACAACCCTGTCTCACTCCCTTCCCAACCACTGCTTCCCTTTCATATCCCTCGACTCTTATAACTGCCATCTGGTTTCTGTACAAATTGTAAATAGCCTTTCGCTCCCTGTATTTTACCCCTGCCATCTTCAGAACTTGAAAGAGAGTATTCCAGTTAGCATTGTCAAAAGCTTTCTCTAAGTCTACAAATGCTAGAAACATATAGTATTACGAAAATAAACATCGCTCTTCCGCATCCAAAAAAGTAATTGCACACGCGTTTGAATCGGACGGTGTGTTCGTTTTCTTCATTGATGTTCACCTTCTAATGACTAATGTGCACATCTACAACAGCACGTAAACGCCTAGGAATGCTTTGTATTAAATTCCGGATGATATCAGGGGCAATTTTCGACCATTCCTCCAGGAACACTTTCTCCAAGTCGTTTTTACTGGACGGACGCTTTTTTCTGATGTGTGTCAAGATGAGTCCACAGGTTCTCAATGGGGTTCAAATCAGGGCTCTGAGGTGGTGGTAGAACCCTTATGGGGGCATTGTGCAGTAACCACTACCGGGTTTTACATCGACATCTACACTCCGCAAGCCACCCAGCGGTGTGTGGCGGAGGGCACTTTACGTGCCACTGTCATTACCTCCCTTTCCTCTTCTAGTCGCGTACGGTTCGCGGGAAGAACGACTGCCGGAAATTCTCCGTGCGCTCTCGAATCTCTCTTATTTTACATTTGTGAGCTCCTCGGGAGATATAAGTAGGGGGAAGCAATATATTCGATACCTCATCCAGAAACGCACCCTCTCGAAACCTGGACAGCAAGCTACACCGCGATGCAGAGCGCCTCTCTTGCAGAGTCTGCCACTCGAGTTTGCTAAACATCTCCGTAGCGCTATCACGCTTACCAAATAACCCTATGAAGAAACGCGCCGCTCTTCTTTGGATCTTCTCTATCTCCTCTGTCAACCCTACCTGGTACGGATCCCACACTGATCAGCAATACTCGAGTATAGGTCGAACGAGTGTTTTGTAAGCCACTTCCTTTGTTGATGGACTACATTTTCTAAGGACTCTCCCAATGAATCTGAACCTGGCACCCGCCTTACCAACAGTTAATTTTGTATGATCATTCCACTTCAAATCGTTCCGCACGCATACTCCCAGATATTTTACAGAAGTAACTGCTACCAATGTTTTTTCCGCTATCATATAATCGTACAATAAAGGATCC
Source organism: Schistocerca americana (assembly GCF_021461395.2). Classification (NCBI taxonomy): domain Eukaryota; kingdom Metazoa; phylum Arthropoda; class Insecta; order Orthoptera; family Acrididae; genus Schistocerca; species Schistocerca americana. The sequence continues at coordinate 130,989,647 of NC_060129.1, read as the reverse complement.
TGCTTTCTATGTATTCGCAGTACATTACATTTGTCTATGTTAAGGGTCAGTTGCCACTCCCTGCACCAAGTGCCTATCCGCTGCAGATCTTCCTGCATTTCGCTGCAATTTACTATGCTGCAACTTCTCTGTGTACTACAGCATCATCCGCGAAAAGCCGCACGGAACTTCCGACACTGTCTACTAGGTCATTTATACATATTGTGAAAAGCAATGGTCCCATAACACTCCCCGGTGGCACGCCAGAGATTACTTTAACGTCTATAGACGTCTCTCCATTGATAACAACATGCTGTGTTCTGTTTGCTAAAAACTCTTCAATCCAGCCACACATCTGGTCTGATATTCCGTATGCTCTTACTTTGTTTATCAGGCGACAGTGCGGAACTGTATCGAAAGCCTTCCGGAAGTCAAGGAAAATGGCATCTACTTGGGAGTTTTCCTGGCGGTATGTTTCGGGTCGTTGTCTTGTTGGAAATGAAACACCCCCAGTAAGGCCCAATGTCTGTGCACTAGCGTGTAAATTACCGCGCAACACGTCAATGTATCTCATACGATCCATTGTACAGTGGATAACAGCTAGATTTCCCAACGCCGGACGCCGCCATACAGCCCCAGACCATGATACCGCTCCCACCGTGTTTGACTGTGAGATGCATGTGTTTGATGTCGAGGTGCGTATTCGGATTGCGCCAGACTTTCTTTCTTGCATCAAATGCGAACACATTGAACTTCGATTCGTCGCCAAATATCACAGTGTTCCAAAACTTCATCGGCTTGCTGATGTATTCCTTGGCAAACTGCTGGCGCTTCTGCCGGTTAATTTCCGATATGTATGGCTTTTTACTGGCAGAACGTCCATGCGTGTCAGCCTCATTCAACACATTTCGTATAGTTGGAACACTAACCGTCTTGTCGGACGTTGTCTGAACAACCTCAGTAATAGTTGCTGCACTTGTAGCAGGTTCCTTCTGGGTAAGTGCGATGATACGGCGACGCTATCGGGTTGTAAGCACTTTTGGACATTCAGAACGACACTTATTCACTGTTGTTCCAGTCTCTTTATATTTATGAATTATGGCCCGTACCGTGGTGTAGCTAACAGACACCTCTGCTCCGATTTGTCGGTAGCTTCTCCCTTGTGGAGCAGTACCACTCTCTCACGCAACGCCACTGAACGTTGCTTCTTCTTCGTGCCCATGCTACCACTATCGCGCAACATACTAAGCGACTGGGCCATCAACAACACGCAGTGTCTCTTGCGTCTCCGGTACCTGAAAACCCAGCAATATACCGAGAAGCCACGCTTTGTGCCAATACTTTTTGTCTGCAGAGGAGAGACATGTTTGCCCTTAACACTGCATTTCTTTGTTGATGGTAGGCACTGCGAGCAGAATGTTTAATGTCTGGTATGTGAGGTAGCACGTACATGTGCTGTGTACCAGAAGGTGCGGCGTTTGTAACAAGCAACGATAAATACGGACGTGTGCCGATACTTTTTGGTGCCATTGTAAATAGGAGGAGAGTGCATGACCACAATCCAGCTTCCTAACTCCCTTCTCTCTTCTGCCGTCCACTCGCACCCGCTCCGCCCTGTTACACATCCTTAACACGACTTTACTGCACTTACACGTGCTGCACACATTTCATATTTGCTCTTAACTTACTTAATTTAACAGTAAACAGCAATTTTATGCCACCAAAACGCTATTTTTAATAATGTGCAATTTTCGTATCACATGCAACGCGGAAACTATTAGTGCAAGAGAGAAAAAAAATTGCGACGATTTTGTTCCCTATTCCATCGTTTTCCGGGTCGGAGATTTGCTCCGCCCGGGGCTGGGTGTTTATGTTGTCCTCATTATTTCATCACTCGGGTCGGCTGCGTCTCTCCGCTCGCTGCACATGTGGTGGGCGCAGCTAGAGCAGGCACACACGCGCAGAGATTCTGGCCCCGTTTGACGGAAGCTACGCCGGCTGGTGACGTCACGCGCCGCGTGGCACTTGTCGCCTGGCCGCTTCGGGCAGTCCTCGCTCCGTGCGTGACCTTATCACCTCTCCCCCTGCCCACATTCTCCATCATCCGCTACTCTATCTCTCTCTCTCTCTCTCTCTCTCTCTCTGCCTCTTGCTCGCTGACTGCACACGCGCTCGTCTGTGTGTGTCACCACATGGTGTTTCACAAGTTTATTCCACTAGCGTTACCGGGTGTCCCAAAAGCAGTGCTAAAGAAATACGTCCACTATAGAAACCCCGAAATAAACGAACTAGTTATTTATTTAACGAGTGGAAATATCAAGCATTCGAAGTGCCATTTTTTTACAAAACAAATTTTCAGTGCTGTTGTGTTCGCGGTACCCTGGCGCGTGATTGTAAACTTGCTCCAAGTGGCACATCGTTCAAATATACAGGGTGGTCCATTGATAGTGACCGGGCCAAATATCTCACGAAATAAGCGTCAAACGAAACTTGTGTAGCTTGAAGGGGGAAACCAGATGGCGCTATGGTTGGCCCGCTAGATGGCGCTGCCATAGGTCAAACGGATATCAACTGCGTTTTTTTTTAGTAGGAACCCCCATTTGTTATTACATACTCTTGTAGTACGTAAAGAAATATGAATGTTTTAGGTGGACCACTTTTTGCGCTTTGTGATAGATAGCGCTGTAATAGTCACAAACATATGGCTCACAATTTTAGACGAACAGTTGGTAACAGGTAGGTTTTTTTTAACTTAAAATACAGAACGTAGGTACGTTTGAACATTTTATTTCGGTTGTTTCGATGTAATACATGTACCTTTGTGAACTTATTTCCGAGAACGCATGCTGTTACATGCATTGAAAATGCGCTGACGCGTTACCGCTGTTGGTGAATGACACTTCGTTGCTAAATGGAACGCGTACAAAAAAATCTGTCATCGTTCCGTAATTTCTCTTGTGCCCAGTGGCAGAACTGTACACGACGTTCAAAGTCGTTGCTATGCAATTCCTGGTGCATAGAAATATGGTACGGGTTGCAGGTCGTGGTTGACGTTTCACATGTGGCTGCACACTTCCTGTTTGCTTAAATGACGTAACTCTGCGGCGAACGGTCCGGACGCTTGGATGATGTCGTCCAGGATACCGAGCAGCATACACAGCTACTCAATGGCCCTTGAATATCCAATGGCACGTGGGACCCTATCTCCATGCTGCGACAATAGGTTCAAATGGTTCAAATGGCTGTGAGCACTATGGGACTTAACTCACAGCCGAGGTCATCAGTCCCCTAGAACTTAGAACTACTGAAACCTAACTAACCTAAGGACATCACATACATCCACGCCCGAGGCAGGTTCGTAGCGGTCTCCCGGTCCAAGACTGAAGCCCCTAGAACCGCTCGGCCGATTTGGGCATTTTGATCAGAATAACCATACATCAACACGATATCGACCTTTTCCGCAATTGGTAAACGGTCCATTTTAACACGGGTAATGTACCACGAAACAAATACCGTCCGCACTAGCGGAATGTTACGTGATACCACGTACTTCAACGTTTGTGACTATTACAGCGCCATCTATCACAAAGCGAAAAAAGTGGTCCAACTAAAACATTCATATTTCTGTACGTGCTACACGAAATGTAATAAAAATGGGAGTTCCTATTTTTAAAAAACGCAGTTGATATCCGTCTGACCTATGGCAGCGCCATCTAGCGGACCAACCATAGCGCCATTTGGTTTCCCCCTTCAAGCTAGACGAGTTTCGTTCTTTGTAGTTTTTTCGTGTTATGCTTAGTTCGTGACATATTTGGCCCGGTCACTATCAATGGACCACCCTGTATAGCAATGTTCGCCGCACGGCGGCGGCTTGGTACCGCCGGCTCCTAGACCAGACACGTGCTCTGCTGCAGAACAACAAATTGCGTCGCATGGATGTGCTCCTCAGAACACGTTATGTCAAGACCCATCTTGTCTCCAAAGTGAACTATCTTGCGCATGTCCTTCCCTTGACGATTACGATCGCCGACAGATGTCACGCAGCATATGGACATTTCGTGTCCGCAGCTCGTGGTCGTGCGGTAGCGTTCTCGCTTCCGGCGCCCGGGTTCCCGGATTCGATTCCCGACGGGGTCAGGGATTTTCTCTGCCTCGTGATGACTGGGTGTTGTGTGATGTCCTTAGGTTAGTTAGGTTTAAGTAGTTCTAAGTTCAAGGGGACTGATGACCATAGATGTTAAGTCCCATAGTGTTCAGAGCCATTTTTTTTTTTTTTTTGGACATTTCGTAGGCGCCGGGCTTGTTTTTGAAGTCCGATACGCCACCCTGACACTGCTGCAGCGGGCCGGCGGTATCGGTTTAATTCACGTATATAACCGTACGCGATCGCTTTTTCTCAACACTACGTGTCGCACGCGGGCCTCTGCCCACACCACTCAGACGTGGCTGAAGTGGCACCACAGTCTCTGCATCTCCCGGTTTCTCTAGGAGACTTTTCACCGGCACTCGCCCGCATCAGACAGTTCTTGATTGACCTCAGCTGCTTACGATACGACCTTCCGACGACACGGATGCCTAGCACGAAAGACTATTGTCGCCTTTGTCAACAGCAGCAACCTATCAATACGGTCACCCACGGACATCCTGAAGTTGCCTGGAACACGGTGTGGCAAGCGGTACACACGCCTTTTCTACCTACGACGGCATGTCCTTTGTGGTACGTGGTTGTGAATGGGACATCTGACAGACGACCCCTTGTGTCCGACATGCTCAGACGTTGATTCGAATGCACACCGCCTGACTTGTGCCGCGACCAGCGAGTGCTGGCTACTGACGCAACGCATGCTGGCGTTACTCTTCCATGATATATTCTTAAGTAATAGAACCCAGTGCGTTGTCCTCGATGGTGAGTGTTCATCGGAGGTGAGGGTATCATCTGGAGTGCCCCAAGGAAGTGTGGTAGGTCCGCTATTGTTTTCTGTCTCCATAAATGATCTTTTTGATAGGGTGGATAGCAATGTGCGGCTGTTTGCTGATGATGCTGTGGTGTACGGGGAGGTGTCGTCGTTGAGTGACTGTAGGTGGATACAAGATGACTTGGACAGGATTTGTGTAAAGAATGGCAGCTAATTCTAAATATAGATAAATGTAAATTAATGCAGATGAATAAGAAAAAGAATCCCGTAATGTTTGAATACTTTATTAGTAGTGTAGCGCTTGACACAGTCACGTCGATTAAATATTTGGGCATAAAATTGCAGAGCGATATGAAATGGGACGAGCATGTAATGGCAGTTGTGGGCAACGCAGATAGTTGTCTTCGGTTCATTGATAGAATTGGGGGAAGATATGGTTCGTCTGTGAAAGAGACCGCTTATAAAACATCAATGCGACCTATTCTTGAGTACTGCTCGAGCGTTTGGGATCCGTATCAGGTCGGATTGAGGGAGGACATAGAAGCAATTCAGAGATGGGCTGCTAGATATGTTACTGGTAGGTTTGATCATCACGCGAGTGTTACGGAAATGCTTCAGGAACTCGGGTGGGAGTCCCTGGAGAAAAGGAGGCGTTCTTTTCGTGAATCGCTACTGAGGAAATTTAGAGAATCAGCATTTGAGGCTGACTGCAGTACAATTTTATTGCCGCCAACTTATATTTCGCGGAAAGACCACAAAGATAAGATAAGAGAGATTAGGGCTCGTACAGAGGCATATGGGCAGTCATTTTTCCCTCGTTCTGTTTGGGAGTGGAGCAGGGAGAGAAGATGCTAGTTGTGGTACGAGGTACCCTCCGTCATGCACCGTATGGTGGATTGCGGAGTATGTATGTAGATGTAGATACATTGCGCCCCGACGGTGTATGCTTTCCATCGACCGAGACGAACGCGTTAACTGGCTAAAAGGCATGACCCTTTACTACATATTTTTGCGATGCTCGCAAGGCACACTCGAGTTCTGGTCCCTACTGATGACGACACATGCAGCTTTCAGCCGCCACCCGAAGTAC